>NC_044389.1:99265545-99888045 GCF_006542625.1 Nomascus leucogenys | reverse complement strand
CAGGCCAGGCATGGTGGCTCACACCTGTAATCCCAGCACTTAAGGAGGCTGAGATGGGCGGACCACCTGAGGTCGGGAGTTTGAGACCAGCCTGGCCAACATGGTGAAACCCCGCCTCCACTAAAAATATAAAAATTAGCCAAGCGTGGTGGCACGTGCCTGTAGTCTCAGCTACTCAGCAGGCTGAGCCAGGAGAATTGCTTGAACCCGGGAAGCAGAGGTTGCAGTGCACCGAGATCACGCCACTACACTCCAGCCTGGGTGACAGAGCGAGACGCTGTCTCAAAAAAAAAGTGGTGGACAGTGGAGCTTTCAAGGCAATGAACTTGGCAATGTCTCCCTTCAAGTCTCAGGAAGAGGCCTGGGGAGCCAGGCCCGGGGAAGCACCAAGTCTGATCTGTAAGTCCTTTCTCCAACAGCACTTCACACAAAGAGAAGAAATAGGCTGGGCTGCAGCTCCCGCTGACCCAGCACCATGGGCCTCAGAATTGCTTTGACATCATGAACTTTCGTTGTACAACAGGTACTGCTCATGGAATAATGATACGTTCACTAAGACTTGTCAACAGACAATAGGTGAATGGTACAAGCAGAGGAAATAAGGAAATAATCCTATACTGTCTAACTTTATAAATGAGAGACCTGTAGGGCAGCTTCTTCAATCTGGAGGCATTTCAATTTTCCCAGTAGACCATCTCCTGATATGCTCAATGCTGATTCAAATTTTCTGACTTCTGGAATAGATAGATATGCTTAGAACTTAACCTTTAAAAGTTATGAGAATACTTTGAAGAAATGACTCAATACATTAATGACTCAAAAGAGTTAATGAAGTGTCTCAAGTAACATCTAGAAGCTGCTTAGGGATTAAGATATGCTAGTTTTGTTTGTTTGTTTGCAACAGGGTCTTGCTCTGACACCCAGGCTGGAGTGCAGTGGCAGAATCATGGCTCACTGCAGCCTAGACCTTCCAGGCTCAAGCAATTCTCCTGCCTCAGCCTCCTGAGTACAGGTGTGTGCCACCACGCCCAGCTAATTTTTGTATTTTTTGTAAAGACGGGGTCTCACTATGTTGCCCAGGCTGGTCTGGAACTCCTGGGCTCAAGTGATTCGCCCACTTCAGCCTCCCAAGGTGTTGGGACTACAGGCATCAGCCACCAAGGCCAGCCCTGGCTCTTGTTTGTATATCAACAGTTGCACCTTCCAAACGGCAAATGTATGTGGGTTTCCTTCCAGGCGTGGTGGCTCACGCCTATAATCCCAGCACTTTGGGAGGCTGAGGCAGGTGGATCACCTGAGGTCAAGAGTTTGAAACCAGCCTGGCCAACTTGGTGAAACCCTCTCTCTACTAAAAACACAAAAATTAGCCGGGCATGGTGGTGTGCACCTGTAGTCCCAGCTACTCAAGAGACTGAGGCAGGAGAATCGCTTGAATTCAGGAGGTGGAGGTTGCAGTGAGCCAAGATCGTGCCACTGCACTTCAGCCTGGGTGACAGAGTGAGACTCGGTCTCAAAAAATAAATAAATCAAGAGGGAACAGGCATCAAAACAGTCCCATATCACCTCCAGCTCTATACCTGTGGCATGCAAATATTAAACTCCAGAAGCGTTTTTACTTCCTCTCTCTCCTATTCCTTCTTTACCCAGACACACACACACACACACACACACACACACACACGCATGTATACACATGCCTCCCTATATAAATACACATGCACACAGACCTACCCACACCATAGCTTAGCTGGTAGGTGTGTGATAAAGCAGTTCTACATAATCAGATAGGATATTCATTGAGATAATTTGATCATCTGATGGGCTAATAAAGAAAAACACAAGTTTGGATTAAGACATTATTGAAATAAACATAAACATCACAGTGAAACCTCAACTTTGGTTTCTAACAATGCTTCCACATTAAAAAAGTCAAGTCATTTATAGCTGGAAATGTGCTATATTTAAAAAATCAATTCATATATAAATACATACATATATATATATATATAAATCTGCCCTCAAAATGGCTAAAATTTAAAGAACTAACAATACCTTATGTTTATGAGAAAGAGAAGCAAGAGAAAATTTCTCATATATTTTCAAGGGGAGTATAGAAAGATACAACCAATTTGGGAAAAAGTCTAGCAGTTTCTTATGAAAGGAAACAGTCACCTACCCTATGATCTAGCAATGGCACTCCTAGGTATGTTCTGGAGAGAAATGAAAAATATGTCCATGGAAGAATTGTCACAACTGTTTACAGCAACTACAGATAGAACAGCCAAACACTAGAAATAACTTGAGCGCCCAGCAATGGAAGAAAGGGTAAACTGTGGAATATTAATACAGAAGAACGTTATTCAGCAATAAAAAGAAACAAACTACTACTGATACAGTGGTATCAGTACTGAATGATACGGGATAAATGGATGAATCTGGGCCTGGCGTGGTAGCTCACGTATGTAATCCCAGCACTCTGGGGGGCCGAGGAGGGTGGATCCCCTGAGGTCAGGAGCTGGAGACCAGCCTGGCAAACATGGTGAAACCCTGTCTCTACTGAAAATACAAAAATTGGCCAGGTGTGGTGGTGGCTACCTGTAATCCCAACTACTCGGGAGGCTGAGGCAGGAGAATCGCTTGAACCTAGAAGGCAGAGGTTGCAGTGAGCAGAGATCACGCCACTGCCCTCCAGCCTGGGCAACAGAGTGAGGCTGTCTCAAAAAACAAAAACAAACAAACACAAAAAGGCCGGGCACGGTGGCTCATGCCTGTAATCCCAGCACTTTGGGAAGCTGAGGCGGGTGGATCACCTGAGGTCAGGAGTTCGAGACCAGCCTGGCCAGCGTGGGGAAACCCTGTCTCTACTAAAAAACACAAAAAATATTAGCCAGGCATGGTGGCGGGCGCCTGTAATCCCTGTAATCCCAGATACTTGGGAGGCTGAAGCAGGAGAATGGCGTGAACCCGGGAGGTGGAGCTTGCAGTGAGCCGAGATCACACCATTGCACTCCAGCCTGGGTGACAGAGCGAGACTCTGTCTCAAAATAAACAAATAAATAAACAAACAAACAAACAAAGCAAGAACAAATGGATGGATCTCAAAAAACCCACGGTAAATAAAATAAACCAGAGTACCAGAGTACATACTGTCAATTTATATGAAGTTCTAAAAATGACAGAAGACTAATCTGCAGTAGAAAATAATCAGAACAGTGGTTGCCCTGAAGAGTAGAGGCAGGGATTTACTAGGAAGGGAATGAGGGACCCTTCTGGAATGATGGAAATATTCGGCACCTTGATAGGCTTTTGAGCTGCGCATGTGTATGCCTAGGTTAGCACTTAATATTTGTGAATTTCCTGGTATGTAAATTTCCCTAAGAGGAAAAATAAGCATTAAGTAAATATGGAACATTAATTAATGAGATACATGCTGAAGTATTTATTTAGGGGCAAGGGCACTGATACCTGAGACATACTTTAAAATGCAGAGTATGATTAATGGATGGATAGAAGGATGAATAAATGAGTAGGTAATAAGGCAAGTATAATAAAATGTTAATTATAGAGCCTAAGGGATGTGTATGGGTATCCACTGCAAAATTTTTTCCATTTCTTTGTATGACTAACATTTTTGTGAGATAAACTGAAAAATAAAAACCTATTACAGTCCCATAATACTATCTGTCGGTTTAAAATTAGTTTTCTGAGTCTTTGTATAAGCAAAGAGGAAGTAGAAAGCTTTTTATTTTTTGAGACAAGGTCTTGCTCTGTCACCCAGGCTGGAGTACACTGACACGATCGTGGCTCACTGCAGTCTCCAATGCCTGGGCTTGAGCGGTATTGTCACCTCAGCCTCCCAAGAAGCTGGGACCACGGGTGCCTGCCACCATGCCCAGATAATTTTTAAATTTTGTGTAGAGACGAGGTCTCCCTATGTTTTCCAGGCTGGTCTTGAACTCCTGGGCTCAAGCAATCCTCCTGCCTTGGCTTCCCAAAGTGTTAGGATTACAGCCGTGAGCCACTGTGCCTGTCTAGAAGCTTTTTTTAAAAGAAAGAAAAATATTAAACTTTTACAAGTTCAAATACCAAATAAATACTGATATTTCACACTTAGAGCAAAGAAAGCCCTCACTCTATGCCAAAAGGAGAAAAAAGCCATCTCATTATGCTTTATGAATCCAATCATACCTGAATGTTTTACATGTAACCTCATCCTTCCCTTCCCCAACTCACCAGTTGCTGGGTTCAAACATGTTTCTCTTTTTATATAAACAGTTTGCCAAATATTAATGCGCTCTGAACACACAAGCCAGAAGATTCCCTCAATCCTACCTGGGTGTAAACCCAAATCCCACTCTGTTCTATTTGACCTCCCTAAGAGCTCATGAGAGTTATTTGTGGGAGCTTCTTATCTCTTCCACACATCTGGATCCCATGCAGTATCAAGTACCAAGCTTCCCTCAACAAAGATGCTCAAGGTTGCTTTTCATGGTTCAAGGGCAAACAGGAACCACACATGGGGTGTTTTTGTCTTTGTTCATGAAAATTACCAGGCCCATGAAAAGCCCCTTATTTACATTGGTAAAATGCTATGAGGACCAACGTTGTGTGAAATTATAATGTAATCCTCTAAGTCATAAAGCAGCACAGTTGAGGGGTCAAGTCCAGGCTGTCTCCTACATAACAGTAGACTCTTCCAATTAATGTGCAACTTTGGGAAAGTCGTTTAACTTCTTTGCACCTCACAGTCCTCTTCTATAAAGGGAGGATCATATTTATGCTGCATGCGATTGATATGAAGATTAAATAAGATGATCTGTCAAGCTCCTTTGCATACTGTCTGGCATGTAAGAAGCACCCAGCACATTTTGCTAATCGTCATTGTTAGTTTTACGTGTCCAGGTGAATGAGGCTGAGACTGCCTATCTCTATTGTATCAATTTAACATTAAGTACAGCAGACAAATCAATATTGACAATTCCAAGAATTTAATAAATCACAGTTATCTAAACAAACTTCACTCCCGGGGTCTTAAAGTCAACATACAAAAACAGCACCACTTTAAATACAGCTTTCAGGATTGCAGAAGCTGCCTGTTTTCCTTGCAATGTGTGTCCATGGTGGGTTCTAAAGTCTCAGGGAGGGAAGGGACAGGGAAGTCACTTGTCCAGAACCTGAGAGGACACCCTCAGCAGTCTTTTTGCTCCTTCTCAACATCCTCAAGGGCAGAGAAATGGGCCATTGGACAGAGGGTCATGATCCATCCTCGACATTTTAGCTAGGCAGGCAGAACGAGCCCTCCAAAGACATCCACGCCCTCATCCCTGGAACCTGCCAATACGTTGTGTTAAAAAGGGACTGCAGAGGTCATTAGGGCTATGGATTTCAAGATAAAGAGATTATCCTGAATGAGGCCCTAAAAGCAGGGAACTTTCTCCAGCCGTAGCCAGAGAGACATCACAGATGGGTAAGTCAGAGCAACTGGACATGCAGGAGCCCTGGATGCACTCTTGCTGGCTTGGCAATGGAAGGGGCAAGGTGACAAGGAATGCAGGTGGCCTCACGGAGGTCAGAAAGGCTTCTGGCCAAGACAACAAAGCAAGAGGGACTCGGTCCTGAATTGGCAAGGAACTGAATTCTAACAACTTGGTTGAGTTTGGTAATGAATTCTTCTCCAGAGCCTCCAAAAAGGAACATGGCCCAGCTGATTGTTTGTTTGTTTGTTTGTTTGTTTTGAGACAAGGTCTTGTTCTGTTGCTCAGGTTGGAGTGCAGTTATGTGATCATGGCTCACTGCAGCTTCAACCTCCCAGGCTCAAGCGATCCTCCCACCTCAGTCTCTTGAGTAGCTGGGACCACAGTGTACCATCATGCCTGGCTAATTTTTTTTATTATTTGTTGAGATGAAGTCCTGCTATATTGCACAGGGTAGTCTTAAATGCCTGGGCTCAAGCAATGTCCCCACCTTGGCTTCCCAAAGTTTTGAGATTGCAGGTGTGAGCCACCACACCCGGCCCTGATGCTTTGCTTTTGACCTTGTGAGACCCCAACCAGAGACTTGGCTGAACCATGCTGTCTATACCCAAGCTTCTGACCCATGTAAATAATGAGACAATAATCGGTGGCTAAATTGCTCCATTTGTGGCAGTTTGTTAAGGTAGCAATGGAAAACTAATGCAATGAAAATATCAGAAGTTCCCTAACATGTTTCCCTTTTTTCCCTCTCGATCAAATACTCTCTGGAATTGAACCATCTTTCACAAACAAGACTTTGAGGCTACCCCTTTAGGATTTCCTCCTTCTGATTAGCTCAGTTTAGCTATTCTAGGGCTGAGCTTGTCATGACCAGGGACAATGTGGTTTCTGTCACAGGGATAGGTGGGCACAGAGGAGTGCCAGTCCAGCCCAACACCAGCAAACATCATGAATGGGTAACAGTATCACATGGATAAGCAAAGCATACAACACCAGGAGACCTGATTTCAAGCTCTCCTTTGAATGTGTCTGGCATCTAGGGTCAACCACAATCATCTGAGTATGGTCAGATCAGCTCATGATACAGTAAGATTATGCCCCAATCTGCTTTCTAGAAATCACGCCTTCATCAAGGCAGTCCAACATCACTCTGGCGGTTCTGGTAGCCAAGCCACACTTTCAACTTTTTACTGGATTAATGTTACAGTCACCTAAAAGAGCTAAGTCTTTTTCCCATGGATTAAAATAAAATTAACCCATTCTATGCTGCAACTTTGTTACTGCCATAGTTACTGCCTACAGAGGGTTATTATTTTTTTGATCTAAATTTGAATCTAACTTTTGCAAGCCCTCACCTTACTTTTCTTTTATAAGAAATTATAATCAATGTCCTCACCTAATCATTAATAAAATATGATTAATTATAAAGAATAAATTATTAATAATTAAACAACTAAGATAATAGCAAATGTTACTTAAAATGTTAAGATACAAAGTACACATGCTTTAATTCTCTCTGTTAATATACATCTCCCTTGGAATACACTTCTTATTGACTCCTCTGTGAGGGAAGAGATTTAAGCCATAATTGTGGTGCAAGGAAACCACACCACAACCACACTCAAATAATGTCAGAATAAAAAGGAAGAGAGTGAACGTCATTCATTGAGACTGGGCTACTAATGGCTGTTCTTGAAATCAGAAGTCTTGCCATGCGTAGCAACTCATGCCTGTAATCCCGGTACTTTGGGAGGCTGAGGTGGGTGGATCACCTGAGGTCAGAAGTTCGAGACCAGCCTGGCGAACATGGTAAAACCCTGTCTCTACAAAAAATACAAAAACTAGCCAGGTGAGGTGGTGTGCACCTGTAGTCCCAGCTACTCGGGAGGGTGAGGCAAGAGAATCGCTTGAACTCAGGAGGCAGAGGTTGCAGTGAGCCGAGATCATGCCACTGCACTCCAGCCTGGGTGACAGAGCAAGACTCTGTCTCAAAAAAAAAAAAAAAATCATAAATCTTACGGATAGGACTTACTTTATGGATTCGGGACAACTTTAATAAAAGTGTTCAGCGCTCTTCATTCAGCTCTGCCAAAATGACGTTAAAACTCTTTCCCCCAATACAAATTCAATCATTTTCCTATTCAAATTCTGAGCTCAAGATAGTACATCTAAGAAAATAAAAGTGTTTATCTGACTTGGAACTAGCTGAGACTTTTCTCATTAAATGTATGCCTCTCTATCCTTGTGGGAGTACAGATTAAAACAAGACAAACAAAATGATAAAACAATCTCTGGTAAACTCAATTCTCACTTCCAAGGTATCTTTCCCTAAGCTAACTGCTACTTCCCCAAATTCCAAAAGATCTTGCTAGTTCTCACATTTGAGTGTCCTTATATATTTCATATAAAAGTAGGAGTTCAAAATATGGATGAACAGATGAAATCCACATTTGATCATCTTATCTTCCCATCCAGTTTAAGGAATATAAAACAGCTTGACCTAATTCTTCCATCGTTATTATTCAGAAATTCCCAGTGACGATGAAAATCACTAAAGCACCAGTATTGTCCAGTCTGTGCTGTAGCTACTTTAAATATCTGATCAACTAGGGCCTCTTCTACTTAATTTGCAACTTTTAGGAACCCTGAGTGATTGAATGCACACTTATGCTCCTTGAAACAAGACTTCTGTGTCCCACTGTGCGTAACTCCTTGAAATATCTAGAAGTCAACATTACTGGCCACTGTGGTGGCTCACACCTATAATCCCAGCACTTTGGGAGGCTGAGGTGGGTGGGTCACCTGAGGTCAGGAGTTTGAGACCAGGCTGGCCCGTCTCTACTAAATCCGAGATGGGGTGAAACCCCATCTCTACTAAAAACACAAAAATTAGCCAGGCGTCGTGGCATATGCCTATAATCCCAGCTACTAGGGAGGCTGAGGCAGGAGAATCTCTTGAACCCAGGAGGCAGAGGTTGCAGTGAGCTGAAAGGTCGCCACTGCACTCCAGCCTGGGCGACAGAGCGAGACTCTGTCTCAAAAACAAAAATAAAAACAAAAACATTACCAACAACCAGTAGCTGAACTTGTTTTTAGTCATACAATAGTGGGTTTCATCTGAATCAAGAGACTCATGCCTAATTACATAAAAACTACCATCTAGATGTCCTTCTCACTTTAGGCATTTATTTTTCCACTTATTTTCCAAAAGGATTGTAAACCTTCCGAGGTGAGAATTGCAAAATAATCAAGCTTATGCAAAAAATATAATGCCCCCTCCCCGACAGACCACCTCTTTTTGTCCAACAAGTATTTAGCACACTGTCTTCATACAGCAGACGCTAAGATTTAGGAACTTGATTTCAAGAGCAGAAAAGAGGTCAGCTACAGATGAAGGAAGTGAGGGTGTATAGCAACCATGGAAAGGAGGATAAAGGAAATGTTCTAGAGGAGACGATTTGAACTGGGAAGAGCAGGAGACAGTGGGAAAGGCATTCAAAGACAGGTGTGGAGGTCGTAAAGGCCGGGCTTAGTCATCCAGGCTTCACGCTTTGGGCAAAAGGGACATACTTCGCATTATTCTGCAGGACAGGAACGTGAATTAAATGGTGCTTGAAGACAGACAACATGGAAGAGAGTTTTGAGTTGAAAGAACAAATTAAAACTGAGATGAAGACAATGCTGTCTTTAGCAAGGACCCAAGAGGGCTAAGGTAGACATGGAGTGGAAATCAGAAGAAATGAATGAATACTATGTCTAAGCTATGAGAGAGAAACAAGGATGCTACCTTAACCTGTGGCAAGGTTATTGGCCTTAAAATAACTGAGTGATTCACTCCCTTCCTCCATTATTTATCTACTTTTTGGCCAAAGCCCAGAAATCGAGAAGGTTCAAGCTTCTCTGCAGCTTTCAGTTCAGTTCCTTGGCAGGAGACTGATGGCAGGACACTTCATCACACTTCTCCTTCCCTTAGACATGAGGTTGGATGGAGTCCCGTATGACTCCACCAAGCCATCAGTGACCCCTTCAGCTTCTGTTCGAGACCCTGCCCAAATGTCACCTGTCTCCCCTCTCTGGGGCCCACTGAACTGGATTCTTTTGCTCCCAAATGAGATGGAAATTGCAGGAGAGCAAGCAACTCCTCCCTTCCTCTATTCCCCAACAGATGCAGTGGCAAGGCTTGTCAGGTGTTTCCACAGTGCTCCTCCCTCATCAGCATGGGGGCTTCCCGGATTGTTCAAATGGCCCTGGGCCCTAGAGCTGGTGGGGTGCATTTGCCTGAGAGAGGCGGAGAAATCTCAGAGGGGCCATGCTGAGCCCTGGGGAGGACAACTGGGAGGCCATTCAAGTCGGGTGGGTGGAGGGTGGGGGGGGGGCGGTCCCTAACTAACATTTCATTACATAAACGCAGAAGGGACTAAGGTGACATCCCATCCCAGCTTTCTTTTACTTCATTTGGTTACTAATAGATATGTTCCAACAAAAATTAGAGCACAGCCGAAAAGCCAGCAAGACTTCTGAAAGTGGCTTTTGGCAGGGGTTTCAGAGGCTACATGTTCCCCCTACAGGTGTGAATCCCAGCTCTGGAAGGAACACAGCACACTCAATGGACCTGAACATCAGAAAAGCCATAGCCCACGATTCCTTCCTCATCTGGAAGGAAAACAGTTATTCTGGTGATGGTGGGTGTCCTTGAGGTTGTCCCCAAGGATCCTTGTCATGGCTCCAGTTTGGTGGAATTTTGGTAAATTGATGCAAGAACTCCATGCGTTTTTCCAAATGTAACTTCAGTAGCTCGGTTCCAAAAAGCAGTCCATGCTGCACCACCGTCTTGTGTGTGCAAATCTCGATTCACAGTTCTTAGGGGTTAGGGTCTGTGTTAGTTTCCTATTGCTGCCATAACAAATTATCAAACAACTCAGTGGTTGGAAGCAACACACACTTAAAATCTTACAGTTCTGGAGGTCGGAAGTCCAAAATCAGTTTCACTGGGCTAAAGCCAAGATGTCAGCAAGCCTGCATTCCTTCTGGAGGCTCTAGGGTAAAATTGGCTTCCTTGCCCTTTCTGGCTTCTAGAAGCCACCTGCATTCCTTGGCTCCTGGCCCCTTTCTCTATCTGCAAAGCTATCTGTGTAGCATCTTCAGTCTCTCCCTGACTTGGACCTGTTGCTTCTATTAGCACATCTCCTCTGACTTTGACCTTCCTGCTTCCCTCTTGTGATTGATTACAATGGGCCCAGCTGGATGATAATTCAGGCTAATCTTCCCATCTCAAGATCCTTAACAGAATCACTTGGCCAAAGTCTTTAGCCACGTAAAGTCACATACAGGTTCCAGGGATCAGAATATGAACATTCTGGGGGCCATTATTCTACTACCACGATGTCTGCATGGCCAGTGGGCCAAATTACCTTAGGTCACCTGGCCTGGGTTTCCTCATCTCCAGAACAAGGAAGATCAACTTGATCCCCAAGATCCTTCTGGCACTAACATTTGCTATATAAGTTTGTCTATGAGATTCCTACTGCACGGATTTTAAGGGAGGGAAGGGACGTAAGCAGACACTTAGATTTCGAGTCTGGTTAACAGAGAAGCAGGAATGCTGGGCTGCAGAAGGAAGGAAAAAGAGTTTGAGGTAAACCTGGAGTGCTGAAGTGGAGGTGTCTACCAGTTTGCTGGACATAAAGAGATGGAGCTATGACATCAACTAAAGATGCGAAAGCCTGAGTCATCCATCCAGAGGGGCTTAATTCCCAGAATTTGCAAAGATTAATAAGTTCTGAAAAGGGTAAATGAAAGAAAGAAAAGGACTAGGCATGGTGGCTCCCACCTGTAATCCCAGTACTGTGGGAGGCCTAGGTGGGCGGACTGTCTGAGGTCAGGAGTTCAAGACCAGCCTGGCCAACATGGTGAAACCCCAACTCTACTAAAATGCAAAAATTAGCCAGGTGTGGTAGCATGCACCTGTAACCCCAGCTACTAGGGAGGCCGAGGCAGGAGAATCGTTTCAACCTGGGAGGCAGAGGTTGCAGTGAGCCGAGATTGCACCACTGCACTCCAGGCTGGGGGACACAGTGAGACTCTGTCAAAAAAAAAAAAAAAAAAAAAAAAAGAGAGAGAGAGAGAAATGCAGACAGACAGACAGAAAGAAAGATGAGCAAATGTTTGCAGACGGACTTGAATCTAAAAGTAAGAGGAGCTGGCGGATGAAACAAGAGGCTTGATCAGAGAAGGTGGAGTCATCTTACACATGCTAACTCAGCTGTTTAGGGGAACTTATCCTGAAGCCCTTTCTAAAGTGGTTAGTTGCCTCAAATTTTGCCTATTTACAAGTTAGATTTATTTTTTAAATAATGGTTTTCTTAATTCAGGGTATGCTATTGGGTTACGCTGTAGAATTTCTTTTTAAAGAACAGTTATTTCATACAATTCATTGGTCGAGTACTGAAATGTAATTTCACTTATTTATTTATTTGAGATAGAGTTTCATTCTGTTGCCCAGGCTGGAGTGCAGTGGTGCGATCTCCACTCACTACAACCTCTGCCTCCCGAGTTCACGCAATTGTCCTGCCTCAGCCTCCCGAGTAGCTGGGATTACAGCCGCCCGCTACCACGCTTGGCTACGCTTTGTATCTTTAGTAGAGATGAGGGTTCACCATGTTGGCCAGGCTGGTCTTGAACTCCTGACCTCAAGTGATCCACCCACCTCAGCTTCCCAAAGTGCTGGGATTACAGGCACAAGCTACTGTGCCTGGCCTGAAACTTGATTTCTAAAATACATTTAAAATATATTCAGTTCTGTGTTTCCTGGAGTATAATAATTTAGCTAGAACTGTTGTCTTTATGAGTCCTAAAGTCATATTTGGTGATATTAAGTGAAAACGATTTGTGCAAAATCTTCTCTACAACTTGATCAAACTATAACAGCATTACTGATATGTATAATTTCCACTAAACATGTTTCACAAAAAGTACACAAGGTATTTGTCATCACAGGACAAACTCCTCTCTCTAAATCTCTGAAATACGCTTTATTCACCTTTTTATTCATGATACAGCATTATACATACCTGCTGTCTATTCAGCTTATTTCCATATGTTTTCTTGGTAAGTAGTGTTTATTAAAAGTAGGAAATTAATATTTACTAAAAATTCCAAATTAGTATTTGCCAGCAATAATAAAGATGCACAGTTAGATTTACTGAGATGTCTGTAATTTGGTTAAAATAAAGAATTGATTAAAACTGAGAAAGTGGCCGGGCACAGTGGCTCATGCCTGTAATCCCAGCACTTTCGGAGGCCAAGGCGGGTGGATCACAAGGTCAGGAGATCGAGACCATTCTGGCTAACACAGTGAAACTAAAAATAAAAAAAAAAATAGCCGGGCGTGGTGGTGGGCACCTGTAGTCCCAGCTACTCGGGAGGCTGAGGCAGGAGAATGGTATGAACCCAGGAGGCGGAGCTTGCAGTGAGCTGAGATCGCACCACTGCACCCCAGCCTGGGCAACAGAACAAGACTCTGTCTCAAAAAAAAAAAAAAAAAAAAAAAAAAAAAAAAAAAATTAAACAAACAAAAAAACTGAGAAAGTATTAATACTTGAAAGCTATTTGTTTAGAAATGCATGCACTATTTTCCTTCTTTTGGTTTGGATGTTAAGGTAACAACCTGTAAGTTACAAAGTATTATAGACAAGTACAAATAAGATACAAAAATAATTCATGAAGTCATTTCAAAGACTTTTTCAGAAATTCCCTAGACGTTACTGTTGCTCCTGCATAAAGCCCTCACACCTGGCTTGCAAGGAAGCCCAGCGGCCTCTGTGAGTCCAGCTCCTGCGGTTTCCCAGGATGTGAGCCCATGAATTTTATTTAGAAGTCATGCTCTCAATACAATGTCAGCATAAGTTAGGCTTGTTGGATGATCCTCCTGATACCTTACATGGCTTCGTGGTCTTTCAACAGACCCCAGTGTTCTAATAACTGAAGTTTGAGTTTGGCAAAGAATAGATCTCTTAGAGAAGAGAGAGAGCCAATCATTCGCCTCAAATATTATAACAGATTGCAGCTTTTCTGAGATGAGCAAAAAGCTAGCGCATCGTCACAAAACACCTCGCACTGTCAGCACTGGGTTTGCCTCAAACACCTGCTAGATATCCAGCGACAAAATAAACATCATCCAATAAGATGTCTGAGCATGAAGTTCTTAACCTAGCTCTGACCTTCCTTTTGGCGCATTTGGCGCATAAGTAAGAGTGCTGGGCTTCAAAACCACATCCCTAAAGACTACATCTGCACAGCTTACTGCTCTTCTACGACAGCCCTCTCTACTGAACCCAGCCTCATTACAGTTTTGTAAAAGAGGTGAAGAAAATCAAAATGGTTCAATGCTTTTGAACAATGGTTTTTGAAAAATTTCCAGAAAATAGATTCGATACTATAAATGCTCCAGAGCAACTGAGAGGAAACACTTAATAAAAATAGTCATAGTCTAGAGCTAGTTCAAATTCATGATGAACAAAGCCAACCCTCACTGTGACAACTGACTGTGGCATTGGAAATCACTTTGTCGATTCGAAGCAGCTACGGGAAGAGAGTCTGAAGCCAAACCTCCAATTTTATCTTGAATATATACAAAGCAAAGTAATGCCAAGAAATTTTGCAGATGCTAGTTTCATTAGATGACATAAAGACTCATTTAATCAAAAAGGTGTCATTTAGTTCTAGCAATCTAGCTGGACTACTACAGTATATGATTTCCGTCTGTTTGAGGTCTCTAAGCAGTTTTACTAAAGTAATTCCCAAATCCTGTTGGTGCGTAATATGTATGTGCAATGCTTGTTCAAAGAATGATTCAAACAACCGATTCTACACAAAAGCAAAATTCTTACAAATTAGCTTTTGGGGAAGGTAAACATTGAACTTTTCTTCTTAAAATGCAAGCCAATGATGATGATTAAAGGTGGCGTTATGGTGTAGGTATTAGCTATGGCTGATGCTTACCTATTCAGCACCATCTGAGCACCAACTGTATGCATAACAACCTACAACCCACTGTGGGATATGCAAAGTGAAATCACATGTGGCATTTGTCTTCATCGTGTACATGATCCAGGAGAGCAGAGAACACATGAATTTTAAAACTACGTCATACTATAGCAAGTGAACGTTAAGGTGCTTTGAAGAACTCAGTGAGTTGGGACTGACCTTCTAATGTCAAAGGAGAAGTTGTCCATCCCCTTAAAAATGCTGCTAGCTCAAAATCCAGATGCCAGGTAGTGAGACCTGATTTCTAAAAGAGCTCCTGGGCTCAAGGCTTTAAAAAGCCATCCTTACAGTAGATAACAACAAAGGAAGTAATCCAAGGGGTAAACTATGCCAAGATACTTGATCTCCCACTCCAACCATACCCTAAACTAAGCCACTGCTAGCCATGGCAGAAACCTCTTCTCATGTTGACCATTTCCCTCCCATTTCGCCTAATATTCCATTCCTGAGAGGCGGACTTTTAGCAGCAAGAGCTGCTAAAAACGTGGTCTTAGACCTAAACCTGTTATATATATAGATATTGAATATCTATATATATAGAAGACATGTCTTCCTTTCTCTATTTCAGAAATGCATGAATTTAATATTTCCATATATTGGTATTTCAAGTGCAAAACGAAAAATTCAACTTGCTCTTTAAAATTAACGGCCTTGCTGAAGTGCAAATATCATTCTCTAAAATAGCCGATTCAAAAAAGCAGTAGGGTATTAATAAAAGAAGCTACAATGCAACACTGATGATCTAATGTCCTAAACATTCGTTTCCTACACGAAGAGATATATAGGTCTTTTTGTATTTTGTAGCTGTCCGCTCTTCCATGATAGGCATTACTAAAATTATACACAATTCATAACGGTCATATTCTACCATGGCCATAGAAGCAGCAATGCATTTGAGATATACCAGGAAATGATACTGCAAGTACCAGAATATGAAAACCTTCAACTCAACATGTAGGCAACAAACTCAACCCAACAGACTGTTGGCAGAGCCCTTCCTCCCCGTAGCAACATCGTGGTGGAAGCCCGGGCGTCTCTGCTCCCAGGCACCCTGAGCGGGTTAGCCGAGGAAAGGGGGTTCCAGCAAGGAGACCCTCGGATGCAGCACTCCTCGTTTCTTTGGCCTGCAGAGCCGACTTTGCAGGACACACACCCTTCTGAGGGGACAGGCCTCGGGCTCGGAATCCCGGGGTTCTGCAGGGCTGCAGGGAGCTCCCTCGCAGAGACCTGAGCCCCCAGCAAGAGTCCAGGCAGCGGTGCCCTGGGTGAATGCAGAGGCTCATCTGCGGGCCTCAGTGGCCCTTTTGAAAACGCCAGCAACAGAGGAGCCCTCGACGCTGTCCCCACAAAAATGTGCCAAGCAAGCTTCAGGGTGGGTGTGGGGGACTCCCCTCAAAAAACGCTGATTTTAAAAACAAAAGACAGGCTCGTGGCCATTCTCAGAGGCGACCACGTTACTCCCAGGGCTGGAAAGCAGATTTGTGGAGGCCAAAGACGAGACAAAAGGCACGAGCTGGCGACAAACAGACCTGGAAAGGATTTTTTTTTTTTTTTTTTTTTTTTTTGGTGAGCGATGAGGGCCTCCCAGTTCAATTCTTTCACCCCTTCCAGAGAAGATTCCTGGGCCGCTGAGCAAATAAATCCCTTATGGTCTGGAAGAGACGTCAGATAGGCAGGGGGAGAGAACCCCCCAAACTTTCCCAAACTGCGGCAGGCTAGTGGCTGGTGGCGGGCAGTGGCCGCGGACCTCGGGGTCCCGGGACACAGGGGGCACCCCGGGGCGTCAGCCGCCCCCTCCCGCCACAACAAAAGGCCCCAGCGCAGCCCAGGAGCTGGGGCTTCCCAGACCGGAGCCCGGCGTGGGGAGCCGGGAGCGCGACCGGGCGGCGCGCCCTGGGCGGCCCCTCTGTCCGCGGCGGCATGGGAGACAGAGCCGCGTGTCCGAGGCGCGGCATAAAAGGAGCCCCCGCCGCAGCGGCCACAGCAGCTGGAGCTGCCCGCGCCCCTGCCCGACCCAGCCCCCGATCCCCGGCCCCCGAAGCCTCCGCCCGGGTCACCCCCACGTCCCCGGCCCGCGCCGCCCCCTCGGGAGCGCGTTGCGGGTGCTGCAGGCCCGGAGGCTCCCGATGCGGCTCGGGCTGCGTCGCCACCACGCGGCCCGGGACCCTCCCGCCGCCGCCGCCGCCTCCGCGCCAGGCCCGGCGCGACACAAAGCCCCCAGCCCCGCCGCCGCCCACCGACCTTGGGCTCCGGCGCCGGGCTCCCGCAGCGTCTTGGTCACCGCCTTCCAGACGTGGCAGCCCAGCAGGCACAGCAGCAGCGCCGCGGACCTGCTCATCTCCGCCGCGGGGCCGGCGGCGGCTCGGGCTCGCCGAGAGCGGGCCGGGCGGCGGCGCGTCACGGGCGGCCGGGCGCCGCGCCCCCCTCCATGTCGCTGGCTCCGCGCGCCGGGCCCGCCGCCCGATTGGCCCGGCCCCGCCGCCCCGGCCGCTCCCTCCCGCGCCCCGCGCCGGGTTTCCCCGAAGAGCCGCGGCGGCGGCGGCTGCTGCTCCGCCAGCTCCTTAACCCCTTCCTGCCCCGCCCGCCGCCGCCGCCGCCGCTGCCCGCGCCCAGGCCCCGGGCCCGTGGTGCCACCTGGCGGCTGCCGCGCTGAGGGAGCCCCCGCCCGGCGGCACGGCCCCGGCGCGCCCCATCCCCGCAGCCCCGCAGAAGAGCCAGACCTGCCTTTCAGGGCGGAGCCCTTTTCATCACACCAAGTCACCCGACGGGCCGCAGGAGACATTGTATCCGGGTGTGACCCCCCCTCCTACCGGCTGCCATCCTAATCTAGTTGTGTCCCCCCAACGTAGATTTCACACCCAGTGTTAAAGATCCGCAAGAACACTCCCTAAGCCAGTCTAGACTGCAGTAGGCCTGCAGTACCTACGTGTTGGCGGGTGGACAGCTTCAGGTGGAATGGTACTTGGATGGTTCTAGGGGTTAGGGTGGGGAGGAAATGCACATCTTTTGAGGCCCTAGGTGCTTTAAAAATTTCTGTCCTATTAAAGAAAAAAGATTATTCCATGACACGTGTGAAAGCACAGCAAAGAAGACCCTCTTTGGAACCATCGCAATAGGTACAGGCCCTACCGTGGAATTCTGCAGTGGGGGAGAAAGGTTGGGTTCAACTCTGAATACAGCAGCAACAAGTGGGGATTTATAACCGAGGACCAGGGTGGGAGGCAGGGAATGAAAAATTATAAGAGGAAACATCAGGGGGAAGGAGGGTTCTAACAGGATTCTTGAAAGTCAGACATCCCCTGGCAGGGCTGGGCAGGACAGGGTGGATGGGGAAGCTGATCAGATATCCAGGGTGGAAGGTTCTTGGTAAACTGACTTACCAGGGTTCTTCCTGAAAGCAGATTTTACAAGGAAGGGCACAACTGGGCCTAGAAGAAGGTTCCGGAGCCTGACTGTAGTTCGGTCAAGCAGAGACTCTTTGTCCATCTTTACAATACATGATCTAAGAGGTAGTTAGCATTATGCCCATTCACAGATGAGAAAAGGGGCTAAGGAGGGTTAAGGAATTTGTCCAAAAGTGCATACCTGGTCAGTGGCAGAGCCAAAATTCTAATAAAACAGTCAGTCTGACCCCAAAATTTAAACTCTTCACAAAAACCTCCAGACTTGGCTGGATGTGATGGTTCATGCCTATAATCCCAACACTTTGGGAGGCTGAGGCAGGTGGATGGCCTAAGTTCAGGAGTTAAGAGACCAGCTGGGGCAACATGGTGAAACCCTCTCTCTACCAAAAATACAGAAAATTAACCAGGCATGGTGGCCCATGCCTGTGGTCCCAACTACTCAGGAGGCTGAGGTGGGAGGATCACTTGAACCTGGGAGTAGGGAGGTTGCAGTGAGCCAAGATCGTGCCACTGCACTCTAGCCTAGATGACCGACTGAGACCCCGTCTCAAAAAAAAAAAAAAAAAAATCAAAAAATCAAACCACCAAAAAAACCACACACAAAACCAAACCAAACCTCTAGACTTTCCTTGAGCCTAGGGACCCCCTCCATTCCAACCTCAACTTTTCTTTCTCTCAACCCACTCCTGTCTGTATGCCTTCCACACTACCTTCATGTCCACCTGTCCCTCTCCACCTTCTCTTCCAACTAGCACTGTGGTGACCTTCCAACTTCCACTGGAGACTTAGGAAAATCCACTCCAGACCTAGGAAAATCCACTCCACACTGCTTCCAGAACACCAGGCCAGAAGGAGGGTTATTACTGTAATTTCATTAATTGAACATTTAGACATGGCAGGCACCATACCAAAAAAAGAATGAAGGATGGCACTTGCCCAGTTGGCTTATAAAAGACAAATGACTGTGAGACATGAGAAAAACTAGGACGTACAGAAGCCCATATGGGTTTTATAGTCACCCTTAGGACCAATGCTGCAATTTGCGCAAATCACGCAACTGCACGGGGTGGCAGGTAGTCAGGAAGGCAGAAAGAAATAGGGACTGCTGGATTCCCTCCTTCTTCTGACTCCTGCATCAAAGCCTAATATATGGCATCAAAGTTCCTAATATATGGCACTCACTGAACTGGAGCTATTTCCTCATAACGACTTATTTGGTAGGTATCATTGTTTCCATTTCACAGATGAACAAACCGAGGCTTGGTGCCATTAAACAACTTGCCCAAAATACAAAGATCTGATAAGTGTAAATCCCCTATACCATTTTACTTCTGAGAATAAATTTTATGCAAATGATTCAAATTACCTCTAGGAGTGTCCAAATTGTTTGAACAACCTGCTCTAATCCCAGTGAGGTGCAAATCTAGTGAATACTATGGTGCCAGTGTTCATTTCCTGGTGTTGACAGTGTACTACAGTTATATAAGATGTTACAATTGGGGGAAGCTGGGGGAAGGGTATATGTGACCTCTCTGTACTATTTTTGTAACTTTTTATGAGTCTATAATTATTTCAGATAGAAATATTTAAAATAGAAAAAAAATCCCATTCTATGCCATTTTTCTAAGTCTTATTGCTCACTCAAAACACTGGTGTTTGTGATCTTAGTATAGAGTCCAGAACGTTTCAGGGTGGAAGAAATCTTAAACTGAATCAAGTTGGGTTCACAATCTTAACTGTATCAAGCTTGTCCAACCTGCCTTATTTTGTTGTTGTTGTTCTGTTTTGTTTTAGACTTTTAGCAGCCTAAAGCCATCATTTTTAGTTTCCATCTCTAGTGATAAGTGGAAAAGAGGGATGAGGAAGGGGCTTTACTGGCTCAACCAAAAATAGAAACGAAGAACCCATGACTGTATTCCCTCCCTTGCACACCCCTGCGAGATGCTCAGGTCTGATGGAGGTGGTTGTTATCGTGTATAACAATACTTTCCAGGACGAATTGGAACTTTAGGAGAAGTTTATGTACCCTCATAGCAACACTGAGTCTTATCTAAACAGTTTCAGAAACACCGCTGCCATCCCATTTTGCAGATGTGCTTGTGAAACAGAAAGAGGTTAAACAATTTGCACAGTACATTCTGCAGGCCAGTCTCAAAGCCAAAAACAGGGCCGGGGCCCCAGAAAGTATTATCACCCGGGTATTTTCCAGTTACCTGGGTGGGAGGCTGTAAGGAACACAGATTCTGCTACATCACTCAAACTAACATACTTGCATATCATGTAGCCAGAATTATGTAAGAATTAAATAATCATACATCCTTTACAGGAATAAAAAATATGTTTTACCTTTTCTCATGTTCCGATCGTGATCATCAGACACCCACTCAGTAACTCAGGGGAAAAAATTACTTGTGGAGGAGTATTTGCAGAACAATGGAAGTTAGAAGTGTTCTTTCCCTCTAGAACTTTTCCTGTTGCTCTTACTAAAATCTCACATTGTTTGACTAGAGATGAATTATGACTGTACTTACTTGAAATTGCTTAGAAGTTGCTTGACTGTGCAGCATTTGATTTCAATTTTCCAGGCCTGTGCCAAAAAAAGAAAAAGAAAAAGAAAAAAAGTCATGCCATATACAGAACTTTTCCTGTCTGAATTTTCCAGAGACCTTCATTTCAGGGGCTCTGTGTCAAGGTTTCTTAGCCCAAGATTACTTATTCTATTGGAATCTTTCCTGATGTTGGTCCCATGTAGTGGATTTTTTTTTTTTTTTTTTTTTTTTGAGACAGAGTTTCACTCTTTTTGCCCAGGCTGGAGCACAATGGCGCAATCTCAGCTCACTGCAACCTCCGCATCCCGGGTTCAAACGATTCTCCTGCGTCAGCCTCCTGAGTAGCTGGGATTACAAGCATGCCCCACCACGCCCAGCTAATTTTGTATTTTTAGTAGAGATGAGGTTTCTTCATGTTAGTCAGGCTGGTCTTGAACTCCCAACCTCAGGTGATCTGCCCGCCTTGGCCTCCCAAAGTGCTGGGATTACAGACATGAGCCACTGCGTCCAGCCCCGTGGTGGAATTTTAATTGTCTGGGTTTTCTTGGAGAGGTATTGTTCTTCCTTCTTCCCTTTCTTCCCCCAGCCCCTGCCCCCTAGTCTGCCCCTGAGTGAGAAGCTTCCAGTAAACAACAGAATTTTATGAGATTGGACAGGTCAGGAAGTATGTCATGGTCATTGCTACTTCTGTTTGCTGGCACTTTTTAAGTTAGATAGAATGTAGCCACAGACACAAATTGTTAACAGCCCAGCATTTTTTTTTTGAAGCTATCCGCATCTATATAAAAAAGAAAAAACAAACCAAAAAATAAGGTAACAAAATTACTGTCAAGGGACTGATGTGTATAAGTGATCCGGAACCCTCCTCTTTTTCCTCTGTGTGGTTCAGCCCTCATATTTCAATCTCTGTGACTTTCCAACAAGCTCTTTCTTTCAAAACCATCTTTCGTTTTTTTTCCTACAACCTCCCTTCTCGCGTACAGGTTTTCAGCCAGGAGAGGCTTTTTTTTTTTTTTTTTTGAGGCTGAGTCTCGCTCTGTCACCCAGGCTGAAGTGCAGTGCCGTGATCTCGGCTCACTGCAACCTCCACCTCCCAGGTTCAAGAGATTCTCCTGCCTCAGCCTTCCTAGTAGCTGGGATTACAGGCGTGCAGCACCACACCCAGCTAATTTTTACGTATTTTTAGTAGAGATGGGGTTTCCCCATGTTGGCCAAGCTGGTCTCGAACTCCTGACTTCAAGTGATCCACCCACCTCAGCCTCCCAAAGTGCTAGGATTACAGGCGTAAGCCACAGTGCCCGTCCCAGGAGAGGCATCTTATTCAGGAAATAATTCTGAATTATTTGGGAGATGCTGAGAGTGTACATCAGCCTGCAGGATTGAATTTCAGATTATGCCATTTGGTCCTGTGATTTCAGATCCCCTGTCTTAGAGTTCTACTTTGTGCATCCTCTAATAACTCAAGGAGTCTGGGACACATCCCAGGCAGTTGATCAATAGGTTTGGCTTTTGGAAAGAGTATTCAGAGGCTAGTGGCTAATGGAGAATTCAGTTGCTCAGCAATTCATTTTAAACCAATATGCTCTTTTGGCAAGCCCATTCCATTAGAGCAAGTAGAAGTTTCCAGCCCTATTCTTTGCTGACCCATTGAATTTTTTAAATTTATTTTTTATTTTATTTTTTGAGACGGCGTCTTGTTCTGTCACCCAGGCTGGAGTGCAGTGGCACAATCTCGGCTCATCGCAATCTCTGTTTCCTGGGCTCAAGCGGTTTTCCTGCTCAGTCTCCTAAGTAACTGGGATTACAGGCACGTGCCACCACGCCTGGCTAATTTTTTGTAATTTTAGTAGAGCTAGGGTTTCACCATGTTGGTCAGGCTGGTCTCGAACTCCTGACCTCAAGTGATCCACCCATTGCGGCCTCCCAAAGTGCTGGGATTACAGGTGTGAGCCACCATGCCCAGCCAGTTAACCCACTGAATTTACTGTCATATAGACAAAAAGTGCAAGGCAAGACAGTAAGCGTCCATGTTCTTGCTGGAAAATGTCTATCTGTGACTACTGCATCTACCTTCAGAAATGCACAAAGGGACATGAAGCAAGGCAGAGAATAGAAAGGGTTTTTTTTGTTTTTCTTTCCGTTTTTTTTTTTTTCCATAGAAAAAAGAGTTAGGGAAAAGAGAGGAAGATAATGGAGAAAATGGAGAAGGTAATTAGCATCAGTTGAACTTTTGTTGTGTGGCTGACCATACCTGAACCAGGGGGAAGGTTTCAGAAATTCCGCTGATCTCTGATCAATTTTCAAGTTCGATCTTTGCATGGTACTTTCTTTTTTTCTTTTCCTTTCTTTTCATTTCTTCTGTTTAATTATAATGCTTTTGACTCAAAGCTGCCTACTGTCAGAACCTTTCTCTTAATATCCTAGTCCTGTTTAATACTAAACAAAGAGAATCCTCCATTGGAGTCCCCATAAAAATGGAAATGGGGGTGAAGAGATGATTTTTCTGGGCAAATTATACAATAGGTTTAGATGCATTTACTTTGAATACATATGGCCCTAGGAGAGCCATTTGTGTATAAAATGAGTCTTAACCAGGAGTGCTTTCGCTGCTGGTGTCATTTTCTACTAGCTTCCCCCTCGCCTGTTTTTTGAGACAGGGTCTTACTCTGTCACCTAGGCTGGAGTGCAGTGGTATAATCATAGCTCACTAGAACCTCAAACTCCTGGGCTCAAGCGATCCTCCCACTTCAGCCTCCCAAGTAACTGGGACTATAGGTGTATACCACCACACCCAGCTAATTAAAAAAAAAATCTGTAGACATGAGAGTCTTGCTATTTTGCCTAGGCTGGACTTGAACTAGTGGCCTCAAGCAATCCTCCTTCCTTGGCCTCCCAAAATGCTGGGATTAGAGGTGTGAACTGCCAGACCTGGCCTACAATCTTTTCTTTAGACTGAGACTTTAGTGGACAAGAGGAACTTCATTGGTACATATTTTAAAGTTTCATAAAAATGTCAGTTAATATTTTATAATTGTATTCTTCTGTTAATAAAATCTTCAGAAAGTAAGCCAAAAAGGAGACAAAACAACAACAAAATAATAATAAAAATCGGCCCAGACTTCCTACTTTCCTGTTGGGAAGCACAAGGTGAAAACCAATGGTTTTCTTCAAAAAAGAAAGAGGAGAGAAAAATAATCAGTCCCTTATAATCCTTGAAAGTTCTGGCTTTATGTACAAATTTGAGTCCTCGGTTTTACAAATGGATTTTCTGTCTCGAATGTTTATTTGTAAGTCAGTGGCATTTCTCGTTTAATGTTATAAATACTGGTTGTTAACTCCTCTGCCCAGTAATGTGTTTGAATGTAGGGCAAATAGTACCAATCTAAATATATCTGAAGCCTATTTATACTTTTGCTGAAGGACAATTGTATTCCTGAGAGTCTTGGGGTAAGCAGAGGTCCTTCATGTACGGAGCTGCAATTCCTGGGAACTGTGAGTCTTCTACTGATTTGGAAATAAAGATGTAAGTAGTACCTTTTTTTTTTTTTTTTTTTTGAGATGGGGTCTTGCTTTGTTGCCCAGGTTGGGGTGCAGTGGTGCAATCATAGCTCACCGCAGCCTTGAACTCCTGGGCTCAAGCAATCCTCCCACCTTAGCCTCTGCAGTTGCTGGGACTACTCCACCATGCCTGGCTAAATTTTTTAAATTTTTTGTAGAGTGGGGTCTTACTATGTTGCCCGGGCTGGTCTCAAACTTCTGGGCTCAAGTGATCCTCCTGCCTCAGCCTTCAAATGTTCTTGGATTACAGATGTGAGCCACCATGCCTGGCTAGTACATTTAAAACTTAATCACCACAGTCTGAAAGAGATTTTGCTTTTTCTGAACATAGGTTAGCACCTCCATCAGTAAGGGCTCGTGTGACGGAAAGAGAAACCTCTCTAGCTTCTTACACATTCTACAGGGAATTAGGTCCTTACAAAAATCTGTGAAGGGGACAGAGGAGGGGCTCTAGGAAAATCTTCCAGAACAGCCCCCTCTCCTGGGATCCTGGGGTGCTGCTCCTGTGCCCCAGTCAGGAAGGCTGGGAAGCTGGGTTGTGCTTCAGAGGTTTTTTTTTCTTTTTTTTTTTCCGAGACGAAGTCTCACTCTGTTACCCAAGCTGGAGTCCAGTGGTGTGATCTTGGCTCACTGCAGCCTCTGCCTCCCCGATTCAAGTGATTCTCTTGCTTCAGCTTCCTGAGTAGCTGGGACTACAGGTGCATGCCACCATGGCTGGCTAATTTTTTGGCATTTTTAGTAGAGATGGGGTTTCACTATGTTTCCCAAGCTGGTCTCGAACTCCTGGCTGCAAGTGATCCGCCCACCTTGGCCTCCCAAAGTGCTGGGATTACAGGCGTGAGCCAGGGCGCCTGGCCTGCAGAGGTTTCATTTAGGAGCCTGCACTCTTGCTGAGGCCAGGGATCAGGAAGCCAGGCTCCTGACACCCTCCCTGCCAGTGACTAGACACAGGGAAGCTACCCCTGCAGAAAAGCCCAGCACATCCTGCAGCAGGGAGACAGTCTTGTCTCTCCTTGCTTTCCAAGTCTCTACCAAGAGCATCCACTTGGCAGAACCTGACTCCCACCCAGAAGCCTAGCTGTGAGGAAGTCTGGAAATGTCATTAAGGGGGAAAAAAATCCAACGTCTGGAGCACAGCATGGCACAGGGAAGAAGCAGGCACCGATTCTGAATGCCAGCTCATATCTCCCCAGAGCCTCCGAGTCTAGTGGCTGCATATTCCATCTTGTCTATCACCCCAGTTCTAGGTACCAAGACAACTACAGATACCCCGTGGTCCCTTTACGATGGCTCTAGTATCTTTCTTGCTTTTCTTTTCTTTCTTGTTTTTGTTTTTTTGAAACAGAGTCTTATGCTTGTCACCCAGGCTGGAGTGCAATGGCACGATCTCGGCTCACTGAAACCTCCACTTCCTGGGTTTAAGCGATTTCCCTGCCCCAGCCTCCCGAGCATGTGGGATTACAGGCATGCGCCACCATGCCCAGCTAATTTTTGTATTTTTAGTAGAGACAGCGTTTCACAATGCTGGCCAGGCTTGTCCCAAACTCCTGACCTCAGGTGATCCGCCCACCTCGGCCTCCCGAAGTGCTGGGATTACAGGTGTGAGCCACTGAGCCTGGACTTTCCTGCATTTCTGAACATGAAAGGCAATGATAGGAATCATGGAATCCCAGAATGCTAGAACTCAAAAGAATTTGAAGGAACTGGCCCATTCCCACCATTTCTCAGGTAAGATAGTGGAAAATTAGAGCAGGATGATGGAGCGCCAAAGATCGCTCAGCTAGTCTGGGTGATACTGGCTACCTTTGCAGAAGGGAGGAACAGGCTCTTTTAGCATTTGCCCTAAAGGACGTACCTCCAGACCCGACAACAAAGGTGTGCTCTGGCACTAAAGGTCCTCTTGGGCCCTTGTGTGTAGTGGTAGGGGTACTTATGAGTCCAATAGTCCTTCAGACCTTTAGTTTGATCATGTCACTTTTGTAAAATTTGGGAGACGGGAAGGAGGATCACTTGACCCCAGGAGTTCAAGAATAGCCTGGGAAACAAAGTGAGACCTCCTCTCTACAAAAAAAAAAAAAAAAAAAAAAAATTGTTTTAACTAGCCAGACACAGTATCTTGCGCCTGTGGTCCCAGTTACTTGGGAGGCTAAGGTGGGAGGATCCCTTGAGCCCAGGAGTTTGACGCTGCAGTAAGCTATGATCGCACCACTGAACTCCAGCATGGATGACAGAGTGTGATTCTGTCTCAAAAAAAAAAAAAAAAAAAAAATCCTCCTGGCCACCGTATCTAAAGTAACCCTCCTCCCGGTTATATGATATCACTCTGTGGTCTTCCTAACAATCTCACTGTCTAAGATGCTCTTCATTGTTCACTTGTTTATTCAGCTTCTTCCAGTCTGCTTCCCCGACCTGTACTAAAACATCAGCTCCATGAGGGCAGGGCTTTTGTCTCACTCTCTGCCATATTCCCAGCACCCAGAAAAAACATTTGGCACAGAGTAGATGCTCAGTAGCTTCAGCCAAAGTGGAAAATCATGTCTGACCTCGAAGGAATATTTCCTTCCAGGTAATCTACACATGCCTCTGAGCTCAAGACAAGCCTGGGCAACACGGACAGACCCCATCTCTACAAAAATTGCAAAAATTACCTGGGCATGGTGGTGCATGTCTGTGGTCCCAGCCACTCAGGAGGCTGAGGCGGGAGGATCACTTGAGCCTGGGAGATTGAGGTTTCACTGAGTGGAGATTGTGCCACTGCACTCCAGCCTGGGTGAGAGAGTGAGACTCTTCTAAAAAAATATATATCTCTGCTACACTGGATTAATTAACAACCCAGCAAGTATTTGAGTCCTCATTATGGGCCCAAAGTTTAAGAAGGTAACCCAAGACCCTCTTTAGTCTGAGCTCATCCCAGAGACGCCACTTCAGATAAGCAGGCAGCACATCTTGAGCCCCGAATTGACCTTGAGTTTTCCCACTTTGGGGTCTTTGCCGATGTCCCCCTTCTTCCTGGTCTGCCTTCCCCATTCCTTCTCATCCTTCAAGTCACACCTGTGCTGTGACCTCCATAGCTCTCTGTGATCTCTGACAGGTAAGGCCCATTCCGTGCATTAACTGCTTTGTACAGTTAGTGTCATTACGGGTTGCCACTTGTTGGAAATAACTGCTTTATACATATAGGTTAGACCACGTATAGAAAAGATATCTAGCCAGATTCTAAACTGAGGCGGGGTCCACATTGCCTAAAATGCAGGCAGTCTGTCTGTAATGCTCAAAAACCATAACATCCAGCACTGCTATCTAGGAATGTTTGTATGAAATTTGACCTCTAAAAGTACACTGTTCTTGGGTTCTGACATCAGTATTTAGCGTAAAGGTTTGCGTATGCAATAACTCTCTACAACCTTCTCCTTAACAGCGGGCATCCCTCAGTCATTTAAAATAAACTCAAAAGAACCAGGTGCTCATTCCTATAATCCCAGCACTTTGAGAGTCCAAGGCAGGAGGATCCCTTGAGGTCAGAGTTTGAGACCAGCCTAGGCAACATAGCGAGACGTGTCTCTATGAAAAATTTAAAAACTTAGCCAGATGTGGTGGTGTGTGCCTGTATTCCCAGCTACCCAGGAGGCTGAGGCAGGAGGATCACTGGAGTCCAGGAGTTCAAGGCTGCAGTAAGCTATGATCGTACCACTGCACTCCAGCCTGGGTGACAGAGTGAAACCCCAATTTTAAATAATAATAAACTCAAAACAGTGTATCTGAAAATATGACTTTGGTATCTCTTACACAACAGGGTCCTTTCTTCCCTACTGCCAACCTCATAAAGGGACCATCTTTTACTCCATCTCTATGGCTTCCTCAAGATCTCAACAATGCCCTGCCCAAAGTTTACTGTCTTTTTCTTTTTTTTTCTTTTTGATGGAGTTTTGCTCTGTCTCCCAGGCTGGATTGCACTGGTGCGATCTTGGCTCACTGCAACCTCCGCCTCGGGGGTTCCAGCGATTCTCCCTCCTCGGCCTCCCAAGTAGCTGGGATTACAGGCACGTGCCACCAGGGGCCTGGCTAATTTTTTGTATTTTTAGTAGAGATGGGGTTTCACCCTATTGGCCAGGCTGATCTCAAACTCCTGAACTCAAGTCATCCACCCAGGCTCGGCCTCCCAAAGTACTGGGATTACAGGCGTGAGCCACTGTGCCTGGTCCAAAGTTGACTTTCAGTAATGCCACTGACATACGTATTGGCTGGCATAAATAGACTTCGTTGATAAGAAACAATTCAGACCAAATGTTAATTGTCACGTGGAAAAAGTAGATGTTGGTGCACATATGATCTTATTCAGGGATAATTCTTTCTACTATATTTAAAGAAAAGTATTATATAACAGCAACATTTTGTGCAATTAAAGGTATTTTCTTTTGAATAAATATTTTTGATTCACCACTCTGTAAGACATAGGCAATGCCTCCTTCACTCCATCTACCCAGCCCCTCTTCCCAAGAGTCTGACCTTCCCTGGGGTGAGGGTGTTGGCAGATCTATGGGAAGTGGTCCAGGGTATATTTCCCTGAAGACAATGGTTTGTCCTGGCAAGGATGACAGAAGAGAAGGACCTAGGGGAATGTAGTCTGAACGCAGAGGTCCCTGAAAAAGAAGGGAATGGGGTATAAGTCAGATGGAAAAGCTCGGGTTCTCACTTTCTACCAACCAACAGCTGACTCCCAGGAACTCGATAGGAGAGCATCAAACAGGAGCATAAAAATGTATCATTCCTGGCCGGGCATGGTGGCTCACGCCTGTAAGCCCAACACTTCGGGAGGCTAAGGCAGGCAGATCAGTTGAGGTCAGGAGTTTGAGACCAGCCTGATCAAAATGATGAAACCCTGTCTCTACTAAAAGTACAAAAAATTTAGCCAGATGTGGTGGCCTGTGCCTGTAGTCCCAGCTACTCTAGAGGCTGAGGCAGGAGAATTGCTTGAACCCAGGAGGCGGAGCTTGCAGTGAGCCGAGACTGCGCCACTGCACTCCAGCCGGGGCGACAGAGTGAGACTCTCTCTCTAAAAAAAAAAAAAAGTATGATTTCTAAGCTATTATTCCTGAAACTCCTGGGTGCCAGGAGTGAAGGAAATTGATGCCTCCTTGACTGCAGGAGGGTGGAAATCAGGAGGGTGGAAATCAGTAGTCTCCGAGCTCCTCTCCTGGGCCTGTGAAGGGGGAGCCCCAGGTAAGAGCAGGGCTGAAAGAATAGCCAGGCTTTTTATTTTTTTGAGACAGAGTCTCGCAGTCTATTGCCCAGGCTGGAGTGCAGTGGTGCAATCTCGGCTCACTTCAACCTCCACCTCCTGGGTTCAAGCGATTCTCCTGCCTAAGGCTCGCGAGTAGCTGGGATTACAGGCTCCCGCCACCACGTCCAGCTAATTTTTGTATTTTTAGTAGTGACGGGGTTTCACCAAGTTGGCCAGGCTGGTCTCGAACTCCTGACCTCAGGCTATCGGCCCACTTCAGCCTCCAAAAGTGTTGGGATTACAGGCGTGAGCCACCGTGCCTGGCCTGTTTTTTATTTTTTGGCAAAGTGCAGGCTGAGGGCTAGCACAAAAGTCAGGAGGGACAAAGACATTAGCACTACAGTTGAGAGTCTTCAATGTTAATGTATGTACAAATCCACGATCTTCCAAAATAGCTAAGTTGTTAATACATGAGAATGATTGCCCCCTTAGCAAGGCCACAAAGAGTGAAATGTAATCTGGAATTGGTTCTTTTATAAATATCATTACCCAAAATGTGTTACAAATTAAAGCTGGAATATAGGGGGAAAAATAAAGCATTTAATTTTCTTGCTGTCCTTGAAACTTTATGTGAAGCCTTGACTAAGACCTGAAGTCTAGAGCAGGTACTTGGGAATGACAGAATCTTGAATGTGATTGCTACAGTGTGTCGTTTTTTTTTGAGATGGTGTCTCACTCTGTCACCCAGGCTGGAGTGCAGTGGCGCAGTCTCGGCTCACTGCAAGCTCCGCCTCCTGGGTTCACGCCATTCTCCTGCCTCAGCCTCCCAAGTAGCTGGGACTACAGGCACCTGCCACCACATCTCGCTAATTTTTTGTATTTTTAGTAGAGACAGGGTTTCACCGTGTTTGCCAGGATGGCCTCGATCTCCTGACCTCGTGATCCACTTGCACTGGCCTCCCAAAATGCTGGGATTACGGGCGTGAGCCACCGCACCTTACCCAACTACAGTGTGTCTTAACTATGAACTTCCAAATCATTACCATTAACCTTTGCTCCCGAAACATTCACACCCATGCCACAAATACATTTATGGCCTAGCTTTTTTCCCCTAAAGTTTGCATAAGTACAAAATATTTTAAAATCTGGGAGAGATGGAAATAGTACTTGGAGAGGAGAAGTTATACATGAGTCACAAACAGGCAGAAATGGGGCTAGCCACTCAGGAGGGAGGATGGGAGAAACTTTAACTGGGTGAATTGAATTTCAAATCTGTCTTGGAAGTTCTGAAACAAATCTGCGTATGTCAGAACAAACTGTTCAACTTCTACTCTATAGGGCAGCTGCAGTTGTGGTTTGGGTATGGTGTACATTTATTGTTTTGCTTGCACAGCATCCAATTCCTTTTGATTTGGTAATGGAACCCATATTTCCCTAAAGCATCCACCTTTGCTTTCCTCCCAGCCCAGGTGGCTTAGGGCTGGCTCTAAGGGTGGGCATGTGATCCAGGTCTGGCCAATTAGCATGCACACCTCTGTCTCCAGGCACATTTCAGGCATGGGAGTATGATTCAGTCAAAGTCAGACTCAATTCCAGAGTCTTTTTTTTTTTTGGAAACTCTTAAGAGGGTGGCAGGCTTTTCCAACTGGAATTGATGAGAGGAGAGGATAAAAGCTGGCCAGGTGCTGGCAGCCCTCTTGCCACCATGAGGTAAGAATATAAGCAATGGACTGCAAATAGAGGAAAGCAGAAGAAGATGGTGAAAGAGAGGTGAACCCCTGAACCCAGCCAGGATCTGAAGCTAGTTCTCCCTTGGATTTTCATGTCGTGAGCCAATAAACAACTTTGTTTTTCCTTAAGCAATTTGGCATTGGGCTTTTCCTATTTACAACAGAAAGAATGTGGTCATGCAGTTGGAGAACAGAGGTGGGGGCGCCCACAGCTTGCTAGTTCTCGGCGAGGCTTGCAGGATGAGGTGGCATCTACTGAACTTCCCACTGCCCACGGACTGTGGCTGTTACCATTGCCACAGGCAAGGAGAATCTGCATTCATGCATAAAAGTGAAGATGCAAATAGATACTGAGTTATGATAAGAGAACAGCCAGGTGCTGTGGCTCATTCCTGTACTCCCAGCACTCTGGGAGTCTGAGGCGGGAGGATCGCTTGAACCCAGGGGTTTGAGACCAGCCTGGGCAACATAGTGAGACCTCGTCTCTACAGAAAATAAACAAAATTAGCTGGGCATGATGGCACATGCCCATAGGCTCAGCGACTCAGGAGGCTGAGGTGGGAGGATCCCTTGAGTCCAGGAAGTTGAGGCTGTAGTTAGCTGAGATCATGTGGTAAAGAAGAACTTTCCAGAAGACTAGACTTTCTGTGAGGCACTTTGAGCATATTTCCCATGTAAATAAGCACATGAAACACACAGCAGGAAAACCAGCAACTCAGAATGTGGTGGCCGCTCACTTCTTTCACTCTTACCCCCCACCAGGTGAAGACAGTCCCAAAAGCCTAAAGATTCTTATGCATTAGACTCTACATTTTTTTTTTTTTTTGAGTCAGGGTCTCAGTCTGTCACCCAGGCTGGAGTGCAGTGCCGTGATCACTGCTCACCGACAAGTGATCCTCCAGCATCAGCCTCCCAAATAGCTGGGACTACAGGTGTGCACCACCACATCCAACTAATCTTTGCATTTTTTAAAAAATAGAGCCAGGCTTTCACCATGTTGCCCAGGCTGGTCTCGAACTCCTGGGCTTAAGCAATCCTCTGGCCTTGGCTTCCCAAAGCGCTAGAATTACAGGCGTAAACCAGCATGCCCAGCCTAGAGTCTACATTTTAACATGGTGTGAAACTTAACCTGCCTAGCGTAGTTTTCCCTTTTTGCTTCTCACACTTACACACATCCGTCCCAGACCCCGTCAGTGACCGATCTGCCCTTTCACTCCCATAGTGGGAACCTTAATGTTTTTTGCACCCGACTTCACAATACACTGCCACTTGTGAGCTGCCTTGTGAGTCGCAGAAATGAGTCTTTATTTTGTGGGGTAAATCACAAAAGCCAGACCTAATATGGTAAATATTCTAGAATCCAACCTTCACTGAAAACTAAGTTTTCAACTATGAACGTTAATCCTGGCCAATAAAAATAGAGATCACCATAGAGGAGTTAATTAAACATAATAAACAGGCAGAACAGGAAGCTGCTATTTTTCCTGTCTCCAAAGCTTCTATTACTGAGGAAGGAAGGGCTAATCTGTAAAGAACCAGGAACTCGAGAAGAATAGGAGGCTCGATAGCAAGGACTGAGTGTTTGGCAGAGAAGAAAAAGCAAAGTCACAGACTTAATCCCCAGTGGCGGGTGGTGGGTGGAGGGTGGTTTCAGGCCCCCACCTGGTGGGAAGGGAAGGGAATAGAAAATCGTGTTTGTGCAGATCAGTTAGCTACAGAGTTTATGATGTGAAACGGCAAAGTTTATGGTTACAATGTGACACCGAGATTTGTGGGTAGGTTTCCCCAAATAGCTTTTGGTGACTAGATAACACATTTCAAAGAGCTTTGAAGACTGAAAAAAATAAATGCAGTGAAGGATATTATATGGAGAAAGAAGATGGGTGGAGGGAGGAGAGGGGAATATGGATGAAGGATTAGAAAGTGAAGTCGTCTTAGTGTTGAAGTTAAAGACAACTCATTAAGAAACCAAAAAGAAAATGCACTCCATTCCAATGATTTAAATAGTCCTGGGATTTGGATTTGCTTAAAAAGACTCAGTATAAGAGTGGACAGAAGCTGCAGTGGCTCAGGCCTGTAATCCCAGCAGTTTGAGAGGCTGAGGCAGGTGGATAGCTTGAGCCCAGGAGTTCAAAACCAACCTGGGCAACATAGTGAGACCCCATCTCTACAAAAAATACTAACATTAGCTGGGAGTGGTGGCACATGCCTGTGGTCCCAGCTACTTGGGAGGGTGAGGTGGGAGGATCTCTTGAGCCTGGGAGGATGAGGCTGCAGCAAGGTGAGCTGTAATTGTGCCACTTCACTCCAGCCTGGGTGACCAGAGCAAGACTGTCTCCACAAAGAAAAAGTGGACAGATGATTTCGACATGATTTTACAGAGATCCAATGCCCTTCTCCAAAATACAGAATCTCACGAAGGTCACTGCAGGCAAGACGAGCGTGAAACGAGAAGGGAATCGTCTTTCCACAAGTCTGGAAAATTCCACACATGGAATGGCATTTGTAGGAAGACCAAGACTCCCCTGTGCTAAAAGTGAAGCTGCCGGGAGGCAGGAGCAGGGTACACCCTGCCTTCCCTGGGGACAGGCCTTGTGCCTCTCCCCCACAACCTGAAGATAGCTGCTCACATCTGCTCCATTCCTCCCCCATTGAGTGCACCATCTGTCCCTTTGACAGGAGAAGAGAAGCCAGAGAGGAAGGCAGAGAGGAACAGCCACAGACAGAGCCCCACAAGGGACTGCGGGGTCCCGCTTCTGAGGAATAAACCGTGGGAAAATGCCTCATGCTAAGTTGGTCAATGTTAAGCGAGGGAAAGGGATAAAAACAAAATCTTTCCTGTAATTTTCAAACTTGTCTCTAAAGTAACCCCTTGTGCTGAAGTCCTGAGAGCTGGAAGGCAGGTAATTATAAAGACAAGGAGGCTTAAGGAAAATCTGAAGAGAGAGAAGGGCAGAATGAGATTTTACCACCGTAACACATGGTGCATTTATCTATTGCTGCATCAGAAATTTAGAAAGAGACAAGGCACAGTGGCTCATGCCTGTAATCCCAGCACTTTGGGAGGCTCAGGGGGAGAATCCCTTGAGCCCAAGAGTTTGAGGCTGCAGCAAGCTATGATTGCACCACTGTACTCCAGCCTGGGCAACAGAATGAGATCCTGTCTCTAAAAAAAAAAAAAAAGTAGAAAGATGCGGGTTAGCTGGTAAGAATCTGACAGGAACTGCAGCCATTTAGGAGGAAAAAGAAATCTAGTGTTCTATGGTTGACCAAGAAGCAGCTACATTTATTCATAAAAGTAAACATGCAGATAGATATTGAGTTATGATAAGAGAATGGCCAGGCACAGTGGCTCATTCCTGTAATCCCAGCATTTTGGGAGGCTGAGGCGGGAGGATCACTTGAACCCAGGGGTTTGAGGGCAGCCTAAGAAACATAATGAGACCTCATCTCTACAAAAAATAAACAACATTGGCTGGGCATGGTGGCATGTGCCTGTAGTCTCAGCTACTCGGGAGGCTGAGGCCAGAGGATCACTTGAGTCCAGGAAGTTGACGCTGCAGCGAGTTGAGATGGCACCACTGCACTTGAGCCTGGGCTACCCAGTATCAGAGAGAGAGAGCGAATGAAAACAATAAAAGAAAAAATAAGAATATTTACGCAAGTTTTAGGGTTGCAGTAATTCAAATAACCACGTAAGTAAAATTGAAATGAGAAATTTAAGTTTAAACATTCCCCAGCCAAAGCAGCATAGTAGCCAAAGTGGAACTGGTTGTACGTGAATTACTTATTATTTATTTATTTATTTTGAGATAGAGTTTCTCTCTTGTCGCCCAGGCCGGAGTGCAGTGGTGTGATCTCAGCTCACTGCAACCTCCGCCTCCCAGGTTCAAGCAATTCTCCTGCCTCAGCCTTCTGAGTAGCTGCGATTACAGGTGCCCATCATCATGCCTGGCTAATTTTTTTTTGTATTTTTAGTAGAGACAGTGTTTCACCATGTTGGCCAGGCTGGTCTCAAACTCCTAACCTCAAGTGATCCACCTGCCTTGGCCTCCCAAAGTGCTAGGATTACAGGCGTGAGCCACCGCACCTGGAGAATTATTTTTCGAGGAGGTGATGACAACACCAAATTGGGTTGTTCTACTACAAGAGGTTCTCTCTTCTCAGCTTCTATGGGAGAACTGGAGCCAGAGGCCCTGCCTCCTTTGTATGACTTTTGCAAGCTTCCTTTCTCTTTCCGACTCAGTTTCCTCATTTCTGGAAAATGGGAAGCCAGGTGCCATAGCACACGGCTATAGTCCCAGCTACCCAGGAGGCTGAGACAGGAGGATCGTTTGAGCCTAGCAGTTTAGGTCTGCTGTGCACCATGACTGCACCTGTGAATAGCCACTGCATTCCAGCCTGGGCAACAGAGCAAGACCCCATTTCTTTAAAAATTTATTTATTTATTTTTTGAGACAGAGTCTTGCTCTGTTGTTCAGGCTGGAGTGCAGTGGTGCCACCTCAGCTCACTGCAACCTCTGCCTCCCGGGTTCAAGTGATTCTCATGCCTCAGCCTCTGGAGTAGCTGGGATTACAGGCATGCGCCACTACGCCTGGCTAATTTTTTTGTATTTTTAGTAGAGATGGGGTTTCACCATGTTGGTCAGGCTGGTCTTGAACTCCTGACCTCAGGTGATCTACCCACCTCTGTCTCCCAAAGTGCTGGGATTTTAGGCATAAGCCACCGTGCCTGGCCTCACAGATGTACTGTAGATCTGCTTATGTACTATGTGTACATCTGCTTTATGCATAAAAACAGTATGATTTTTTTGCTCCTCAGGAACCACTTTACCCCTCTTGGAGGTAATACTGTCCCCGAGAATTATATTCTAAAGGGAGAATAGGAGTCTGTGTACAGAAATGTAGTCATCCTAAATCATCTCAAACTTATTTAGGTATCCTATTTCATTTCTTCTTTTGCCTGATTTATTTGATTCTTTGCAAGCACCTACTTGCCACAACCTCAAAGTAAATTCTCTGCAACAGCGCCAAGTGTGGTGGCTCATGCCTGTAATCCCAGCACTTTGGGAGGCCTAGGTGGGAGGATTGCTTGAGCTCAGGAGTTCAAGACAAGCCTGGGAAACATGGTTAGATCTTGTTTCTACAACACAACAACAACATCAAGCACTTTGGGAGGCCAAGGCGGGCGGATCACGAGGTCAGGAGATCGAGACCACGGTGAAACCCCGTCTCTACTAAAAATACAAATATTAGCCGGGTGTGGTGGCGGGTGCCTGTAGTCCCAGCTACTCGGAGAGGCTGAGGCAGGAGAATGGCGTGAACCTGGGAGGCGGAGCTTGCAGTGAGCTGAGATGGCGCCACTGCACTCCAGCCTGGGCGACAGAGCGAGACTCCGTCTCAAAAAAAAAAAAAAAAAAAAAACAAAAAACAACAACAACAACAACAAAACTAAACAAACAAACAAAAATTAGCCAGGTGTGGTGATGCATGCCTGTAGTTCCAGCTACTTGGGAGGCTGGAGTGGGAGGATTGCTTGAGCCTGGGAGGTCGAGGCTGTAGTGAGCCAAGATCAATTGTGCCACTGCACTCCAGCCTGGGTGACACAGCAAGACCCTGTCTCGACAGATAGATAGATAGATAGATAGATAGATAGATAGATAGATAGATAGATAAATTCTCTTCAACAACTCACTTCGTTTGAGAGGCTGAGGAGTATAACATGAGTCTGGTAGATTCACACTTCCTGCCCAGTCTTGCCCTTCTGAGTAGCTGTTAAGCCCTACAACACTCCCCAGTGCATTGTCTGTCTTCTTATTTCCACCTCAGTCTGCCATCCAGGGAGTGCTGAATCCACAATGCAGGCCACCATGTGGAGCAGCCTGTCCAGAGGCAGACTTAATTTTTTTTTTTTTTTTTTTGAGACTGAGTCTCACTCTGTTGCCCAGGCTGGAGTGCAGTGGCGCTATCTCGGCTCACTGCAAGCTCTGCCTCCCGAGTTCACACCATTCTCCTGCCTCAGCCTCCCGAGTAGCTGGGACTACAGGCGCAGCTACCACGCCTGGCTAATTTTTTGTATTTTTATTAGAGACGGGGTTTCACCGTGTTAGCCAGATGGTCTCGATCCTGACCTCGTCATCCGCCCGCCTCGGCCTCCCAAAGTGCCGGGATTACCGGCGTGAGCCACCGTGCCCGGCCCAGACTTTCTTTATCTTTAGGGAAACCTCAGTTCTGCTCTTATAGCCTTTTAACCGAGTGAATCAGGCTCCCCAAATTATCAAGGATAATCTCCCTAAGTTAGAGTTAACTGATATGGACTTATAATCCCATCTGCAAAATACCTTCACAGCAATACCTAGCTCAGTGATTGACTAACGGGACTATAACCTGGCCAAACGGACCCCTGAAACTCACTATCCACCCTTTGTCAGCTTGACACCCATAAACATTTCCTCAAGCCATACTTAATCTCTAAACAAAAACAATGACAAGCTCATACTTCTGCCTCACATGATACAATCATCCTGCATAGAACCAAAAACATACGAACCCTTTCCCCAGAAGACGATGCCAAGTTGTTGAGTGATGTTCACTCTTCTGCTTTGATATCTTGCATCTTAAACACTATGATATAAAGTTACCTATTATTAATACACCTTATATTAGATGGTAAGAGAGAAGGAAGAACATGAAATATTTGAATATAAACATATGCGGCTGGGCACGGTGACTCACGCCTATAATCCCAGCACATTGTGAGGCTGATGCAGGCGGATCATCTGAGGTCAGGAGTTTGAGACCAGCCTGGCCAACGTGGTGAAACCCTGTCTCTACTAAAACTACAAAATTAGTCGGGCATGGTGGCGCATGCCTGTAATCCCAGCTACTCGGGAGGTTGAGGCAGGAGAATCGCTTGAACCCAGAAGGCGGAAGTTGCATCGAGCTGAGGCCACGCCATTTTACTGCAGCCCGGGCGACAAGAGTGAAACTGTCTCAAAAAACAAAACCAAAACCAAAACAAACAAAACAAAACAAAAAAATGCATGCCAAAATAAGGAAGAAATACTCATAACAATTATAGACATCATTTCTGCAACTGGTCATAGCTGGTATTGATAGCTACCTTCTTCCACTACCCATTCCATATTTCCTTTACCCTCAGCAAACACCTCAGCCGGTCATGGTTCTTTGCCTGGTAGAATAAATGACCCAAGCCTTCATTTCTAAAAGGTCTGACCCATTAGCAGTCCTACCTGAACTGAGTCGTTACAATTTTCAATAGACTTTGATCACAGGATGTGTTGGCACTCAGAAACACCCTAAGGGATCGCCTGTGTTCCAGACAGTCCCTTCCTTCCCTCTATTGTGTAACAGCAACTCAATTATCCTTGGAAATGAGAATGGATCACCCCAGCCAGAACAGTAACCCCCTTCTTTTCTGGATGATTCAGAGACATGAGAAACCCAAAGTGACCTGGTGGCAGTCTCAAATTCTAGTTGAGTGGAATCATTGTTGTGTCACCTAGTGGAAGAATGGAACCCTGAAGTATAGGATATGAGCATCTGGATTGATGTCCCTGAAAATCTTGGGTCCCCATATGTCCCTGAACCCTCCGACTTTGCAGAAGTGGCCTGTTCCTCTCTAGTAAAGGCTGGTGTTTCTTCATGGAAACTGCACCAGAGAACTATGTTGCATGGGAGAGCCTGAAGGACACCCTATTCAACAAAACAGCAAGGAACGCAGTGCTGAGGGTGGTCTTGGCATTTCTGTGAAGCTCAGTGGTCGGCTGTCTTCTTAAAGATCGTGCTGACAGGAGACGCTGGTGAAGAATGGGATTCTCCAGTAGAGATTATAGGGGTCAAGTGGCAGCAGGTAGCCATTGGGATGCAGGTAAGCACCTCATCGTTTTTTGTTTTTTTTTTTTCCTTTTTGAGATGGAGTCTCGCTCTGTTGCCCAGGCTGGAGTTCAGCGGCACGATCTTGGCTCACTGCAACCTCACCTCCTAGGTTCAAGTGATTCTCCCGCTTCAGCCTCCTGAGTAGCTGGGATCATGGGCACACGCCACCATGCCCTGCTAATTTTTGTATTTTTAGTAGAGACGGGGTTTCTCCATGTTGGACAGGCTGGTCTTGAACTCCTGACCTCAAGCAATCTGCCTGCCTTGGCCTCCCAAAGTGTTGGGATTACAGGCATGAGCCACTGTGCCTGGCCAGCACCTCATCTTAATGAGTGGTAAGAACAGAGTAGCAGCCAGGGTGGCCTAGTGCCATGCTTGTCCTGCAGTGAAAAACCAAGGTCCCAGAATTTGCCTTGTGTCCTCCACTATGGCTCCTGCCTGTGAACAGGCTCAAACTCCTAAGCGCATTCTACCCCTGACATACGACGTAGGGGTCTGTTTGCCACCAGTTAGTCTCCAGTATTAGAAGCAAGGGTGCACTTAATTTCTTTCTTCTTTTTCTTCATCCTCTTCTTCTGCTTCTTTTTTTGTGTGTGTGTGGTTCTTAACTTTTCTATTAACAGACCCAAAGCATAGAATTTTGTTCCAGTTTGCTGAGAATAATGGCTTCCAGCTTCATCCATGTCCCTGCAAAGGACATGAACTCGTTCTTTTTTACGGCTGCATAGTATTCCGTGCCATATACATCCTCTTCTTCTAATAGCAATATTGATAATAAAAATAAAACAAACTGCTTTATCTTGATTATGAGATAAACTGTAATGATTTCAAGAACTAAAACACTTTTGCAGCAGGTCAGCAATGGCCAGAACAGTTTGGTTAAATTTTATTCATTTAAAAAAATCATAATATATAAATACATTAGGAAAACTGACATTTGTTCTCCCAGGGAGAAATCATCAAGGCAGAATTTTGAGAAGTTCTCCGTGCATGTGGGGGAGGAGGAGAGAAGGGGAAAGGGACAGAATTGCCATGAAGGAATTTCTTTTTGCTGTGTCCAGGAAAGCCAGAAGAATGTGCCAAAAGACAACCTTCCTGAAGGACTAACTCACTCACTGGCTCTCCTCCCCAACGCTCTGCCTTTTCTTCTGTTCACAGTACAGTCTATTGCTCTCTGGTGCTTACAGTTCTGAGTTATTTCCAAGAATGAGGATGAAAAACTCAACTAATCATACAATTCTCTTCATTCTCTCCTCTGGGTTCTGAAATTAAGAATACACACAGGAATCAAATGGGATAAATTTGTAAGCTTTTCTTCTGTGTTTGGGCCTGTGGTCTGAGTGGGCTTCTTACTGTTTACTTCATACATTGAGCAAACTCGCTGGATCCCAGGCAGGGTTTGGGATGACTGCAGGCTGCTCCCACAGGGCAGGTCTACTCGGATGTGCATTCTGCGTGGACAATGCAGGGGAAGAAGGTGGATTCATGCCTGGCTCTCCTCCCCCATGCTCTGCCTTTTCTTCTGTTCATAGTACAGTCTATTGCTTTCTGGCTCTTATAACTGTGAGTTATTTCATGCAGCTTGAAGGGCAGCAGCGCCTAAGACAGAGCCAAAGAGATGTGCTGCTGATGAGCATAACTTTTACTGAATTTACCAGTCCTGAAGAGAAACATGGAGCAATGCTTTAGACTGTCACTACCTCACCAAACATGTTTGCATGTTTGCAAATAGCATCAAACTTAGAGAAGAGCTAGTGGGTAGAATTTCTCTTTTTAAAAAAAATTTTTTTGAGACAGTCTTGCTCTATCACCCAGGCTGGAGTGCAGTAGCACGATCTTGGTTCACTGCAAGTTCTACCTCCTGGGCTCAAACGATCCTCCTACCTCAGCCTCCCAGGGAGCTGGGACTACAGGCATGTGCCACCACGCCAGGCTGGTCTCAAACTCGTGAGCTTAAGCAATCGTCATGTTTAATGGTCCAAACAAATCAACCAACTTGAAATAAAATGAATGTCAACAAAATGGAAATGACCAAGAGAATCATGCACATCCATACCATGGATTATTTTGTGCCTATTAAAACAATCTTTCTTAGGAACTTTTAATAACTTGAGAAAATGCTCGTGTTACAATTTTAATGTGATGAAAATAGGGCCGCTTTACAATCTCCTACTGTGAGAGCTGGTTTCTGTGCCTTTGTCGCCTCCAAGTCCCAGACATTTTGACTAGCTAACATTTTGACTATGTAAAAATGCTTAGAAGAGAATAGAAGGAAATATGAAAATAAGTTCACGTGGCTACCTCTTGATGGTGAGGATAAGTAATTTTTGGTTAGTTTATATTTACCCTTTATTTAGCAAAATTTCTGAAATGTTTGCATTAATGGCGAAATAAAATTTCCAGTTTCTAGATGAGTTTGGTTGACACATGTTTAAAAACAAAGGGGGCCAGACATGGTGGCCCACGCTTATGATCCCAGCACTTTGGGAGGCTGAGGCGAGAGGACTGCTTAAGGCCAGGAGTTCAAGACCAGCCTGGGCAACATGGTGAGACCCCATCTCTACAAAACATAAAAAAAATTAGCCAGGTATGGTGGCACATGCCTGTGGTCCCAGCAACTTGGGTGGCTGAGGCAGGAGTATCACTTGAACCCAGGAGGTTGAGGCTGCAGTGAGTTGTGATCGTGCCACTGTACTCCAGCCTGGAAGATAGAGCCTGTTGGAAAAAACCTATTAAAAATAAATAAATAAATAAATAAATAAATAAATAAATAAATAAATAAAACCAAAGCGTTTCTACAGCTAATTCTTTTCACAGACTTGATGGTGATTTGGGATTCCATAATTAGGCCAATTATTTCTGATCATTGACATTAAAATGCTGAGCTGACCTACGACGTTCATGAAATTGATTCAAACAAACCAACCCAGTTTTAAACGTAATTGTAGGGTATATAAACACCTCACAAACACTGATAATGGTATAAAAAAACTGACAGCTTTTTCTTTATAGTTCCTATTGTTTAGGAGAAATTAAAGTAGCATGGGAACAATGTTTACTTAACAGGTAATCAACGTAATGCAGATTAAAAAACAATGATTGCCTTTGTTTGCTTATCAACTTGTCATAGATTTAAAATAAAGGTAGCCCTTTATGGGTGGGGCCTCAGCAAATATACCCTTTTATCCCATGACCTCAGGCATAAAAGTTGGGTCAACTTTTTGGGTAAGCAATTTGACATTACATATCAATATTTACAAAATAGAATCCTAACTGTATAAAAAATTAATATAGCAAAGGTCTTAAAAAAATACCTTCCAAAATGCTAGTAGAAACCATCTCTGAGAGGTAGGAGTTAAGATATTTTAATATTCTTTTTAATTAAAAAATTATTTTCATAGCAAAAAAGCTGGAATCAACCCAAGTGCCCAATGACAGGAGAATGGATGAATATCCACACAGTGTAATATCACAAAGTAGTCAAAATGAACTACTAAAATGACGTGTAACACTACGGCTACATTTTAGTAATATATTAAGTGAAAAACTAAGTTTAAAAAGATTGGGTTTAGTATGAATTCGCTTTTCACATTGAACATTAAAAAACACAAGTAGATATTTGTGCTAGAGTTCTCTAGAGAAATAGAATAAAATGTGCGTATAAATATAATAATATAAAATAACATATTTTATATAACTATAAAAAGATATTTATTACAAGGAATTAGCTCACATGATCATGAAGGCTGGCAAGTCCCAAATCTGCAGGGTTGGAGACCCAGGACAGCCAATGCTGTGGATCAAGTTCAATGGCAGGCGGCTGTAGAGCCAGGAAGAGCGCATGCTGTAGAGGAAGTCCAAAGGCCGAATGCTGGAGAATTCCCTCTAGCTCAGAGGAGGCCCATCTTTTTGTTCTATTCAGGCCTTCAGCCAACTGGATGAGGTCCACCCACATTATGGAGGCAATCCGCTTTACTCAGAGTCCATCAATTTAAATGTTAATCTCATCGAAAAACGCCTTCACAAAAGCACATGGAAAAACATTTCATCAAGTATCTGGGCGCCCTGTGGCCCAATCAAGTTGACACATAAAATTAACCATCACAATGTGTGTGTATAAATACATATATATGTACAGATGTATATATACACACGTGTGTGTGTGTGTGGGTAGCCAAATATATATATATGTAAAGGCAAAAAATACAAAGAAAAGCAAAGTAATGATAGTTCCTGAATTAAGGATGATAGTCATCTCAGCTGAGAGGAGGCAGAAAAATGAGACGGGAGAGGACCACATAGGCTATGGTTGGGGTCCTGGCTCTTGCTTTGGGTGGTGTGTTCCCAAGTGATTATGACATTATTAAAAATTATAAAATAAAGCCAGGCACGGTGGCTCATGCCTGTAATCCCAGCACTTTGGGAGGCCGAGGCGGGCAGATCACGAGGTCAGGAGATAGAAACCATCCCAGCTAACATGGTGAAACCCCGTCTCTACTAAAACATTAGCCAGGCATGGTGGCAGTGGCCTGTAACCCCAGCTACTTGGGTGGCTGAGGCAGGAGAGTCGCTTGAACCTGGGAAGCGGAGGTTGTAGTGAGCCAAGATCGTGCCACTGCACTCTAGCCTGGGTGACAGAATGAGACTATCTCGAAATAATAATAATAATAATAAAATAAATATAAATAGGCCATGCTAGACCAATGATGAGCATGTCTGTCAGGAGGCAAGGATTAATCAAGCCCATTCTATGCAACTGAAGTCACTGATTTTTTCCTTTATATTTTTTTCTATATTTCCTAAAATTTCTACAGTGAGCATGTATCTCTTGTAGTCAGAAGACACAGTAATATGTTGTTCTTTTAAAAATCCTATGCTATATAGGGAATGTTTATCAGCTAATTATCTATAATTTGCTATTCAAGATTATGCACTTTGTTTTCTTGTTCATGAAAGTACAGTTGACACTTAATACTGGATCAGTTGAAACTTGACGAAATGTGGAGCGAGCAGTTGAGCTCGGTCTCTCTTGTCCTCTTGTTCCATTTCACTAAGATAATGACCCTCCCCAACCCACAAGCATCAACAAATGGGCTGTCACCAAGTACCCATCATTGTCATCAACTCATATGGAGCCCAATAAACTCATCATAAGTGTCCCTGTCAAGGCCTTTTGTGGGGAAATGCCACTGAATTCCAAATCACTATCCTAGATCTGCTTATAACAGTTTACAGAGTGAAAGGAGAAAAAGATAGAAAGAGGCCGGGCATGGTGGCTCACACCTGTAATCCCAGCACGTTGGGAAGTCGAGGTGGGCGGATCACAGGGTCAGGAGATTGAGACCATTCTGGCTAACACGGTGAAACCCCATCTCTACTAAAAATACAAAAAATTAGTTTGGCGTAGTAGTGTGCACCTGTAGTCCCAGCTACTCAGGAGGCTGAGGCAGGAGAACCTGGGAGGCGGAGGTTGCAGTGAGCCAAGATCCTGCCACTGCACTCTAGCCTGGGTGACAGAGGAAGACTCAAACTCAAAAAAAAAAAAAAAAAAAAGAAAGAAAAGTTCAAAATCACTAGTCTAAAATAACAAAATCATAACCATATAGCAAAAAAATAAATTTTTTTTTTCCCACTTCGGGTTTCCAGGAAAATATAAAAGAAATAGGGACAGAGTATGCCACCTGCTTTCCTTGGCTTCTCTCTTTTTAGCAAAAGGGAGTCTCTCTCTCTCATACACACACACAAACACACACACACACACACACACACACACAGAGGAGTACACATTTAAAATGAGAGACATACTGAGGGGAGGATCAAGATGGAGGAACAGAAGCTTATACTGTCCATCCCTGCAGCCCAACCACGCTGGAACACCAAATTTTGACAATTATCTGCACACAGGAAAGCACCATCTCAAGAACAAAAAATCAGGTGAGCAATCACAGTACCTGGTTTTAACTTCATATTGCTAAAAGGGGCATTGAGGAGGGCAGGAGACACAGTCTTCAATCACCAATGCCCCTGCTCCCTCATCCCCTGGCAGTGGCCACACTGCACAGAGAATCTGTGTACTTTGGGTAGGGAGAGTGAAGCAACTGGAGGACTTTACATTGAACCCAGTGCTGTCCTGACACAGAGGAGAATAAAGTCATGTTAGGCTCAGCCAGCACCTGCGCACAGAAGGAGCATTTGGACCAGCCCGAGCCAGAAGGGAATTGCCCATCCCAGTGGTTGGAACTTGAGTTTCTCTGCAAGCTTTGCTGCCCTGGGCTGAAGTGCTCTGGGGTCGTAGGTAAACTTGAATGGCAGTCTATGATGCAAGGCCTGCAATTCTTAAGGCAACCCCTAGTGCTAGCCTGGCCTAGAGCCAGTGAACTACGGTGGTACATGTCCTAGGGAGACATCAGCTGGCATAGCTTAAGGGAGTGCTTGTGCTATCCCTCCCCCATCCCCAGGCAGTACAGCTCACAGCAACTAAAGTGACTCCTTTCTTCTGCTTAAGGAGAGGAGAGTGAAGAGTGAAGAGGACTTTGTCTTGCATTTTGGATACCAGCTCAGCCACAGTAGGATAGGGCACTGGTCAGAGTTGTGAGGCCCCCATTCCGGGCCCTAGCTCCCAGACAACATTTCCAGACACACCCTAGGCCAAAAGGGAACGAGTTGCCTTGAAGGGAAGGACTCAGTCCTGGCAGCATTCATTATCTGCTGATGAATGAGACCTTGGGCCCTTAATAGCCAGCAATGATACCCAGGCACTGCATCGAGGGCCTTGGTGAGCCTCTGAGACTTGCTGGCTTCAGGTGAGACCCAGTATATCACTAGCCATGACGGCTATGTTGAAAAACTACTTCTGTTTGAGAAAAGCAGAGGCAAAAGTAAAGGGGACTTTGTCTTGCATGCTAGGTACCCCCTCAGACACAGTGGAGTAGAGCAACAAGCAGGCTCTTGAAGTTCCCCCAGACCAGGCCTAGACTCTTGGACAGCATTTCTGCACATCCCCTGGGCCAGAAGGGAGCCCCCTTCCCTGAAGAGTGAGTCCCAGGCCTGGCAGCATTCACCACAAGCTGACAGAAGAGCCCTCGGGCTTTAAGTGAGCATTAACAGTGGCCTGGAAGAACCCCCTGTGGACTGGCAGTGGTGGTGGCTGTAGGAGAGGCTCCTCTACCTGTGGAAAGGAGAGGAAAGTGCAGGAAGGACTTTGTACTGTGGCTTGAGTGCCAGCTTTGCCACAGTAGAATAGAACATCAGGTAAATTGCTAAGGTTTCTGACTGCAATCCCTGGCTCCCAGACAGAATCTCTGGACATGCCTGAGGCCTGGGGAAACTTGCCACCCTGAAGGGAAGGGCCGTGGGGCAAGGCTCGATGCTGTGGTGGCTTCAGGTGTGACCCAGGACAGTCCCAGTGGTGGTGGCTACAGGGGTGTTTGCATCGCCACCCTCCCATTTCCAAGTAGCTCAGCACAGAGAGACTCCATTAGTTTGGGTGAAAATAAGAGAAAAGAATAGGCTGGTCGCGGTGGCTCATGCCTGCAATCTCAGCACTTTGGGAGGCCGAGGCAGGTGGATCATGAGGTCAGGAGATCGATACCATCCCGGCTAACATGGTGAAACCCTGTCGCTACTAAAATTACAAATAAAATTAGCTGGGCATAGTGGCAGGCACCTATAGTCCCAGCTACTCGGGAAGCTGAGGCAGGAGAATGGGGTGAACCCTGGAGGCGGGGCTTGCAGTGAGCCGAGATCACGCCAATGCACTCCAGCTTGGGCAACAGAGCGAGACTCTGTCTCAAAAAATAATAATAATAAACAAAAAAAAGAAAAGAATAAGAGTCCCTGCGTGGCAATCCAGAGGACTCTTCGAGATCTTATCCAAGACCACCGAGGCAGTACCTCTACAAGTCTGCAAAACCCACAGTGTCCCTTCAAATACCTGGAAAGCCTTCCCAAGAAGGACAGGCACAAACAGGCTCAGACTGTGAAGACTACAATAAATACCTAAGTCTTCAATGCCCAGACACTGATGAACATCTAAAAACATCAACACCATCCAAGAAAACATGACCTCACCAAATGAACTAAACAAGGCACCAGGGACCAAACCTGGAGAAGCAGAGATATATGACCTTTCAGACAGAGAATTCAAAATAGCTGTTTTGAGAAAACTCAAAGAAAAACAAAATAACGAAGAGAAGGAATTCAGAATTCTATCAGATAAACTTGAGAGATTGAAATAAAGAATCAAGTAGCCATTCTAGAGTTCAAAAATGCATCAGAGTCTCTTAATAGCAGAACTGAGCAAGCAGACAAAAGAATTGGTAAGCTTGAAGACAGGCTATTTGAAAATACACAGTCAGGGGAGACAAAAGCAAAAAGAATAAAAACTTATGAGGCACACCTACAGGATCTAGAAAATAGCCTCAAAAGGGCAAATCTAAGAGTTATTGGCTGTAAAGAGGAGGTAGAGAAAGAGATAGTGGTAGAAACTTCATTTAAAGGGACAATAACAGAGAACTTCTCAAACCTAGAAGAAGATATCAACATTCAAGTACAAGAAGGTTATAGAACACCAAGCAGATTTAACCCAAAGAAGACTACTTTAAGGCATTTAATAATCAAACTCCCAAAGGTCAAGGATAAAGAAAGGATCCTAAAAAGCAGCACAAGAAAAGAAACAGATAGCATACAATGGAGCTCCAATATGTCTGGCAGCAGGCTTTTAAGTGAAAACCTTACAGGTCAGGAGACACTGGCATGACATATTTAAAGCACTGAAGGAATAAATATTTACCCTAGAATAAATCTTTACCCTAGAATAGTATGTCTGGTGAAAATATCCTTTAAGCCTGAAGGAGAAATAAAGACCTTCCCAGACAAACAAAAGCTGAAGGATTTCATCAACATCAGACCTGTCCTACCAGAAGTGCTAAAGGGATTTCGTCAGTCTGAAAGAAAATGAGTTAGACTAGATAAAGAAAAAGTACGTAGACAGCATGGAATACTATGCAGCCATAAAAGAGAACAAGATCATGTCTTTTGCAGGAACACGGATGGAGCTGGAGGCCCTCATCCTTAGCAAGCTAATATAAGAATAGAAAACCAAACACTGCACGTTCTCACTTATAAGCAGGAGCTAAATGATGAGAACACATGGACACAAAGAGGGGAACAACAGACACTGGGGCCCACTTGAGGATAAAGGATGGGAGGAGAGAGAGGATCAGAAAAAGTAACTATTGGGTACTACACTTCGTACCTGGGTGATGAAATAATCTGTACAAGAAATTCCTATGACACCAGTCTACCTATACAACAAACCTGCACATGTAACTGTGAACCTAAAATACAACTTAAAAAAGAAAAAAAAAAAGAAAATGAAGTTAATGAGCAAAAAGAAATCACCTGAAGCTGCAAAACTCACTGGTAATAGTAAGCACACAGAAAAACACAGAATAGTATAACACTGTAATTGTGGTGTGTAAACTACTTATGACTGAAGTAGAAAGACTAAATGATGAACCAATAAAAAAAAAATACTGCAACAACTTTTCAAGACACAGACAGTACAATAAGACATGATGAGAAACAACAGAAAGTTAAAAAGTGAAGAGACAAAGTATAGAGTTTTTTTAGATTTCTTTTTGCACGTTTGTTTATGCAATCAGTGTTGTTATCAATTCAAAATAATGGGTCATAAGATACTACTAGCAAGCCTCATGATAACCTCAAATTGAAAAATGTACAATGGATACACACAAAATAAAAAGGAAGACATTAAAGCATACCACCAGAGAAAATCACCTTCACTAAAAGGAAGACATGAAGAAAGGAAAGAAGGAAAAGAAGATTGCAAAACAACCAGAAAACAACAACAAAAAAGGCAGGAATACGTTCCTGTTTATCAATAATAACAGTTAATGTAAATGGACTAACCTCTCCAATCAAAAGACACAGAGTAGCTGAATGGACAAAAAAAAGATCCAATGATCTGTTGCCTATGAGAAATACACTTCACCTTTAAAGATACATGTAGACTGAAAATAAAGGGATGGAAAAAGATATTCCATGCCAATGGAAACCAAAAAAGAGCAGTAGTGGCTATACTTAGATAGACAAAATAGATTTCAAGACAAAAACTGTAAGAAGAGGCAAAGAAAGTCATTATGCAATGACAAAGGAGTCAATTCAGCAAGAGGATATAACAAATGTAAACACGTATATACACAACACTGGAGCACCCAGGTGTATAAAGCATATATTAGAGCTAAAAAGAGAGATAGGCCCTCATACAATAATAACTGGAGACTTCAACACCCCACTTTCAGCATTCGACAGATGTCCCAGACAGAAAATCAACAAAGAAACATTGGGCTTAATCTGCACTATAGAACAAATGGACCTAATAGATATTTACAGAACGTTTTATCCAATGGCAGCAGATTACGCATTGTTCTCCTTAGCAAATAGATCATTCTCAAGGATAGACCATACGTTAGGTTACAAAACAAGTCTTAAAACATTCAAAAAAATTGAAATAATATCAAGCATCTACTCTGACCACAATGAGATAAAACTAGAAATCAATAACAAGAGGAGTTTTTGGAAACTATAAAAATGCATAGAAATTAAACAATATGCCCATGAATGACTAGTGGGCCAATGAAGAGGTTAAAAAGAAAACTGAAAAATTTCTTGAAACAAATGATAATGGAAACACAACATACCAAAACCTATGGGACAGGGCAAAAGCAGTACTAAGAGGGAAATTTGTAGCTAGAAGTGCCTACATCAAAAAAGAAGAAAAACTTTAAATAAATAACCTCATGCTGCCTCTTAAAGAACTAGAAAAGCAAGAGGAAACCAAACTCAAAACTAATAGAAGATAAGAAATAGCAAAGATCAGAGCAGAAACAAATGAATTTGAAATGAAGAAAACAATACAAAACATCAATGAAATGAGTTGGTTTTTTGAAAAGATAAATAAAATTGACAAATCTTTAGCCAGACTAAGAAAAAAGAGAAAAGACTCAAATAGATAAAATCAAAAATGAAAAAGGATATGCTACAACTAACACCACAGAAATTCAAAGGATCATTAATGGTTAATATGAACAGCTATATGCCAATAAATTCAAAAATCTAGAAGAAATGGATAAATTCCTAGGCACATACAACCTATTAAGATTGAACCATAAAGAAATCCAAACCCTGAACAGACCAATAATAAGTAACAAGATTGAAGCCATAATAAAAAGTATACCAGTAAAGAAAAGGCCAGAACCTGATGGCTTCACTGCTGAATTTTTTTTTTTTTTTTTTTTGAGACGGACTCTTGCTCTCTTGTCCAGGCTGGAGTGCGGTGGCATGATCTCGGCTCACTGTAAGCTCCGCCTCCCTGGTTCACGCCATTCTCCTGCTTCAGCCTCCCGAGTAGCTAGGACTACAGGCACCCGCCACCAAGCCCGGCTAATTTTTTGTATTTTTAGTAGAGATGGGTTTCACTGTGTTAGCCAGGATGGTCTCGATCTCCTGACCTTGTGATCTGCCTGCCTTGGCCTCCCAAAGTGCTGGGATTACAGGTGTGAGCCACTGCGCCTGGCCTCACTGCTGAATTTTACCAAACATTTAAAGAACTAATACCAATCCTATTCAAACAGTTACAAAAAATACAGGAAGAGGGAATATTTCCAAACTCATTCTACAAGGCCTGTATTACCCTAATACCAAAACCATACAAAGACACATCAAAAAAAAACCCACAGGTAAATATCTCTGATGAATATTAATGCAAAAATTCTTCACAAAATACTAGCAAACTGAATTCAATGATACATTGAAAAGATCATTCTTGGAAACCAAGTGGGATTTATCCCTGGGATGCAAGAATGCTTCAACATACGCAAATCAATCAATGTGATACATCGTATCAGTGGAATGAAGGCCAAAACCATATGATCATTTCAATTGATGTCAAAAAAACATTTGATAAAGCTCAACATCTCTTGATGATAAAACCCCTCAAAACACTGGGAAGAGAAGGAACATGCCTCAACATAATAAAAGCCATATACAACAGACCCTTAGCTAGTATCATAATGAACGGGGGAAAACTGAAAGCCTTTCCTCTAATATCTGGAACAAGATAAGGATGCCAACATTCACCACTGTTACTCAACAGAGCTCTGGAAGTCCTAGCTATAGCAATCAGACAAGAAAAAGAAATAAAGGGCATCCAAACTGGAAAAGAATAAGTCAAATTATCCTTGTTTGTAGATGATATGATTATATACTTGGAAAAAACTAAAGACTCCACCAACAAACTATTAGAACTGAAAAACACACACAGTAAAGTTGCAGTATACAAAATCAACATCAAAAAACCAGTAGCATTTCTATATGCCAACAGTGAACAATGTGAAAAATTTTAAAAGTTATCCCATTTACAATAGCCACAAAACAATTAAATATCTAGGAATTAACAAATGAAGTGAAAGATCTAACATACTGATGAAAAAAATTGAAAAGGACACAAAAAATGGAAAGATATTCCATGTAGATGAATTGGAAGAATGAATATTGTTAAAATGTGCATACTACCCAAAGCAATCTACAGATTCACTGTGATTCGTCTCAAAATACCTATGACATTCTTCATAGAAATAGGAAAAACAATCCTCAAATTTATTTGGAACTACAAAAGACCCAGAATAGCCAAAGCTAACCTGAGCAAAAAGAACAAAACTGAAAGAATCACATTACCTGACTTTGAATTATGCTACAGAGCTACAGTAACCAAAACAGCATGGTATTAACATAAAAACAGACACACAGACCAACGGAACAGATTAGAGAACCCAGAAACAAATCCATACACCTACAGTGAATTCATTTTTGACAAAGGTGCCAAGAACATACACTGGGGAAAAGACAGTCTCTTCAATAAATGGTGCTGGGAAAACTGAATATCCACATGCAGAAGAATGAAACTAGACCCCTATCTCTCACTGTACACAAAAATAAAAAAAAAGGATTAAAGACGTAACTCTAAGACTTCAGTCTGTGAAACACCTACAACAAAACATTGGAGAAACCCTCTAGGCGACTGGCTTGGGCAAAAATGTCTTGAGTAATACCTGACAAGTACAGGCAACCAAAGTAAAAAATGGACAAATGGGATCACATCAAGTTAAAAATATTCTGCACAGTGAAGAAAACAGTCAACAAAATGAAGATACAACCCACAGAATGGGAGAAAATATTTGCAGACTACCTCTCTGACAAAGGATTAATAACCAGAACATATGGAGAGCTCAAACAATGGTATAGAAAAAAATCTAATAATCCCATTAAAAATGGGCAAAAGGTCTTAATAGATAAAGGAAGACATACAAATGGCAAACAGGCATATGTAAAAGTGCTCAACATCACTGATTATCAGAGAAATGCAAATCAAAACTACAATGAGGTATCATCTCAACCCAGTTAAAGTGGCTTTTATCCAAGTCAGGCAATAACAAACGCTGGTGAAGATGTGGAGAAAAAGGAACTCTCATACACTATTGCTGGGAGTATAAATTAGTACAACCATTACAGAGAACAGTTTGGAGGTTCCTCAAAAAACTGAAAACAGAGATACCATACAATGTAGCCATCCCACTGCCTGCTGGGTATATACTGAAAAAAAAAAGTAAATCAGTGTATTAGAGAGATAGCTGCCCTCCCATATTTGTTGCAGCACTGCTCACAATAGCCAAGATCTGGAAGCAATCTAAGTGTCCATCAACAGATGAATGGATAAAGAAAACGTGGTACATATACACAACGGAGTACTATTCAGCCATAAAAAAGACTGAGTTTCTGTCATCTGCAACAACATGGGTGGAACTGGAGGTGATCATGTTAAGTCAAATAAACCAGGTACAGAAAGACAAACATCACATGTTCCCACTTATTTGTGGGATCTAAAAGCAAAACAGTTGAACTCATGGAGATAGAGAATAGAGGGATGGTTACCAGAGGCTGGGAATGAAGTGGGGATGGTGAATGGGTACAAAAAATATATAGTTAGAAAGAATGAATAAGACCTAGCATTTGATAGCACAATGAGGGAACTACAGTCAATGATAATTGTACATTTAAAAATAACTAAGAGTACTGGGTTGTTTGCAACACAAAGCATAAATGCTTGAGGGGTTAGATAACCCATTTTTCATGGTGTGATTATTACACTTACCTGCTTGTACCAAGATATTTTATGTACCCCATAGATACATACACCTACTATGTACCCACAAAAATTTAAAAAAAAGAGAGACATACTAAAGATGTCATGTGATTTTTAAAATGCTGATTGTAAGTGGATCCATGTGTGGATGTCAGAATTGTGGGGTCTCCAATAGATAGCCACTTAATGTAAAATGAGTTGCCACTGGCAAGTCTAGAAATCAAGGAATTAAGAAAATTCACTCCAGTTCGGAGTCTAGTTGTCTCTGGTTTCTGTGTTTTCCCAGGGTATCTGGGGTGGTTAGTTATGGCCAAAGGAGGCCTACCATGGTTCAGGCCACATGGAAGACCCAATCCATTCTAGTGAGGTAACCTGTTTTTAAAATAAAATCTCAGATTGTGGTTTCCTGAGTGTCAAAACGGGTTGAGGGTTCAGTCCTCCAGGGAGCAATTATGCCTGCTTCTGCTGATGTCTTTTCAGGAGAAAATTCCTGGCTTGTGGTTTTCCAGAGTGAATCTATGTCCCAGGGCTTCCTGGGGACGCAGTGATGATGGGTGCCACTCTCACTACTTGTAGTCATAGTCACACTTCCATAGGACAAGGACTTTTCTCTCCTTGATGCTTTCTCTGAAGCTGTAGCATCTGTGCCCTGTGATCCGACTTCTGCCCTCTGAAGCTCCTGGCTTTGCTGCTCATCTTCTCTGCTCTGGGTCACCTGGCATCAGTGGGTGCCCCAAGGTAACAGTTGGCTTCTGTGTTCCAGTTACCCTAAATGAACTTGTATTCTGGCCTCAGAAAACTTACAACCTCACTATTGTGTAAGTTCATATATGCATGCATGTAAAAAAGGGTGATTTTTATATTTTATCTAGTACATTTAGTGTGAAGGTTTCGGGCTATCTTATCTACACTATAGTTCCAGAAACTGAAGTCCTATTTCTTGGATTTTTTTTAAAGTTCTGATGTTTGCATGATTATGGGCACCATGGACTTTTTAGCATACTGCCCTAAGAAGTGGGGAAATAAACGAGGGAGGAAGCTGGGTTAGAAAGTGTAAAGCAGATGAGGAAGTGAAGAAGAGCCAGTGGATTCACCCAGAGTCCCCAGGTGGTGGGGATGGCAGGGTGGAAGCCATGGACAGAGTGGCTGTGTGCATGTGTGTGTCTGCACGTGTGCGATATAGGTAGAGTGGATGCTGGATGGCAGACTGGGCTAGAGAGCCTGGCAATTGCTGCTGTTCTATACAAACAGCAACGAGGCTTGTTGAAATTGCCTGAGTGAAATGGCATCAGTGCTTATGAGCCAGAAAGGTAGGATCTGCTATGACCTCGGATGATGACAAGGGCCCAGATGAAGCCACCTTAGAAGGAGATGTAGGAGAGTGCTTGGGAAGGAAAAAGGCAGCAGGCTAGGAACAAGAGGCCAAGGAAACATCCTGACATGGACATTAGAACGCATGGCTCCAAGTCTGGGATCTGGGGCCAGTGAGCTCTCTGGGAAGCTGCTTGATCTCTTGGGATGACAACTTCCACGTCTGTCCAATGAAGGTTTAACCAAATATCTATGGGTTCCCTTCCAGCTTCAATTTTACCAATCTGTGATTAGATATGAAAAGGACAAAGAAGAGGTGGCGGTAGTTGTTTTTTCAGTGCATGAGATGATGCCATTTCCATCTTATACTATTTATACTGCAGGCTTTAGGGGTATATGTGGGAAACGACATAGAATATGACAAAAAAATCTTTTAGGTTAAAAAATCATTTTTTTTTTGAGATGGAGTCTTGCTGTATTGCCAGGCTGGAGCGCAGTGGCATGACCTTGGCTCACTGCAACCTCCGTGTCCCAGGTTCAAGCGATTCCCCTGCCTCAGCCTCCCAAGTAGCTAGGGCTACAGGCAGCTGCCACCATGCCTGGCTAACTGTTCTGTATTTTTAGTAGAGATGGGGTTTCACCATCTTGGCCAGGCTGGTCTTGAACTCCTGACCTTGTGATCCACCCACCTCGGCCTCCCAAAGTGCTGGGATTATAGGCGTGAGCCACCGCGCCCACCCAAAAATCAATTTTTAATAGTATTGTGCTCCCGAAGTCCATTAACTCAAGTCTGAATTGACTAATTTGTGATTACGATTATTATTGAGACAGGGTCTTGCTCTGTTGCCCAGGTGGGAGTGCAGTGGTGGGATCACGGCTCACCATAGCCTCGACCTCCTGGGCTCAGGTGATTCTCCTGCCTCAGTCTCCTGAGTAGCTGGGACTACAGGGGTGCACCACCATGTCTGGCTAATTTTTTTTTTTTTTGGTAGAGATAGAATCTCACTGGGTATCATAGTATTACTATGATACCCAGGCTGGTCTCAAACTCCTGGCCTCAGACATCCTCCTACCTTGGCCTCTCAAAGTGAGCCTCTACATCTGGTCTTCATTATTATTATTTACTCAATAAATATGTACAGAGGTTTGATTATGCGCAATACTTGGATCCTATGTTGATGTATATACTAGGCACATAGACCAATGGAACGGAATAGATAACCCAGAAATAAACCCAAATACTTACAGCCAACTGATCTTTGACAAAGTGAACAAAAACATGAAGTGGGGAAAGGAAGTTCTTTTCAACAAATGATGCTGGGATAATTGGCAAGCCACATGTAGGAGAATGAAACTCTCACCTCAAGATGGATTAAAGGCGTAAACCTAAGACCTGAAACTATAAAAACTCTAGAAGATAACATTGGAAAAACCCTTCTAGACATTGGCTTACGCAAGGATTTCATAACCAAAAACCCAGAAACAAATGTAATAAAAACAAAGATAAATCGCTGGGGCCTAATTAAACTAAAGAGCTTTTGCATGGCAAAAGGAACAGTCAGCAGAGTAAACAGACAACCCACGGAGTGGGAGAAAATGTTCACAATCTATACATCTGACAAAGGACTGATATTTAGAATCTACAACAGAACTCAAACAAATCAGCATGGTTCTTGATATTCTTCTATTTGTCCTTTACATTTTTGTTGATCCCAGAATATCTGTTTTAAAGTTTCTATTGGGCAGAGACATGGCGCATATACTTAGCCTACTTTGTGTGCTCATTGTTATTCCATCGCTGGTATTGGGTTTTATTTATTTATGTATTTTAGATTCAGGGTGTACATGTGTATGTTTGTCATATAGGTATATTGCATAATGCTGAGGTTTGGGCTTCTAGTGTACCCATCACCCAAAAAGTGAATCTTGTACTCAACCAGTAATTTTTGTAACCCTCACCTTCTTCCTGACTTCTGCCATTTTGGAGTCCCCAGTGTCTGTTATTTATTTATTTATTTATTTATTTATTTATTTATTTATTTAAGTTCTGTCAGGTGCAGTGGCTCGTGCCTGTAATCCCAGCACTTTGGGAGGCTGAGGTGGGCGGATCACCTGAGGTCAGGAGTTTGAGACCAGCCTGGCCAACATGGTGAAACTCTATCTCTACGAAAAATAAAAAAATTAGCTGGGCATGGTGGCGAGTGCCTGTAATCCCAGCTACTCGGGAGGCTGAGGCAGGAGAACTGCTTGAACCTGGGAGGTGGAGGTTGCAGTTGCAGTAAGCCGAGATCACGCCACTGCACTCCAGCCTGGGTGACAGAGGGAGACTTCATCTCAACAACAACAACAACAACAACAAACTTCTGTCTTTTTCTATACGAAATATTAGCCTTGGTACATACCATTGGATTTAATGTAATTTAATTAAACAAATACATTTTAAAGGCCTACTAGGGTAAATCTGTGAGGACAAATAACATGACATCGCTGTTCTTAAGTAGTCTGGAGGACTGGTGATGTGGATTTAGATTTCCCTCTATGCCCACCCAAGCCCCTACTTCACTGGTAATTGGCAGGATTCTTGCTTAAACAAAGTTTAAAGAGTTTAGAATGCTATACACAGGATCACTAAGCTCTCCAGGTTTTACTTTGTCTTTTATAGGTACAAAATCTTCCTCTTTCTTTTATCCCCTATTATTCTTGTGATGACGTAAAACACTTGAACAGCTAAGACCAGGTATTACTTGTCTCTTGGCTAGGTTCTAACTGGAATTCCCCTCATGTGATCCTCTATAAAATAGAATATTTAACAGCTGCCTGGCTTCATGTTTTCATGAATAATCATTGAGATATATATATATTTCCCTGAAATGGAAAGTATCATTTATACTTGGCTAGTAGTTTCCATAGATGCTCAAACTCTTGCTGATTACTCTTGAATAGATCCTTTTGTTTTCTCGGCTCTCCTTATGTAAACCGTCTTTATTTTCATTGGCGAGCCTATTATAAGTACAATTACCTGTTAATATTAGATTAATTTCTCATTCCAGCTGGCAGAGAACTAACTGCTGATTATCTTGTTTTTGGCATCTAAGTGCTAAGAAAGTGTATACGGTCTGACCTAGACTTTGTGTCTGGAAAACTGTAAAGCATTTAACATCTCTAGTGACTCATGAGAATGCTTCATGCTCCTCAAAACACCATTTTCATTATAGGAATCTCCTGTTATTCCCTAAATTGGTTTTCTTCTTAAACCAATGAGTTATGGGTTTTCTTCTTAAACCAATAAACTTATTTATTTCATTGAATCATTTAATTACAAAACATAATGTTGCCTCAGTTTTGCTGCGGAGTGATTCAATATTTACTTTAAACTCTTTCTATGTGAAATAAAAAAAGCTATTTTGATTCACTCAAACAAATGGTAATTTGTGAATTTAAAAAAAAGCAGATTAAATAACACAGCAAAAATACAAAATTATTGTTTTGGCAATTTACACAACCATCCCTCCAAACCTGGTTTCTTAAATTTTTCACTTTCCCAACAATATTGAGTTGTTCTAAATGAGACAATTAAAGCTAAGATAATAGCTTTGATTTTGTCAAAATGTATTGGAAATTCTCCACTCTTTCTTGGCTTTTAAGGAGAAAGGACCTAAGGGCTACTTGGGTTTACTAGTGGGTTTTTGTAGTACTGACGGAAGATGGGCATAGAGGATTGGAAGATGTCTAGAGAATTTTGACTTTAGATGTTATAAGAAAGTGCATAGAGCCCAGGTGTGGTGGCTCACGCCTGAAATCCCAGCACTTTGGGAAGCCAAGGCGGGAGGATTGCTTGAGGTCAGGAGTTCCAGACCACCCTGGCCAACATGGCGAAACCCCATCTCTACTAAAAATCCAAAAAAATTAGTTGGGCACGGTGGCATGTGCCTGCAGTCCCACCTACTCTGGAGGCTGAGGCATGAGAATCACTCAAGCCAAGATCATGCCACTGCACTCCAGCCTGGGTGACAAAGCAAGACTCCATCTTGATCAAAAAAAAAAAAAATCTCTTAGAAGAAGAGGAGTTTCAAGGGGCTTTTCATTTTGTATTTTGAGGGAAGAAGGAAAAGACTACGACAAATGGTAAGCAGGTGCCATGAGAAGTGGGACTTTAAGGTAAGAAATGAATTAAGAGATTTTTAAAGGAAGACTGTGTGGTATAATGCAATTTCTCCTTTGCTGCCTCCTACTGGGATGTTTAGTAAACACTCATCTCACTTTTCTAATCTCTTTGAAGTTGTATATGTTCCTTTTCTTTGTGCCACTCTGCTAAGACCAGCATCAAGGTGGCCTGGTTTAATTAGGTTTAATTTCATATTTCTCATCATATTAGTTTGCTAGAGTTGTGTAAACAAAATGTGGCAGACTGGGTGACTTAAACAACAGAAATTGATTTTCTCACGTTTCCGGAGGTTAGAAGTCCAAGATCAAGGTGCCTACAGGGTTGGGGTCCTTTGAGGCTCCTCTCTCTCGAGTTTCAAATGACAACCTTCTTTCTGCCTCTTCACAAGGTTACACATGCAACCCTGGTGTCTCTGAGTCCTTATCTCCTTTTCTTATAAGGACACCAGTTAGATTAGTCTAGGGCTCAGCCTAACAGCCTCATTTCAACTCAGTTATCTGTTTCAAGGCCCTATCCCCAACTATAGTCGTGTTTTGAGGTACTGGGGATTAGGGCTCCAACATATGAATTGTGGGGGAACATAATTCAGTCCATAACATGGTCCTCAGGCTGGGTGCGGTGGCTCAAGCCTGTAATCCCAGCACTTTGGGAGGCCGAGGCAGGCAGATCACCTGAGGTCAGGAGTTCGAGACCAGCCTGGCCAACATGGTGAAACCCCATCTCTACTAACAATACAAAAATTAGCCGGGCATGGTGGCAAATGCCTGTAATCCCAGCTACTTGGGAGGCTGAGGCAGAAGAATCACTTGAACCCAGGAGGTGGAGGTTGCAGTGAGCTGAGATGGCACTGTTACACTCCAGCCTGGGCAACAGAGCAAGACTCCGTCCTCCACCAAAAAAAAAAAGAAAGAAAGAAAGAAAGAAAGAAAGAAACACACAGTTCATAGAAATCTAGGGGATTTACTAACCAATTCAGGAACAGGGACTACTAGAGTTAGAAGAAATCTTGGAGAACATCTAATCCACTCTCACTGTGTCGCTAAGAAGCATAAAGCAGTAAAAAGTCATGAATTGCCCAAGTTTACCGGCTACCCTTCTGTTTCCCACGATGGGATTTTGAATACTTATTTTATTCTTCATAATTCAACTCAGTCATTATTACTTTCTATAATTCCTTTTCTGATCAATTTGCTTAGTTTTTCTTTGTGCTCTCTCTCCAAACATGTTTTTTTCTAAAATAAAAATCTGAATATATTTGCTTTTGTGTAGGTTTTTCACAACCAGAAGAATTTTGGATAAAGTCTTCAGGAATTTCTAGACAACCTAAGGCATGCACTAAAAAACTTCACTGAGCTTTCCACTTGGGGATCAGATAGAAAAAAATGCTCCTTGGTGTCTATATTACTTATTTAGGGAGAATGCTTATCTCATGCTATTTATTTCCATGGAGTAGGGTGGAATTTTAATTCTCAGGAGGAAAAAATATAGGAGGAACTACTGTCTACCCTTTTATCTGAGGGAGGAAGTGACTTATTTAATCAGTGACACTGGAAAAACGAATTGAGTAGGAATAACTTAACTCTTTCCCTTTCCCTCTGGCTTACTTGCCCAAAAGTGTATTGGTTTCTGGGTCAGTTTTCCATGAGGCAAACACACAAAGTCTACCTTGTAAATTATGGAATTCTTTCCTCACTCTTATGGTCGAAAATGTGTTAGGCAGCACTTTGGAGGAACAGTGCCTGCTCTGCAGATGAAAATTCTCCCTCGGGAAAGTTGTCCCAAGGTTTAGACTTCAGGTGGAATATCAGAAAGCTCTTTTTAACCCTTTTCCCGTTTAGAAAAAAGTGCAGCTCACTGCCAACACTCATTTTATTTATTTTTATTTTTTTATATATATATATTTTTAAGACAGGGTCTCACTCAATGGCCCAAGCGGGAGTACAATGGCACAATCTTGGCTCACTGCAACCTCCGTCCCCTGGATTCAAGCGATTCTCCTGTCTCAGCCTCCTGAGTAGCTAGGACTACAGACGCCTGCCACCACGCCTGGCTAATTTTGTATTTTTAGTAGAGACGGGGTTTCACCATATTGGCCAGGCTGGTCTCAAACTCCTGACCTCAAGTGATCTGTCTGCCTCGTCCTCCCAAAGTGCTGGGATTACAGGCATGAGTCACTGCACCCAGCCTCATTTGATTTTATATAAACACATTCTTTGAGGCTGAAGCCAATCTGACTGATTTTCATTGTGAAAATAAAATATAAAAACTGTTCTTGGGCCGGGCATGGTGGCGCATGCCTGTGAGCCCAGCACTTTGGGAGGCCGAGGCAGGAAGATCACGAGGTCAGGAGTTCGGGGCCAGTCTGACCTACATGGTGAAACCCCGTCTCTACTAAAAACACAAAAATTAGCCAGGCGTGTTGGCGGGCACCTGTAATCCCAGCTACTCAGGAGGCTGAGGCAGGAGAATCGCTTGAATCCGCGAGGCGGAGGCTGCAGTGAGCCAAGATTGCGCCACTGCACTCTAGCCTGGGCAACAACAGTGAAACTCTGTCACAAAAGAAATCCCCCAAAACAAAAAACTGTTCTTGGAGTTATTTCTAAACAGAACTAACATAAAAACTAACAAAAAAATTCAATTCTAAATCGTCAGAATTGTCTATGTTAGAAAAATGGGATTCATTAAATGAATCCGTGACCAACAACTGTTCTAGAACAATGTTAATAACATCATGCATAGGAATGCTACACTTTCTAGGATTTGACATTTTCAGCGATTGAGAATTACTATGTTTCATAAATGGAAATACCACTACCAAAGCCAGAATGCTATAAACAGAGTGATGTCTTTTGTTTCCAAGGTTGATACGCTAGAGCTATGTGAAAATAATAATAAGTGTGATATTTCATGGCAGAGTTATCTCGGGATAAATGAGAGCTGCTGGAGAGTATTTTCAGGGCAAATGGGAAATGGATTAATCTGACATCAGATATTTTTCTCAAACTCAGCTTTATCAGAAATGAAGTTATTATATTTTTTCTGTCCATTTTATTTTTACACAGACAGTTTCGTTTAAAACATACTTTCTCAGGAATTTCTATAGATATTTAACTTTCTTCATGTTCTCTTAGAGGAAGAGAACCTACTTCAAGGCATCTGTAAAATCTATGAATACAATGGAACAGAACCTTATTGCATAGAAATTATGCTCATCGAAGGTAAGAATATCTTCTTAAATTCCGGATTTCTTCCAGATTTCTATTCTGAAACATTTTGCTTTATTTCAGTGAAATTATAGTATTTTGGGTAACTTGTGAATCTTGATATTCTGGCAGGAATTTATCTTATCGAAGTAAAGAATTGTGTTAACCAAAGCAGCCAATAATAAGTAGCAATAACAATGAATTTTCAAAGCAAGATTTATAATACACAGAGGTCATAGTTCAAATGAGACCAAACCATGTCCAAATTTGATTTTCAAATACATATTTACAAATGTGTTTGTAGTAAACATTTTGGATTTTAATGGTCAGTTGAAGAAAAGCATACACTGTATTTGCTTCTAGTCCTGGGAACTTTTCTGGGACTAAGATAAAATGTCAGTCAGTTTTAACAGTGTGAGCTGGCTAACATTATTGAAGTTATTATTTTAATCTCTGTTTCTTTAGTTACATTCTCATTTTCCCCCCTGAACTCATATGGGGGAAAAAATGTTTGATTAAATATACTCAAAGTCAGAACAATGTAAAAGGAAGCAAAATAAATTTCTATGTTTCTATTGAAAAAAGACATCAGGCTCAAGGGGCATTATAATCCCCTATTAGGGTCAACACAAAGGAACAACATAATAAAAGAGACACATAATAAAACTGCTAAAGAAAACAGAAAGCCAGTAAGAAAGCCCTAAAAGCAGCCAGAGGATGATGAAACATATGACCCCCGAAGAAACAACAATAAGACTGACAGCTGACCTCAAAACACAAACAATGAAAGCCAGAATTCAATGCAATGTTATTTTCCTAGTGATGAAAAAAAAATTAACCGGAAACCTAGAATTCTATAGCCAGTAAAAATATCCTTTAAAAATTATTATAAAATAAAGATATTTTTAGAGAGAATGTATTACCAGCACATATGTACTAAAAGAAAAAAACTAATAAAATGAATACACCTCTGGCAAGACAGATCAAGGAAAAGATGGAGGAAGGGAGAAAAAGAGGTAAGGAGAAGGTACAATCAGGATCAAGAATAAAAAGGGAACATCACCGTAGATCTTATGGCTATTAAAAAATATGTTGACAGACCTTATGAACAGCTTTTTAGCAATAAATTGGAAAAGTATGTAAATACCTCGAAAAACATAGCTTAACCAAACTGACAGAATAAGCAGTAGAAAAACAAAATAGTGTTATGTATATCAACTACTTAGAATCTATCATTTAAAACCTCACAACAGGCCAGGTGTGGTGGCTCACATCTGTAATCCCAGCACTTTGGGAGGCCGAGATGGGTGGGTTACAAGGTCAGGAGATCGAGATCATCCTGGCTAACACGGTGAAACCCCGTCTCTACTAAAAATACAAAAAATTAGCCAGGCGTGGTGGTGAGCTCCTGTGGTCCCAGCTACTTGGGAGGCTGAGGCAGGACAATGACATGAACCCAGGAGGTGGAGCTTGCAGTGAGCCAAGATCGCGCCACTGCACTCCAGCCTGGGTGACAGAGTGAGACTCCATCTCAAAAAACAAACAAACAAAAACAACTTCCAACATAGAAAAATATATACCATATGGTTTTACTAATAAATTATTCCAAACATTTAAGAAAAGGGCAATACCAATCTTAAACAAACTCTACCAGAGGACAAAAAAGGGAATGTTTTTCAAGTTTTTAAATGAGTCTGGTATAACTTTAATACAAAATCTGACAAGTACATTAGAAGAAAAGACAATTGTAGGCCAATACTTTTCATGAACACAGAAGCAAAAATCCAAAACAAAATTATAGCAAATTTAGTCCAATTATATAAAAAAGGATAATGAATCTTGACCAAGTGAGGTTTATTCCTAGAATGCAAAATTAGCTTAAAATTTTAAAATCAGCCTATGTAATCCACTAAATTAACTAATAAAGAAAGAAAACATATGATAATCTTAATACATACAGAAAAATCATTTGATAAAATTTCTGATTAAAGAAAATCTCAGTAAAATAGGAGTAGAATGGGACTTTCTTAATCTGGTTACAGGCATCCACAAAAAAACCCTACAGGTAACATTAGACTTAGTGGTGAAATCATGACTGGTTTCTCCTTGTAGGGGGATTTCTCCACTAACATTATTTCTATCCACCATTGTACTGGAGGTCATAGTCAATGCAATAAGGTATGTATAAGGCATAAAACAAGAAATGAAAAGTGTAAAGATCATAAAGAAAGAAGTAAATTGTCATTTTCACGTATTACATGGTTATATGTATAAAACAATCTAAAAGAATGTCACTGAGCAGTCTTCACGCTATTCATCAAAGAGCATAAATGAATTTTTGATAAATTGCTCTTTGATGAATGGAGCAATTCATCAAAAGTTCATTTCGTATAACAAAATTCATTTGTTATACAAATTATTGGACATAATATGTGAATTTAACAATTTTTTTTTTTGAGATGAGATTTCATTGTCATCCAGACTGGAGTATAGTGGTGATATGGTTTGGCTGTGTACCCACCCAAATCTCATCTTGAATTGTAGCTCCCATAATTCCCACGTGTTGTGGGAGGGAGCCGGTGGGAGACAACTGAATAATGGGGGCAGTTTCCCCCATACTGTTCTCATTGTAGTAAATAAGTCTCATGAGATCTCATGGTTCTATCAGGGGAAACCCCTTTCGCTTGGCTCTCATTCTCTCTTGTCTGCCACCATGTAAGATGTACCTTTTGCCATGTTTGTGAGGCCTCCCCAGTCATGTGGAACTGTGAGTCTATTAAACCTCTTTTTCTTTACAAATTACCCAGTCTCAGGTATGTCTTTATCCGCAGTGTGAAAATGGACTAATACAAGTGGTGTGATCACAGCTCGCTGAAGCCTTGAACCTCCCCGAGCTCAAGCAATCCTCCCACTTCTGCCTCTTGAGTAGCTGGGACTACAGGCACCCAATGCCATGCCCAGCTAAAGTTTTTTTGTATTTTTGTAGAGACAGGGTTCCGCTATGCTGCTCAAGCTGGTTTTGAGCTCCTGGGCTCAAGCTATCCTCCTACCTCAGCCTCCCAAAGTGTTAGGATTACAGGCCTGAGCCACAGCACCTCACCTTAACGATTATTTAACATATAAATTTAACATATAATTTACAACTCATAACTAACGAGTGACTTATTTATTAAATATAGAAAAAACTCCTACAAATCAGTAACAAAAATATGCATATATACACACAACCCAATAGAAAAAATGGGCTTGAGTAGGCACCTCAAACAAGAACACGTCTACTAGGTCAGCGAAAATATCAATATGTGTTTATCTCATTAACCATCTCATTTTTAACCAGGTTAAAAAAATAAAACCACAGTGTGGTTTGACTGTATAGCTACCAGAATGGTCAAAATTAAAATGACAAATTTGATATCATTTATCAAATGTTGACAAAAGCATAAAGCAATTGTATCCCTTGTATGCTGTTGGTGGGACTGGAAATTCTGACAATCCCTTAGGCAAACCATCAGCATTCTCTGAAGCTGAACATGTGCATTCTCTGTGACTAGGTGACTGTGACCTGGTTTTTCCTGGACAGTTTTGATTTATGCATACTTTCTCAAAATGCTGTTCAGTTCAGTATTTGTCCTGGACTTCTTCATTTTTAAATAAAATTTTGTCATTAATGGTTGCATTAAAATAATCCAGGATAGGTTTGGTGGACTTCGAATTGATTCTTCTAACTTTAACCATGATGTTGTGTAGTAGCATGGAACACACATGCAGTATACATAGAGTTGGTACTTAATGCATTGTTTTCTCTTAAAGGCAATCAGGGATAACATGTCTTTCTTTCCCTATCTCTCTGCTGATGCCGCAAAACTAAAACTTCTCTTTGATGAATAGCATGAAGAGTGCTAACTGACAAGAAAAGAAAAAAAAAAATTCTAGGGCACGGAAATGTAGGAGTAACTTTCTTCCAGTCTTGAATTATAGTGAAAGAAGTTCTTGAAATGCTGCCCCTGCTGGCCATTTGATATAACAACAGTCAACTGTGCCATAGCCCTTAGTAATGTTAGCCTGAAAGAAGCTGGAAGTCATTAAACTGCCAGTTGGCATAGACAGTAGGAAAGCTGAGAAACTAGAGGTTACATGTACTTGAAATATGAGCACAAAGTAGAGGCTGAGCCACCCTGTTAAAGAATAAATGAAGAGTAGTCGAAATGATTTTGCTATGGTGACTTTGTTATGTATTACACGATGTAAATCTACAACTGTTCATTTATTTATGTCATTATTTGGTAATACTTTTTTATGCCACAATAAATTCTCTTGGAAGCAATAAGCTCAAACGAGTGGAAATGCATATTTAATAAAAAATTAAGTACCATGTTTCAGTTTCTGAAGGAAGTTGATGACAAATGTATTACAGTGGGTCCTGAAATAAGGCCATTTTGTTCAACATCATTGTAACATTGATGAGGAAAAAAAATGGACTCCCAGCTGGGGCCATTGTCTGTGTAGAGTTTGCATGTTATCCCTATGTTTGTGTGGGTCTTCTCTAGATATTCTGACTTCCTCCCACATCCCAAAGACGTGCACAATGGGGTCACTGGCTTGTCAATATGGTCCCAGTCTGAGTGAGTGTAGGTATGTGTTTGAGTGTGCCCTGAGACAGGATGCCATCTTGCCCAGCAGTAGTTTCCACCTTGCATCCTGAGCTGCTGGGATAAGCTCGTACCACCTGTGACCCTAACCTGGAATACTGGAGTAAATAATCATCCTGCTTGGTTTTATTAACCTTTCTCAAATGTATGTATAGCTCACACTTCTTCCAATGTTTAATATTAGCATTTTGGGGTCTTTATTTAGAAGTTTGGTGATGTTTTTGTAACCAGAAATATGTCATAGGAACTTAACTCTTGTTCATATCAATTAGCCTATGGTCAAACTGGTTTCATTCCATGTTGTTTTGCTTAAAGTTGCTGTGTCCAAGAACTTATTGATGATGCGAAGTGATGATTTACTGTATTTTCACAAAATATTTGTTGATTTCAACTATCCATCACAGGGCATAGTGGTATCACTGATCACACAACAACCTGAAGAAACAAATGGTCTGAAGAACTATTCTATATATTAATATATTGAAGTGGTAGCTATCTTAGGAAGGACAGACACAAGAAGTCACAAAAGGGCAGTTTACATGGCACTCACGAAGCATGACTTTTTATGAAGATCAAATGTCCATTGCGAATTAGTTTTACGCCCTTTGCCCTGGATGGAGTGCAGTGGTACTATCATGGCTCACTGCAGCCTCAATCTCCTCGGGCTCAGGTGATCCTCCCACCTCAGCCTCCCCAGTAGCTGAGACTACAGGGATGCGCTACTATTACCGACTAATTTTTCTATTTTTTGTAGAGACAGGGTCTCACTGTGTTGTCCAGGCTGCTCTCAAACTCCTGGTCTCAAGTCATCCGCCCACCTTAGCCTCCCCAAATGCTGAGATTACAGGCGTGAGCCACCGTACCTGGCCTTTACCCATTTTTAAATTTCAAATGTTCTTGTGCAAACACAAAAAGGGAAGTGATAGCTGCCAGTGAGTTGGCTTCATTAGCAGAACAGGAACTTTTCAAAGTTAAATGATGCTTGTTTTATAGCAATGTCATCAATATCTCAAACAGACAATGATTTTAATAATGGCTGAATTTTATCTCAAATTCACAGAATCAAAGTAAAGCTTTTAGAATTCATGCTATCAAAAAGAAATGATATGATATGATGATTAATGCTATTATAAATTCCTTCAAAATATTCAGCATCAAGGGTAATATTTTCATAGTGATAACAGCTATGAATTTTGATTGCATTGGGGTGAAAACAATATTCTTATTAAGAAACCTATAGAGTAAAAATGTAGCTGGAATTGTTTGCAGTGTACACATGGTTTGTTAATGTGTCAAAATGTGCTATTCTTTTGTGCATGAAAGGAAACTATTAAGAGAGTGAAAAGACAAGCAACAGAATGGGTGAAAATATTTGTAAGTCATATATCTGATAAAGGATTGATATCCAGAAGATATAAATAACTCCTACAACTCAAGAACAACAACAAAATAACCCAATTCAAAAATGTGCAAAGGACTTGGATAGGCATTTCTTCAAAGAAGATATCCAAATGGCCATTAAGCACATGAAACATCGGTAGTTATCAGGGAAATCTAAATAACAGCCACAGTGAAGTGCCATTTAACACTCATTAGTATGGCTATTTTTTTATTATTATGCTTTAAGTTCTGGGGTACACGTGCAGAACGTGCAGTTTTGTTACATAGGTATACACGTGCCATGGTGGTTTGTTGCATCCATCAACCCGTCATCTACGTTAGGTATTTCTCCTAATGCTATCCCTCCCCTAGCCCCCCACCCCCCAATAGGACCTGGTGTGTGATGTTCCCCTCCCTGTGTCCATGTGTTCTCATTGTTCAACTCTCACTTATGAGTGAAAACATGTGGTGTTTGGTTTTCTGTTCTTGTGTTAGTTTGCTGAGAATGATGGTTTCCAGCTTCATCCATGTCCCTGCAAAGGACATGAGCTTCTCCTTTTTTATGGCTGCATAGTATTCCATGGTGTATATGTGCCACATTTTCTTTATCCAGTCTATCATTGATGGGCATTTGGGTTGGTTCCAAGTCTTTGCTCTTGTGAATAGTAGTATGGCTATTATTTTTAAAATGGAAAAGAGTAAGTGTTAGCAAGGATGTGGAGAGATTAAAACCGTCATACACTGCTGGTGGGACTGTAAAATGGTGCAGCCACTGTGGAAACCAGTATGTGGGTTCCTCAAAAAGTTAAACTTTTTGCTTGTTTAACTTTAAACAAAAGTTAAACTTTACCCTATGATCCAGCCATTCTACTTCTAAGTATATACCCCCAAAAATTGAAAGCAGGAACTTACACAGATACTTGTATACAAATGTTCATAGTTGCTTATTTACAACTGCCAAAACATGGAAACCATATGATGTCCTTCGACAGATGAATTGGTAAACACAATGTGGTCTATCCATACGATGGAATATTATTGTCTTCAAAAGGAATGAAATTCAGATACATGCTACAAATTGGATGAATCTTGAAAACATTATGTTAAGTGAAAAAGCTGGATACAAAAAACATCAAATCTTGTTTGACCACGTTTATGAGGTATCTACAACAGGCAAATTTATAACCAATAGAATAGAGGTTACGAGGCACTGGTTGGAGGGGGAAATAGAGTTAGTGTTTAATGGGTACAGAATTTCTGTTTGGGAGGGTGACAAGTTCTGGAAGTAGATAGTAGTGATGGTTGGACAACACTATGAATGTACTTAACCCCACTGAATTGGTATGGTTAAAATGGTAATTTTTTTGTTATGTATATTTTACTACAATAAAGAAATGGTTTTCTACCAATCTAAATGGAAGATAAACTCGTCAAAATTTTATAGACATACGCATGATCTTTCTCTATTTGCTGTCCATCATGTTCAAGTTTTAGAAATGTTTGTGCATTTGAATAATTACTTTGTTAATGAACCTAACTGTCCTGCAATACTGTTAGACATTTTGGAAGATAATCTCTGAATTTTTGTTGCATTCTGTTCAGAATCTGTTGGAAATCTTAATGAAAAGTTTCAAAAATTGGTCACCAAAACCTGGAGCTTTTAAAAGCTTAGCAAATTGCAGTTATTGAAAATCAGGCTCATTCCTGTAGCCCCAGCTACTTGGAAGGCTCAGGTGGAAGGATGGCTTGATCCCAGGAGTCTGAGTCCAGCCTGGGCAAGACAGTGAGACCCTGCTATTGAAAAAAGAAAAAGAAAAAAAAATCAAGCTCGTACCCAGAAAGGCACTGAAATTTATCCCTGTAAAAACAATGGGAGGGAGGGGAATTGAACAAATTCAAATGTTGAATAAGACTTAATTTTGAAATTCTAAAATATTACTTTGGATATATTGACATGTTTGATAGAATTTTCAATTTTAACTGGATATGTTTATATTTTATATCAGAAATAAATGGAATTGGCCAGGCATGTTGGCTCATGCCTATAATCCCAGCACTGTGGGAGGCCAAGGTGGGTGGATCGCTTGAGTCTTGGAGTTTGAGATCAGCCTGAACAACATGGTGAAACCCCATCTCTACTAAATATACAAAAATTAGTCGGGTGTGGTGGCACACGCTTGTGGTTCCAACTACTCAGGAGGCTGAGGGGGAAAGATCGTTTGAGCCCAGGAGGCAGATGTTGCAATAAGCTGAGATCATGACTGCACACTCCAGCCTGGATGACAGTGTAAGACCCTGTCAAGAAAAGTGGGGGAAGGGCGGAAGGAAAAAAACGAAGGAAGGAAGGGGAATTGAGAAGGCCTATAATTTTGCTGCAAATATATGTGGCAAAATAAAAATTATAAATAGAGACAAATTATTTTCTGAGTTTTGCTTATAAAAGTATTTGTTGAGGAAAAGTATTCTGAATAGAGACAAAAGACAGAATGTATAGGAAATACTGGGCATAAATATTTGTACATTTCAATATGACAAAGACTAAAATTGAGATTATCCATCATTTCATAGATGTTGTTCTGAGTTTACAAGATACTGCAGCACCCACAGAGAGAGCATTTTCTGAATTAAAAATACATTCTATGGAGAAGAGTCAGTTGAAGGCTTCAACAACCAAATTAGTAAGCATAGATGCAACTTTGATAAAATTTTGCAAGTAATTTTACAAAACATATTAATAAGATCATATTAAAATATATATATATTCTTCAGAAAAAAATACTAGATGTGGCTAAAACTAATTTATATATGTGAATGTGTATTAAGAAGAGTCATGGAGGTGGCAGTAAGCCAAGATCACGCCACTGAACTCCAGAATGGGTGACAGAGCAAGACTCCGTTTTAAAAAAGAAAGAGTCATTTGTTTTTTTCTTAATCAGATTCTCAACATAAATAGTTTTTTAAATTTTACTTTAATCTACATGGATTTAGGCTCTTTTAGTACTTTAGAAGGGATTTTAATTTTGAAAACTAGTTTTGAATGAAAATCTTTTCATAGGTCTACCAATGTATTAAATCAATTTGATGGTCAAAAAATATATGTTAATTATTTTATAAATCATCTCTTTCTCTCTCTATTTTTCTTTTTGACACAGTTTTGCTCTGTCGCCCAGGCTGGAGTGCAGTGGTGTGATCTCAGCTCACTGCAAACTTCACTTCCGGGTTCCAGCGATTCTCCTGCCTCAGCCTCCCGAGTAGCTGGGACTACAGGCCGCCCGCCACCACCCCCGGATAGTTTTTGTAGTTTTAGTAGAGATGGGCTTTCACCATCTTGGACAGGTTGGTCTTGAACTCCTGACCTTGTAATCTGCCCGCCTCGGCCTCCCAAAGCACCCTTTACTTTCAAGAGTGTCCCAGTTTGGCTGACTTAAATATCTGCTCACTTTATCCATGACCCAGCAATTCTAGTTCCGTGACCCAGTAATTCTATTTTAGCTGGGTATAGGCCCAGCTAAAATGACCACATGCAAGCAACAGAAGACGTGCTTAAGAATGTTCATAGGAGATTATTTCTAATAGCTCTAAACTGAAAACAAGCAAATAATCACCAAAAAAGACAATGGGTAAGGAGATTATGGTCTCACCTGTGGCTGCATATTAGAATCAGCTGGCTGGCTTTCAGACCGCATTTCCAAGGCTTCCTCCCTCAGCCTTAGAGACACACTGCTAACACCATACTTCGGAAGTTACCGTGTCCGGAATTGGTGGGTTCTTGGTCTCACTGACTTCAAGAAGGAAGCTGCGGACCCTCGCGGTGAGTGTTACAGTTCTTAAAGGCGGCGTGTCCGGCGTTTGTTCCTTCTGACGTTCGGTTGTGTTCGGAGTTTCTTCCTTCTGGTGGGTTCGTGGTCTCCCTGGCTCAGGAGTGAAGCTGCGGCCCTTCACTGTGAGTGTTACAGCTCTTAAGGCGGCGCGTCTGGAGTTGTTCGTTTCTCCAGGTGGGTTCGTGGTCTCACTGACTTCAGGAGTGAAGCTGCAGACCTTCGCGGTGAGCATTACAGCTCATAAAGGCAGTGTGGACCCAAAGAGTGAGCAGCAGCAAGATTTATTGCAAAGAGCGAAAGAACAAAGCTGCTACAGTGTGCAAGGGGACCCGAGTGGGTTGCCACTGCTGTCTGGGGCAACCTGCTTTTATTCTCTTATCTGGCCCCACTCACATCCTGCTGATTGGTCCATTTTACAGAGAGCCGGGTGGTCTGTTTTGACAGGGTGCTGATTGGTGCGTTTACAATCCCTGAGCTAGACACAAAGGTTCTCCACGTCCCCACTAGATTAGCTAGATACAGAGTATGGACACAAAGGTTCTCCAAGTCCCCACCACACTAGTTAGATACAGAGTGCCTATTGGTGCATTCACAAACCCTGAGCTAGACACAGGGTGCTGATTGGTGTGTTTACAAACCTTGAGCTAGATACAGAGTGCTGACTGGTGTACGTATAATCCCTTAGCTAGACATAAAGGTTCTCCAAGTCCCCACCAGACTCAGGGGCCCAGCTGGCTTCACCCAGTGGATCGCACCGAGGCAGCAGGTGGAGCTGCCTGCCAGTCCCGTGCCCTGCGCCCGCACTCCTCAGCCCTTGGGTGGTCAATGGGACGGGGCACCGTGGAGCAGGGGGAGCACTCATTGGGGAGGCTCGGGCTGCGCAGGAGCCCATGGTGGGGACGGGGTGGGGGAGTGGAGAGGCTCAGGCGTGGCAGGCTGCAGGTCCCGAGCCCTGCCCCGCGGGGAGACAGCTAAGGCCCGGGGAGACAGCTAAGGCCCGGCAAGAAGTCGAGCACAGCAGCTGCTGGCCCAGCTGCTAAGCCCCTCACTGCCCGGGCCGGCGGGGCTGGCCTGCTCCAAGTGCGGGGCCCACCGAGCCCACGTCCACCCGGAACTCACGCTGGCCCGCAAGCACCGCGTGCAGCCCCGGTTCCCGCCGGCGCCTCTCCCTCCATGCCTCCCCGCAACCTGAGGGAGCCGGCTCCGGCCTTGGCCAGCCCAGAAAGGGGCTCCCACAGTGCAGCGGCAGGCTAAAGGGCTCCTCAAGCACGGCCAGAGTGGGCGTCAAGGCCGAGGAGACGCCCAGAGCGAGCGAGGGCTGTGAGGACTGCCAGCACGCTGTCACCTCTCATTACTAGAACCCTGGGGCCCGTGCCTCACCTCCTCAGTATCCTCTTCATCAAAACCGGGCAGAGTGAAGCCAGACACAGACTTGCCCTGTCAATCATTTCTGTGGTTTCCCTTCTCTTCGCTGGTCCTTTTCGGATCCTGCTACTAGCGGTGCAGTTTTGCAATGAGACACATGGGCCAGGCCAGATTGCTCCTCAGCTCTTTGAGGGCTGGGAATAAGCTTTTATCATTCTAAGGCCCTTATTCTTTAGGAAGGATTAGGGCAGACTTGCAAGGAAGAACTTAAATTTTCCTCAAATGAGTGCAGTTAATTCTCTTTGCAACTTTGAACCCTGCTGGCTCCTTCCCTCACAGATATTAGTAACAAAATCAGCAGCACCACGTCCTTTTGTACCCTCCCCGAACAGAGCTGGAGGAAGTATTTCCAATCCCCGTTTAGGCCCAGCAAGGGAGGGACGGCTGGGATTTTTTGTTTATTTATTTGTTTAAACAAACTACTAATCTTTTGCCAACTACTATAATTTTACTCACAGAAAGATACTTTTAAAATATCCTTTGTCCTTCAACACAGACAGACCTTAAGAAGGTCTGGTGCTGTTCTCCCAGTCTTCATTTACCAAGGAACATTTTTGTTTATGTAATTCGAATTATATAAATCGAAAACATCTTAGTGATTATTTAGTAGGCTAGTGCAAAACTAATTGCGGTTTTCGCTATTGAAAATAATGACAAAAAAACCGCAATCACTTCTGCACCAACCATATCATCCTTTTCGCAGTTGGAAAAATTAATGTTTGGAAATGCAAAGTGATCTGCTGTTTCAGTACCCATTCCACTGTTAAGTTAGAACCAAGCAGTGTGCCCGAGCACTTGCAAAGATATTCTGGAGCCAATCAGTGCCATGGTCGGTGACGCCATGAGGAAATTGACATCTGTGGAAACATGTTCCTACATCTGTGGGAGTAGTGACGCCATGTTGAAATTGACAATGGTTAGGCTATTCACACCACAGAAACAGACAAATGCTACAAACTCGGGTTCTCCCTCCCTGAAAGCGGCTTGCTAAGCATCCACACCATTTTGAAGTAAAGGTATTTTAAGAGTGCCTCTGTGAGTCAAATTATAATAGTGTGGCAATTTGTAAAAGTTTAGTAGTTTGTTTAAAAAACTACATTATTGCTATGTTACACGTTCCACTTTAATATTTTAATTAGTGTTGAGGAATAAAGTAAATAAGTTAATTATAAAAGTTCTTCCCAGGCTTATATTAAAGTTCTTCCCAGGCTTATATTGTGCTTATATTTTATGCTTTACTTCAGCCTACTTTTTCCAGGCTTTAGGACATTTCCAAGTTTCCGTGTAGAATTAGTTAAGGTTCAGTAGATGGCGCTACTACACTGTTTTTAGTCATTTCAGAATTGTTGCTTTCAGGGATACTAATGGGAAACTTAACAGATACAGAACAGGAGTGGGGAGGGAAACCCAGCCTCTTTAACAAGTTCTAGGCTGGTTACAACTAGGACTCTAAGTCTCATTTTTTTTCAAACTCTAACATTCTGTGCCTGTAGTATAGAGCTATATTGTGAAAGCATCTGTCGATGGACATTTACGTTTGACATCTGTCGTCTGAGCATCTGAAGGTGCTCTGCCAATATATTCTCTCCAGGTCTTGTAGTTTAGATGGGTAGATGAATCCTCCCACAAATCCTCCACTGCTCTTTTTACACACAGAGTAATAAAGTCCAGAGAGGTCCTGTTTCTCTGCAAATTGAATTTTTACACCCGGAAAGCTGCCTTTCGATGAAAAACAACAACAATTGATGTTATAAGAAAGAAACTCTTTTTGATGAGTGAGCATGTGACAAGCTGACTGGCTGCCGTCTCTTTCTTGCTACTCCTTGGCCCATCACTGAAGCTGGCTAGTAGTCATCATCTTGTTCACTTTTTTTTCTCTTATTTTGTTTGTTATGAAATATTTGAGGAGTACAAAATAGGGTAGAAAAAACATAACAAATATATATGCACTTACCATTGAGCTTAAGAAAGAAAAAATGGCGCATATATTGTAACACCCCATGGATTAGTATCATGTACATTCCCTGTCCTTCCTCCCTAGTAGAGTTTGCTTTTTTCCATTTGTGTCTTTGTTATCTGTCATACTTAATTTGTCTTTTTTGCAACTACTTTTCTTCATTCAACACTATGTTTTGGGAAATTATCCATGTTGATATTTATTTTATTCGTGTTTATATTTGCACAGTATTCCACTGACTGAGTGTTTTGCACTTCATTTAAGCCATTCTTCCATTGATATATATTTATATTGCATCCAATTTTCCATTACTACATACAACATGCATTCTTGTTTATGTAAGATATTCCTGTAAACCTATATACTTTATGTATCCTAAATATCTCATAATAACAAAACATAAAAATAATATTTACAGTCCTTGCAGACAGTTTATCATCACGTTGCCTCATTAAATGTAGTTTGTGTTATTTTTGTTGTTTTTGTTTGTTTTTGAGATCGGGTCTCCATCTGTCACCCAGGCTGGAGTGCAGTGGTGCAATGTTGGCTAACTGCAATCTCTGCCTCCTGGGTTCAAGCGATTCTCCCACCTCAGCCTCCTGAGTAGCTGGGATTACAGGTGCCTGCTACCATGCCCACAGCACGGCTATTTTTTGTATTTTTAGTAGAGATGGGGTTTCACCATATTGGCCAGGCTGGTGTCAAACTCCTGACCTCAGTTGATCCACCTGCCTCAGCTTCCCAAAGTGCTGGGATTACAGGTGTGAGCCACCACCCCTGGCCTGTAGCTTGTGTTATTTCTTTTCTTTTTTTTTTTTTTTTTGAGGGGGAGTCTCGCTCTCTTGCCCAGGCTGGAGTGCAGTGGCGCGATCTCGGCTCACTGCAAGCTCTGCCTCCCGTATTGGCGCCATTCTCCTGCCTCAGCCTCCCGAGTAGCTGGGACTACAGGCGCCTGCCACCACACCCGGCTAATGTTTTGTATTTTTGGTAGAGACGGGGTTTCACTGTGTTAGCCAGGATGTTCTCCATCTCCTGACCTCGTGATCTGCCCGCCTTGGCCTCCCAAAGTGCTGGGATTACAGGCGTGAGCCACCTCGCCTGGCCACTTGTGTTATTTCTTATAGGAATCAATTATTTAAAAATATTAGAAGGCAATAGACTGGAAGCTTAAAAAGCCATTTGATGGTAATTCAGCCTCTTAGAGCTTCAGTCTTCTAGAACCCTATAAGTCGGGGCCAGGCGCGGTGGCTCAGGCCTGTACTTCCAACACTTTGGGAGGTCCAGGCAGGTGGATCACTTGAGGTCAGGAGTTTGAGATCAGCCTGGCCAACATGGCAAAACCCCTTCTCTGCTAAAAATACAAAAATTAGCCAGGCGTGGTGGTGCACACCTGTAATCCCAGCTACTGGAGAGGCCGAAGCAGGAGAATTGCTTGAACTCAGCAGGTGGAGTTTGCAGTGAGTCAAGATCGTGCCACTGCACTCCAGTCTGGGTGACAGAGCGAGACTCTGTTTCAATAAATAAATAAATAATAAATAAATAAGACTTAGAAGTGGAATGGCAGCATTACATATTCACATATTCTACTTCAAAATGCCAAATAGCTCTTCGAAGTAGTGGCAACAATCTCTACTCCTACCTGTGGTGTTTGAGAGCTCCAGGTGTTCATCATCCTCCCCAAACCCCTGCTTTTAAACTTTTTGATATTGAAAAATTTGAATATATACAAAATAGAGAGATTAATGAACCTTTATGGTCCTGTCATTCGATTTTAATAGTTACTAATTCATAGCCAACCTTGAATCATATATACCGATTACACTCCTGCAGGTTATTTGAAGCAAATTTCAGTTCCAGGATAACACTCTGAAAGATAAGAACTCTTTATTTTTTATTTTTATTTTTTGAGACAAGATTTCACTCTGTCACCCAGGCTGCCGTGCAGTGGTGTGATCACACCTCACTGCAACCTCAACCTCTCAGGCTCCAGCGATCCTCCCACTTCAGCCTCCTGAGTAGTTGGGGCTATAAGCACGTACCACCATACCCAGCTAATTTTTTAATTTTTTGTAGAGATTAGGGTCTCACTATGTTGCTCAGGTTGGTCTGAAACTCCTGAGCTCAAATGATCCTCCCTCAGCCTCCCAAAAGTGGTGGGATTATAGGCATGAGCTACTGCACCCAGCGAGGACTCTTTATTTTGAACATAACCAAGACACCATGATTACACTGAAAAAATAATCATCAATCTTTCCTTGTTGAAATAAAATAACCAGCCATGGTTCAAATTTCACAATTGTCTCATAACATTTTATGGTTGGCTTGACTCACATCCAAAATAAGATCCATAAATCGCAATTGTTGATAAGTTTCTTCAATATATTTCAATTGGTGGGTTCCCTCCCCATCTCTCTCTTTTTTGGTTGGTATTTATTTATTGAAAAAGAAAAACAGGATTGTTTGTTCTATAGAGCGGAGGTCCCAAACCCCAGGCCACAGACTGGTACTAGTCCGTGGCCTGTTAAGAATTGGGCTGGCACAGCAGGAGGTGAGTGGCAGGCGAGTGAGCGAAGCTTCATCTGTATTTACAGCCGCTCCCCATTGCTCACATTACTGCCTGAGCTCTGCCTCCTGTCAGATCAGTGCGGCATCAGATTCTAATAGGAGCAGGAACCCTGTTGTCAACTGTGCGTGTGATGCATCTAGGTTGCGTGCTCCTTATGAGAATCTAATGCCTGAGGATCTGTCACTGTCTCCTGTCACCCCAAAATGGGACCATCTAGTTGTAGGAAAAGAAGCTCAGGGCTCCCATTGATTCTACATTATGGTGAGTTTTATAATTATTTCACCATCACCTGAGGTCAGGTGTTCAAGACCAGCCTGGCCAATATAGTGAAACCCCATCTCTACTAAAAACACAAAAATTAGCCTGGCGTGCTGGTGCGTGCCTGTAATCCCAGCTACTCAGGAAGCTGAGGCAGGAGAATTGCTTGAACCCAGAAGGCGGAGGTCGCAGTGAACCGAGATCTCGCCACTGCCCTCCAGCCTAGGCGACAGAGCGAGACTCCGTCTCAAAAAAAGAAAAAATTATTTTATTGTATATTACAACGTAATAATAGAAATAAAGGGCACAATAAATGTAATGCACTTGACTCGTCCCGAAACCACTCCCCCCAGCCCCGCTCCAACCGCCCAGCGGTCTGTGGAAAAATTGTCTTCCATGAAACTTGTCCCTGGTGCCAAAAAGCTTGGGGGCCGCTGCTGCAGAGTGTCTCATAGCATGGATCTTAGTGAGTACATCGTGTGGAGTACATCCTCTCTCTGTGTGTGTTCTGAAAACTGGTGTCAGATTTTGATCAGATTTATGTTCAGTTTTTTTTGATCCCATAGTTTGCAAAGTGCTCCTGTACCTCTGTTCAGAACGTCTTTCCAGGCAAGGAATTTGGAATTCCCTGCAAGGACAAAGGTCATGTTTCAAACAATGAGAAGCAACATTCCCAGTTATACATATACATGTTCTACGTGATTTTTCACTTCTTTCTTTTCCTACATTTGATGACAATCTTGGGGAGTGGGGGGAGTTGTCAGATTGAAACATTTACTGCATCAAAATAATAATTTCTAAGCCAAAGCCAACTCCCTGTGCACTCTGGATCCTGCTCCTTCTCCAATGGTAATCTAATTTTACCTTTGATTCCATCCAGTACATACGGGATTGGAGTCCAGGAAACTGAAAAATTATCTTTTGTATTATCTTTTATTGTTCTCTTTAATTAATAAAAAATAAACCAGACATCCTTCCAAGTTTCCAGGCTATTTGGCTGGGTTAGGAGAAGGCAGAATAAATACAGTAAAAGCTAGTTGCTCAAAAAAACAAGAAACAAAACTGAAACCCAGAAAGAAGTGATATAGTATTTTCTTACTCCATTCTTGGTTAAAATTCAGTCTCAGTGAACAATTTTTTACAAAAAAAATTAAAGTCTGTAATATTGTTGAAGTTTATCTCATTTTTTTCTTTAAATTTATCTATCTCCTTTTTTTCTTTAAATTTCTCCCTTAAATTCTGGATTGAGAATTGACAATTGATTTGAGAAATGGAAGAAAGATAAAGAAGAAAAGGGAGGCTTCTGGTTTAATATGACATAAAGTTCATAAAACTGGAATGAAACCATGCTTTTCATGCTTGGTTTAGGTGCCTAAGACATTTCAAATGATCGCTGCAAATATACATAGAATAGGGGGAAATTTCTCTGTTCTTTCCTAAGCCTTGGGTTGGTTTCTGGGGAATATTGACATACACAGACTACAGACTCCCTTTACAAAGCTGGGCATTTTCACACATGCAAATACAGTTTTGGGGTCTGGTGAGCATTATTTGAGTGGTTGCTTGGTATGGTTTTTTTTTTTTTAAATCATTTTCAATTATCTTTATTTATGTATTTTATTTGTTTAGAGACAGGGGCTTCCTCTGTCTCCCAGGCCAGAGTGCACTGGTGCAATCATAGTTCACTGCAGCCTCCAACTCCTGGGCTCAAGTGATCCTCCTGCCTCAGCCTCCTGAGTAGCTGGGACTACAGGCATGCACCACGCCGGGCTCTTCTTGTTTAAATTCAGTTCAGTGAAATATTTTTAAAAAACAGAATCTAAATATTTAATAGCAAATAATGGGATAACATTTATTAAAATTGTTTTTAACTTTGAGACCAATAAGCATATACACAAACATATAAAGAAAGTATTTTGCAGGATGGCTGGCAATATTAACTTTCTTTATGACTCAATGTTGAGCTTTCCAAAATTATGTTAACTAAGTTATGAAGAGTTTCATTGATAGAAATTATGAAACCATCCTTGAATACAGAGAGTTGACTAGCAGGCAAGCAATCTATATTTCACACAGCTGGAAGATGTGAGGAGATAAGGCGTAAAGCCTGTGGTGTGTTTATCACCGCTGATCAGCACACAGACTTCAGATGTGAGAATGTGTTAAAACAATTTCCCCCCCCAGGTTTTTCAATTATATACTTTAAGACTGACATTATCAGCGGGATCACCTTTTAGAATGGAGATGAGCAACTTAACACATACTATTAATAATTCTTCAGTTTTGTCCGTCAGCCACCAGAGGGCAGTATTTTCTCTCTTTCTCTTTCTTTCTCTCCCTCCCCCGTCTTTCTTTCTTTCTTTCTCTGTCTCTCTTCTTTTTCTCTCCATTTCCTTCCTTCCCCCTCCCTCTCTCTTTCTCTCTCTCTCTTCTCTCTCTCCATTTCCCTCCTTCCTTCCCTCCCTCTCTCTGCCTCTCTTTCTCTTCTTTCTCTTCCTCCATTTCCCTTTCTCTCTCTCTCGCTCTTTCTCTACCTATTTTTCTTTCTTTCCCTGTCTCTCTCCCCCATCCCTCTCTCCTCCATCCATCTCTTTCTCTCCTCCATCCATCTCTTTCTGTCCTCATCTCTCTCTCTCTTTCACACACACACACACACACACACACACACACACACACACACACACACACACACACACGAATGGAGATAACTTATCTCATAGGAGGACTGACCTAGTTCTGCCTGTTCCCAGCGCCCCTCCCTCACTTTCTTGCTCCATGTGCTCTGGTCCAGGCTGTCCTCAGAGCATTCTCTCTGGTCTCCTGGATTCTAATCTTCCAGGGTGCTGCCAGGAGAGGTATTTTGACCACATATCTTTCCTGTTTAAGATGCTTCAAGGACAGCGTCTCTCTGGGATTCAGGGACATTTGGACACATCTCTGTCTTAGCCACTTACCCCATGGAACTGTCATGATTGATTTATGTGCCCATCTTCCACACTGGCATAGGAACTCCTCTAGAATGGAGACCTGGCAGCAGATATTGTTTTTGGTAGCCTCAATTCCTAGCAGGATGCCAGACACAGAGCACGCTGAGGCCTCAGTGATTAACCAGTCATAGTTGAGAAACTCTATATATTGACCCTGTTGCATTTTGTCAAATATGTATGCGTTGACTCGCCCTCTCTGCCAGCCTCTGATTCACACCAAAGGAGGCTAAGGAGGGGTTTGAATCCCTGCATCAACCGGGGCTTCCGCTTGTCATATCCACTTAAAGAGGGCTCGAGGGTTAACCATTGCTTTAAACATACATTTATAGATTTTAAAAATTAGGCCAAATGCGGTGGTTCACACCTGTGATGCCAGCACCTTGAGAGGCCAAGGTGAGAGGATCACTTGATGCCAGGAGTTTGAGACCAGCCTGAGCAAAATAGTGAAACCCCCATCTCTAATAAAAACTTAAAAATTAGCTGAGCATGGTGGTGCATACCTGTAGTCCCGGCTACTCAGGGGGCTGAAGTGGGAGGATCCCTTGAGCCCAGGAGATCAAGGCTGCAGTGAGCTATGATCATGTCACTGCACCCCAGCCTGAGCAACAGAGCAAGACCTTGTCTTTAAAAGAAAGAATAAAAAATAAAAATATATAATTAATAAAATATAAACATAAATAAAAGCAGACCACCTTAGCAGGGATTAGTTGACAGCTGAGAGCAGGAAGGAGATCTAGGCTAGAGACTGGGAAGTTTGGGGTGTGCCTGGGAGAGGCTGGGGTTGGGGGCAGGGGGACAAAGTATTCCAAACAAGGTTTCCAGCGAAATCTTTAACGTTCACCAACAAGGCAGTGCTGGACTTGGTGTCACCACTAGCAGCCTCTCCTTGACCGTTTTTGACACATGTGCTCTGTTTTACTTTGAGCAAGAAAATTAAGATATATGGTTTGGCTTTAAAAGGCATAGTTCTGGGGCCGGGTGTGGTGGCTCACACCTGTAATCCCAGCACTTTGGGAGGCTGAGGCGGGCAGATCACGAGGTCAGAAGTTCAATACCAGCCTGACCAACATGGTGAAACCCCCTCTCTACAAAAATTAGCCGGGCATGATGGCACCCAGCTACTCAGGAGGCTGAGGCAGGAGAATCCCTTGAACCTGGGAGGTGGAGGTTGCAGTGAGCAGAGATCATGCCATTGCACTCCAACCTGGGTGGCCAAGCTAGACTCCGTCACACACACACACACACAAAAATCCAAAAGGCATACTTCTTTTTTACCTGGTAACACACGCCCATGGTAAACGGAAGTCCAAACAGTACAAAGTGGGTAGAATAAAAATTGTTTTAAAAATGGCAAGCGAGGCTGAGCGTTTTAAGGATGTCTTATCTAAAATGTGGTTATGCAGTCATTTGTATTTATACGTCTCCTTCTCAAGTCTGGGTAAACAAAGCTCATCAGAGCACTTACCAAAGTCAGTGGAGAGCAGCTGGTATAGGGTGCGCGTCAGGAATTAGTGAGGCAGGTGAATCAGACGTCTACCATTTGCACCAATTGCTGCGAAATCAAAGATAGATCAAAGCCCTCAGAATGGTTGGTCTGAGCTTGCAAACTTTTCCTTTTCACATCTTGTTGGCAAGTGCTATGCAGGGTGAAAAAGATCTGGGAGAGAACAAAAATGATTATTCTGTTTTGTCTAGATGTGGAAACTCTGCCCTAGACTCTTTTGAGTTTAGAAGAAAAGGTGAAAGTTATTGCTAGATCTAAATAAGTCCCAGTTGGGAAAGATCTCAAGACAAAAAATTTTCATGGCATGTTGATACTTCAAAGATGTAATATGAGGAGGCTTTTATATTTTGGATTTGAATGAGTATGGTCACTTCATATTTACTCCTTTTTAAGGTTATAAATTCTCAAAGGGTGTTGACAATTTAAACATTTCTTAATGTGGTCTCAATTGCATTATTTAAAAAGCTGTTGAAATGGAAAAAGGAGTTCAGACTGGAGACATGTCGAAGATATACAGAAAAATCCAGTGTTCAAAGGTGTGTGATAAAATGAATGGGAAGGAAATATTTGGAGACAAAAACCAAAGAATCTAATGGAGGAGAGGATTTTTATGGCCATCTGAAGCTCCTACAGCATGTTAATCTGAACAGTTATGGTCCAAGATGAAAGTGTTTAGTACACTGCTCAGTAAATATTATTGTTGGTGATGAAAAGTTTATTATAGAGAAAAAGGGAATTTTGTGGATGAAGACAACGAAAATTGTGAGGCAACATGTCCAAAGATCTTGAAGGGCTGCGAAAATTTTTTGAAATATAGATAAACTATTTTCTCCAAGTATACAATAAGAATTTGGAGTGATGTAATATAACTTATATTATATAATATATATAATTATATGTAATATATAATTATAATTATATAATAGCAAACAATTTAATTAACTTTTGCGTAAAACATTCCAAACAGAAATAACAGTTTATACTAATTAAAAATTTATTGACATAAACTGTTCAGTGATTCACATAAAACCTGGTAAAGATATGTGTTATTAATAATTATTCAGACTTGGGCTGAGGTGGGAGGATCACTTGAGCCCAGGAGTTTGAGACCTGCCTGGGCAATACAGAGACCCCTGTCTCTACAACATAAAAATAATAAAGTTATCTAGCATGGTGGTGTTCACCTGTAGTTCTAACCACTCTGGAGGCTGAGGCAGGAGGATCACCTGAGCCCAGGAGTTTGAGGCTGCAGTTAGCTATGATTCTGACTGCACTGAAGCCTGGGTGATAGAGCAAAACCCCATCTCTAAAATAATAATAATAATAATAATAATAATAATAACAATTATTATTCAGACTTGGTACTGAATATTTACCATGTCTTCTGAATGCTCACATTTTGAGTATTCTTGAAGAATACTTCAGCTGGGCATGGTGGCTCACACCTGTAATCCCAGCACTTTGGGAGGCCACAGTGGGAGGATCACTTGAAGCCAGGAGTTCAAGACCAGCCTGTGCAAACTAGCAAGACCCCACCTCTCCGAAGGAAATTTAAAAATTAGCCAGGCATGGTGGTGTGCACCTGCAGTCCCAGATACTCAGGAGGCTGAGGCAGGAGGATCACTTGAGCCCAGGAATTTGAGACCAACCTGGGCAAAATAGCGAGACCTGATCTCTATAAAAAGAATTTTAAAATTAGCCAGGCATGGTGGTATGTGCCTATCAGCTAGGCAGGAGGCTGAGATGGGAGGATCGCATGAACTCAGCAGTTTGGGGGTGCAGTGAGCTATGATCGCACCACTGCACTCCAGCCTGGGTGACACAGCAAGACCCTGTCTCTCACACACACACACACACACAGACACACACACACACACACACACACACAGAAAAGCCTCTCGGCCGGGCACGGTGGCTCACGCTTGTAATCCCAGCACTTTGGGAGGCCTAGGCGGGCGGATCACGAGGTCAGGAGATCGAGACCAGGTGAAACCCCGTCTCTACTAAAAATACAAAAAAAAAATTAGCCCGGTGTGGTGGCGGGCGCCTGTAGTCCCAGCTACTCGGAGAGGCTGAGGCAGGAGAATGGCGTGAACCCGGGAGGCGGAGCTTGCAGTGAGCAGAGATCGCGCCACTGCACTCCAGCCTGGGCGACAGAGTGAGACTGTGTCTCGCACACACACAAAGAAAAGCCTCTCAAAGTTGGTTTCTTCCATGGGTATTCTTTTCTTCTAGGTAGCATCCTTGTGTTCCAATATTTACACGAAGATAATGCCTTGCTGTTTTTCCATTTTAAGTGAGCAAAATTTGTGGTAGGGGAGTCCAGAATGAGAAAAACAATGACAATTTCAAAAGCAGACCTCCCTTATTTTACAATTTTGCCCTGGATTTCATTTTATGGCCAAAGTCCAGCTGGCCAAACTCTCTTACCCTGCACTGCCTTCTGTGATTTTGTTTGGGACGGAGGATCAGAGGAGACAGTTGAAAGAGAGCTGACACTGAGGCCAGCAGCGGGGCAAGTTGGGAGAGAGAGCTCCCTTTCCCTTCACCACGGGAAATGCAGGCAAATTCCACACCGGTTTGTTTTTGTTCTCACTGATGGCAGAAGAATTCCTGTCCCTTGGGGTTTACGCTCATTTTGTGTGCTCTCCAAATCTCCCCACTTATCTTTAGACAGACTCCCAACAACCCTCTGGACACAACTCCAAAGGAAAGAGTTCGCGGACCCACGTCGTGCTGGGGAATGACGCAGCTCACTTTTTCACAGGAGGGAAGTCTGGGAAGTGTTTAGTCAGTTTCACGGTGACAGGCAGGATATCAGCGGGAACCAGGTCATGACAGAATCCACACCCTGCTCTCCTCCCGTACACAGTAAGAAGCAAGTCTCAGCCAGCCAGCGCAGACTCAGAAATAGAGGGTGAGGAAGAGCTCCAAGCACTGTTTTGTTTCCTTTTTCTGCACGGTTGAGCTTTTAGAAGTAGGGGTGGGAGAAAAAGAAAAAAAGAGAGAAAGAGATGAGAAGGAAGAGGATCTATGCTTCCAAGGCTAAAGCAACCCTGGCAGAGGTGGGGCTGTGAGGTAATCAACAACACTTTCATTCACTCTTCAATGTTTTCAATTAATTAATTGGAAAAAAAATTTCTTGAACGGCCCTCTTATTGGCAGACAACATTCTAGGAGCTAGGGTTACAGCAGCGGAAGATCAAGGCCCTGCTATCATGGAATTTCAGTTATATTATATAGAATATCTGTCGTATCCCGGAAAGGAAGATAATATCCAAGTAAACAGATGGTCCATGCAATTTTAGCTAATGAAAAGTGCTTGAAGAAAAGCCAGGCAGGGTCAGGGAATAAGTAGTGTGTGTTTGTGTGTGTGTGTATGTGTGTGTGTGAATTTCAGACAAGCAGTCAGGGAAGGCTTCTAGGAAGAGGTGACCTTTGAACAGAGTCTCTGGAATGAGGTGGAGAACAAGCCATGTGAACAATTTATCCATACAACTGAGGAGTGTTTTCCTCTTCCTTAGCAGGGTGCACTTGTGTGCAATTTCTCCCCAGGGTGGGACCGCAGCCCCACTTCTTGAACCATAGAGAGACCGGGGAGTTAGAGAGAGGCAACTTCCACAGCAGTGGAGTCGGGTGACCAATATCAGAGCTGTGGCTGGACTGGGAGGGTTGGATCTGAGATGCAGTGATGGGGGGTGGAGGGAACGGCACAGCCTCTGGTTGTCACAGGGCTGCTGCCCAGGACACTGGCTTGGCTGGGGACGGAAGGGGTGTAGTTGGCTCTGCAAGTGCAGTTTGGACCGCAGCATGGCTACTGATCAGCTTGGTGCCCTGGGCACGCTATTTAACCACTCTGGGTGTTAGTTTCTTTGGAGAATGGGGTTCATAAAGGTCCCTCTGCCACAGGGTCGTTGGATTAACTGAGCTGATATACATGTAGAGGGTCCTCAGGAGACTGCCCGGCATAGAATCAATTCTACATAAGCTTTGGCTGTTATTAACATGTGCCACACTATAGGACCCTGAGCTCTCTCCACTCTCCCACACCCCTACACCTACTCCTCAATAGGCTGATTAGTCTCCTTATAATACAGCCATTCTTGTCCCCCCTGGAAGCCACTTCTTCAGGGCCTCCACGGAGTCCTGCACAAAGGGCCGTGGCTTTGAACCTAAACACGAAGGGCCATGGCTTTCACCAGCGCAACCGCACGGTATCCTAAGGGCAGATCCTGCGGTGCCTCCCAGCAGCCTTTCCTGACTCTTGGGATGATTTCTTTTCTAGAGTTGGATGCAACTTTCTGGCCTCTTTCTACCTAGAGCTAAAGAAAAAAAATTCAAATTTAAATTTTCGTGGGAAATCTAGCAACGTTAAAGAAACCTGTGCCTTTAAATCCTTACCTGGAGAACTGCAGTCAAGAGCACGCAGGAAAATGTGAAAGAAATGAAGATATAGCTTGATCTAAGGGATAAGACCTAGTGTTTGGTAGAAATAAGACCTAGTGTTTGAGTGTAGTTTACAATAATCTATCTTATATTTTAAAATAGCTAAAAGAGAATAATTCAGGTGTTATAAGGAAAAGATAATATTTAAGGTGATGGATATTCCAGTTATACCTATTTGAGCTCTAAAAATTATATGAATGAATTAAATGATTACAGGTACCCCCAAATATGTACATCTATTATGTATAAATAAAAAATAAACTTATTTCAAAAATCAGAAATAAAAACCAAAGAAACAGAGAACATAGCCATTGTTCAAAACATTGATCTGGTCATGATACTCCTCTGCATAAGGCATTTTATTGTCACAAGTGGCCCATTGCCCGCTATATCAAGTTAAAACTCTGGCTTGAGGCCAGGTGCAGTGGGTCCTGCCTGTAATCCCAGCACTTTGGGAGCCCGAGGTGGGAGGATCGTTGAGCCCAGAAGTTCAAGACCAGCCTGGGCAACATAGTGAAATCCCATCTCTACAAAAAATACAAACATTAGCCAGGTATGGTGGTACATGACTGGAGTCCCAGCTACTCAGGAGGCTGGGGTGGGAGGATTGCTTGAGCCGGGGAAGGCTGCAGAGAGCCATGATCGTGCCACTGCACTCCAGCCTGGGTGACAGAGCAAGATCCCATCTCAAAAACAAAATGAAACAAAACAAAATTCTGACTTGAGAACTTTCCGGCTGTGCCTCTACTTACCTTTCTAGCATCATGGCTCCACACTCTGTTTGCTCATCTGGGAATCCCAGCCTTACTGAACTTCTTTCAGCTTCTGCAGCCAGCCACGCTCTTTCTGGCCTCCAGCTTTGCTGTGTGCTGTTTCTCCAGCCTGGCACTTTGCTCTGTCCCCAACCCCTGCAGTCCTTTACCTGATCTGCTCTGATTGATCCTCCAGTCCTCGGCGGCTAAGTCACTTCCCTCTGCAGGAAAGCCCTCTTGGGTTCTCCTCCAAGGTGCTGCCTCAGCAACCATTGCCTTCTCCACTGCAGAGGGTGTCTCCCTGTTCCTAGGGGAGGCCTGAGCACCCCATTGTATGTGTCCCTTCTTGCTCCACCCTCAGAAGCAACCAGAGTAGCAACCAATGAGTTTATTTATTATTTATTATTTATTTAGTTTTTTGAGATGGAGTCTTGTTCTGTCGCCCCAGCTGGAGTGCAGTGGTGTGATCTCAGCTCACTGCAACCTCTGCCTCCCAGGTTTAAGCAATTCTCCTGCCTCAGCCTCCCAAGTAGCTGGGATTACAGGTGTCCACCACCACACTGGCTAATTTTTGTATTTTTAGTAGAGATGGGGTTTCACCATGTTGGCCAAGCTGGTCTTGAGCTCCCAACCTCAGGTGATCCGCCCACCTTGGCCTCCCAAAGTGCTAGGATTACAGGTATGAGCCACCATGCTCCACCTGTTTTAAAAAGATATATAAATTTGTGGGGTACAAGTGCAATTTATTTTACATGCATAGTGGTTAAGTCAGGGCTTTTAGGGTATCCATTACCCAAATGACATAGATTGTACCCACTAGAGTAATGTCTCATCATTCACCCCTCCCACTCCCTCATCCTTCGAGTCTCCACTGTCTGTTATTCCATGCTCTGTGTCCACGGGTATACATTATTTTTTTAGCATCTTCTTATGAGTGAGAACATGCAATATTTGTTTTTCCGTATCTAGCCAGTTTCAGTTAACATAATGACCTCCAGTTCCATCATGTTGTTGCAAAAGGGGTAATTTCATTCTTTTTTATGGCTAAATAGTATTCCATGGTGTATATGTACCACATTTCCTTTATCCAGTCATCTGGCGATGGACACTTAAGTGGATTCCCTATCTTTGCTACTGTGAATTGTGCTGCAATCAATAGACTAGTGCAGGTATTTTTTTTTTAATCTTTTTTTTTTTTTTTTTTTTTGAGTTGAAGTCTTACTCTTGTTGCCCAGGCTGGAGTGCAATGGCACAATCTCGACTCACTGCAACCTCCGCCTCCCACATTCAAGGGATTCTTCTGCCTCAGACTCCTGAGTAGCTGGGATTATAGGCCCTGCCACCACGCCTGGCTAATTTTGGGGTTTCACCATGTTGGCCAGGCTGGTCTCGGACTCCTGACCTCAGGCGATCCTCCCACCTTGGCCTCCCAAAATGCTGGGATTACAGGTGTGAACCACTGCACCTGGCCCAGTGCAGGTATCTTTTTGATATATTGATTTCTTTTCCTTTGGGTAGATATCCAGTACTGGGATTGCTGGATCGAAGGCTAGCTCTATTTTTAGTTCTTTGAGAAATCTCCACACTCTTTTTCATAGAGGTTGTACTAATTTTCATTCCCACCAACAGTGTATCAGCATTCCCTTTTCTCTGCAGCTCGATGAATTTATTGACTGAAGGCATGTTCTTTGCTTTCTAGGAGTTTAGAATCTATTTGATGCAAGAGCTGAAAAATGACACAGAACAAATAGAACTGTAAAGCAGGTAGCTCAGTGAGTTCCTCCAGGGAGTGAATTTCTGTAAAGATCTTGCCCAAATTTAGCTAGTCCCTAGAAGACAGGGTAGAGAGTGTTGTGAGATGAGAAGTAAGCAAGGATCCAATTATGAGGCCATGGTGAGCTACTTGAAAGAGTTTGGTGTCATTGGAGGACAATGAGAAGACAAGGAAGAGCTGTCAGGGAGGGAAATTGGGCATCCTTAAAACTAACCATGACAAAACAACTATGCACACCCCATCTGTAGATTCCAACACTAATTAGCCTCTTTTCCCACCTCTTTTCAATACTTGGAGGTATTGAAAAGCCTCCAAGTTTTCAGACTCATCTGGATTTGTCACAGCCAAGCTCTGCCCTCTATCCAATGGGTTGACCTTATGCAAGTTAGTTAGGATCTGCAAACATCAATATCCTGGTATGATTAACAGGAATAACAACAAAACCAACTTTATAGGGATTTGTGAGATTTAAAAGAAATAAGCACAGTACTTAGCATGTGACTAGAACAGAATATAAAGGTAAATTATAATGGCAGCCGTCAGTAGTAGTTCTGCGACAGTAGTAGCAGCAGCAGTAATATTAGTAATAAAAATAGTGGTACAGATGCTCTTTTAACGGAATAGCTTATCGGAGCTGCCCCCAGGATTGCTACTCTGGGAGTGTGTGTTTGCACATACCATTTCCTGAGGACAGACTGCTGTGAAGTCTCCTCTCTGTGCTTCCTCCATCACTGGCCTGAGATTGACAGCTGTTTAGCAGGGAGATCACAGAGCTGAAGGACCCACATGAAAAAGTGGGATCTTGAGGTGAGGAGGAAAGGTGAGGGTCAGAAGAGCCTGGAAGTCTAGGGAGAAAGAGGCTTTTCTTCCTGCATTTGGTGGTTAGCCATGTTTGCCCCCGACATAGCTGGCATGCAGGCACACATGTTAGCATGCAAGATTACATCTGTGTGTGCGCGCATGTGCGTGCACGCACACACACACACACACACAATCCCACACACCCCTGATAAAATCTGGGGGAGAGACAACTTTTGTGACAGAGTCCCAAAGCTATTCCTAGATCTTTCCCCTCCCCATGTGGACCATGTAATAGATTAAAACGCACTTTAAATGTAAGCTAGAGGACCACATTTCATGCATTTTCCTGTGCACTATTTGAGGGTGTGCATTTGGGCTCATGCAACACAGTTCCCCTCTCTCCAGCACTGCAGGGAGGTAGTGTGTCAGGCATGTTGTTATTACTGCCAGTGTCCTAGATTCAAAGTGAATGCAGGAGGGACCCTCTACTGGAGTTATGAGAGTTCTGGATCTCCTTAGGTGATCAAAGTGGAGACACAAGGTGTGAAAAATGGAGGTCAACTTGGGGTCAATTCTCCCTGGAAATGTGTTTCTATATTTGAAACCCACCTTAACTAAAGAACTATGAGAAAAGGCAGTCATTGTTGGATGCTAGGCTGCACACCCTCAAGGCTATATGACCTGTCTAGCCTCTCTCCCCATCCTTACACATCCCCACTCCCCAAAGCCATTAGACTCTTCCTTACCTCTGCTATTTAGCTATGAATATTTTCTCTCTTTTCTTTTCTTTCTTTTTCTTTTTCTTTTTTTTTTTTTTTGAGACAGAGTTTCCCTTTTGTTGCCCAGGCTGGAGTGCAAAGGCACGATCTTGGCTCACCACAACCTCCACGTCCAGGGTTCAAGCAATTCTCCTGCCTCAGCCTCCCAAGTAGCTGGGATTACAGGTGCATGCCACCATGCCCAGCTAATTTTTTGTATTTTTAGTAGAGACGGGGTTTCTCCGTGTTCATCAGGCTGGTCTCGAACCCCTGATCTCAGGTGATCTGCCCGCCTCCGCCTCCGCCTCCGCCTCCCAAAGTGCTGTGATTAAGGTGTGAGCCACCACGCTCTGCCTGTGAATCTTTTTTTCTTTTTTCTGTTCTTTTCTTTTTTTTTTTTTTTTTTTTTTTTGAGACGGAGTCTGCTTTATCACCCAGGCTGGAGTGCAGTGGTGCAATCTCGACTCACTGCAAACTCCGCCTCCCAGGTTCACGCCATTCTCCTGCCTCAGCCTCCTGAGTAGCTGGGACTACAGGCGCCCGCCACCACGCCTGGCTAGTTTTTTGTATTTTTAGTAGAGATGGGGTTTCACCGTGTTGGTCAGGATCGTCTGGATCTCCTGACCTCGTGATCCGCCCGCCTCGGCCTCCCAAAGTGCTGGGATTACAGGCATGAGCCAACATGCCCGGCCGAATCTTTTTTTCTTAAGAGATTGGCACAGATAAAGATTATTGGGACGATTTCAGTTTTTTTCCCCCTTAGGAAGAAAAGACCAATGTGCTTTCGTCTCATGGCCCATTTCAGCTCGACATCACTGTGCATACTCCTGGCTTGACACATTCAGAACCTGTAGCAAAGGTGGAGTCACTTCCAGGCATGAGAGTAGCAACTGGCTGCGTGCTCAGCTTGCAGAAATCACTTTCCTTTCTTTCCAAATTCAAGGCCAGAGATTTCCAAGCTCTGGAGGTGAACTGTGGATGGCATGGTAAATTAAATGAGAAACAGGGTGAACTGTAGCCGTAACATGCATGACAGCAAAATGGGTAAAGACCAGAGAAGGCCTCGCACGAGAATTTTGCTAGGGCACCCGAGGCTTCAGTATGGTTTGGGGACATGAGTGTCAAAGTTTTAAAAGATAAAGGGATTTTAATGTAAAATGAAATAAGAATATATTGTTTTTTTTTTTAATGAGTGCTAAACTCCATGAGTTCTTTTCCTTTTACCCAAATTGATTTAATTTTCAATATTGATTTCAAAGGCTGCTGTGTTTGCATGTTTGGATGATGTTATGATGGAAACACGTTTACTAAGAACCCTGTGGTTGCTCTGCAAAATGAAGAGGAGCTGCAGAGTACTGTCCCAGGCAAGGCCAACTTGCCTGTAAGGCCTTTGGGAAACATTCAGTACTTCGAAGACAGAGGAAATTTAGCTGCAGTTAAAGTACTTGCAGAGAGAGCATCTGAAAGTATAGGGACAACCTAGAGATGCAGCAATCAGACTATTCTAGAATAAGAGTTGACTTATGGTTTACTGCTTACTTAGTAAACTATGGGATGCATGCAAACAGTGATGTGGTCGGGCACGGTAGCTCATGCCTGTAATCCTAGCACTTTGGGAGGCTGAGACGGGTGGATCGCTTGAGGCCGGGAGTTTGAGACCAGCCTGTCTAATATGGTGAAACCTCGTCTCTACTAAAAATACAACAACAAAAAAAATTAGCTCCGTGTGCCTGTACTGGGGTTACTGAGGCAAGAGAATTGCTTGAATCTGGGAGTTCGAGGTTGCAGTGAGCTAAGATCATGCCACTGCAATCCTCTCTGGGCGACAAAGCAAAACCCTGTCTCAAAAAAAAGAAAAAAAAAAGGAAAAAGAGAAAGAGAGATTCCTGATACTTTTCTTATTTATCTATTTAGAGACAAGATCTTACTCTGTCACCCAGGCTGGAGTGCAGTGGCGTGATCTTGGCTCACTGCAACCTTGAACACCTGGGCTCAAGCAATCTTCCTGTCTCAGCCTCCTGAGTAGCTGGGACCGCAGATGTGCATCACCTTGCCTGCTTAATTTGTTTTTGGTACCCACTGGGCAAAGGCATGACCTTCTCTTGCCCTCACTGCCTTTCCTGCAAGCTAGAGTGCAAACCTGATGGGGCAGCCAACTTAAACCAGGGGACGGAAGCTGTGTTTTGAGGCTGGCAGAACATCAGAAAGAAAAATCTGGATTCTTGATGATTGTGCAGCCTCCATTCCAGCCCTGGATTGCCTTCCTGGATTTTGATATGAGTGAGAAATAACCTAGCTTTGTAAAGTCACAGTGAGTTTGGATCTGTCATTTTCAGAGGCCAAACTTCATAACCCATACACTCACATGCTAGATTTCTTGTGGATGGAAACTGTGGCTATTCCTTTTGCTCAAGAGAAGACAGTGGACTTTCTTGCTTTTCTTTTGCAACACACATCATAGACTTTCCAACCCGAGGGACTATTTGGTTGGAAAAGGAATTGATTTAAAAACCAATTGGTTTGGTTGTACCAATTTTAAACAAAAATGGTAGATTTTGACGTTTCCTTCCTTTGGTGTAATTAGATTTCTGTAGTATCGAGGCAGCCAGTCGCCAATAGTAAGAGATGTCTGCATTCCTCTGTGATGAATTAGATGGCCCTATGGATTCATCTTTGGAAGTTGACAAGTCCATGTTCCAAACTAGTCTGACTCTTGGATTTAATGAACACGACAAAACAAAATGTATCACAAGCAAAAAGCATGCTACTGTGTGCTGGCAACTACTTTAGTTTGTCGAAAAGGAATTTCTAGGAGGAAAAGATAGAGTTTTAAGCCCGACTTAAAAAGTCACTTTCCAATTTTCTTAAATTTTGATTTTCTAACCCAGCTTACTGTAGTATAGGCAAGGTAGAAAAACAGTCATTTATCTGAAGGATATTCCACCCAGAATTTCAGCTTTATGTGAGCATTAGACAAATAACTAAGATTCCCTGAAATTTATGTGCCCAGAGTGATGCTAGTGAAGGGGCGTAATTGTCTGGGGTAAATAACCAGGGATCGTCCTCTTGCGTCAGGAAGTTTAAGGACATGGACACACACAAGGAATGAATTTTGGAGCGGAAGTTTAATAGGCTAGGGAAAGAGAAAGGAGAACAGCTTTCTCTCCTGAGAGAGAGGGGCTCCTGAACGGGAATTCCGGCTGGAATGGGAGTGTATCGGATTTTATAGACAGCCTTGAGGAGGCAGTGTCTGATTTACATAGGGCTCACAGGTTGGTTGGACCAGGAGTGACGTTTACATAGTGCACGGAAAAGGCTGGCCACCCCACCCTAATCTTATTATGCAAATGGGCTTTCCACTTGGCTGGTGCCATGTTGCCTGCTCCTCACTGTACACGAAGCTGGCAAAGAGAAGGGAAGATGGAGCCACCATTTTGACCATGCCTAGTCCCAGGTAGCCTTCTTCTATTGGCACAGCAGCCGGCATTTACCCACGCAAGCTTCCAGCTTGCTTGTCTATGTCTGCAGCTCGATTTTCCAGGCTGCTGTTTGCTGGAAAAGAAAATGATTCTGGGGCTGCTTTTCATTAAAAGGAAAACCTTACTGAGGACTCCCTTACCTTCACTGTCTGCCTAAGTAATTTCTTCTTCTTCTTTTTTTTTTTTTTTTTTTGAGACAGAGTCTGGCTCAGTCGCCCAGGCTGGAGTGCAGTGGTGCAATCTCAGCTCACTGCAAGGTCCGCCTCCTGGGTTCATGCCATTCTCCTGTCTCAGCCTCCCGAGTAGCTGGGACTACAGGCGCCCACCACCATGCCTGGCTAATTTTTTTTTTTTTTTTGTATTTTTAGTAGAGATGGAGTTTCACCATGTTAGCCAGGATGGTCTCGATCTCCTGACCTCGTGATCCACCCACCTCGGCCTCCCAAAGTGCTGGGATTACAGGCGTGAGCCACCGCGCGTGGCCAGTAATTTCTTCTTAATTCCTGTATCACTAGGGACTTCACATGCATTATGTCATGTAATCCTCACCATACAAGAGAGGTAGTACCACTATTATCTACATTTTGCACATGAGGAAATTGACATGATTGGCAAAGTTTATACCTCTAGTAGTGGCACAATCATGACTGGAATCTTAGCCTGACTTCTAGACTCTGAATCCAATGCTGTAATGCATATTGACGCAAATGCTTACAACCAATGAACCTTTTCTGTGGTGTTCCTAATAGCTTCTTTCTCTGGTCCAGTTATCGTTACATTATTTTTACCCAGCACTTGTAAGTGTCTTGGTGTTAATGTAAAGACATTCACAGGCGAGAAGCTGGGAAAAAATGCAAAGAATAAAAGGATTACATCAATATTGTCAACACATAGAAATATTTGACTTTGGTTTGTTTTTGACGGTGGAGGGTAGTTGGCAGTAGTGATAGGAATATTTTAATAGCAATTAGCCTTTTAATAGAACTAAATGACATCATACTATAGCAATGACGTTATTTTTTTCTAAACAAATATATTCACAAATGAATGTTGTATCTTTATTCCTGTAGGCCTCCTATTGATCAGAACACCTTTAGGACTCATTTTAAAAGAGTCTTCAAAGTCCATGCCAGGCTTAGCACAGTGGCTCACATCTGTAGTCCCAGCACTTTGGGAGGCTGAGGTGGGCAGATCCCTTGAGCCCAGGAGTTAGAGACCAGCCTGGGCAAGATGGCGAAACCCAATCTCTACCAAAAAAATACAAAAATTAGTCGGGTATGGTGGCGTACGCACATAGTCCCAGCTACTTGGGAGCGTGGGGCAGAAGAATCACCTGAGTCCAGGAGTTGGAGGCTGCAGTGACCTGTGATTTTGATTGTGCTGCTATGCTCCAGCCTGGGCAACAGAGCAAGACCCTGTCTCAAAAAAACAAAAACGAGAGACAAAGTTCATGCCAATCAAATTTTCTTTATGGATCAAATGCTGTATTGGCCCTTTGAAGGGACATTTTTTGGCAAAATGTCATCTAGAAACAAGACTAGTGAATAAAGTGAGGGTACAAGCTAGAGAATTCTATCTGATTCTTTAAATGAAACCTTGGTGTAAAGTAATGAGACTCATTTTCTTAGGTTGTGAGTGGCTCTGAGAATACAGTTCTGGAAATACTTTAAACATGGGAGTAATATTGAAATAATTGTAGTTTTCTGATAACAACTTTAAAGGAACATTGGGATAAATGGACTTTTGGGCTGCTTATCTTAAAAAAGTAACAAAATGCAGAAAATGAATTCATAGACAGTGTAATTGTAGAAACTGACAGCTTCCTCTCTGGCTAAAAGTCTTCCAGTAACAAAATTGCTTATCTGTTTGCATCTCAATTGGTCCTTGAATAGCCAGAAGAATTCCTCCTCCACTTTCCCTACTTCTCTATTTTAGACTTAAAAAAATTCAGCATGTTTTATTTTGTGACTCCTAAAGAGTTACTGGTCTTCCTGTTTAATTCTCCTATGTTCTGGGAAATATGTGAGATTTAAAATCTAGTGATAAAGAGACATGACAGACATCAGAAGACATGTCACACTCAGTTTCCAAAGGTCAGAGTACAAGACTTATGCTATTCTCATTCCAAGTGTGTGACATTGGTGCTGTGCCCATGTTGATATGCAAGACCAACAGAAGGACAGCCGAAGAGAATGGTTCCTGATAAGAGTTCATTTCTCTGCCTGCAGCCATCTGCAAACTGAAGTCTGTTGATAAGCACCCCATAAATTGTAACATGAACAACCCATCCTCCAGTTTTAGAGGGAAGTCAGCTTACACCAATTGCACAGATAACAGGTTTTCAAGAAGGAGAGAAATTGTTATGAACACACTCCCTTCTTTCTTCCTGAGCTCCCTGCTGTGCAGGGGGAGCTGGCAAAAACAATGACAAACCATCTCCAGTTTCTGCAAATCACTCTCCCTAAGAGCTAAAATCAACTGTGGAAACCCCTTCCAAGCTACATAGGAGTGTCATGTGTAGACCATTCATCACTGTCCCTTACACTGGAGGAGTTTTTCGTGGATGGTGTTACTTCCTGAGCCAGCCTTTTCACTGTCACCAAGATTTATGCCTTATTATTCTCTTGCTAAAGGATTCCTCAAATTTCCTAAGGTCTTTCTCTTCCAACAGGATGAGTAGGAAGAGGACAACTCCCATTCGGAGCTGTGCTTTCTTTTTTTCTTTGAATTGTGAGTGATCTATGCTCTTCCTCCTCTTCAGTTGTCACCATAATTGATGGGCTTCTGGATATATTGTTTCAATGAAGACTCTGTCAACATGACACCAACTGGGGCATTTGGTTTAGTCCTTGAAAAAAGTAATTAATTCGGTGGAGAAAACATTGATTCAATTGCTGATTGATTGAATAGAATTTGTCAGAGTAGCCCCTGAACTGTGAGCACATAACCCAAGGAACATGCTACTGCAGTGTTATGGAAAGGAAATCTGGAAACTTTTCAAAATCTCTCCTTAACAGGGTACCTTCGTCTCATACACCCCTGTGGCATAGCAATTCTAGTCTTATTTCTGCCAAGTCAAATATGCTTGTAACTATCCACTATTTTTTTGTGAACCAGCTTTCAGACTAAGTTAAATATGAGATCTGAGAACTTAGTCCTAACCCCTTTTAATGAATACCTAGTAAACCATGTTCACTGGGCCTTATATCGTAGACTATCCAACCTGAGGATCCATTAGGTTGGAAGAGTAATTGACTTAAAACCCAACACAAATGCCATAGCAGACAGTGTAGGTAGCCTATTAACTTATCATTTCTCTAGCCTCCTTTACTAACAGAACTCCAAGATGTTGTGGCATATGGTTGCAATGTTCTTCGTGGATCTTCCACTATCCCAGGAGTGAAAGCTGGCATGACAATTTTGCGTCCCTTCTTACAGCAGGTTGAGGTATGGGCTTGGTGCATAACTGTAGTCAATGAGACATGAGAGGGAATCTGCTGGAAACATTTTGAGAATGTCTTTCTGCCCTAATAATAACGGATACAAAAGCAGCCTGGGCAACACAGTGAGACCCCATCTCTAAAAAAAAATGTTTAAAAGTTGGCCGAGTGTAGTGATGCACACCTGTGGTTCCAGCTACCAGGGAGGCTGAGGTGGGAAGATTGCTTGAACCCAGGAGATGGAGGCTGCAGTGATCTATGATTGCACCACTGCACTCCAGCCTGGGCAACACAGCAGGACTCTGTCTCTAAAATAAATAGCTACAGGAGGAACAATGGTCCTTTTCTGCCTCTGGACAAGTCTGTGAGTTTGGAAGCTGCCGTAGCCTTTTTGCCACCATTGGTGGAGGAAGAAGAATGGGGCCGGCCGGGGTGGGGGCGGGGGGTGGGTTCCGGCAAGCTGAGGATGACAGAGGAGAAAGTGAAAATAAACTTCTACCTTTGAAGGTGTGACGGAAGTGGAGGTCTGATATAAAATGTTGTGCCTTAGATGTGGGGCAGAGGAAACTATTCTGATGCAAATTTGCCTGTAATGGGCTTGCCCTGCCACCTCATACAATTAAGGTGCTGTGATTTAGAAGAGACTTTGGGGTAAGATATTTTTACGGAGTCGTAGAACTGCTGTAGATTAACAAACACAAGACTGGGAATCTCAGTGGCTTTGGTAAAGATTATTTTGGAATGACTTTATTTCTTGTTATTTTGGGACAGAGGTGTGATGAGGGGATTCCCTGTGGGTGAATTTCTGAATTTTTTTTGTATCCAAAGGGAGCAGAGAAATCTCTGAGGTGGAGATTCACACCCGGTGTTGCCACTTTTCAGCAGGCAACACTAGATTCTGGTCACAAATCTCCGAAGAAAATAGTCTCCTTCCCTCAGCCTCATTTACTCAGACCATTAAGAGGTGGGAAGCATCCCCCAATTTTCTCTGCCGCCTTCTCCTGAATTACTTTGTCTGGTAGAGCGAGGGAGTACAGCTGACAATCTGTGTTTTCTCTTGTGTGGGAGCAGCCTCCCTTTGATCGCAACCCTTGACTTGATGGCGGCTGGCCACATCCCAGAAGGAAGAAACAGGATAGAGTTAGGGCAGGTCATATTTATTTTAGAGGAAACAAAAAGGGTGGGGAGAACCTTCAGCAGATGAACATGTATATGTCATGGGGCAGAAAGAGGTAGAAGCCTGGAAAACGTAAAACAGAAAGACAGGATTGAAAGACTCGATCATCCCAAAGTGTCACCGTTCATAAGGACCAGAAACACCACCAGGATGGATGCACACGTTTTTGTGAGATTTTGTGACGGCCAGGGGAAGGGTGGCCAGAAATCAAGGATTCACTTCCCTCACTAGCGTAGTTTCCCCGTCCTGAATTCCCTGTGCATTATGATAACTGGATTCTTGTTTAATTCCTTGCAATGCCAACACTAACACACACTGTGCATTAGGGAAATACTGTAGATAGGCTTTCTCCCAAACAGCTGTCTCTTGTCTTGTTTTGAAAGCATAACCTTATGTAAATCAATAGGAAAATCCCTCTGCCTGTCTCCTGGAGCAAAGAGTAGCCCTGTAACCTCCTTTCCATGAAGTGGAACTGAAGTCATTGCAGGTGCGCTGAAGGGCCTGCTGTGGGCCTTCAGGGAGCCATCTGTTCATTAGAGGATGGGATGGCCTTTGCTTTGGGAGACACAGATGGGTGGGCATTTGGCTTTTAGGCCAGGTCAGGTCACTAAGCTTGTTTCCTCTGTGACTGTAATCAAATAACTGATGCCTGACTCTGGTTAAAGAACTTTTTATTTAGAAAATATTTGCTATCATGGGAAGATGCTGTGTAGCTTGCATGCATCTCATCGCTCACCTCTGATTTAGAATTTAGAGATCCTTCAGAGATTTTTGATTTGGTTGGGTGTTCCATTTTCTGTGTCTGGACAGGTTGACTTGCCGCAAATATAGGGAAATAATTGTCCTCCCAAATGGCTCTCTTTTTTATTTTATTTTTTTGAGGTAGGGTCTTGCTATATTACCCAGGCTGGCCTTGAACTTCCGGTCTCAAGTGATCCTCCCTCCTCAGCCTTCCAAGTAGCTGAGATTATAGGTGTGAGCCACTATGCCCACCTTGGTTCTCTAGAGGTCTTGAATGACGAAAATGTGAATTGCCGAACCTAGAGTAAACTGGGCTTGAGGAATTAAAAGGACCCTTTAATTATTAAACAAATAATTCCTACAAGTAAAATTCCTTCAAGAGATTCTGGAGGACTATTGATGAAATTCCGTCATTTTGTTAAATACTGAAAAATAGGTCCTATTATTTTAATCCTTCTAACATTGCCTTTTGAGCAACAGACATATAGAAACATTTCTACATCAGTACATTTGAGTTTAATGAATGAGTAATATTTGGGTGAAGTGTTTTGCTTAGGTGTTCCTCCTTCTGACTTCTTGGTAATATAAACCGAAAATAAAATCCTAAGCCCCTCATCTGACTGAATAGACCCCTTCTCTCAACAAGTATTTTCTACAGAAAATACTAGTTCTGGCCATGATGGGAAGGGAGGTTCAGGCATGCTTCATTCTACCCTCCTCCTTTTGGTATTCAGGCACAACTGACTAGCATTAACATTAAAACAGATTTTAAGATGGACAGAACAGACTTTTGTAGCAATAAGGTACCAAATTCAAACCTGACTCCAGTGTAGCATCACATGACAGATAGCAGGCCCTGAAAGAAATCAAAGTATTTTTACCCTAAAATATATTTGACATATTTTGAAATGGCCCTGCAAAGTAAGGGAAACTTACATTCTGTAAATAATTGCTTTCCTTTTCTAGGTCTTTCCTTGATCTGGAAGAAATTAGCTGAGAGTCTAGCACCTTTGAAAAGTCCAAATAGAAAACATTTGCCATGTATTGCCTCTAAGAGTGGCAACCTATGCGACTTCATCTACAAAATAAGAACTTCAGTCTCCACAACCCGTTATCTTAACCCACACACTCCTCCAGGTCTTTAGATAATAACTTCATTCTTTCAATGAATTGCCAATCAGAACATCTTTGAATCCACCAATGACATGTGATCTCCTCCCCTGCCTCACTACTTAGAGTTGTTCCACCTTTCCAGACTGAACCAATGTATACTTTAGTATTGATTGATGTCTTATGTCTCCCTAAAATGTATAAAACCAAGCTTAACTCAGCCACTTTGGACACATGTTCTCAGGACCTCCTGAGGCTGTGCCATGGGTCAGGGTCCTTACCTTTGGCTCAGAATAAATCCTTTCAAATATTTCATGGAGTCAGCAGTCACTATGAAGAAAAGATGTTACGATCCCAGTACTCATTGTGTCTTCATTGTAGACAATTTCTGTGCTCTAAGTAGAAGAAACTGGATATGATGTCAAAGTCTAAACTTGGTACACAAAAGCACTAGAAAGTTTGATATGCTTTGCAGAAAAGATTGTTTGCTTTATAAGTTTATTAATTGTGAGATTTAATTAAATAGTAAGAACTCACAATGCTTTTTATTTTTTATAATGTTACTGGAATGTACTTATTGTAATGACATGTACTTACTCTAGAACATTTAAGAAATTCAGAAAACATAAAGAAAATAATAAATACTACCAGCAATATGAATTTCCAAAAAATAAACACTACTAAAATTTTGGTATGCTTCCTTTCAGTGTTTTTATATACACATAAATAATTACAAAATTTAGACCATATTTTATATATAATTTTGTGTTCTATTTTTTCATAATAATCTTATAGTGCTTTTAAATTATTAAAATTTAATTTTCAAGAAGCTTTTGGGAATTATCTGGAGTCTATCAGGCCATTCAGTTTATATTTAAGTTAAAAAAGTTTGTGATTCTGTGTTTTGTGAAGGAAGCCTCCTTTACTGTAATTTCCTTTTTTAATTTTAATTTTAATTTTTTTTGAGACGGAGTCTCACTCTGTCACCGGGCTAGAGTGCAGTGGCACGATCTCAGCTCACTGCAACCTCTGCCTCCCAGGTTCAAGCGATTCTCCTGCCTCAGCCTCTCGAGTAGCTGGGACTACAGGTGCACACCACCACGCCTGGCTAATTTTTGTATTTTTAGCAGAGACGGGGTTTCACCATGTTGGCCAGGATGGTCTCGATCTCTTGTGTTGACCTTGTGATCTGCCTGCCTCAGCCTCCCAAAGTGCTGGGATTACAGATGTGAGCCACCATGCCTGGCTACTGTAATTTCCTTTTTTTTTTTTGAGGCGGAGTCTCGCTCTGTCGCCCAGGCTGGAGTGCAGTGGCGCAATCTCGGCTCACTGCAAGCTCCGCCTCCCGGGTTCAAGCCATTCTCCTGCCTCAGCCTCCCAAGTAGCTGGGACTACAGGCGCCTGCCACCACGCCCAGCTAATTTTTTTTTTTTTTTGTATTTTTAGTAGAGACGGGGTTTCACTGTGTTAGCCAGGATGGTCTTGATCTCTTGACCTCGTGATCCGCCCACCTCGGCCTCCCAGAGTGCTGGGATTACAGGCGTGAGCTACCGCGCCTGGCCTACTGTAATTTCCTTAATCAAACAATAGTTACATGGAGATCCAATGTCTTCTCTGTGATTTTATTATTTTTTTTCCTAAAAGTCACTTAACATAACCTTCGAACTTGAAATTCTTAAGACATCCACTGAAGTCATATGAATTCATTGTTCCTGTTTTGAGAAATATACTTTTCGAAGTGAGGTTGAAGCAATAGTTCATTGATGTCTGAAGTTCATACAAGATGGCCTGGCCAAAATCCTGCCAGCCAGATTGCCTCCTGGTTAAGGGAAGACCTCTACCAGGGCTCCAAGATCCTGTTTAAGCTCTTTGCAGGAAGGGCCCTGTCTAATACCCATATTATCATAGGAGCTCAAGGAATGTGTATGGCATGACTGAATAGCTTGTTTGGCTTACAGAAGGTGAGGGCATCTTCTGCCCTGGAGGAAAGGAAAAGAAGTATAAACGAACAGAGAATCGAACAGAGAAAGAAATCATAGAAAGGAGAAACTAAACAGAAAGAAGTTGTGGTAGTTATTAAATATGTGTATAAATTCTTTAACACTCCTCCCATTGGGTGGGGGGTGTCTTTGTCCCCTTCCCTTAGAATCCAGGCAGATTCTGTGACTTGCTTGTAATCAATAGAACGCAATGGAGGTGGCACTTTTAACTTCTGAGGTTTGGTCATAAGAGGAAGTGCAGCTTTTATCTTATCTACTGGGACACTTGCTTTTGGAGTTCTGAGGTCCCATGTGGAAAATGTGACCACTCAGTAGCCTCCATGTTGTAAGGACGCCCAAGCCACTCGGGGAGGCCTTGGCTGTTGGTCCGATCAACATCCCCAGCTGAGGCCCAATAGACCACCAGCTTCAACCCCCTTGGAGTGACCGAAGACTTGGTGGTTAGAGGTAGAATCACCGAAGACTTGGAGGCTAGAATCACCCCACTTGATTCTAGCCTCCAGCCATCCAGTCATCCCCAGTGCTTGAATCTTCATAGTTGAGGCCTCAAGTATCTTGGGACAGAAACCAGCCACTGTGCCCTTTTTGAATTCCTGACCCCTAGAATTTATGAACATGATAAAATGGTGGCTTTGCTCTGCTAGGTTTTTGAGTGGTTTGTTACACAACAATAAATAGAAGGGAAACAAAGACATGGATTGGGTCTGGGGAGGATGTGGAAAATCTTCCAGAGTATATTTCACTCTGAACTCGTTATGCAGTAAGCTGTCGAGGAAAACAAAAACAGTGAAATAATTTTATGATATAGAAGAATGAACAGTGCTTGATTATGTTTTGAAGCACTTCAATCATCATTTTTTCCATTTGAAATGATTTTAAATGTATCTATTATCTAGTAAATATATTATTCATAATAATAATAAATACAACAATTTTTTAAAGGCTAATTGTTCTATTCTTGGTTAATACAAGAAAAGCAGACACCAGAGTTTATTATTTAAACACTAAAAGAGGGTGTTATAGGAGCACAGAAGGCTTAATGGAAAAAAATATATAAATAAAAGAGGGTGCGATTTGGGATGATAAAAATATTTAGTAATAAATTCTAAATTTTCTGAGTGAAAAAAGAAAACTAAGATCTTAAAATCCTGCTCCTTACTTTTATACATATCTTTTATTGAGTACCCACTGTATGCCAGGTTTTCTGCCAGGTGTGGGGGCTACGGAGATGAATAGGAAATGAGCCCTGTTAATTATAGCAGGCGCTGGCACTGTGGTTAGCATTTCCTTTAAAAAAAAATCTGCTCTTTTTACTTTATGACTCAGATCGTATCTATAACTCATCCTTTTAAGAAATGATAAACGAAAGCTTTGACTTTCACCTATCACAGCCCCAGCATATCTGAGCCCATCAGGTAATTTGGGTAGAACATAAACGCCTGTGAGCCTTCATTCAAAGCTCAAGGAAGAATTGCAAATCATGCTTTTTGGGTAACTGGACTGAATGTTTGTGTTTCTCCTTCAACCAAATTGACATGCTGAAATCCTAACTGCCAGTGTGAGGTTATTTGGAGGTGGGACCTTTGGGAGGTAATTAGTTTAGTTGAGATTGTAAGGGTAGAGTTCCCATGATGGGATTAGTTCCTTATTATAAGAGGAATGGACACAAGGAGCTTGCACGCTCTACTCCCTGAGGATACAGTGAGAAGGCGGCCATATGTAAGCCGGGAAGGGGGCCCTCCCCAGAACCTGGCCATGTCAGCCCCCTGGTCTGTATATGTAAGGTCTGTGAGAACATGATCAGTGCTTTTCTCCTATTTCCATCCCAGGAAGAGTCAGATAGAGTGCCTGGCACCCAAAAAGCTCTCATGAATGATTTCTTAAATGCAATTCTTCCTGCTGTTTTTATACTTTATTAAAATAACAATATCCTTTCTTCCTTTCTATGTTCTTTCCTTTTTCTTATGATTTCTATAAAATATTTTATTTTTACAAGTAATTTAAATTTAACATTAAATTTATTGTTTATAGACGTAATACATGCACATAGTTTGAAAGCTGGGACAGTGTTAAAAGACTTACAACGAAAACAGTGGGCTGGTGGTCCCACCTCCATTTTTCCCTCCCCATACCACTTCACAGAAGCAATCACTTTCAACTTTTGAGCGCTTTCATGTGGTTTCTGAGAAGAGGTGCTATTGGACTTTAGTCCCCTTTGATATTGCCTTCTGTATATAATCCTAAAGTACTGTAACCCTAAGCAATGACTTAAAAGATAATTTTATATTTGATACTAAAAGCAGACAAATTGAAAGATGTAGAAAAGTAAAAACAAACAGTAATTCTACTAACCAGGAATAAATTTTTCTACATATAATGGTGTGTTTTCTTCTTTTTTAACAAAATTGAGATTATATATACTTTGATATATACATAATTTGAGATATGTGCAATTTGAATCATGTCGTTAAAATTTTTTTTCCAGAATTTTCTTTGGTGATCATAATGTTTCCTTAATTTAAGTGATAAACTCAGTATTGAGGATTTTTAGATTGTTTCCAAATTTTCCTGGTCCTAAAAATGCAATCATAAATATCACCATCATTATATGCAAGCCTTTCCTCAGTCTGATCTTTTCCCTGAGATGAGCTAGAGTCCTAGAAAGGAAGACTGAAGGGAATGTCATTGCGTCCTGTCCTGGTCCAAGGATGGTATGCAACAGATTCTTACTTGGTATTTCTAGATTGCTTTCCAGGGATTTTACACCAAATTACACCAAATGAAATGGTGGGAATGTTTGGATCCTCAATAGAATGATGGGTTTGAGGTATATATTAGAGAGTAGTCATCATTCTCAAATATTCTGAGACTGTAGCCACAGAGCTTCACATAAACCCCAGGGTAAGATTGGAGAAGTGGATTATTGGAGGAATGACTTGTGAGTTGTCAAAAAGAAAGCAGTGCTCACCAGCAGCTGTTCCCTAAGAACAAGTTGGTCATACTAACTTCTTTTGGTGGCAGAGTTTGTAGGGAATGATATAGTGTTTCTGGATTTAAACAAGGGATTTGACAAGATTACTCATGGTAAACTCATGGGTGAAATGGAGGAACATAGTGAAATACAACCCTAATAAGAAGAATAAAAAGGATGTGTTTTTTACATTCTAGAACTTAAACTTGAACAGAAGTCATAGGGAAACCTGTTTTAGCTTAACATTAAGACTCTTAGTGCAAGGCCGGGTGTGGTGGCTCATGGCTGTAATCCCAGCACTTTGGGAGGCCGAGGCGGGAGGATCATCTGAGGTCAGGAGTTGGAGACCAGCCTGGCCAACATGGTGAAACCCCATCTCTACTAAAAAATACAAAAATTAGTCAGACATGGTGGCGGGCAGCTGTAATCCCAGCTACTTGGGAGGCTAAGGCAGGAGAAGCTCTTTAACCTGGGAGGCAGAGGTTGCAGTGAGCCAAGATTGTGCCACTGCACTGCAGCCTGGGTGACAGAGTCAGACTCTGTCTCAACAACAGCAGCCACAACAACATCAACAACAGCAAACAAGACTCTTCGTGCAGAAGCAACTGCTCCCAGAGGGACAAAAAAACCGCCTCTATCCTTGGAGATAATTAAATGCAGGTTGATTAATACTTGTTCAGGGAGGCCTAGAGGGGATGTGAGTATTGGATACATATTAGAATCCAATGACCTTTTTTTCTGGAATCCTTAGGATATGTGATTTTTTTTTCTTTTGAGATAGGATCTTACTCTGTTGCCCAGGCTGGCTTCACTACAGCCTTGGACTCCTGGGCTCAAGCAATTCTCCTGCCTCAGCCTCCTGAGCAGCCAGGACTACAGGTGCGCACCACCACTCCTGGATAATTTTTAAATTGTTTTGTAGAGACGGGGTCTTGCTACGTTGCTCAGGCTGGTCTTGAACTCCTGGGCTCAAGTGATCCTCCTGCCTTGGCCTCCCAAAGTGCTGGGATTACAGGTGTGAGCCACTGCACCCAGCCAGGATCTGTGATCTTTGCTATAGCCAGAGGCATGCTTGGATGAATTATGTCCCCAGTTCCCAGATACGGCTTGTGCCACATAGCCAAGCCATGTTCTCATGGGAAGGTCACCATGGGTATTAAAAAAGAGTGCCAATGGATAAGGGCAAAGCCGTCTTAATCACAGGAACAGTCTAAAGAAACAGTAAAGAAACAGATGTCCTATTCATAGTGACTCAACGTCTCATCACAATAAGTCCTGGACAGCTTGGGTGTAGTTAAAGCCATTTTCCTGGGTGGATCACCAGGCTGCTCAGCAGGGGGCAATACAGCGCAGTTCAAGAAGGCTATAATGTCACCCTAACATCACAGACCAGTCAAGGTGATCTTAACCTGAGGGCAGAAGGATGCACTCATAGATAGTGTCAGGTTCCTGTCTGTCTCGTAATTCCAAGACACAGTAACTCAGTGACCCAGAAAAAACAAGGATTTCCCATGAAACCAGGACTCTGAGCCAAAGCTGACCACCCACTGTCATCAACTCCCTTGGGAAGGGAAGCAACGTTCTCTGTCTCCCAACCCTACAAGCAGCAGCTCTGGCCTCTTGGCCTCAGGGCTTCTGTGTGTGCTCTCCGAATGCTCAGGAAGGAAACAGTCAGCCTGAACTTTGGATGTGGCTAATAGCATTCTCATGACTTTCTCGCTCGAGGCTTGCCCCATCACCCGTACTGATCAGGGCTGGAAGTTTGGAGTCTGGATGGCTGGCTTCCTGCAGACAGAGCTGAGAGGCTCAGCCACAGCCAGCAATTCATGGAGGTCACCAGGTCATTGTTCTCTTCTGTTTTCTTATCCCCTGAAGCAGAATTTTGAGTAAACAGCTCTTTCCTCTCACAAATGAAGACATGAAAAATATTTCTGGGGTCCAGTTCGCTGCTTTTCTTGTCCTGTTTCCTGTGCTCTTTTGGTACCTTCCCTCTGATTTCTGTCCTGTTGGGGTGTATCATCATGTCTAATAGGAATAGAGCAAATAGGCCACAACACTAATACTACTCCATTTCAGGAATGATCTAAGTTACAGGAATCTTTTGTGTTTGGAAAGATACTGTGTTTTCATAGAGGTATTTTCCTTGCAGCAATCAAGATTTTAAAAAATTCCACAAAGACATATTTCCATTCTTGGTCATGCTTGAGATCATGCATCACTTAGAATTGGATGAACATAATTAAAACAAGCAGGAGATTCAAATACATGCAGGAATATCAAGACTTCTGAATGCCAGTGCGGGAATATAAAGTTGGCGTCTCTCATCAGCAATGCCTCTGTTCTGTTTTCCCAGCTTTATTGACTCCATCAATGGCTACACACGTCTGCACAACCAACACGCTGGCATGCAGCTGCTAACTATACACAGATCCCCAGATTTTTGATGATGATGATTTCTTTAGGTAGGACAAACAAACATAGAATGCTTGGAGGAAAAAAATGTTCTTAGAATGTAAATAACATTTTGCATACCAGTCTGGCTGCTGCAATGATTAAAACTCATTCTGTTTTCTTGTTTATTCCAAGTTCGTTGCTTAAAAACCAGTGAACGTGGAGATGCAGAGTAAGTTATCTACTCTTTTAGCCTCCTCTTTGGGAGTCATTTATGTGATTCTTTTCCTTTTTTTTTTTTTATTTAATGTGTGTTTCCAGAGGTGGAAAAATTTGGTATTGTTCATCCTCTGTCTCCCAGTTCATTGATCTGAACTCAATGGCAATGATTTCATTATTTTGAGCTTAAATTCCTTAGGGGCATCTTGGCTTCATTCAAACAATCATTATTTCTTGCCCAAATGTGTAAGAGTTTTCATAACAGCCCACCTGAATATAAGTTGTTTTCCTCTTGATATTTTTAAGACTCTGTCTTTGATTTTTGTCTTTCAATAGTTTGGCTCTGATAGGTATACATGTGGATGTGTTTGTATTTATGCTACTTGGATTTGTTAACCTTTTTGGATCTGTAGATTAATGTTTTTCATCAAATTTATGAAGTTGGTTGCCATCAGTTCTTCAAATATTTTTTCCAGCCTCCTCCACCACTTTTTTCTCCCTTTTTTCTTCTTGGACCCCCAGTAAATGTATTCTGATACTTGATATTGTCATCCAAGTCTCTGGGCCTCTGAATATTTTTTTTTCAATCTCATTTCTCTCTGTTCTTCAGATAGAATCATTTCTATTATTCTATTTTCAAGACTATGGATTCTTCTGACATTTCAAATATTCTGCTGAAGCCCTTTATTAAATTTTTCATTTCAGTTACACTTTTCAACTTAGCAATTTCCATTTGGTTCTGTCTTATAATTGCTTAAATCTCTTCATTGAGATTTCCTATGCCCTGGGTCATTGTCATCATACTTCCCTTTAATTATTTTAAACATGATTTTCTTTAGTTCTTTAAGTATAATTATGACAGCTACTTTGAAATCTTTCCCTGCTAATTCCAACATCTTGGGGTGCTCAGAGATAGTTTCTCTTGACAGTCTTTTTTTCCTGAGTGTAAGTCATGTCTTCTTGTTTCTTTGTGAGTCTCACTGGACTTTTCTTCTTTCTGAGGGTTGTTGTGGTGGTGGTGTTTCTGGTTTTTCTTTAGTAACTTGCCTTGAAGGAATCTGTAAATTCTGTCCCCCCAGCATTGGGCAGACACTGCTTTTCTTGCTTTTATTTCTAAGTCTGGTTTTTGAGGAGTTGCTCCTTTGTTTGCACAGCTTATGGTCCAGCTGAAGATTCACCAGTGGTTGTGCTCCAACACCTCAAGCCTATAAGAAGCAAATTCAGGCCGGGTGCAGTGGCTCACGCCTATGGTCCCAGCACTTTGGGAGGCTGAGGCCGGTGGATCACTTGAGGTCAGGAGATTGAGACCAGCCTGGCCAACATGGTGAAATGCCGTCTCTACTAAAATTACAAAGATTAGCAGGGTGTGGTGGTGCACACCTGTAATCCCAGCTACATGGAAGGCTGAGCAGGAGAATCATCTGAACCTGGGCGGCAGAAGTTGCAGTGAGCCGAGATTGTGCCACTGCCCTCCAGCCTGAGTGACAAAGCGAGAGTCTGTCTCAAAATAAATAAATAAATTAATAAATAAAAATAAGAAAGCAAATTCAAACTTCAGGCTATTACATCTGCCTGGACTTTTATTCCTGTATGCTCTTTTATGTCTCCTCTGTGCATGGGAACAGGACCTGTATATTGGCTGGAGATGTGTGGATGGCTTGGGTTCCGGTCTCTGCTGTACATTCAAATCGCTTCTTGTCGACCTGGGATATATGGAATGCTTGCCAAGTTTCCTAGGGCTGTGTCATCTCTTGGAAATCCCTGTTAAATCCCCAAGTAATCTGCCTATCTGTTGTTCCCAAGCCAGAATCAACCTCAGACTACTGGAGTCACTGGCTCTTCCTTTCACTTGTCAATGTGAACAAAGATCTCATTAACCAGCAATGCTTCAGGTCAAGGAAACTCACTCTGAAGGCAACTGCAAAGCTGCTGGTTTCCATGGCACCTGAAGAGTTTGGGGTGTGGGGAGAGATGGGAGCAGCCCTGGTCAAGAAAGCCACTGTTCTTATCCAGAAGTTAGTAGTATTCACAAATAAATGCTTTTCAATGTGCTGTACACCTTTGATTAAATTTCAGAATGTGGGGGTTGGTGGGTGTTGCCAGTTTTGCCCAGTTTCATAGTTGCTTTAGGGGGTAAGGATTTGTTGACCTGTCACTCTGTCATGCTGGAAGTCAGATGCCTCTCTCTGGCTTCATGTTTACCACTTTCCCCTCATTCGCTGTTCTCTGGCCCCACTGACATTCTTGTATATGTTGAACAAACTAAGTCAATTTCTCCTGCATGTCTTTGTGATGGTTAATTTTATGTGTCAGCTTGTCTGAGCTAAGAGCTGCCCTTACAACCTAAGAGCTTGTAAAACATGATTTTTAGATGTGTCTGTAAGAGTGTTTCCAGGAAAGATTAGCATTTGTATCTGTAGACTGAGTACAGAAGATCCCCTCTCACCAACATGGTGGAGCTGGGGGGTTGGGAGGATCATCCAATTGGTTGAGGGCACCAAATAGAACAAAAAAGTAGAGAAAGGACACATTTTGCCTCTCCTTTGTTAAGTTGGGCCACCCATCTTCTCCTGCCCTTGGATATCAAAGTATCCAATCCTGAAACTTCAGATGCTGGGGCTTAGACAGGCACCCCTGCCTCTCTGCTTCTCCCCAGTTCTCAGGCCTTTGACCTCAGACAAAGAGTTCCATCAGGGGCTCCCCTGGCTCTCAGACCTTCAGACTTGGACTGAACTATGTAACTGGTATTCCTCGTTCTCCATTTTGCAGGTGGCATATTGTGAGATTTGGTCATCATAACCTCATGAGCCAATTCCTATAATAAATCTCCTCTTGGCAGGGTGTTGTGGCTCATGCCTTTAATCCCAGCACTTTGAGAGGCCAAGGCAGGCAGATTGCCTGAGCCCAGCAATTTGAGACCAGCCTAGGCAGCATGGCGAAACCCCATCTCTACAAAAAATTAGCTGGGAATGATGGTGCGCACCTGTAGTCCCAGCCACTCGGGAGGCTGAAGAGGGAGGATCATCTGAGCCCAGGAGGTAAAGGCTGCAGTGAACCATGATCATGCCACTGCACTCCATCCTAGATGATAGAGTGAGACACTATCTCAAAAAACCAAAAAACCAAAAAACCAAAACCAAAACACCTCCTCTTAGGTCTCTCTCTCTATCCTGTTGGTTCTTTTTCTCTGGAGAAACCTGAGTAATACACCTTTTATATTCTAAGTTTCTGGGAATATTCTTTCTCCATATCTTACTTGATTATTTCTTTCTCTTTCTCATTATTCAGATTTCGGTTCAAATGCCACCTTCTCAGAAAGTCCTTCCTTAACCATCTTCTTTAAAATAGGCTTTCGCTCTCTCTTCAGATCCATCTCTTTATCTTGCTTTATTTTCCTCATAGGAAGCATCAATATTATGTTATTAATTATTTTTTAGTTATCTTTTCTCTCAAGCTTCAAAAAGTAGGAATTTTGTCACATTTACAGCTGTATCCCCAGCACCCAGAACAATTCCCAGCATATAGTACATCTCAACAAGCATTTGTTGAAAGAGTGAGTTGACAACGAAGTTGAACTTTGTCCTCTACGTGTGAGTTTCTTCTCATATGTAGAGGACAAAGTTCTACGCGTGCCCAAAAGTCATTTTTCTTTTTCTTGTTCTGAAAATGTTCGCTTATGTCCAGTCTTAAAATTGGAGCTCTTTCAGGACACCACAAATGTCTTCATAGACAATGGGAGTTTTTTCTCAAATATAAGCAAGAGTGGATGCACTAAGGAACAGAAAACTTGTGCTGCATTGATTGATAGGAAGATGCAGGAGACCATTCACTTGAGCATCCTTAGGTGTGATGTTTGTTTGCAAAAGTGGTAGGAAACCCACTTCTTCCAGAGCTTAGTGTTCTGTTTCTTCTCCTTTTCCTTCCCCACCCCAACTCTGGCGTATAAGCAAATCCACATCTCACCAATCTAGGTTGCAATGGAGGTATGCTATAAAGACAGATAAAATGATGTGGATACACTAATAGAAAGATTTATAGAACAGTCAGAGAGACGAAAGAGAAGTAGAAAGAGCACAGTTAAGAGAAAGGGCACTTGGATGATGGTCCAGATTCTTTGCAAAGGGTAGGAATTTACCTGTTTTCTAAATGGGGAAGGCAAGTTCGGAATAGGAGGTTGCAGGGAAAGGTGCTGTTATGACAGTGAGCAGAAAATTCTATGGTGGCTGGCTTAATCCGTTTTCACACTGCTATACAGAAATACCCGAGACTGGGCAATTTACAAAGGAAAGTGGTTTAATTGACTTGCAGTTCTACATGGCTGGGGGTGCTTCAGGCAACTTACATTCACGGCGGATGGCAAAGGGGAAGCAGGCACCTTCTTTACAGTGTGGCAGGGGAGAGAAGAGGGATGGAGGAACTTCCAAATACTTACAAAATCATCAGCTATCGTGAGAACTCACTCACTATCACTAGAATAGCATGTGGGAAACTGTTCCCATGATCCAATCACCTCCCTCCAGCAACACGTGGGGATTACAGGTCCCTCCCTCGACGCATGGAGATTACAATTTGAGATGAGATTTGGGTGGGGACACAGAGACAAACCGTGTCATGGGCCCACTGGAGGGGACCCTGACGTGTTCTTCTTGGTGGAAGAAGGTGGGCTAGGAGCGAGACAGGTGCTTCCAAGAAAGTCGAGCCTGGTGTGAATTCTGGAGGATTGGCTGGGGGTTAGCTAGGTTTGGTGGGGAGCAAGGAGTAGGATACTCCAAGCAGAATGAGTAGGCAGAAAACAGCAAGGAAGAAACAATCCCCTACATAATTGCTTTTCAACATAGGTCTTCAGAATTATGTTTGTTTAGTTCAATGTGATTGGTGTCTTAGCTCTGAGCACCCAGCTGCTGAACATGAGAGAACGAGGCCCCCAGACAGGCTACGTGGTGAGGGAAGCCAGCGTAAGTTTCAAATGTCCACAGGTAATATTCTGAAAGGACAGTTCACAGGGATATTTGAATGATGCTTGCATTGACATTTTATTATGAAATCTGTATTACACTCAGAATTGCAGAGATGATTACTCTACCATTTCCTACAGGAAGGACATACATAGCGTTTTTGTTTTGTTTTGTTTTGTTTGCCCCGATGAATTGTTATGTGTTTTGTCTATTCATTTAGATGAGACTTTACTGAGGCACTTGACCATTAAAATAAGTAATAAAAATAGGGAAGTGTGTTCAGAGCAGTCTGGTGAACTCTGATTAAATGAGAAATTAAGCTGGGAGCAGTAGTGCACACCTGAAGTCCCAGCTACTCTGGAGGCCGAGGTGGGAGGATTGTTTGAGGCCAGGAGTTCAAGGCTGCAGTGAGCTGTGATCATGTCACTGCACTCTGGCAGCCTGGGCGACAGAGCAAGACTCTGTTTCCTAAAACAATAAATAATACATGAGGAACACTACTCTTTGCAAAGAGACCCCCGAGTCATTGCAAAACCAGCCTGGCCTCAAGCGAGGGTTGAGCATTAGGAAAGTTCAGCACTGTGCCTTTCAGTAATGGCTTCTTCTCCATCTCCATTAGTCATCTGAGTGCAGTTAAAATAACATTTATTGCTTTCTGCTTAATGTTCTAGAACAGATGATCAGGAAGCCATGAAAGCAGAGGCAATGGTACTTCTAAAATCAGTACAATGTCCTAACCAGTATTCCCCTGACTTGCTGTAATTTGTTAAAGGCAGAGGAGATAGCGTATTAAGCTGCCTCATGCCTGCCCTGAAGTGTGCCATTGGAGTTACAGCATGAGCTAGAGAGTTGGAGCCTGGAAACGGTCTCGTCTAGAGAGGTTTAGGAGTGGTACAGACAGGGACTACTGCAACTCCAGTGAATCTCCACGTGGAGCTGGATTGGGGAATGGTGGAAATAGGATGGTATCAGCCATTTTTCTTCCCTGTGCAATTTTCTTTTCTTTTTCCTGCTGGAAGGAACCCTGAGCACTCATTTGTCTCACTGCTTTCTCCTTAGGAACCAGCGATGTTGCTGACAGGGAGACCTCAGGATGGGAACTGCTGGGCTCCAGCCTTGTCAAATAAGCCCCATTCACCTAATTCCATCTCCTTTTCAATATGTGGTCTTCACGTTTAACCTACGGTTGTTTTTTTCTATGGAAAACATACGGTGGTCTTAAGACCATGTATCCATGCTTTTTGACTTGCCGGTGTACAGATTCTTCCCTCCATCTGCCTCCTGCAAAGAGTATTTTGGGAAAATGAATTGCACATGGCATCTGCTCAGACAGGCCCGTGGACTCCTGGTGGCAGGCAGACCCCTGGGAGATCCGGGTGAAATGTGACTCACCATGTCCTATGTACTGCGCCTTTGAAAGGACTCGCTCATCTTTTCTTTGGAATGTTTCTCTTCTCTTCCCCTCTCTCTGTTGCCATAACCACCCCTTTGTCATCTGGATTTCGGCACTAATCTGACCAGCTAGCTGGCCTGACTCCCTGCTTAGAAATGAGAAGTGGCTTCTTATTTTCTCATCATTTCTTCCTTCCTAGCTTTCATGTCCTGCCTTGTCTGACCCCACACTACCCCTCCAAGGATGTTAGTGCCAGTACACTTCATCACAGGCCCTGTGCTCTGACTGGACTGATGGCCTCACTCACCCCAAGGCCTTTCCCTCAAAGCCTTGCTTGGTGTCTTATATTTTTTTTGGGGGGGGGGATGTCTTTTTCCTTCCTTTCTGCCTAGTCACATCTTCCATGGCCTTCGAGACCCCATCTTCCAGGAAACCTCTGTGGATATCCCTGCTTCCATTCACCTGCGGATTTATCTGGGGCTTTGTGATGATACCAGCAACTCCATGCAGTTTTGCATTGACTTCTATTACCCTCTATGAGTTTTTGGAGCTTGGTTTTTCAATTTTAAAATGTTGTTAATGACGAAGATTCTAGTACACACTTGGTGTGTCTAAAGTGTCCCCAGTGGTCCTGGGCCCGTAATAATTCTCAAGAAATGCTTGCTGCTTGATTAAGTCTGTACTTTCAGCACTAAGGGAGATTGCAGTCAGTTTCACAAATGTATCACTTGTTTCCTTCTTCATGGTTACTCTAAGATACTTTATTTATTTATTTATTTATTTATTTATTTATCTATTTATCTTTTGAGACGGAGTCTCCCTCTGTTGCCAGGCTGGCGTGCAGTGGCAGGATCTCAGCTCACTGCAACCTCCACCTCCCGGGTTCAAGCGATTCTCCTGCCTCAGCCTCCTGAGTAGCTGGGACTACAAGTGCGTGCCACCACACCCAGCTAATTTTTGTGTTTTTAGTAGAGGCAACGTTTCTCCATGTTGGCCAGGATGATCTCGATCTCTTGACCTTGTGGTCCGCCTGCCATGGCCTCCCAAAGTGCTGGGATTACAGGCATGAACCACTGCTTTTAACATCGATAGAGGATTGTTGCGTTTTGGCATGATATGGGCAGGATAAAGTGGCTTGAGCTATTCATTTGGAAATTGTTTTTCATGATACAATCACTCTTGTGACCAGCGTTCTCTCATTTCCTCTAAATACCTCCCCCCCCTTCTCTCTTGCCTACTGAGTGCTAAGGCCTCTCAGGCAGGAATTTCCACCTAAGTATGGTGCTGCGTTCATTCCCTTCTTCCCCATGGTTATTTCAGTCAAAACATGTACATTGAGTTTAAAAATAAATTTCCCTTGAATCCATGTCATTATGCACAGATTCATGTACGCCATGTCGATTCACAAACACCACAAACTCTGAAACATAACGATAGCATTTGGGGTTCACGGTGTTATCATCCCACTGGCAAGTGAAGGTTTATGTCCCAGTGCCTGTTTGACTAAACAAAGCCCAAACCTATATTGTTCTCAGGTCACCTGAATTTAGTTTTTTTGTTCTACTGAATTGGAGGTGAAAATTAATTGACTGGTAGGGAGTAGGAATATCACATTTTGTTAGGAGAAGCAGTTCACGAATCCCCAAGAATCCCCAATATTTGATTTCTCTATTTTACAGCAAGAATTCACTCATGAATTTCCCCCACTCTGCTCAGGTTTCTTCACTCTGTTCCAGTCTTGCTCATGCTTTTAGAGGTCTGTGTTTTGTGTTATTTTCAATCAGAGGTAGAACTTTTGTTGCGTTAAAACGTCACACCTCTAATTCAATTTTGTTTCTCTCTGGGGTTTCTTTAAATTTTGTTTTCTTTCTTTGCTTTTCATCTGCCAGGTCATTAACAAAGATGCCTAATGGTCACCTCTAACACCTTTCTCAAAAGAGTTTACTGTTAATTTATCATCAACCCAATTTCTCAAGAAAACTACATAATGTATTTCCTCATTCATTTAACCTTCAGTTAACAATTTTTAAAAAGATTGGACTATTGAGACAGTAATTTCACACTAATTTCATACCATTGTGCTACTGGATTTCATTGTACTGTCCAAGTTAAATAAATTATCTTTAACATTGATTCCTCAGCGATGAGTATTGCTTTTAGTTCACCTGCAAAGCAATAAACCATTTCTGAAAGATTTTCTGGAGATGTAAATGAGTGTGATAAAAGGATTTAAGAGGTTACCTTCTGGGGAAACCATCCATAATATAGAATATGTGATGCATCTCAAATCTTCAAACTTGGTTAGGAGCGTCCTGTTTCTCCTTCACCATTTCTTTGTAAAATTCAGGAAATGTCATAGTCCCAAAAGCCTTGTTCTAGTTCATTCTCTTTCTTCTTCTTCTTCTTTTTTTCTTGAGATGGTTTCTTGCTCTGTCGCCCAGGCTGGAATGCAGTGGAGCGATCTCAGCTCACTGCAGCCTCCACCTCCTGGGTTCAAGTGATTCTCCTGTCTCAGCTTCCCGAGTAGCTGGGATTACAGGCGCGTGCGCCATGCCTGGCTAATTTTTGTATTTTTAGTGGAGACGGGGTTTCACCATGTTGGCCAGGCTGGTCTCGAACTCCTGACCTCAAGTGATCTGCCTGCCTCGGCCTCCCAAAGTGGGTGTCATTCTCTTTTTAATCACTAACTCTAGAATTTCCCCTTCCCCAACAACCACCATCTGATTCTTCCTTTTCAGAGGATTTGTAATAGAGATTAGATTTAGAAATAATACTTTTGGAAGGAAGAAATTGCACCCATCTCAATGGGGATAGAATCCCTTACTTCTTAGTGAGACTAAATTACCAAATCTTGCCTGAATGGCGTGTGAGGAACGTGGGTATTAGCAAGAGATTTAGGTTTCAAAATGGCAGATTCTCTGTTGTGCAGTGGCCTCCCCTTGGTAGTGTGGGAAGGAGGATAGTGTGTATTATTGAAGCATTCACGGGTGACTGGATAAACGGCACGGAGTTCAGCAGGCTAAAGAGATAAACTCCTTCATTCCGCGTGCAGACCTCCTGCTGCTGCCTAAAATCAATGGCCTTGTGTTCCTAGGAATCTCTGTCCAAGACTGTGTTTCGGTTGTATGGTTGTTTATTTTGGAAACGTAACAATAAATGACTGCAGAGAGGATATTAGAGGCCTCCTTGGGAAAGGCTACAAATTCTTTGGGGACATAAAGCCTCATGCATGTGGCCTCTGATAAGAGGAAATCACTATAGATAATATTTGCTTTTTCTATATTCCCTGAGGACAATAAAATAGGAACAAGCAGTATAAAAAAAATCTGTTTGTTTGCCCAGTAAAGTCTTCTATTTTAGTCATTTCGGTTAAACAAGGGAATAAGGACACTCGATCCTGAGTTGAGTCAGTGCCCTGAGATGCACCATCAGATCCGCTGAACACCCAGGAGTTAGATGGTTATATCCGGTGGGGCGAGACCCACTCTCGCACCACAACTGCGCCAGCTCTTTGAGGGACTTGGCAAGGCCGTCCTGCATTGATTAGGTCTCTGGCTCATCTCATCTGCCACCATCTGAGAATATCTGGTATAGAGTTTGGAGACAGATCTGCAGCCGTGACTAAGAGGAAGGAAGGGGGAAAATCTGATTACCTCCCTCTCACAATGGCATGTTCTTGTTTGTCCACATGCAGGGGGCTCTATCATCCCTAATCTCTTTGAGCATTGCTCTGTAAGGGTTTTGGCCCATGCAAAACCACTGCCACAAGAATCCACAAGCCAGAGCCAAATCTTACATCACCAGGAAGATGAAACCTTCCCCATGCAAGACCTGCAGCCGCAGAGTCCATTGCTCAGGGGAGAGAAAGGCATGCTGACTGCATCCTAGGGTGTGGCCCTCCCCAGGACCCCTACCCCTTACCTAGAGGAGGAATTGTCTCCCAAGGAGTCCCTGAACTACTCAGAGCTCATCAAAGAAAGGACCCTACTTCCCTGGAGAGTTGTTTATTTTTCTTCCTCATTACAATGCATGAAGGTATCTTTTCTAAAATGTTGATTCAGAGGTTCTGAACTTGTGTTTGTCAGGCTGCTTTCATTGCAGCTTGCAAAAGAGTTAGATTCTAAACAGCCCAGCAGGAAGCACCTTGGATTCTAATATCCTTAACATGGAAGGGGTAGTGACGGAGCATCAGGGAACGGCTAAACTCCTGACGCTTTCAAAGGAATGATTAAGGTGGACAAAGACGGACAAATAACCATGAAAGGCTCAAGCCACTGCATTAAAAATAGAGAACTTTAACCAGAAGCGGTCCCCTAAGCATCCAAAAGTGTGGGGGCAGGGGGACTCACACTGGAGTTAATTACACTTTAAATCTCAGAGGAAGATTCCTCTCATGCTGTAGTTGACAGAAATGAAGAATGAACTTTATTATCTGATCGGAGGTGGAGTCGGAAGTTGCTGAGGCGATACATATGGCTGGTGGGGAGGAAGGAAAAACGGCAAGTTTAAAATAAGCCCAGGGAAGGCTTATTTTTATTTATTTACTTGGTTTCAAAGCAACTGAATCCTCCCCAGTTTGGACTGTAATTGACATTTGTTTTACAAAGAAAGAAAACAACAACAAGAAAGGAAGTACAAACCAGGTATCCAGGTCCCCTGAGTAGCTGTGACCCCTGGGACTCCCGCTCACAATCTTTCTAAGCGAAGGTGTACTTTGTGGAGCCACTGACATGCTGGGCTAATCTGGGTTCTCTGGGAAAAAAAAGCCTGGATGACATCAGTGTGGGAAGATGTGTACAGAGGGGCACCTTTGTGAGAGAAGGTGGAGCAGGAGCCAGGAAAGGCTAAGAGAGCCATGAGACCCCCATGAGAATATCACCCAGAGCGAAGGAGGCCACCAAGAAGAAGGCTGGGTTCAAATATCCAAGAGCACTGTGCAGTTCAAGAAAAGTTCAGTAAGGCCACTGGGGACGCCTTCAGCCAAAGACAGGTCCCACATGTCAGAGAAGTGCCATTTTTCTCAGGGGTGCCCCACTGTGCTCAGCAATTGGCTGGGTTCAGCTCATGAGAAGGGCAACATTGACATAAATGTAACTGTGGCTTTCAGGGTGTGCTGCTGACTCCGTTGGTCAATTACACTTCCTGTAGTTGGAGGTTTGCAAGATGCCTTCTCATGGTCACTGCAGTTCTTCCACAGAGCATTCTCAACAGCAGGATTATCCTCTGTGCAATTGGAAGCAACCTTGAAGATCATTGTTCCAACTCTCTCATTGTGTAAATGAAAAGACTCAGGTAGATGGGGCTAGATGATTTCCAGGACTGGGAGACCCTGGAGTGGGGGAATTAATATTTTCTAAACCTGGATGTTTCTAAGAACATCCAGGTTTCTAGAACTCCAGAACTACTACTTCCATTGAGCCAACTATACTAACAAAGTTGTGTGTGAGTCACATTTAAAAAAAAAAAAATACGGATTATATTTCTGATGATAAGAATGTACACATTCAAGAAAATTTGGGAAATAAAGAGAAGTAACAAGAAGGGGAAAATATTATTCAGAACATGTCCAGCCAACCCTTCAAGTTCTTAGCCATTTGGTATGTTTTCTTACAGTTATTTTCCCTATGCCTTTTTTACACATCGACGTTTATACAGCATAAAACTTGAATCCTGATTTTCTTCACATGGCATCGTGACCTCAACGTTTCTCATGTTGTAAACATTTCAGAAACTTAATATGGATGACTGTACAACTTATTCATCTTTTGATTCCGTCACCGTGAAATATCTGGGAAAACAAAGGAAAATTTAAGGACATTTCAATTGAGTATACTCTTCGAAGGAAAAGTTTCTGAAACTTATTGCTTCAACTTGGGATATTTATCATGGGCAAAATTTGTAACAATGCTTCTAGTTTATACTTTGGAATATCCTTCCTCTAACTTTTAAAGAAAAATACTCAGTCTGACCTTTTAAACTTCATAGTACTTTTTGACAGAACACTTATACATTCTCGACTGTTTCAATATACCTGTTTTCTGTGTCCACCTGTTTGTGTTTAGAGTTTTTGTTTTGTTAGCTCTTTGAAAGTTGAAAACTGGTTTGCAGTTTTCAGACTAATTGACCTGGTGAAAGAGAATTCTTCCAGGTCAGACTTTCCTAGTAACTCTGAATTTCAGGAAATGATGGGATAAAAGTGGTTAAAAGCATGAGCTTTGGAATCAGAGAGATTTGAGTGTGAACCTCAGCTTGGTCCTTGTTCAGTGGTCCTTAAATGACAGTGGATCAGTTCTTCAATTTCTGTGAGCTTCTCCCTTTATTACTTGTCCTAGGAGTATCCCCCAAAGAAAGGAAACCAGTGTACTGAAGAGATATCTGCACTCCTATGCTTATTGCAGCACTGTTCACAATAGCCAAGATTTGGAAGCAACCTGTGTCCATCAACACATGAATGGATAAAGAAAATGTGGTACATACACACAGTGGAGTGCTATCCAGCCATAAAAAAAATGAACTCCTGTCATTTGCAATAACACGGATGGAAATGGAGGTCATTATGTTAAGTAAAATATACCAGGCACAGAAAGACAAACTTTGCATGTTCTCACTTATTTGTGAGAGCTAAAAATTAAAACAAAACAATAATAATTGTTTGAAATTTTTATTCTTACTTTATTTTAACTTTATTCCCATTTCATAGGAAATGGAACATAAATCTCATTTGTCTTACATAAGGATCAAAAGGATAGAATGCAAAGAAAGTACTTCACATGGATGTGGTATCCAGTTGGGTGCCAAATAAAATTACCATTATTATTGTCTCAAGCTTTAGTCTGTTAATATTTTGTTTATTATTAATTTTTTAGTCTGTTTTAACCTGAATGATATATCTTGTTCATGTAGTAAACTCATACATTTCCTTGATTTGTCAATGACAGGGACAAAGTCCTTTTGTTAACACTTATCTCTACTTGATATCCCCATTATCAGTCAATCAGATCTGGGTTGTTACTACAGATATGCAACAATTTTAGAGGAAAGTACCGAGTATTCAGTCTGTGCCTTATTTATGTTTGAGCTATTAATTGTGATTAGTGTCTTCCGTAAGTAGACACTAATAGCCGTTCATAGATTCGTGTGCAAAATAATGTTCCTTGGTCTAAAGGGTTGAATCCTAAGCTCCTAGCACAGGTAATGGCAGAAAGCCTAGTTTAACCTAATTCAAGGCCTTAACCCATGGCTTTCTGACATACACAGGGATCCCATATGTTCCCCAGATTCTAGTAACAGAGTGAGCTGTCCTGTCCCTTGGTATCCTGTCCCACCAAGCTGTCCTAGCTTGGTGTCAGGTTGGCCCTGGCTGCAGGTATAAGCTGGCTGTGGCCTATGCTCTCCTGTAGTAGCTGGGACAAAGTCCAGTTGCTTGAGTACCTCTAGTGGCTGTGAGTGAGGCATCTTGTCCCAGCTGTAGTGATTCTTCAGAGGTGGGTGGCAATCTTTATTAATATATCTGGTAAAAATTACTTCCATTCAAACTGGTGGAACTTCACCATGAAACCTTTCCATTCCTTCCTTCAGGATTTTCCATGTTGCATGAGGAGGCTGCTGCAGTAGCAATACCCCTGTCACGAGGGCCCTTCTCTCCACGTGGTTAGCTAGACTGTGTCTTGTTATGATATTTTTTAAAATATCATGCAGATATGAGAATATCTTTCAGTTGCAAAGAGTATAAAGAACAATTTGGTTGTATTTAAAAATCTTGGATTACAACCTTACCCCACTCAAAACTCAATAGACAGACTGGGCTCATGCCTGTAATCCCTCAGGAGTTTGAGCCAGCCTGGCCAACATGGTGAAACCCCGTCTCTACTAAAACTACAAAAAATTAGCTGGGTGTGGTGGTAGGAACCTGTAATCCCAACTGCTCGGGAGGCTGAGGCAGGAGAATTGATTGAACCCAGGAGGCAGACATTGCAGTGAACTGAGATTGCACCACTGCACTCTAGCCTGGGTAACAAGAGCAAAACTCTGCCTCAAAAAAAAAAAAAAAAAAAAGAAAGAAAGAAAGAAAAAAGAAAAAAAGAAAACCTTCAATAGACAATGCTTCTTCATCTTAAGGTATTGAATATTGCGGTAGCATTGAGCACTACTGTAGTTTTTATACCATTGTTGAGAAATATTATTCTTTCCTGGGTGCTTAAAGAATTGTTAAAAAGTCCTATGAGCTAGAAATTTTAATAATTTCTTCCTATTGCCTAACGCTTCACAGAGAACTTGCTTTATCCTCAGCCCTATGGGACAGCTCTAATTACTGTATGACTCTTCTCTTTTGGGCACAGATAATGGGCCATGGATGGATAACTGTCCAGAGCTGGACTATTAATCATCTTATCCAGGAATCTGTAACTGGGGAATTAGACTGAGCGTGCTACCTGCAGGAAGTTGAATTCAGAGATAGTGTAGGCTCAAGTGCTGACGTTTCCTTTGGGGGCAGCCATTGTCAACCATGTATAAACAAATAAATAAGCAGAGAAGCCAGTTTGCAGAGAAATTTGAATGAAGCAGTCATAGAGTGAAAATGAGAGGTAGCTGTGTGTGTGTGTGTGTGTGTGTGTGTGCATGTGCATGTGCGTGTGTGTGTGTGAGAGAGAGAGGAATGCCCACTGGAGGCATTGCTATAGAGCACATGGCAAGGTGCACTAGAATTTTCTTCTCTGTAACTCCCCTCTTTACTGGCTCCAGCAACTCTAGACAGCCCAGTGCCTGGTCCCGTCTGTGAATGTCTAGGGGAGAGCAGATCTGCTGCTTCCTCTTGAATGAACTGATGGCTGTGGGCATCAGTGGCATTCAGTGCAGGGCTTTAGAGAGATGGGAAGGCGAGCTGGCCACTCTTCCCCTTATGAGGGACGCTTAGCCTTGCTTGGGCATGAAATAGCATTTGGAGCTATTTCAGAAGAAGGAGAAGCTGGGGTCTGGAATTTGGGTAAAAATGCCTTAGAGGCCAGGAGGGGCTGAGTTGGAGGCAAGCCTGGGGTGGTTGGGAAAGGGATGGAAAATGAGAATCTCCTGCATCTTTCAGATGTGTCTTTTTCTAAATCCTGTCCCCTGCTTTACTCCTTCTTAAAGACCCTGTAACACTGAGAAGTGGCTGATTTGGGGAACTTTGATGCTGAGGCAGGAAAGTCAGTGGCTCCTGTTGGCAGATTAGGAGTAGAGTGTGAAAGAGAATGAGGTCTTAGTGGACTCACTCAAGCAGCTGAGAGTCTGGGCTCCCAGCAACACCTCCCAGTCCGTTCACACTCTTCACAACTAGGGAATGTTTTTTGTGATAACCTGTGCCAAAAGGTTGAGAAAGGATGAGACCCAGTGAAACAAAAGGCAAAGAATCATTCCGTTCATGCCACAGCTGATCATCAGACACAGAGGCAGTTTCCTTGTTCCCCTCACTGTTTCCTGGAGTGAGTTAATAAAATGGCACCATGGGAGGTGGCTCTCCAGATCCTAGCCGGGGCAGGAGCTCAGCTGGAGTCTAACTGAGCCTGGGAACATCAGGTATAGGATTTTGGCCGTTGTTGGTAGATATTTCACCCCTACAGAAAGATGCCATCACCTCTCCATAGAGGGTTTGAGTATTTGCAAATAGAATTTTTTTTTTTTTGAGATGGAGTCTTGCTCTCTTGCCCAGGCTGGAGTGCAGTGCTGGGATCTCGGCTCACCGCAAGCTCCGCCTCCCAGGTTCACGCCATTCTCCTGCCTCAGCCTCCCAAGTAGCTGAGACTATAGGCGCCCACAACCACACCCGGCTAATTTTTTTGTATTTTTAGTAGAGACGGGGTTTCTTCGTGTTAGCCAGGATGGTCTCAATCTCCTGACCTCGTGATCCGCCCATCTTGGCCTCCCAAAGTGCTGGGATTACAGGCGTGAGCCACTGCACCCGGCCAGAAATTTTTTTTAAAAGCAGATAGTGGGCCTTGGAGAATGTTTCCAATTTCTGCAAAGCACTAAAAGCATTGATGGGAGCTGTCCGCATGATGATTAGATGTCTAAAACTTATGTCACAGATCGTGAGCAATTCCAAAGTCTCAATAATTATTGACAGTTTATCCCAAATAGCTGGCCTATTTCTAACTGAGAGAAGACTGAAAAGCCCTTCAATGTCTTGGGAAATTCAGTCAGAGTTAAAAATTAAGCTCACTGTTGAGGAACAGGGAAGTTGCCTAAGTCTTTCAGCAACAATAGAAATTATGTCTCTAAATTGAATTTGCTACTGAGAATACTACTTTGTCTTAAATGCCAATAAGGCTAACTGCCCAAGTGACACATGAACGATTTAAATTATCTACACATAGCTTCAGTTTCTTGTCAAGCCACAGACACTTTACAAAGTGGCTCTTTCTGCTTTCTTAAGCGGGAAGAGTGTAAATGAATTAGTACAGAAGTTACAGCAATTCCAATGGTGTTGATTTTTTTCCCCTGCCAAACAGTAGGATCAAATAGCTTCTGCCTATATGGTTTTCATTATTTAAGGCTAAAATTTGAATAAAGTCACTTCTGAAAAGAAAGATTAGATCTGACAAAACCAAAGTATTCTTAGCTATTGAAATCATCATCTTCACCCCTTTGATCTCTGTCTGGTAAAGCGTGAAAGGTCAAGGAAGCTAAATGCAAAATAAAAGTGTTTAGTACAAAGTGCGAGAAGACATTATAACATATTGCTTTGCCTCAGTTGTGCAGGTTCATTCAGCTAAAAAATTTATTCTGCCCCTATTATGTGCCAGACATTTAAGACATGAGTTCATTACTGTATAGGGGTACAATGGGGGAACAAATCCAAGGTTCTTCCCTCCTGATACTAACAAAGAACTTATGTAACATGAAATTTCACCGTGGCCAATATGGCTTGGTGGTTGACAGCCCTGGGTGGTAAATGAAGAAACCTAGGCTTTAAACCAAAGCGGTGCTGCCGGAAGAGCTATGTGTTCTCAGGAAGGTGCCTGGTAGTTTCCACTCTACTGCCCTAAATCTTCTAAAGGGCGGGGCCAGCATCTGACTTGCCTAGGTCCCCTAAGTTGCGTAACAGATTCCTATGCCTGACAGATGTTCAATAAATGTGTGGTGAATGAACAGACCTCATATTCTCTGACACTTCCATCATTCCATTCAATCTCCGTGGCAGATTACTTTTGCCATGGAGAGTCAAGCTGTCCATCTCTGACAGGCCAGGTTTTAGATAAATCCCTCAGAAAAGGAATGCGGGAGAGAGGTCCTTCCTTCCCTGCTCCACACACATATGAAAAAAGCCATTCACTCTTTGAACGGGTATTCCCCTATCTCTTCTATTTGGGCCGCAGTGCCTCTATCCAAGATAAATTTCACTGGTCGTCCAGTAACTCTTCTTATCTGTCTACTGACTGGGGACATCCAGCAGCCATCTCCTTGATGCTCTTAATCCCAGTATGCAGGTTACCTCCCTGCAAATGTCCCTGTAAACAATGACTAAGGCAACTTTAAAATCCTATATCCAGAAGAGTTTTTCAAGAATGTCTTTTTCAAGACTTTTTCAAGAAGGGGAAAATTAAAAGTAATGGCAAAAACTGCAATAACTTTTGCACCAACCTGAATACTGCAATTAGTTTATACTTACCTAAATACTAACCTAGATACTTACTTAAATACAACTATACTTACCTTACTACTGTAGTAAATGCTTACTATACTTTTACCTAAATGCATTCCACAATTACTTTACGATGGATCTTCCTAGGCTCTGCACGTGTTTACGTTTGTTCAAAAGTAATTGTGCTTTACTTTTGCACCAAACCAAATACATTCAGAGACAATGAAGATTCTCATTCCTTGGTATCTGTTTCTCTTTCATTCTGACTCCTCCTCTCCTGGCTCTGCTGACCCCAGAACCCAGGGACCGTGTCTGTCTTACACATCACCACATGCCCAAGGGCAAGTCTACTTGCTGAACAAATGAATCGACGTCTTCAGCCTCAGTCTTTTTTTTTTTTCTATTTCATTTTCTTACATTTCTATGTGTCTCTCTCAGTTGATGAATAGTTTATTAGTCCTAACTATTACATTTGTAATCATGACTATATTACATTTTGGTATAATTTCAATGCTGGCAACTATATCTAAATCTAAAACTAAATGGAACTAAAGTCTCTACCCAAACAAGGCAAACATTGCAGCTATCATCTAAACAGGTCATTGACAGATATTTTTGAAACAATTGGTGAGACTTGGAAATGGAGTAGCTATCAGAAAATTATCGATAATTTTCTTTGTAGTAATAACACTGTGATTATGTAGAGAATGTCTTTATTTTAAGGAGATGGATAATTATAATATTTAGAAGTGAGTGTCATGGTGTCTTTCAAGTGACTTGCAATACCTATTTATTATCTCTCTGTCTACCCATTATCTAGATAAAACAAATACTGTCGGGCACAGTGGCTTACGCCTATAATCCCAGAACTTTGGGAGGCTGAGGCAATTGTATTGCTTGAGCCCAGGAGTTTGAGACCAGACTGGGCAACATGGCAAAATTCTGTCGCTCCACAAAATACAAAAATTAGCCAGGCATGGGGCATGCGCCTGGAGTCCCAACTACTCGGGGAGGCCGAGATAGGAATATCACTTGAGTCCAGGAGGTCAAGTTTGCAGAGTGAGATTCTGTCTCAAAAAACAAAACAGAACACTCCAATATGGTGGAGTGTTAAAAATTTTGGTTCTTGATGATGGGTCTATGTGTAATTATCATTTTATTCTTCTATATGCTTGAGAATCTCCATAAAAACATTTTAAAAAGTGATATAGCACATGTTTCTGATCTTGGGGACAAGTATGAACTGATCTTGCTCAGGGTTGCCTCCCACCCAAATCACATTTGAACCATGAGTGTTGCAGAGTAATCTTTCCTTCAAGAAAAAAGTCTCCCATCTTCCCTGGCAGCCTATTCCGAATTTTCCTCATCTTTGCAGTCAAGAAGTTCTTTCTTCTGCCTATTTCAAATGGTAACGGAACTCGTTTAGCTCTCAGCTATTTTGATCTCTTCTGATTTCATAGCAGGGTGGTTTGAAGAATGTGTTAGATTTTGACTTTTCTTCAGGATTCATGTTCCCATGGGCATTCTGGAATGGCTGGTAGAAGAGATTTCTCTCCAGTGTGGTCTGATATTTATCTGGAAACTCTGCAGGGAAACAGCACAAGGTACTCTGACAGCTGAGCCACACAGCCGCATGCCTGTCCCCCAACTTTTGTTTTTGTTTTAGTTTTTTTTTTTTTGAGATGGAGTTTCACTCTGTCGCCCAGGCTGGAGTGCAGTGATGCGATCTCGGCTCACTACAACCTCCACCTCACAGGTTCAAGCAATTTTCCTGCCTCAGCCTCCTGAGTACCCGGGATTACAGGTGCCCACCACCATGCTCGGCTAATTTTTTGTATTTTTAGTGGAGACGGGGTTTCGCTGTGTTGGCCAGGGTGGCCAGGCTGGTCTCGAACTCCTGAACTCAGGTGATCCACCCGCCTCAGCCTCCCGAAGTGCCGGGATTACAGGCATGAGCCACCGTGCCCGACCTATTGGCCTATTTTTCTTTCTATTTTTCACACATTTCTTATTTACTTATTGGCTACCTCTTCGACTAGAATGTACACTGTGAGGGTGTGGCCTTGGTCTGTGTCAATTTGGACTCAGTGGTTGGAGTTTACAGAATGTTTCTTTTTTGGCTTTGATATCTTCCTGGGATGCTTATCCTTCATTAAGGATATTTCCTTCTAGTCAGTTCCGTTCTAAAGGAGCCACCATTTTAAGAGACACCTCATTAGGAGTTCCATGCTTAGGGGCACTTGGGCGAACAATAAGAGGTCATTCTCCAATCGTATTTAATCTCTAGAATCTCCTAGAAACAGAATAACTTTAGCTAAGTGCCCCCAAATACTTTTCCTCAAGAGAAATTTGATTGTATTCTGCTGATGTAAACAAAACATGATTTCCTCCACATAGGGAACCGGGTTATTGAACTGAGTGCCAGAGAATAAGAACAGAACAATCTTAGGTATTATTATTAGCAATGTATTATCTTTGTGTAAAACGACAGTTTCCAAATGACACAAATGATCTTATCTTTCTTGGAATTATCCCGTAGCGGGCAGTTTGGTGTTTAAGGAACTTGGGACAAATTGAGAAATGTGTCTTTCCAGAGGTACATTTGTTGATGACGACTTTGCACGCACATGCCCTGCGGTAAATATACGCTCTGGTCTGGAAATGCATGTGTGTGCATATGTACACACACGCACACATACCATACACATACACATACACACACATACACACACACAGAGGCACCAACTAAATACATGAGTTTGCACATTGGAATCCAGGCTGAAAAAAGTTGCACTGTCCTGGATGTGCTCAGATGGTTGGGGGAGTGGTATATTTTCAAAGTTCTGTTTTGGTGTCAGATTGAGTGGAGATAGAACAGCCATTAATTTAGCAGAGCATCTGGGATCTTTAAAGCCAGAAAGAGCTATACAATTTATCAATCTTAATTTGCTCTCACTGTCATTAGACAGGGAAGATCTCTGGGAAACCCTGACAGGCCCCAGATGTTCTCCATTCGGCTGATATCACACACACCAGCAACGGCTACAGGACTCCCACCCCCACCTTCCTCAGTCTCCCTTACGCCTCGTCCCTTGCACTTGGGCTTGCTGTGCTAGTGCCTGGACAGTATTTAGTAGCAGAAATGCACTTATTCAGTTAGGAGTCTCTGGGCCACCCTCCTTGCAACAGGAAACTATCCTGTCGGAAGCCACTGGCACTGAGGGCCAGGGTGAAACTTTCGATCGAGAAAACATTTGTGTCCTTAGTTAGAGAAATGAGGGGAAATTGGTCAACCCACCCAGTGTCTAGGACACATTCGGGTCCCTGAAATGCTTCTCCTGGGTCAGCTATGTCTGAGGACCCATGGAAGAGCTATTATTGTCACTTCGTTATTTTAAGTTCCTTGAAGGTAGGACTTGAATGTAAGATGTAATTTATCTTCCTATGATTTCCCCTATGATGTCATATATGGCAATGTTCAATTAATATACATGGCCGAACTGGATCATTGGGCGCTCACCAACTTATCCATTTTCATATATTCATCTTCTCCTTGTAAAGGAGGTTCTTAGTTCTGCAGGGTGAAAAATAAACGAACACATTTCTATATTCTTTAGGTCGTTCGTTTCCAACTATGTGCACCATCGTGGGTGAACAGGAGATAAGACAGACAGCACTTTTGGCTCCGCAAACTTTAAGGTCTGGTGGTTGAGGCAGAGAAGTAAACAGCTGTTACTCACAGAGTGCTAAAAGTATAGGATCAGGGAGGGAGAAGTCCTGGGTTTTCTTTTTTTCTTTTCTTTTTTTTTTTTTTTGAGACAGAGTCTTGCTCTGTCGCCCAGGCTGGAGCGCAGTGGCGCGATCTCAGCTCACTGCAACCTCCGCCTCCCGGGTTCACGCCATTCTGCCTCAGCCTCCCGAGTAGCTGGGACTACAGGCACCTGCCACCATGCCCAGCTAATTTTTTGTATTTTTAGTAGAGATGGGGTTTCACCGTGTTAGCCAGGATGGTATCAATCTCCTGACCTCGTGATCCGCCCACCTTGGCCTCCCAAAGTGCTGGGATTATAGGCGTGAGCCACCGCGCCCCGCCAGTCCTGGGGTTTCTGAAAGCGGATAGCTGATTTTTTAATACTAGTTTAGGGGTTGGGAGGAGGAAGCAACATTTATTTTGATTCTTGAACCATGAGAAATGAGCTGGGTAAAGATGAGGGGTGACTCTTGGCACAAAGTTTACACAAAAGTTGAGCACGGCATTTCGTTGTTGTTGCAGTTGTTTTGATGGGAGGGGGAGAAGGAGTGATTTCCCTTCATTTTCCTAGTCATGACCCTAGGCATGGAAAGAGGAAGTGACTCTTCTGCTACTTTTAGGCATAAGTTTCTTGATATATGCACCATTGCTTTCAATTAAGCCATTCTGTTTCAGAAGGCTTCAGTAAAAACGGAAATTACCCAGGGAGGTAATACAAATTACCCATTAGCAATTTCAAAGGACTTCAATTATTTCTTGACGTTTTCTAGTTACCTCTCTGGGTTCTGATGAAATGAGCAATGTGGCTACTGGATTTATTTTATTTACTTATTTCTTTTGAGACAAAGTATCACTCTTGTTGCCCAGGCTGGAGTGCAGTGGTGCAATCTTGGCCCACTACAACGTCTGCCTCCCAGGTAAAAGTATAGTAGCAAGTGATTCTCCTGCCTCAGCCTCCCAAGTAGCTGGGATTACAGGCACGTGCCACCATACCTGGCTAATTTTGGTATTTTTAGTAGAGACAGGGTTTCACCAAGTTGGCCAGACTGGTCATGATCTCTGGACCTCGGGTGATCCTCCCACCTCGGCCTCCCAAAGTGCTAGGATTGCAGGCATGAGCTACCATGCCCGGCCGTGAATTTTAAAAGGAAGACGTGAAGTTCAGAGGAAGGAAGGAAAAACAGAGATGGTAAGGTGTTGAGTTTACCCGATGAGTTTCGGGAACTCTATTTCAACCCGGTGTTACTAGGTCTGACACTTACTCCCCTCAAAAGGTCCCATGCTAAAATAAGTTGGGAAAGCATATGTTTAAAGGAAGTGAAAGTTTATATATAGTAGGCATTTTTGGAGCTTTCATTATGCCAAAGTGCAACATGACTCTTCAAGAGATGTTATAACATTAATCATTTTCTGAATGTATTTGACCTCAGAATCTCTCTGTTTCTGGAAAGGAATTAGTGTTTCAGCCAACACATGTTGGGTGATTCTGGTTTGGTCTATGGAGTAGTTGAGAGGATGAATAACCCCTGGAAGGGCCCCACTGTGTCACTGCAATGGCCAAAGCACTACATGGTGGAGGGTGTTGTGTTGACTCATTTGTACCCAAGATCAGCCTGATTTTTTGCTTGAATATATGTTTATGCTCTTCCATAACCCAGTGTGGATTTAAGAATATGTTAGTTCTGTAAACAATCCTCCCCCCAATTTATTTATTTTTTGTGAGTTATTATTATTTCAAGATTAAAGATTTTCCATTATGCTCCCTGAAATGAGGTAGATCTGCAGAGAGTCTGAGCTCTCATGCAATTGCTTTCTGGCCAAATGTGCAAACTCCTTCTATAAAAGTACCAGGCAATCCATCTTGTCCACTTGACCTCGTTTATCTCGCTTAGTTTATCACTTCATCTTGGAAACACACTTTCACCAAGCTGACCATGACTATTTATATACACTTGGAAGACATTCCACTGGAAATTATTCTCGTACTGCTCTGCCAGTATAGCAGGGAAGTGGTAATAGGACTCTACTGTTTCATCACTATGTTTTCCTTAAGATAGTTTCCTGTGGTGTTATCAGCCAGTTAAAGATTAAGAAAATCTCCTGCAGGCATTCCAAAACTTCCTTCCGACTCTTTTGGTTTCTTCTGGAGCAAGAAATATTTATAAAAGATGGGAAGGCAAAAATCTAAGAGAGGAAAGAGGGGGAAAACTATTTGTTTTCTTTATTTCAACTATTTAGATATCTACTGTGCACAGGAGACTCTGCTGGGCACTGCAAAAAAATGTGGAAAGGGGTATGATGTGGCCATGTGGTCCTTGCCATTAGGTCCAGCCTCCATTAGGAGGCGGACAAGGGAGGAAAGAAAGCAAGATATCTGCATAATTGATTAACTATCAGGCAGATAAAGGCAAATACAAGATAACATCAAAATGCCCCATGATTCACACTCTGGGAGTAGGGAGAATTTTCTGTAAAGACTTCATGAGAGGCCGGGCATGGTGGCTCATGCCTGTAATCCCAGCACTTTGGGAGGCAGAGGCAGGTGGATCATCTGAGGCCAGGAGTGCAAGACCAGCTTGGCCAACATGGTGAAAACCCATCTCTACTAAAAATACAAATATTAGCTGGGCATGGTGGCACATGCCTATAGTCCCAAAGCTTCTCGAGAGGCTGAGGCAGGAGAATTGCTTGAACCTGGGAGGTGGGGGTTGAAGTGAGCCAAGATCACGCCACTGCACTCCAGCCTGGGCAATACAGTGAGACTCCATCTCAAAACAAAAACAAAAACAAACAAACAGAAAAACACTTCATGAGAGAGGTGGCCCTTGAGATAGGCTTTGAAGGTTGGATAAGATTTCACCTTGAAGACAATCGGGGATGATGTTTCATGGGGAGGGAAGAATGGGAGCAAAAGTGTGAAGAGAAGGTGTGTTCAAGAAGCACGCAGCAGGTTTTTGGATATTGGCACTCATTCAGCCTGTGACATAGGCTAGAATCAGTAGTCTTTCTTATCCCTCCCCGACCTCCAGCATCCTTTACTCTACAGCTCCCTCAAGCCAGTGGATTTGCTCTCCTAGTAGCTTTCAAACCGATCACAGATCCATTCCCATTTCATCTTCTGTTTTCTTTTCTTTTTTATTTTTTTGAAATGGAGTCTCACTCTGTCACCCAGGCTGGAGTGCAGTGGTGCCATCTCGGCTGACTGCAACCTCCACCTCCTAGGCTCAGGCCATTCTCCCACCTCAGCGTCCTGAGTAGCTGGGACTACAGGCGTGCACCACCATGCCTGGCTAATTTTTGTATTTTTATTAGAGACGGGATTTCACCATGTTGGCGAGGCTGGTCTTGAACTCCTGACCTCATGATCGGCCCGCCTCAGACTCCCAAACTGCTGAGATTACAGGTGTGAGCCACCGTGCTCGGCCCCAGTTCATCTTTTCTAGCTCACTTTGCTGTGATTGACTCCTACTGATTTCTCCTTTTCTCTGCCAGCGCTGTCTCTGGTAGACTGTCTACGCTACCACCAGAGAAAACTTCCCCTAAGGCAAACCTAAGTAGTCACACGGCAGCCCATGGCCACCAGGAGCGAGCTCAGATTCCTTACCGTGGCCTGGGCTCTGTAGTTAGATGGGCCTGCACTCAAATTCCAGCTCTGTTGTTATAAGTTATGTGACCAGCTGTGTTAACCTGTGAGGGCAGACCTCAGTTTTGTCATCTGTAAAGTGGGCATCATTATTAGTAGCCATCACTTTTCTTTTTACTTACTTACTTTCTTTTTTTTTTTTTTTGAGACAGTCTTGCTCTGTCTCCCAGGTTGGAGTGCAGTGGCCCAAACTCAGCTCACTGCAACCTCTTCCTCCCGAGTTCAAACGATTCTCCTGCCTCAGCCTCCCAAGTAGCTGGGATTACAGGCGCCCACCATCATGCCTGGCTAATTTTTGTATTTTTAGTAGAGATGGGGTTTCACCATGTTGGCCAGGCTGGTCTTGAACTGACCTCAAGTGATTGGCCCACCTCCGCCTCCCAAAGTGTTGGGATTACAGGCGTGAGCCACCGCACCCCACCACTAATATTCTTATCACTGTTTTCTCTCCAGCATTTCGCCTCACTCATTCGTACATGATCCCTGCCCCAGTTTTTGTTGGCGGCTGCAGAATGTTCTCTCTTGGCCTTTACCGTCTCATCCTTTTCTGTTACTCCTCCCACCTGCCTCTGAAATGGGCCTCCAGCATCCCTGCCTCTTGGAAATCTGCTGGTATCTTCTTCTCTGCACTCCTGTCCCCAGGACTTATTGAGTATCAGTGTTCCCATCCCACCTGGTACCTCCCTTGCAATGTTGCGTGCCTTCATCTTTCTATACCTGGCTAACTATTTCTCTAGGATAAATTCCCAGAAGTGAAATTGCTGGTCAAAGGATAGGTGTATTTTGAGTTTGGACACCCAGTGCCATGTCACCCTCTAAAAGGGAGTGTCAATTTCCACTCCCACAAGCAGTGGATACAAGGATCTCATTTTCTCAAACCATGCTAACGCTCAGCAGGGTCACTGTTTTTAGTCTTTGCCAATCTGATAGGTGAAATATGATCCATCATTGTTGTTTAAGTTGATTTTCTTTTATCTTTAATAGTGTTTCATGGTACCTATATTTCCACCTTTGTGAATTGCCTCTGTTTTTTGCCCATTTTTCTAGTGGGGTTCGATTTGTAAGATGCTCTTCTATATTTGCCTTTAAAAAGGTGCATTGCAAATATTTCTCCTATCTTATTATTTACCTTTAAACTTACATCATATCATAGGTCTTTTATTAATTTTTGTGGTAGGGAAGTTTAAAACTTTTACGTTGCTGAACTTACTTATATTTTTCCTTTTCAAAATCAGAGTATTTTTTCTTACTTGAAAAGACATCCCTCAGGCCGGGTGCAGTGGGTCACGCCTGTAATCCCAGCCCTTTGGGAGGCCGAGGCGGGTGGATCACGAGGTCAGGAGATCGAGACCATCCTGGCTAACACGGTGAAACCCTGTCTCTACTAAAAAAAATACAAAAAATTAGCCGGGCGTGGTGGTGGGCGCCTGTAGTCCCAGCTACTCGGGAGGCTGAGGCAGGAGAGTGGCGTGAACCCGGGAGGCAGAGCTTGCCGTGAGCCAAGATTGCACCACTGCACTCCAGCCTGGGCGACAGAGTGAGACTCCGCCTCAAAAAAAAAAAAAAAAAAAAGACATCCCTCATAGTAGAATTATAATACTCTACTCATTTTTCTTCAAATACTTTTAAGAGATGATGATGATGATGATGATGATGATGATGATGGGATGATTATATTTTAGAAGTGGAGCCTCGCTCTGTCACCCAGGTTGGAATGCTGGAGTGCAGTGGCACCACCATAGCTCACTGCAGCCTTGAACTCCTGGGCTTAAACAATCTTCCCATCTCAGCCTCTGAGGTAGCTGGGACTACCAGCACGTGCCACCAGACCTGGCTAATTTTTTAATTGTTTCGTAGAGATGAGATCTGGCTATGATGCCCAGGCTGGTGTTGAGCTCTTGGCCTCAAGCAATCCTTCAGTCTTAGCCTTCTAAATATTATTTTAAAAATATTTAAACCTCAATCTATTTAGAACTTATCTGGATATAGCATGTAAGGTAAGGATTAATCTTCATTTCTCCCCCAAACTGGTAGTCCATTGTTTCGATAGTGTGGGAGAGCAGTTCTTTCTCCATGAATATATTTGATCATACAATAAAGTTTTGTATTTTTGTGTGTGCACGTGCGCTGTTTGCCTCTAGTTCCTGGACGCTTCATTTCTTTCCATTGCTCTCTTTTCTTTTCTTTCTTTCTTTTTTTTTTTTGAGACAGAGCCTCTCTCTGTTACCCAGGCTGGAGTGCAGTGGCACAGTCTCAGCTCACTGCAACCTTTACCTCCCAGGTTCAAGCAATTCTCGTGCCTCAGCCTCCAAGTAGCTGGGATTACAGGTGCCCACCACTACACCTGGCTAATTTTTGTATTTTTAGTAGAGACGGGGTTTTGCCATGTTGGCCAGGCTGGTCTCAAACTCCTGGCATCAAGTCATCCTCCCACCTCGGCCTCCCAAAGTGCTGGGATTACAGGTATGAGCCACTGAGCCCGGCCTATTGGCCTATTTTTCTATTTCTACATGAGTTTTATACCATTAGGTTGGTGCAAAAGTAATTGTGGTTTTAATGGCAAAAACCTCAATTACTTTTGCACCAACCTGGTTAAATGTGGCATGATAGTATATTTTGACATCTGGCAAGCTAGTCCTCCACAGTCTCATTTTCTCAAATGTTCTTATACCCCTGCCCTTGTTACTGGGACTGAGATAAAGACTCATCCATCTGCAGGCCCAGGAGATGCTTGGGATTCTGGGGAAGCTGGTGACCTGAACAGATCAAATGGCCTGGATTCATGTGTTCTTTTAGAAATCCTCAGGCTTTGGCGGATGGCCTCAGATCTGAGGAAACTCACAGAGTCCCTGGGTCTAATGCTGGCTCCCTCCGACTTCTGGGGATCTCTGTGCAGGTCTGGACTGTTCTGTAGCAGGGAAGGTTCTAGGGATTAGGTATGTCCTTTCTGAGGATTGATTGCCATGCCTTGCTGAGGGCAAGAATAGTGGTGAGAGAGGGCCAGAGAAAGAGTGATGGGCTTTGACCTCTGTTTCATTCTGATTTATACTCAGTACCAGCCCGCTTCCTATAAAAGGAAAATTTCTACATTTATAAAATTGGTATACCTAAGCTGTTCAATTACTCTTAAAATAAGAATATGAGAAATGACTGATTGCAAATGTGAATGCTGGTGACTAGGACGCCGTGTGAAATGTTCAGTTTCAGAAGGAATGAGGCATTGTTGGTGCACACCATGAAACTCTTTTAATATTTCTAGGGCCAAGAGAAAAGGGACTTTACCCTAGTACCTTATATGGGTCTCGTTCCTACCCCTTTTTGAGGAGAGTGCACATGAGTTCACCATGCCTTCATTCATACATTCGTGTTTCCATCCACTGAAACCATCTAGCTATTTTAACTCAATCCAGTCCCTCTGAATACCCCTTGCCAGAAACAGATTGGGAAAAACAACAAGAAGCAAGGTTTAGATTAAGCCTCTGAGGAGGGGGAAATGGTTACACAGGTCAAATTCCACTGAGGCAAGACTCGGGCAAAATCTACAATGCTCTGCATTTTCCTACTGATCAATAGTTTTCCTTCTGATCAATAGTTTTCCTTAGGTAGCTTTTCTCTTTAGGCTACAGCCATCTTTTGTTATTGTACATTTTTGTGGTGACCAGATTTAACCCATAAATAGAACTTGCATGACTTTGTTCTTCTAGAAATTAGGAGCAAATCGGCCCTAAACTCAGCTTTCATAGGTGATTTCTCAAATTATGCTCAGGGTACAGTTTCTCCTTCCTTTGTTGGGAAACAACACATTTTTGCATGGTGGTGTCATCAAAAACTATGCAATACATGGAATTTCCCTAAAATGCTGTGACTGTGTTTAAGGACATCTTCATGCAGCTGATTTCTGCCCTGAGTTTGCAAAATGAAACCCAGATTTCTTTCTGGATATGTAAACAGAATTACTCCCATGTAGAAGCAAGGCCAGGGCATGTAAAAACAAGTACTTCATTAGCTTTCAATTGTGAGCCCATCCCATGGTGGGAGAGTTGGGGACCTAAAGGGCACCCCCGGAAGTCTCTGCTACAATATAGCTTCTTGCAACGTGGTCTAAGGTTTCTCTGATTTGTCATCACCTAATGAACCAGGGTCCTGGGAGTGGGGTGGGTGTGGCTCCAGAATTCTGCATTTGTACAAGCACTCCAGGTACTGCCAATTCTGTCCACACTGCAACTGAGAACGACTATCTTATAGGGCTCTCAACAAATATTGAGAGCCCTATTTGGCCTGATGTTCATGAAAGTTCATACAAAAATCATCTGAGGGCTGGGCGTGGTGGCTCATGCCTGTAAACTCAGCACTTTGGGAGGCCGAGGCGGGTGGATCACAAGGTCAGGAGATCAAGACCATCCTGGCCAACATGGTGAAACCCCGTCTCTACTAAAATACAAAAAATTAGCTGGGCATGGTGGCACACGCCTGTAGTGCCAGCTCCTTGGGAGGCTGAGGCAGGGGAATCACTTGAACATGGGAGGCGGAGGTTGCAGTGAGCCAAGATCGCACCACCGCACTCCAGCCTGGTGACAGAGCAAGACTGTCAAAAAACAACAAAAAAAATCATCTGAGACAGAAAGTTAAAAATCCTACTATTAAAAGTTGCCAGAGGGCTGGGCATGGTGGCTCATGTCTGTAATCCCAGCACTTTGGGAGGCTGAGGCGGGTGGATCACTTGAGGTTAGGAGTTCGAGACCAGCCTGGCCAACAGCCTGAAATCCCATCTCTACTAAAAATACAAAAATTAGCCAGGCGTGGTGGCAGGTGCCTGTAATCCCAGCTACTTGGGAGGGTGAGGCAGGAGAATCACTCGAATTCAGGAGGTGGAGATTTCAATGAGCTGAGATCTCACCACTGTACTCCAGCCTGGGCAACAGAGTGAGACTTGGTCTCAAAAAAAAGAAAAAAAAAGTTGCCAAGAATGGGACTTTGAAGGCTTTCATTGGTTTAGAACTGTATACAATTTCTTTATATTGAATCCAAGACTCTTGAAGAATTCAAAGCTTCTTTTTGGTTATGTACTTAGGGTTTAATTGGATATTGCAAGCTCAAATGTATTCAGAGGCTAGGCTGGCATCATAAATAAAAGACAATTAGAAATGATGGGACCCATGAGAAAATGGAGATTGTGTGCCCCAGTAAAGGCTTCCAAATTCGAAATTGTGTTAAATACCGTGGTCAAAAAAAACATATGTCTCAAAGCTGTAATGAGCAAGTAAAGCTGTGGGTTTAGGACCTTTGCTAAGTAATTTCTGCCTCCTTCCAAACAAAACGATTCTAAGTTCTTTAATCTTTATTCATGAGCAGGCATTTTTGTTATTGTTTTTAGACCTTTCTGCCTCGTTTTTAAAGAGGTAAAGGAGGAAGGTCTGCAAAAGTTAATTTTATAGCATGAAAACTCTCAGGGCTGAGAAAAGTTCTTTGTTTTCAAATGTTATTATTACTATATGTTATCAGTGTGTTTGTTTAAAAAAGGGTATTTAATTTTTTTGTTATGAAGCTAATATATTAACACACGCCTAAAAGAATAATTGGAAAAGAAAAAAAATAAGCAAAATTAACTCATCTTTTGGTGAACGTTTTGATGTATTTTTTCCAGTTCTTTTTTTCCATATAAAGTTTGAACATAATTTATTTTTATTTTGTTTTTTTTTTTTTTTTAGAGAGGGTCTCAATCCCATCACCCAGGCTGAAGTGTAATGGTGCGATCATGGTTCACTGCAGCCTTGACTTCCCAGGCTCAGGTGATCCTTCCACCTCAGCCTCCCAAGTAGCTGGAACCACAGGTGTGTGCCGCCATGCCCAGCTAATTTTTTGTATTTTTACTAGAGATGAGGCTTACTCATGTTGCACAGGCTGGTCTTGAACTCCTGGGCTCAAGTGGTCTACCCACCTTAGCTGCCCAGGTGTGAGGCACCGTGCCTAGCCCATAACTTATTTTTCTAACTATACCTCGTTCCAAAAAGGATTAAAGACTATTATTGGAGACTAAGTGATCCATTATGTTCTCGTATATTTATGCATATATGTATAGGTACACGTACACGTATTTTTTTTTTTTTTTTTTTGAGATGGAGTCTTGCTCTGTCACCCAGGCTGGAGTGCAGTGGCACAGTCTCAGCTCACTGCAACCTCTGCTTCCTGGGTTCAAGCGATTCTCCCGCTTCAGCCTCCCGAGTAGCTGGGACTACAGGCATGCGCCGCCATGCCCCTCTAATTTTTGTATTTTTTACTAGAGATGAAGTTTCACCATGTTGGCTAGGCTGGTCTTGAACTTATGACATCAGGTGATCCACCCGCCTCGGCCTCTGAAAGTGCTGGGATTACAGGCGTGAGCCACCGCACCTGGCCTAGGCGTACTTATAATAGCAATCATATTGTGTATGCTCACTTTCATGTGCGTCCATGTAAAGAGACCACCAAACAGGCTTTGTGTGAGCAATAAAGCTTTTAATCACCTGGGTGCAGGCGGGCTGAGTCCGAAAAGAGAGTCAGCAAAGGGAGATAGGGGTGGGCCCGTTTTATAGGATTTGGGTAGGTAAAGGAAAAAGGGGGGTTGTTCTCTGGTGGGCAGGAGTGGGGGTCACAAGGTACACAGTGGGGGAGCTTTTGAGCCAGGATGAGCCAGGAGAAGGAATTTCACAAGACAATGTCATCCGTTAAGGCAGGAACAGGCCATTTTCACTTCTTTTGTGGTGGAATGTCATCAGTTAAGGCAGGAACCTGTGATCTGGATGTGTACGTGCAGGTCACAGGGGATATGATGGCTTAGCTTGGGCTCAGAGGCCTGACATTCCTGTCTTCTTATATTAATAAGAAAAATAAAATGAAACAGTGGTAAAGTGTTGGGACAGCGAAAATTTTGGGGGATGGTATGGAGAGAGAATGGGCGATGTTTCTCAGGGCTGCTTCGAGCGGGATTAGGGGCGGCGTGGGAACCTAGAGTGGGAGAGATTAAGCTGAAGGAAGATTTTGTGGTAAGGGGTGATATTGTGGGACTGTTAGAAGAAACATTTGTCATTTAGAATTATTGGTGGTGGCCTGGATACGGTTTTGTATGAATTGAAAAACTAAACGGAATAAGAGAAGGAGAAAAACAGGTATTAAAGGTCTAAGAATTGGGAGGACCCAGACATCTAATTAGAGAGTGCCTAAGGAGGTTCAGCATAGTCCTGCCAGCAAAGATATTTATTTACTTCAAGAGTTAAGAGTGGCGGTTTGGGGATAGCACCAGGAGGTATCTGCTGTGATGGCTTGGAGAAACAGTGTAAACCGGCAGTGTAAACAAGAGCAGGGCATGTATGAGTAGTTGAGAATGGTGAATAGGAGTATGACTAGACAGAAGATAGTAGGGATGACAAGTTTTTTGGGCACAGTCTAAGTTGGTCTGGTGTCTGGAATGAGACTGGGGCCTAATAAAAAGGAGCGTCTATACAGGAGCTCAAATGGGCTGTACCTTGTAGCATTGTAAGGACAGGCCTGAATTCTGAGAAGGGAAAGTGGTAAAAGTATTGTCCAGTCTTTTTTAAGTGGGTGGCTGAGCTTGGGGAGGTGTGTTTTTAAAAGACCTTTAGTCCGTTCTACTTTTCCTGAAGACTGAGGACTGTAAGGGATATAAAGGTTTCACTGAATACCAAGAGCCTGAAAAACTGCTTGGCTGATTTGACTAATAAAGGCTGGTCTGTTATCAGACTGTATAGAGGTGGGAAGGCTAAACCAAGGAATTATGTCTGACAGAAGGGAAGAAATGACTGCGGTGGCCTTCTCAGACCCTGTAGGAAAGGCCTCTACCTATCCAGTGAAAGTGTCTACCTACACTAAGAGGTATTTTAGTTTTCTGACTCAGGGCATGTGAGTAAAGCTAATTTGCCAGTCCTGGGTGGGGGCAAATCCTCGAGCTTGATGTGTAGGGAAGGGAGGGGGCCCGAATAATCCCTGAGGAGTAGTAGAATAGCAGATGGGACACTGAGAAGTTATTTCCTTGAGGATAGATTTCCATGATGGAAAGGAAATGAGAGGTTCTAAGAGGCTGGCTGGTGGCTTGTACTGTAGCATAGCCTGCCTTTGCTGGTGTGTGGCGATTAGGCCTGGTGGAACCGCCATCAATAAACCAAGTGTGATCAGGGTGAGAAACAGGGAAGAAGGAAATGTGGCGAAACGGGGTGAACGTCAGGTGGATCAGAGAGATGCCGTCATGAGGGTCAGGTGTGGTATCTGGAATAATGTGGGAGGCCAGATTGAGGTCCGGGCCAGGAACAATGGTAATTGTGGGACTTAACAAAGAGTGAGTACAGCTGAAGGAGCCAGGGAGCAGGAAGTATATGCGTCAGGTGTGAGGAAGAAAACAGATTTTGGAAATTATGAGAAATGTAGAGAGTGAATTGAGCATAGTTTGTGATTTTTAGGGCCTCTAAAATTATTAAAGCAGTGGCAGCTGCTGCACGGAGACATGATGGCTAGGCTAAAACAGTAAGGTTAAGTCGTTTGGACAGAAAGGCTACAGGGTGCGGTCCTGGCTCTTGTGTAAGGATTCCGACCGCACTAACCATGCCTAGGAAGGAAAGGAGTTGTTGTTTTGTAAGGGATTGAGGTTTGGGAGATTAATCGGACACGATCAGCAGGGAAAGCACGTGTGTTTTTATGAGAATAATGCTGAGATAGGTAACAGATAAGGAAGAAATTTAGGCTCCACTGAAGTAATAGGGGCTGTCTGTGAAGCTTTGCAGCAGTACAGCCCAGGTAATTTGCTAAGCCTGATGGGTGTCAGGGTCAGCCCAAGTGAAAGCGAAGAGAGGCTGGGATGACGGGTGCAAAGGAATAGTAAAGAAAGCATGTTTGAGACCCAGAACAGAATAATGGGTAGTAGAGGGAGGTATTGAGGATAGGAGGGTATATGGGTTTGGCACCATGGGGTGGATAGGCAAAACAATTTGGTTGATAAGGCATAGATCCTGAACTAACTTGTAAGGCTTGTCTGGTTTTAGGACAGTTAAAATGGGGGAATGATAAAGAGAGTTATAGGCTTTAAAAGGCCATGCTGTAGCAGGTGAGTGATAACAGGCTTTAACCCTTTCAAAGCATGCTGTGGGATGGGATATTGGCATTGATCCGGGTAAGGGCGATTAGGTTTTAATGAGATGGTAAGGGGTGCATGATGGGTCGCCAAGGAGGGAGTAGAGTTATCTTATACTTGTGGGTTAAGGTGGGGGAATACAAGAGGAGGGCGCGAAGGAGACTTTGGATTGGGAAGAAAGGCAGCAATGAGATGCAGCTGTAGTCTAGGAATAGTCAAGGAGGCAGATAATTTAGTTAAAGTGTCTCGGCTTAATAAGGGAACTGGGCAGGTGGAGATAACTAAAGGAGTGCTTAAAAGAGTATTGTCTAAGTTGGCACCAGAGTTGGGGAGTTTTAAGAGGTTTAGAAGCCTGGCTGTCAATACCCATAACAGTTATGGAGGCAACGGAAACAGGCCCTTGAAAATAAGGTAATGTGGAGTGGGTAGCTTCCATATTGATTAAGAAGGGGACGGGCTTACCTTCCACTGTGAGAGTTACTTGAAGCTCGGTGTCCGTGATGGTCTAGGGGGCTTCCGAGGCTATCGGGCAGCGTCAGTCTTCAGCTGCTAAGCCAAGAAGATCTGGGAAGGAGTCAGAGAGCCTTGGGCCAGAGTTCCAGGGGCTCTGGGAGTGGCTGCCAGGTGAGTTGGACAGTCCGATTTCCAGTGGGGTCCCGCACAGATGGGACACGGCTTAGGAGGAATCTTGGGTTGCAGGCATTCCTTGGCCTGGGGGCCAGATTTCTGGCACTTGTAGCAAGCTTCTGGGGGAGGAGGTTCTGGAGAAACGCCTGGCCGCTGCGGGTCAGGCGTTTGGAAGTTCTTGTGTGCTGGAGATGTGGCTGGGGTTTGTCTCACAGTGGAGGCAAGGAATTGCAACTTTTTTCTATTATTGTATACCTTGAAGGCGAGGTTAATTAAATCCTGTTGTGGGGTTTGAGGGCCAGAATTTAATTTTTGGAGTTTTATTTAATGTTGGGAGCAGATTGGGTAATAAAATGTTTTTTGAGAATAAGATGGCCTTTTGACCTTTTAGGGTCTAGGGCTGTAAAGTGTCTCATGGCTGCTGCCAAACGAGTCATGAACTGGGCTGGATTTTTATATTTAATGAAAAAGAGCCTAAACGCTATCTGATTTGGGATAAAGAAAAAGGAGCATTACCCTTGACTATGCCTTTAGCTCTAGCCACCTTTTTAAGAGTAAATTGCTGGGCAGGGTGGGGAGGGCTAGTCATGGAATGAAACTAAGCCGGACTGGGTGTGAGGAGGGGAGGTGATAAAAGGATTAAAGGGTGGAGGAGTGGAGGCTGAGGAAGAATTGGGACCTAGCTCAGCCTGGCGAGGAGCACCCTGGGGAGGAGGGGAGAGGTCAGATGGGTCTGTAGAAAAGGAAGATTAGAAAGACTCAGCGATGCTTGGGGTTGGGACTGAGGGGACAGGTGGGAGGGAAAGAAGGAAGATTTGGCACGAGGTGCACTGGGCACAGAGACTAGGGAGGGACCAATGTGTAAAAGAATGCCTGGACGTCAGGCACCTCAGACCGTTTGCCCATTTTACGACAAGAATTATTTAGATCTTGCAGGATGGAAAAATTGAAAGTGCTGTTTTCTGGCTATTTGGAACTACTCTTGAGTTTGTATTGGGGTCAAGCGGCATTGCAGAAGAAAATAAGTTGCTTAGATTTTAGGTCAGGTGAGAGTTGAAGAGGTTTTAAGTTCTTAAGAACACAGGCTAAGAGAGAAGAAGGAGGAATGGAGGGTGGAATGTTGCCCATAGCGAAGGAGGCAAGTTTAAAGAAAAGGGAGAGTAGAGACATGGAGGGAAGTAGTTTGGGGGTTCTTACCCTCCAGAAAAGTGGGAAAGGGGTCGGGGCGCAGAGATACGAGGTTGGGGCGTGGAAACAAGGGATCAGGATGCAGAGATATAAGAGGTCAGGGCACGGAAATAAGGAATTGGGGCCACAGAGATAAGAGGTCGCTTTTCCCCTAGAAAAGCGGGACTTGCCGCTCAGGGTGAAGAAGAAGGGGTTAGGGGTTTCTTGCCCCCAGAAAGGTGGAGAAGGGGTAGAGACATGGAGAGAAGGGGTTGGGGTACTTGCCCTTCCTGCAGAAAAGTGGGACTTGCCGCTAAGGCTGAAGGACCAAGGCAGGCGTCCCTGCGTGGTCTGACACCTCTGAAACGTGGGTGAATAATCAGAGAGACATCCCTGCAACGATTAAACACCAAGGGAAGGCTGCCTTCCCAGTCTATGACAAGCACCGGAGTTTTTGGGTGCACGGATAAAACATGTCTCTTTTATCTCTACCAGAAAATGAAAGGAATGGAAATTAAGAGAAGGGAGAGATTGAAGAGTGGAAAGGAGAAAGTGGTTGAGGGATAGTGAGAGAGGTTGGAGAAGAGAGTAAGAAGAGGCCGCTTACCCGAGTTAAAATTGGTGAGCTGTTCCTTGGGCTGGTGGGTCTGAGGACCTAAGGTCATACGTAGGTGGATCTTTTACATGGAGCAAAGAACAGGAGGACAGGGGATTGATCTCCCAAGGGAGGTCCCCCCATCCGAGTCACGGCACCAAATTTCATGCGCGTCGGTGTAAAGAGACCACCAAACAGGCTTTGTGTGAGCATTAAAGCTTTTAATCACCTGGGTGCAGGTGGGCTGAGTCCAAAAAGAGAGTCAGCAAAGGGAGATAGGGGTGGGGCTGTTTTATAGGATTTGGGTAGGTAAAGGAAAAAGGGGGGTTGTTCTCTGGTGGGCAGGAGTGGGGGTCACAAGGTACTCAGTGGGGGAGCTTTTGAGCCGGGATGAGCCAGGAGAAGGAATTTCACAAGGCAATGCCATCCGTTAAGGCAGGAACAGGCCATTTTCACTTCTTTTGTGGTGGAATGTCATCAGTTAAGGCAGGAACCTGTGATCTGGATGTGTACGTAGAGGTCACAGGGGATATGACGGCTTAGCTTGGGCTGAGGCCTGACACTCACGACAGGGTTTGTATGCATTTTTTTTTAAACATGTGTTTTGGAGATCTTTCCATGTTGTTACTTCTAACAGCCATAGTAGCCACAGCTAACATTTATTGAATACTTTGTATGTGTAGAGCACTGTTCTGAGAACTTCACGTGTACTACTTATTTAATTCTCACAACAAAGGGGGTGTTGTTAGTTCTGCCTTTCAGATGACACTGAGGCATGGAGAGATTCAGGGGTTGCCAGTGACACAGATAGTAAGTGGTACAGTTGGGATTTGAGGCCTGCCAGTCTGACTTCAGAGTCTATGAGCTCAAGAGTCTATGAGTTTCAGCGTCTATATGAGGTTAACAGTCTATGAGTACCACGTGGTCCTGCCTCTCAGGCTTCTGAACTATTGCAGAGTGTTTATATTGAATCCAAGACTCTTGAAGAATTTTAATCTCCTTTTTGGTTATGTACTTAGGGTTTAACTGGGCACTGCAAGCTCAAATGCACTCAGAAGCTAGGGAGGCATCATAAATAAAAGACAATCAGAAAGGATGGGACCCATGAGAAAATGGAGATTGTATGTCCCAGTAAAGGCTTTCAAATTCAAAATTGTGTTAAATGCCCCAGTCAAACAAAACACATCTCAAGGCTGTATTGAGCAAGCGAAGCTGTGGATGTGTGGGTGTGGAAACTTTGCTAAGTAATACCCTCTTTAAAAACTGCACCACGTTTTAAAAAAACTATCAATGCTAATTGACTTTAGATGGTTCAAAAATCTTATTATTACAAGTAAGATGACAGAGATATCTCGGTATACACACGCCCATATTTATGTAGATTAGATATTAGGCAATGGGCTCTGCTAAGTCACCAGCTAATAGATATTTAACATCTTATTATATACTACCACAAAAGCTCTACCAATTTGTATTCCAACCCACAGTCTATGAGAGTGACTATTTCTTTGCCAATGAATGATAACATTCTTTTAATTTTTGCTAATGTAGTGAGTTAAAAAAGTCTCATTAAAAAAATTTGCATATCCTTAATTACCGGTGAGGTTTTGTACGTTTGTTGGTCATTTAAATTTTCTCTTCTGTGAATTGTCCACTAAGAATCTTTGCTGAGTTTTCTATTGAGTTCTTTGTTTTTTCTTATTGATTTTGGGATTTCTTTATATACTGTGGATATAAATTCATGGTCTCTTTTAGGCAGCATTAAAATAAATGAGAGGGGGCCAGGAGTGGTGGGTCATGCCTGTAATCCCAGCTCTTTGGGAGGCTGAGGGGAGCAGATCACTTGAGGTCAGGAGTTTGAGACCAGGCTGGCCAACACAGTGAAACCCTGTCTCCGCTAAAAATACAAAAATGCTGGGTGTGGTGGTTCATGCCTGTAGTACCTACTACTCGGGAGTCTGAGGCAGAAGGATGGCTTGAACCTGGGAGGCGGAGGTTGCAGTGAGCCAAGATTGAGCCACTGCACTCCAGCCTGGGCAACAGAGTGAGACTCCATTAGCCCTACCCCCCCAAAAAATGAGAGGTGGCATCGGGTATGGGTTATGAGCACAGTCCATGAAGTGAGGCTGTCTGGATTCTAATCTTGGTTGTGCCACTTACTAGCTGTGTGATCTTGGCCAAGTGACTCAACCTCTCTGTATCTCAGTTTCCTAGCCTGAAAAGCGAGAAGGATAAATAGTAGTGCCTACTTCACCCTGTTGTAGGAGTAAATGAATAAGGCCCAATTAGGTTGGCATCTGGCACATATTTAGCAGCATTTGAAGCAGTTATTATGGTATTATTGTTACTTGTTGTAAATACCTTCCTGTCTGCTGTTTGTTTTCAATTTTGTGCTGCCTTTAGTATTAAGCAAGTTTAAGTTTAAGCATATATATATATATATTTGAGACAGGGTCTGACTGTTGCCCAGGCTAGAGTGCAGTGGCGTGTTCATAGTTCACCACAGCCTCCAACTTCTGGACTCAAGCAATCCTCCTGCCTCAGCCTCCTGAGTAGCTGGGATAACAAGTGTGCACCACTATATTAGGAAAAGTTAAATTTTTTTTTTTGTAAAGATGGGTTCTTGTTATGTTGCCCAGGCTTATCTTGAGCTCCTGACCACAAATAACCCTCCCGCCTCAGCCTCCTAAAGTACTTGGATTACAGGCCTGACACACTGCTCCTGGCTGCAAGTTTGACATTTTTGAATAGTAAAATCCGTCAATCTTTCTCTTCAAAGATTCCGAATGTCATGTCTTTTCCAAAGGAGGCCTTCTCTGTCTTAAGTTTATTTATGAACAAATTCTGTTTATTTGACTACTTATGTTGCATTTCTCCACTGTTTAATCCATTTAGAATTCATTTTTGTGTGTAGTGTGGAATAGAACTCTACCCACTCCATGAAAGAGGCATCCAATGTACGGTGTGTGCCTTTAGGCTGGCTGGTCCCCCTCCGGAATGTGGCGATGCCAGAGGCTTGGCTTGGTCTCTGTTGGCTGGGTGGGCACTCTGCAGTGGTGGTAGCCCGGTCAGTCTTGGGGAGGAAAAGTCAGTGTTGCTGAGCTGGTGAATGGCTTCCACCCCACACCCCGTGGACCATTGCACATACTCTGTTCTGTGTGCCAGGCAGCTGACTACGCTGGCCTGTGTTGGCCTCTGGTATCTGCTTGAGTCTAACCAATGACAGGTATTGGTGGGAGACCAGAAGACAGAATGAGAGAAAGGTCGGAGTGTTGATTCCGCTTGCTCTTTCCCTGACTGGCCACAGATTTGTCGTCTGTAAATAATCCTTCTTTTAACTCACATCAGTCCAATCTTTTGAATGTTCTCTAAGTGTCCTGCAGGGACTTTGATTCATAGAGCAATAGGAATGAAATGAATGAAAATGTGAAACGACAAGGTTTCAGATGGAAGGAAAGCTGGCAAGGCTGACACATACAATAGAATTTGATATAAATTTAGCCAAGAATCTGTGAATAAGGAAATACTGAATGAAATCTATCACTGATGGCCACTCTAATTTTTTCACCCATTTGGGGAGGAAGTTAATTGTTTCAGCAATTGCTAGTTGTTTTGACACTCTGGAGTGTTTAGCTGAGATTTAAAGTTAGTGGCCATGTGTTAGAACATGACATGATCTCCCAGGATGAATATTTGTGTTATTTCTGTTGGGGGAGGAAGAAAGAATCTTGGGGAAGGAGGGAGTGGATGGTGCTACTGTCAACACATAATTAAAAGAATTTTTTCAAGGTCCTGTGTTTCAGGAACCTATGATTCTAGTGCGATAACAAGAATAAAATGTGGCTTGAACTACAGAAGCTTTGGAAGAATTTTTAGTGATTGTATACAAAACCCTTTGACCCGGGTCCTAAGATTTGCCCCATGCTTTAAACTCCTTTAAAAATAGCCTCATTACAGCTGTGTGAAGGATGGCCATATTTTTATCTACCTCCTATAAATCAAGACACCATGCTGTAGACTTGGCCAAGATAAAACAGTAGAAAGGTTGAATTAGCAACTTAGTGCACCTTCTATTATGGTATATTAATTATAGATGGATAATAGTTAAGGAGTGGAAATCCATCCTACACAATTGTGATTATCTCCTTATTTCTCATTTAACTGATTTATAAAAACTGTCCATTTCTCCCTCTAATTTGTTTTGGGCGGTTTGGTACTTCCTACTGATTCAACTACCATGAACTTAGCAGGAAGTGATTAAAATGTAAATACCGGCCAGGCGCGGTGATTCACGTCTGTAATCCTAGCACTTTGGGAGGCCGCGGCAGGTGGATCACTTGAGGTCAGGAGTTCGAGACCAGCCTGGCCAACTGGTGAAACCCCATCTCTACTAAAAATACAAAAATTAGCTGGGCGTGGTGGTGCATGCCTGTAATCCCAGCTACTTGGGAGGCTGAGGCAGGAAAATCACTTGAACCCGGGAGGCAGAGGTTGCAATGAGCCGAGATTGTGCCACTGAACTCCAGCCTAGGTGACAGAGCAAGACTCCATCTCAAAAAAACACAAACAGCAAAAAACAAAACGTAAATACCCTTGATCAGCTGCTCTGGTGGGAGGCGGGGAGTGTGGGACAGGGGAGGTGTTGTTGTTTAGCGATTTATCTGGAGAGTCATGAGACACCTGATTCTGTGCCATGGAAATCTCTTCCTGCCGGACTCTAGGCAGAAGGTGCCATTTCCCATCCATCATGTCTTAGCGAAGGCCGTCTCCTCCTTCAGTGTCCTGATCACCTACAGGGAATGTACAGAGAGTTCAGTTAGAAGAACAAAGAGCAATAGAATTTCCAAGACATAGCCAATATTTGTCAAGCCAATTAGGAGAGAAATAAAGCCTCCATAGAAATAAATAATAATGAAGTATTTAAATATTAGTTACTGGTTAGCTTATTTATGGTTTGTTCATCCACGAAGTTGTAAACTCTGTAAGAGCAGGGAACATCTTCTTTGCCAGTCTATGTTAGATCCTAAGCAGTGCTTGGCCTGTGGTAGTTACTCAATGGCTATTTATTAAATGAATGAGTGAATGAATTCACAAGCAAGGATTTAGCACAGAAGACTCTGAAAAAATGAAGGAATCCTGAGCACATGCTGTAGGGTTAGTTAGATTGCCCTGGGATTACAGAATGTAATTAATTCACTTTGTACCTTGTGGTAGGCAAGATAATGGCCTGCTAAAGATATCTGTGTCAAGGGGAAATTAAAGTTTGAGATGGAACTAAGGTTGCTAATCAGCTGATCTTACATTAAGGAGTTTATCCTGGATTTTCCGGATAAGCCCAATGTAATCATAAAAGTCCTTTAAATTAACCAAGGGAGGCAGAAGAGGGGGTCAGAATCAGAGAGAAATTTGAAGGTTTGCTGGCTTTGAAAATGAAGGAAGAGGCTACAAGCCAAGGAATCCAGGCGGTCCCTGGATGGTGGAAAGGCAAGGAAACAGCTGTCCTCTGGAGCTTCCAGAAGGAACCCAGTTCTGCGAACACCTTGACTGTAGCCCAGTGAGACCCATTGCAGACTTCTACCTGTAGAGCAGGGAGATAATAAATCTGTGTTGTCTTAAGTCACGACCTTTGTGGTGATTTGTTATAGCAGTAATAGTAATCCCTCTATGTAGTAGATATTTGTTAGTTTTCACCTGTCTCCTGTGAACAGTGCCCGCATTATTCTTTGGGGAACTCCCTTTCTCAACCCTCCAGGTACTTTGTGTAAAGTCAGTTTCCTTCTTCATATTGGATGTGAGCATGTGATTCAGATGTGGCCCTTGGGAATGCTGTATTTGCCTGGTCAAAGTTGTTAGTTAAGGGTTGGTCAGATTTGTGTCCTTTAAAAGTGAAAGTGTTTTTCTCTGGGATCCTGGGGAGCAAGGCTTGTAGGCTTGAACTCTGGAGATGTGGAGAGCTGTCCCACCACCATGGAGAGCCTAAAACTGAAGGCAACATGGAGGAGCTCAGAGCCGAGAGAGGGCGACAGATTGGGTCTTCGGACCAAGCCGCTCTTGAATTTTACTATTACCTGAGTCAATCAATTCATTTTTCTGCGTAAGCCAGTTGCTTTTGCTTTTCCAATTCTATCATCAAATGTTAGTGAGGAGGCATAGGAAAGTGATAGAAACAACTCTATGTCTTTTATAGTTCATGTTTACGTGTACGTGTGATACAGTTTGGATATTTACCCCACCCAAATCTCATGTCAAATTGTAGTCCCCCATGTTGTAGGTGGGGCCTGATGGGAGATGATTGGATCAGGGGTGGATTTCTCATGAATGATTGAGCATTATCCTCTTGGTACTGTCCTCACAATAGTGAGTGACTTCTCACAAGATCTGGCTGTTTAAAACTGTGGCCCCTCGCCCTCTTTCTCTCTTGCTCCTCCTTTCACCATGTGATGTGCCTGCTCCCCCTTCACCTTCCACCATGACTGGAAGTTTCCTGAGGTCTCCCAGAAGCAGATGACGCTATGCTTCCTGCAGAACTGTTGAGCCGATGAAACCTCTCTTCTTTATAAATTACCCAGTCTCAGGTATTTCCTTAAAGCAATGTGATAATGGACTAATACAATGTGTGTTTGTAGATATATATGTATATAATACACCGTATATATTCTCATCATAGCCATTCTCAGTTACTTTTTCATCTTTGTAAAAACCTCTGTAAATACTTCCAACCCTAACAGCATCAGTTATAGCTCTATAGAGTCGGGTTGTCTGCTTGAAATTACATGGCTATTAACATCAAGACTGTATCAGAAAGACAGTACCCTATGATGGAAGTATGCTACAACACATCTTAATTCTGTCTTTGAATATTCCACATTATAATCTTGCTTAGCATAATGAAACTCTTCATCATTTGAAAACATTAGCTATGAAAAGTTGTAAGTATTACCAGGAGGCCATTTTTAAAGTGCAATAAATTTTTAAATGATTTGTCTTCACTGAATAATTTCACTTGATTCTCAATATTTAACTAATCTATTTCTTTGAAACTCACCGACCTGCATTTTGACACACCAGTGGCTTTTCTTAGTTGAGGCTTATCTCATCACTGAGTTATTCAGCATCAAAGAGTAACATTTTCTCTCTGATTGTGTGTTTGGGAGCCTCTTGTGGGAGACTTCATTCTAGGTTTAAGGCTGTCATTCCCTTACAAAGGCCAGACTCACCAATTCAAGTGCCCACCATGGCCAGGCAGGTAACGAGTGAAGTGGGTTGGATGGGGACTGTGCTTGATCAGAAAGCCCACGCCTGTCTAGGGGCCCTGCCACTCAGGACCAGTGCTTGTTCTTGTAGAATGTAAACTCCATTGCTGATCTTTTAGGTTTTCAGCAGAGGCCAGAAATCCACATATTTATCTACAGCTCTGAAGCTTTACCTATAGGATTCAAATTAAAATAAAAAAAATACTATGTGGGTGAAATAAATCCTAAACAAACAACAAAAGCCATGCTCATTGGCTTCACTGTGGCCCCAGGCCACCAGTTTGTCCTTCCAGAGTACATTGACTCATCCGTGCATCCATAGATGTTGTGAGTCTCACTTTGATCGTTTGTCTAATTGTGTTTATTGCACTCTGGCTTCATTTTCAGGTGTGTTGGGACATTATTAATCCTGACATGCTCAATAAGTACAAAGGCGATGATTGTTGAGAACACTAGTGAGGAAAGGCATGCATTTATGATGGAAGAATATTCTCGAGAAAAAAAAAAACTGCAAGAAAATGGTGAGAAAAGGACCAAAGTTGCGCACACATACTGGATGAATCATTAGGGAGCTGGCATGATTCTGAAGGAGAAAGAGAATCCTACAATGTGTGACAAGTTCATGCCCTTGCAATCTGCAAAATTAGCAAGAAAAGAAAAGTGATTGAGAAAATTAAAATGAAAGAGTGCTTGACTAGAAGATTTAGTCTGCAAAATAGATGCCTAGTAACCTAACATTAATTCAGAAGGCTAGCAATTTGTTGAAGAACTTAAAAATTATTAATAACTTGAAAGTCCTGCTGATATAATTTTTATGGCAACCTGTGGTCATGTCCATTGGATCAAGGTCTATTTTGGTGATGAGGTAGCAAAATTATGAATATTGGAGCTATTAAGGAGTTTTCTGTGATCTTTGTGGATGTCACCAATGAAGAGATTTATTTGCCTCAGCAGATTTTCAATATTAAAGAAGCTTTTTTAAAATTGTGGTAAAAAATATAAAACATTTACCATTTTAATCATGTTTAACTACACAGTTCAATGGCATTAAGTACACCTGCATTGCTGGGCAACCGTCATCACCATCCACCTCCAGAAATTTTTCATCATCCTCAACTGAAACTCTGCACATACTAAACACTACCTTCCTATTCTCCCTCTCCCAGCCCCTGGTAACTACCACTTTCTTTTTCTGTCTCTATGAATTTGACCACTCTAGGTATTTCATATAAGTGGAATCATACACTATTTGACTTATTGAAGGTGTTCGTGGCTGGGCACGGTGGCTCATGCCTGTAATCCCAGCACTTTGGGAGGCCGAGTTGGGCAGATCATTTGAGGTCAGGAGTTCGAGACCAGCCTGGCCAACATGGTGAAACACCGTCTGTAGTAAAAATAAAAAAGTTAACCAGGTGTGGTGGTGGATGTCTGTAGTCCCAGCTACTCAAGAGGCTGAGACAGGAGAATTGCTTGAGCCTGGGACGCAGAGGTTGCAGTGAGCAGAGATCTTGCCACTGCACTCCAGCCTGGGTGACAGAGCAAGACTCTGTTTCAAAAAAAAGTACAAGATGTTCTTTTTTTACAAAAAGATTTATTCAGTTAACAGATATTTGTTGAGCTCCTTAGTATGTGAAAAATAATGATTTACTTGCTGAGGAAACTGTGGTGAAAACAATAGGCATGGTCCTTGCTGTTGGGGTGAGGGTCGAAACAAACATAAAGTGAATAAGATAATTTCATAGTATACTTTGAATATGTAAAATCTAAAATGCTGGCCAGGCACAGTGGCTCACGCCTGTAATCCCAGCACTTTGGGAGGCCAAGGCAGGTGGATCACCTGAGGTCAGGAGTTCAAGACCAGCCTGGCCAACGGGGTGAAATCCATCTCTACTGAAAATACGAAAATTAGCCAGGCATGATGGTGGGTGCCTGTAATCCCAGCTACGTGGGAGGCTGAGGCAGGAGAATCACTTGAACCTGGAAGGCAGAGGTTGCAGTGAGCCGAGATTGTGCCACCGCACTCCAGCCTGGGCAACAGAGCAAGACTCTGTCAAAAAAAAAAAATGTGAAATGCCTATTAGGTGTCCAAGTGCAGATGTTGAGGGGACAGTGGGGTGACAGATGTACCTACCGTGGCATGACTGGAGGTAGAGAATTGGAGTCATTGTCATCGAGAGGGTATCTAAGTCCACGGACCTGCAGTGGTAATGCAGACAGAGTGTAACCATATTCAATGAGAGAGCCTAGGATGGAGCATGACAGAGCCCCACATTTGGAGAAGGAGACCAACAAAGGGACCCAGGCAGAACAGTGAGCAGAGGGTGAATGTGCTGATGTAAAAGCCAAGATATGAGACTATTTCCAGAACGACCGAATGGCCGGCTGAGCTGAATCCTGTGTGGAACTGGGGAAGAGGCAAAACAGATAGCCATTGGCTTCTTGGAGTCTAACTTATTACCTTTAGAAATTAAAAAAAATTTCTTTTAAATAGAGATGGGGGTCTTGCTATGTTGCCTAGGTTGGTCTCGAACTCATGGGCTCAAGTCATCCCCCCACCTCAGCCTCCCTAAGTGGTGGCGATCCTAACTTATTTCTAAATAAAAGACTGTCCCTAAACAATCTTTAGTCAAGCCTAAAAAAGAGTTTAAAACATTTTAGCTTTTTTTTCTTTTTTTTTCCTCTGAGGCAACTCGGGGCAGTGATTTGCATAGCAGGTCATGTTTTAGCATTGACAAAACACTATTTTATACTCTGTTGGGAATTTAATACTATTTTATACTCCGATGGGAGTATAAAATCAAAATGATTTTGTGTGCCAGAAGTATTATTTTTCATTAATCAGATGGTGCAGGTAGACAGATAAGAGAAGAAAAGAAAGAATGACAAATTCTGATGATTTTACTAAAGGCACAGAGGGTGGGGGATGATAGTCGCTGGCAACACTCAAGGTTGTTAGTCACCATCTCTTTATGACATCAGCCTGGATTATCAGAGCAGACACCACAGGGGAATGATATATGAAGACTTACATTTTTAAACCCTTTAAAAGATATTCTCCACGAAATCTCATCAAAAGCTCTGTGTGTACCCGGTAACTGCTGTACAAGATTTAGGGTTTCCTTAAGATCCCCCAATTTTAGTAAACAGGATCTTCCTGGTCAATAAATTTAGGGCAAAAGTGGTTTAACAGCCTAAATAAACTGTCAAGTTTCCTCTCCGAACACGCAGTGTTTTCCTTCTGTCTCAATAAAACCCACAACCATTAGAAAACATGCCCATTTCCAAGCGAAAGCAAAATGGTCACACGAGGGAAATCGCCGTATGACATCTTCTCAGCTGCTTTTGCGGCCGCACAACTTAACTCTCTCCAGATGTAACCCTTCATTCCTCCCACCTCCTCATAATTTTTGTCTTGAGTGAAACTACTAAAGGAGTTTTTTCTTTTTTTCTGTTTTTTATGTGAACTCAAAAGTGGGAGACACTGAATTGCAAGTTCAGTGATAAGTACTTGATATAGTGAGTTTTATCTCCTGACCCTGGGATGAACATATAAGGGTAATGGTATTATGAGGAAAAAAAAAAACCTAACAGAGATGGGTCAGAAAGACTAGGTTTTAAAAATCATGATAACTCATGTGGAGTCTACAGGCTGCCAGGAGATCAGCTAATCTATACTGGACTTGGGAGGAGGTGGCTCTGCTTCTTGTACCTCTAACTTTTATTCTTCTCCTAGGACAAGCAGCATAGCCCTGGCATATCCTTCTCATGGTGACAGTAGAGGTGCAGGAGACCAGGTTTCATCGTTCATGTGCTTTTTCCAACATATTTGCTTTCCATTTGCTAATATCCCACTGGCTAGAGCATGCCATGTGGCTGAACTCAGAAGCAAGGGTCAGGGAAAGCTAGTTGGCCTTTTGATGGGAGGAACAGCAAAGCAATGTGGCTAAGGGCTTAGATAAAGGAGAAAGTGAAGGATTGGGGCTGCTAATACAACCTACCATTTAGAGGCATATCCAGTTCTCTCCTAAATGAGATCATTGAAAGGCACTGCAACACACGAGGAAAAAATTTCTAACCTTCATGCTACATATGACTTCCCCATTGTCCATGGGATGAAGTTCTTTGCAGGGATTTCTCTTCTTCATGGCTCCCCTGCCCTTGACTCTGTCCCTGTATAAACCTGCCTTTTTTCAGTCTCCATGCTGTAGCTTTCATCTGCATTGAGGGAAACTCCCTCCTCTCTCACCAGACCTCTCCTTAAAGTCAGTCCATTCCTCTCCAAAGCACTACATTTCCTCACACCTGAGCATCTAGGCTGGTAGAATGTTCCTTAGGATGCTTGATGGTATGTTTTGACTTCCCATGTGACACCTTTCAGGTTTTTCCATGAGCATGTATCACAAACTTTCTTTCTCCACATACATATTATCTCTCTCACTCTCTCTCTCTCTCTCACACATACACACACACACACACACACCCTTCACACATATTCCTCTAAAGTCCTAAGGGTAAATATTAATTCTTGAAGACAGTCAGGTCTTCATAAACAGAAATAAGACTATTGTCTGTATTTCCCTCTCTTTCTGTCCAACCGTAATAAAATGCTGTCAATCCCAAGATGGCTTCACATCCCACAACAGGCAAAACCACACCATCGCCTTTCTTTCTCTGACCCAGTATTCAAGCCAGAAATGATGATTATCTTTTCCCTCTCTCCATTCTACAGGGGAGTTAGGAGAAATTCATTCTTCTAATTCTACACACAGCATCTCGATTCAAAAAAAATGTATAGCGTTTCAACATCACACAACTTGAATTACATATGAACGGAGATTGCTGTTGATGCAAATTAACAGACCTCCTAGGTTAAGGACTAAATCTGAATTCTATTTGTCTGGGTTAATCCTTAATAACGTCTAGTTTAAAGAAGACTAAAGAAACTATTAGATTAATCCCCTAAGTAAGGAGATCTTTAGACAGCAATTGTTTGGGGCCATTGCATCCCAGTTATATGAGGTTGTAGTTTCCTAAAATGAAACAGAGAAAGGCAAGAGTTTTTGATTTGACAAATGAAGTTTATTCTGCCATTTAGGCTTCTAAGAAGTAGTTTTTGGTGTAAGGAAAATGATTTTAAATACACTGTTCTAAAATTCTGAAATCCCATGGCCTTGGGAATCAGTTCCAACCTTAGCAGATGACCTAAAGAACCAGTTTCTCTATGGAGATATGTTGAAAATTAAATAGCATAGGTATTAGCCTGTTCTCACGCTGCTAATAAAGACATACCCGAGATTGGGTAATTTATAAAGGAAAGAGGTTTAATTGACTCACAGTTCTACGTGGCTGGGGAGGCCTCACAATCATGGCAGAAGGTGAATGAGGAGCAAAGTCACATATTACACATGGTGGCAGGCAAAGAGAGCATGTGCTAGGGAACTCCCCTTTATAAAACCTTCAGATCTCATGAAACTTACTCGCTATCATGAGAGCAACAGGGGAAAGACCTGCCTCCCACTGGGCCCCTCCCACGACACGTGGAAATTATGGGAGCTACCATGCAAGATCAGATTTGGGTGGGGACACGGCCAAACCATATCAGCATAGATCAAAATTTTTAGGTGTCAGAGAATGGTGAGAATGTTTAATCACGTGCATAAATCTAAACAGAATTCTGAAAATAGAAGGGTACAAAATGTCTGTGGTTCTCATTCCCAACTCTTTGTAAACTAAAGGAAGGATTCAGCTTTGTACTTTTGTATCTAGGAGCCCTTTGCAGATCTTAGCTCTTTTTATTCTCTGGTTTTGGGAGAATTTAAAAGGGATCATCGAGGTCATGGCAAACCATTTCAACCTCATTGTTTTAAAGGGTTCTTCCCCTGCTTTCAACATGAGTCTAGTGGGAATTCTCCATATTTGTTACCTGTGGCAGGTTGTAGGATCCTGGTCTATGGAATTAGGTAGACCTAGATTTGAATGTCAGTTCTGCCATTTGCTATGGGGCAAACCAGCAGAGGAAGCTACGTACTCTGTCTAGCCTGCGATTCATCAGCAAAACAGAGATCAATTCCATACTGGCAAAAATTCTTTCTTTGGACAAACTTTTGTCAGGCTCCTCTGAGCCCTCTCCTTGACCAGAGCCAAACCTGGGCTTTCATCTTTGTCCTTGTAGTATCCCATTTTAGCAAGAATCCTGAGTTCATTTGGAAAGAGCTCCCATCCTTAACATCTGACCAAATTCCTCCCCTCCCTCCGTCACCATGCCCCAGGTGATGTCTGATTACCTTTCTCTGCCTCGGCCTTAGCCAGAATTGCCCCTGACTCTGATGTTTCTTCTTTGTGATTTTCGATCCACCAACCCCCACCCTACTCCTTGTCTATAATCCCCACTTTTCCTTGCTGTATTCAAAGTTGAGCCCAATCTTTTTACCTACTGCAAAACCCCATTGCCATGGCCCCTACACCCATGGCGATGGTCCTGAATAAAATCTGTCTTACCATCTTAATAAGTGTCAGAATAAATTTTTCTTGGGCAGTATCTGTCTTGTATGGTTGTGTTAAGGATTAAACGGAAGATGCACATAAACTACTTAGTGGAGGGCTTCATACAGAATGGATGCCTAATGCATTTTCATTCTTCTGCTTTTTTTTTTTTTTTTTTTTCTGAGACAGAGTCTTGCTCTGTCGCCCAGGCTGGAGTGCAGTGGCGCAATCTCAGCTCACTGCAAGCTCGCCTCCCGGGTTCACGCCATTCTCCTGTCTTAGCCTCCTGAGTAGCTGGGACTATAGTCGCCTGCCACCACACCCGGCTAATTTTTTGTATTTTTAGTAGAGATGGGGTTTCACCGTGTTAGCCAGGATGGTTTTGATTTCCTGACCTCATGATCCACCCACCCTGGCCTCCCAAAGTGCTGGGATTACAGGTGTGAGCCACCGCACCTAGCTGCATTTTCATTCTTATTGCTATTAATGTTGCTTTTATGATGCCATCCTCAACTCCTTTCTATTTTACTTCCTCTTCCTCAGAACAGTCGGTTAGAGACCTGGGGTCAGTGTTTCCCCCAGATTACTTCTATAAAGACCGTCTTTCCAAATGAGGTCCCATTCTAAGATACCAGAACGTAGGACTTCAACATGTCTTTTGGAGGGGACACAATTCAAGTCATAACATCACCCCAAAAGTGTCTATTCTAGGCTGGACATGGCGATTCCTGCCTATAATCCCAGAACTTTGGGAGACTGAGCTGGGACTTTCATTGAGACTTTCTGTCAGTGATGAAATGCAGCCTGTATCACTGATGCCTGGGGCTCACGAGCCCAGACAGACTCCTTAACCTGAGTGTGGGGTGAGAGGCCACTGGCCAAAGGGAAATATTCAGTGCTCTCCACCTGGAGCTGGAGCCACTCGTTACATATAAATCAATGGAAATTCCCCAATCAATACTGGGAAAGAAGGCAGTGAGAAGAGCAGATAGGTGGGGTGGAAGCAAGAGAAAAGGGTAGCTTAGGGGATCTGCAGGCCAATTGCCCAGGCTGTGAGACTACGGTGATGTCTGTGGGCAGGCACAGTTCACTCTCACCTGTGTCATCAAGGGCCCTGCCTACTTATGCTTGGTAAATTCACTTCTACCACAAGTGTGTGGCCCAGTGCCACATACAATATGTACCCAGAGAATGTTCATTATCTTTATTTTCTTTATTCTGTCACCCATTGTGGCAACTGTTTTTCCCACCGCTGGGTCACTGTAGATTTAAACAATGTCTTTTCTGTGTTAATAGTGGACTGGGGACCAAGCCCTACAGCCCAAATACAGGGACTTCCTCTCTGCTTCCCACTAACTCAGTGATCAGCACCCTTTGGGTTATAACCAGCGAGGAATCTACTCACATATATCATAAAACTCATATTTATGCCTATTGCCTGTGAGAATAAAATGATTATTTCAGGGGACAAGAAAAATGGAAAAAGAGAATATGGCTGCTGGTAGTAAGAAATTGCAAAGCAAGACAGAGCAGATGAGTAAATTATATGAAAAATGCAATTGTCTTAATCTTATAATATGTGCATAGAGGCAGTAAGTGAAGGGAAAACATAAATATGTATAAATCTATTATGCACTCAGCAAACACAAGCATATTAGCTGGGTGAGTAGAAATCAAAAGACTGATGTAAAGATATCCTCTTTAAAATCTTCATCCTGTCCTTAATTCACATGCTTAGGAATTTTATTTTTATTGTTAGAAACAGGGTCTTGTTCTCTTGCCCAAGCTGGAGTGCAGTGGTGCAATCATAGCTCACTACAGCCTTGAACTCCTGGGCTCAGGTGATCCTCCAGCTCAGTCTCCCAAAGTTCTGGGATTATAGGCAGGAGTTGCCATGTCTAGCCTAGAATAGACACTTTTAGGGGGATGTTATGAGTTGAATTGTGTCCCCTCCAAAAGACATGTTGAAGTCCTACCTTCTGGTATCTCAGAATGGGACCTCATTTGGAAAGAGGGTCTTTATAGAAGGATTCAAGTTGAAATGAGAAAATTTAGGGCTGACCATAATTTAATATGATTTATATGTCCTTATAAAATGGGGAAACATGGACCCAGGTCCTCACAGAGGGAAGATGACGTGAGGACACATGGGAACACGATGTGATGAGGTAGTAGTATCCATGTACTGCGTTTACAAGCCAACGAACACCTGAGACTCCCAGAAGCTGGGAGAGATGCCTGGAAACAGGTGCTTCCCTAGTGCCTTCAGAGAGAACACAGCTCCCCCGGTACCTTGATTTTGGGCTTCTGATGTCCAGAACTGTGAGACAATACATTTCTGTTGTTTCAAGCCATCCAGTTTGTGCAACTTGGAGTCCTAGAAAACTAATACGGAAGAAAACTATGGAGTTTTGAAAAATTAAAAACCCTTATGGAAATAAAAATTATAGTTATACATGTACCTTTCAATCAATGAAGTGAATGAAAGTGGAAATACAAAACTTTTAATCCAGGAAAGTCCACTGTTACTGCTTAAAAATCAATCCCACCTAAAGGTTGGCTAGCGGAACAATTTACTAATGACTTAGTTGTTTCTACAACACAATCCACAATCAAAATAAGCCACAGCACAGAAAGATGAGGAGCCATTCCTACTGTGTCATATCATGGCACCAATAGAAGTTAAATCTGGTCGGGCACGGTGTCTCACACCTGTAATACCAGCACTTTGGGAGGTCGAGGCGTGTGGATCACCTGAGGTCAGGAGTTCGAGACCAGCCTGGCCAACATGGAGAAACCCCGTCTCTTCTAAAACTATAATAATTATGCTTGTGCAAGCCTGTATTCCCAGCTACTAAGGGGGCTGAGGCAGGAGAATTGCTTGAACCCATGAGGTGGAGGTTGCAGTGAGCCGAGATCATGCATGCCACTGCATTCCAGCCTGGGTGACAGAGCAAGACTCTGTCTCAAAAATAAAAAGTTAAATCCGAGGCTTTTTATTGTCAGGAGATCCTGGTGTCAGGCTACATTTCTATATGGATTTTGGCCGATAATCACAAATAATGGAGAACTTGCTCATAAGTAATTCCAAAGGTAGATGATATTTGGGGGGTCGGGAGAGTTTAAAATGGCAAGCAGAGTTATACCTAATACACGCTGGCCATCCTGAATGTGCGATTGACTTATGTATCACCGGGGCATTTATCATTTTACTTGGCTCGCAAAATGAGCCTAAAGTTTCAATGCTTTAAATTTCTCATGCTAAAGAAATCAACATTTTAATGTAATCAGAGTTCTGGAGTAGAAAGTCAGCTATATTTGGGGAAAAGAGCATTAGACCCTAGGGAGGTACTGTCTTAGCATTTATGGACATCAACCAAAGGTTTTCATGCTCTAGATCTTCCTGCGGGCACCAGAATGAATGCTCTTTCCTCTACAGGTAACCTGTGAGGATGGTGCAACTTCTTCAGAGGAAATGTGCAATCCACAAGAGAATTCTACCTTGTTAGAATTCTGCAAGATACATTTCGCCCAGTCTAGGCACCCAAATCTCAACTCAACATTTAGGAAGTATTGCCACAGTTAAGCATCTACATATAAAATGATGGGAAGTGGCAAAGAGATCAACAGAATTCATTGAGAAGACTGAGCTCCCACCTCATTTGTCCAGCTACAGAGCATTTAACTACGATGAAAGACCTCACAGGAGTTCCTCTTCTTCTTTGCGATGAATATGTACAGGCTTTAATCAGTGGGACTGGCCAAGATGGAGCCTTCTTGTGTATGTCTCAGGCAGGTCTTGCCCCACACAGGCTAGTTTATACTGGATTGAGTGCTTTGCTCTTCAGCATCAGGCCAGGCATAGTGGCTCACACATGTAATCCCAGCACTTTGGGAGGCCAAGGTGGGTGGATCACTTGAGGCCAGGGGTTTGAGACCAGCCTGGCCAACATGGTGAAACTCTGCCTCTGCTAAAAATACAAAAAATTAGCTGGGCATGGTGGCATGTGCCTGTAGTCCCAGCTACTCTGGAGGCTGAGACATGAGAATTGCTTGAACCTGGGAGGCAGAGGGTGCAGTGAACCGAGAGTGGAGTGATCCTACCTCACTGCAACCTCAAACTCATGGGCTCAAGCAGTCCTCCTACCTGAGCCTTCTGAGTAGCTGGGACTACAGGTATGCACCACCACACTAGGCTAATTTTATTGTTTTTTTCTGGTAGAGATGGGGGCTCACCATTTTGCCCAGGCTGCTCTCAAACTCATGGCCTCAAGCATTCCTCTCACCTCAGTCTCCCAAAGTGTTGGGATTACAGGGATTACAGGATTACAGCCACTGTGCCTGGCCAGGTGTAGGTTTTGAAGTGTGAGTGGTATATAATACAAAGTGAAGGATTCATCCTACTGCTTGCTGTGGGGTACAGGGAAAACACCCAGATAAGTTCTCACTGGGATTCGTGAATGCCAGAGAAGTGGCAATTATTTAAATATCTTATGGGTTATGAGCAATAAATTGGTTTATATTGAGTGGCTGATAAATATTAGAACTCAAAATTAAATGTGTACCTTAAATTTACTAAATTCTAATAAAATATAAATTAATATAAGGTAACATTTGAAAACAATTACCAAACTATTTAAACCATGCTGAAATAATTGGGAAGGAAATGGTACACTTAGGTTAATGCAAACTAACTTAGTCTTTTTAAGAGCAACATGTTATCGAGAGCTACAAAAGTCTTCATATACTTTGACCAAGCAATCTCATTCTTGAGAAATTCATTCATTGGAATAAACAAAAAAGAAACCCTAAGTATGTAAGTATGAAAGTATTCAATTTAATGCCATTCTTCTTTTTTTTTGAGGCTCTCTCATGCTGTCACCCAGGCTGGGGTGCATTGGGGCTCACTGCAACCTCAACCTCCTGGGCTCAAGCTATCCTCCGACCTCAGCCTCCTGAGTAGCTGGAATTATAGGCACGCACCACCACGCCCTGCTAATGTTTTGTATTTTTTGTAGAGACTGGGTTTCGGCATGTTCCCCAGGCTGGTCTCAAACTCCTGGACTCAAGCAATCTGCCTGCCTCGGCCTCCCAGAGCGCTGGGATTAAGGCCAGAGCCACTGTGCTGGACTTGTAATGCTGTTCTTAATATAAGAAGCTGTGAACAGCTATTCCCAATAAGAGGGGGATGGTTAAATGAACCATGGTTAACTAACTGAATAGAACATTTACTATTACAATCGCATTGTATGAACATTTTAAATAGGAGGGTGCACACACATTTGTCTGTAGCTGGTGCTTAGTAATGAAAGGGAATGACAAAACACATGTTCACATGATTATGACTATGCGTGTATATATACTCATGCATTCATTCTAGCAATTGTTTTGATCACTGATTATATAACAGGTGCTGGTGCCAGGTATACGAAACATACTGAGGAAATGATGTGGTTTCTGCTCTCATTGAGGGGTCACTCAGCCAGAAGGTGGCCATGGGAAGAAATGGAAAAGTATGGAAATTCACAAAACGCTAATGGAATACAGTTAGGCAAAGATGAAGGGAAGGCTTTGTAAAGGAGCTAACATGTATCTACAGTGGAGAAATCACTTGTATAAGGGTGGAGGTACTAGAAGGTACTTAAAAGTTCTTAATGTCTTTACTGAGATATAATTCTCATACCTTAAACGTGCTCATTTAAAATATACACTTTAATAATTTTTACTATAGTCACGGAGTTGTTTTGTTTTGTTTTTTTGAGACAGAGTCTGACTCTGTTGCCCAGGCTGGAGTGGTGGTACAATCTCGGCTCATTGCAACCTTCACCTCCTGGGTTCTAGCAATTCTCCTGCCTCAGCCTCCTGAGTAGCTGGGATTACAGATGTGCGCCACTACGCTCGGCTAATTTTTGTATTTTTAGTAGAGACGGGGTTTCACCATGGTCAGGCTGGTCTTGAACTCCTGACCTCATGATTCGCTGCCTCAGCCTCCCAAAGTGCTACGAATACAGGTGTGAGCCACCGTGCCCGACTACTCATGGAGTTTAATACAAACATCACTGAAATCTAAGTAGAACATTTTCATCCTCCCAGGGAGCATTGCATTTTTGCTCTATTAAATTTCTCCCAATGTTAAATGTTTTTCTAATAAGGAATTAAGATATAGAGACAGAAACCTCTGATGTCTGGCCACAATAGGGAAACTAATGTCGCATGTGAAATAAACTGAAAGTATGCCATCGTGTCTTTCAGTTTTAATTTTATTAGTGACAAGGTAAATAGGTACATGAAAATCTTCACAGGTATCTACGCACGTATTTAAATAAAACAAGAGTTGAGTTCTAAGAATGCAGTTTCAGGGGTGACTAGTACATATTATTTTTTTATTTACTGTATAAAAATCTCCAAGTTTATAAAACTTAATTTGCCCCTATTCTTGTGTCTTAAAACCCAGCTGCAAGAATTTAAAAAGGGAATTCTTTGAAGAGAAATACAGATAGACTCTCAGAGGAGCACAGCACATTATGAATTATGAAGGCAATCGTCAATGCTCTAACTAGAAGCAGATACACTCAGTGTGTTCTCTGTTGTCAGTATGTTCTCTGGGCAGAACTGATTGCTGGAAGGTTTGCCTGACTTCAGTTTCCTCTCTTCCTCCATTTGCTTCCATATTCTTTTTTTTTTTTTTTTTTTTTTTTTTTTGTTGAGACAGAGTTTTGCTCTGTTGCCCAGACTGGAGTGCAGTGGCGCGATCTCAGCTCACTGCAACCTCTGCCTCCTGGGTTCAAGCGATTCTCTCTCTGCCTCAGCCTCCTAGGTAGCTGGGATTACAGGAGACTGCCACCATGCCCGGCTAATTTTTGTATTTTTAGTAGAGACGGGGTTTTGCTATGTTGGCCAGGCTGGTCTTGAACTCCTGACCTCAGGTGATCTGCCCATCTCGGCCTCCCAAAGTGTTGGGATTACAGTCACGAGCCACCGCATCCGGCCTTTGCTTCCATATTCTGAAGGGCAGAGGGCCACTGCGTGCATGCGCATGCGTACAATGGCCTTCTGCAATTCCCACAGGTAGCAGTGCCTGTGGGCAGGTGGAAGGTGCCTGTCCCTCTAGGAAGGGGCCATCTTGGCTGAGACTCTGGTATGGTGCAGTTCACTTTGGAGCCCTGATGCCTTGCTTCATTCTGGGTCTCAGTCTTCCTTCTGGCGTCTCTAGTTCCTTCCAGGTATCTGCATAAACTATCTCAACAGGGGTCTCTGTTTATGTAGCCCTAAGAGTTCTCAGTTCCTTCACAAATATTGGCTTAAAGACAAGGGGTGCATTTTTTCAGGGACCTTTTAGGACCCCACATCCCGAGGAGCTAACCTCTATTGGTCACAGCTCAGCCAGGATCACCAGAGTCAGGGCATTACCTGGGGGCAGAGAGAGCTGTCTGGCATCGCTCACATCACATCCTATAGATGGCCACCTACTTGTAAAACCAGCTCTACCTGGAAGACTAACACCAAAGACCCCCAGAGGCTGGTGTGGACACCCCTTACATTCTTTGAGGCAAGTTCAGTGCTTATCCATAGTCAGCCACACAAACCAGCCTTGAGCTCCTGACAGACCCGAAACTGCTACCAGGACAGTATTCAATTCACAGGCAGGAAGAACATGAACTGCACCAGCGTGCTCGTCCATGTGCCTTTCATTTGCTCCTCAATGAAGTTCCGCAGCTGTAGCCAAATGGCTCCTCTCCAGATTATGGCATGACATAAAATTTAGTGTCTGTGAGCTTAGCTCATCTTTCAAATAAAGCGTGATTGTTGAAATCGGGGCACAAAGTTTTCCAACAGCTTTGTAAACTTAAGGATTTGGGTCAGCTTGTTCTATCATACTTAACATTTAGGAAATTAATTTAAAAAAATAATGCCAGTGTAAACATGCTTCAGATACATAGGTCTATAAAATATTGCACATAAAAATTTGTTCAGTATTTCTTCATAGCAATTTTTCATTATTAAAAAAGGATACAAAATTGTGCAGACTACCTATAAATTTGGCTGGTCAATTTTACTTCAAAAATGATAATATTACATGATTATGAATTATTTACAAGAGTTTTAAACATAAAAAATTTGTGATGGTTAAATTCAAGATGATGGGAAAATAGCTTAAATAAAAGATTATTCTCCGAAGTTACATATTATAAAGATTAGCAGTAAAAATAAGTAATAAAGTTGGAATAAGCAATTTTAAATAAAAATCTTTAGGAATCAGTTTTCCCAGTTTGGCTCATGCCTGTATAATTTTATGTTTTTGTCTAAGTTATATTCAACATGTTTTTTCTGTGTATACAAGTACAAGGCATAGCAGGAAAAATAGGTATTTAATCCCAAGCTAAATATCTATAAGAACTGTTGCTTCTTATAGATATTAAAAATAATGTTTACCCATAATGTTAAATTGCTTTTTAATTAATGAACCCTAGACATTTTACCATTACTTTTAAACACTCCAAAGGTAGAGAGTACCTTGAAATTCATGTATTAACTAAGTCAATGGAAAGATACACAAGGAAATATAAATGCAACATCTTGCAAAGCTAAATTAAGCATATGTGAGTCCCTGGATAATGTGAGTCAAAGGAATTTCAGATGGAAGGCAGCAAGGTATTAAATAGAACTGATTCCTAATGCCAATCTTCCTTTCCTTAGCACTGTCTAAATTCTGAAGAAGCTCTGCTAAATGAGTTATCTGCACACAGTGGTTCTTAGGAGGAAACTGAGTGAGTGATTTTGAAAACTAGCTAACCAAATCTTAATTTCCAAATTCTCTAGATGACAGATTCTCAACCCAGAGACATGGAAAAGAAATAAATAAACTTTCACCCTCACTCACAAGATTATTTTTGTCCTTTCGAAAGTACTTTCACAGTACCAAAAACATATTGCTTGTCTCCCTGAGCCATAATGTCCTTAGAAATGTTTCTTTTCCATAGGGAGGTGTCAAATGTTCCATTGGATACAGTAGTGTTGGACGGTGCGGTCTTAGTTCTAAGTTCTATAGTAAATCAGTCATTTCACCTTAGTTCACCTTGTAAATTCTATAGTGATTCAGACATTTCATCTCTGCAACTTATGCTGGATTGATCTGGACTGCAACTTACGTTCCCATACCCATTTCAAAGTGTTTGCCAAGTACAGAACGATTAAAGCAAAAGAAAATCTTCCACAATTTCTGATGGCTTCTCCAGTGCTGGTGTTTCCTTTCCAACAGGGCTCACTGGATACCCATGACAATTTCTCCAAAGTGCGGTGTAGATGAGGTGATGTTTCCAGGGTCCCCTCCATTTCGTGGGTCACTGTCAGGTATCAGAAAGCCTTGATTTTTAACCCTCATGTTCTTTCTTTTTCTTTGAACAGGACCAGTGTTTGAGGTCTTTGGTCTTTTTTTCTTTTTTTCTTGTCATGCCTCAGGGGTCTTGTCGTTTGTCAGCTGTTCCCTGTCGGTCATGTCCTCCTGAGGAGGTCTGGCTCTGTCAAAGAATCCACACTATAAAGGGAAAGATGGGCTATAAAATCACGTCATTCTGGGAACCTGTGAAACCCCTCATTCAAAGAATTTTCACTTTATGTGTTTTTTTTTTTTTTGAAACTGAGTCTCACTCTCTAACCCCCAAGCTGGAGTACAGTGGCATGATCTTGGCTCACTGCAACCTCTGCCTCCTAGTTCAAGCGATTCTCCTGCCTAAGCCTCCAGAGTAGCTGGGATTATAGGCCTGCACCACCACACCCAGCTAATTTTTGTATTTGTAGGAGAGACGGGGTTTTGCCATGTTGGCCATGCTGGTGTTGAACTCCTGACCGCAAGTGATCCACCTATCTCGGCTTCCCAAAGTGCAGGGATTATAGGCGTGAGCCACCCCGCCTGGCCCTTTATGTATTTTCGAAGGAGCCTGGAGCTCTGCACATATAATCAGTCTGTTTCTCCAAATTAGAAGGTGCGAGCAGAGTGTTTGTTACTTGTAGAGAGGAGTTTATTGCATAGGGCAAGGTGAGGAGGGGAGGGCAGAGTGCTCACACCCTTTCTCCTGCCCTGTAGTTGGAGTGGAAGATGTCCCTCTTCTTTCATACAAACCACTTATGGACCTTGGATATTTTCCTGAGATCACAGCAATGTGTCCCAAGGATTTCCCACATGCTTACTAGAGCAGAAGCACTAACTATTGACCAGGAAAGGGAGATTGTCTCCTAAAGTATCCTGTTGGCTGCTTTGGGATGGATTATAGGAAGAAGTGAAGAGATGGCCACACATCCCTCGGTGCTTGGTGGAACATAGAGCATATATAGAGGGAGAATAGATTTGTCACTTGTTTGAATGCCAGAACCAGGTAGGCACAGAATCTTAGTGACTTTCTAAAGGTTAGCCAGCAACTCAGGTAAGAGGTGACTCTAGAATTTTCCTCCTCTTCAGTGTCAAATTAGTACTTTGCCAAGTAAACTCTATCTTTTCCTAGACACCTGGAACCTCAATTCTTTCTTTGTTTCTCATGTTGGAAGCCAATTAACTGGGTTTGGCTTACAGACATTGAGCCATCTCTCTTTCCCAGAGCTACTGGAATATCCTGTCAATTGGCACACATGGTTGTATCTTATACTCATTGGAAATACAATTACTATGAGTGACAGAACAACACAAAAGTCCATTCTAAAGGTATATCATAGACTATGTGGGTGTAGGGTGGCACAAAGAGCTGATAACGATCAGAAATGCTATTCCTTAACTCAAAGCCAAGGTTTTCTCAGTTTATAGGTCTATTAGTCATGCTGCATATTGTTTCAAAATAAAAATGCACTATGATTTTAGGGAAAAACCACATAGTTATCAAAGATGTGACTGGGTTAATTACTCTTATAGTCATGTAACTGGGACGTCATTTCCATTTTGGAATGGAAGGCTCTGTGAAACTTGGCAATTGTTTAGGTTGGTGGGCCAGAAATTAATTCCTATTGTGGACTTTTAGAACAAACCTCAGTAAAACACATCAAGGACTAAATTCAGGCTTCCCAATAGAGACAAACTAATTGGCAAGATTAAAAACCAAGTCCAGGCATCCTATAACATGAATGATCTATCTGGCCTCATTAATAGCTGAAGTAAAAAGTCAGAATTGACCTATATTAATTGCATCTGCATAGTGCTTATAAAAAATCTCAAAGGATTGACGATAGGGCCATGTCAATAAAAAGCTTATGATCTTGGTTAATTAACAAGAAAAAGAAGTCTTCATTAGAATATTATCACTCTAAGCATATCAGGAAGAAGATCACAGGTCTTAGTTAATACAGCCTAACTCTCTCTATATTTATTTACAAGAAATCTCAAGATGAAAGCAACATTAAGCACCTCCAGTCAAATGTCAGCTATATAAACATATTAAGTATGCCAAAGCAAACAAGACACGATTTTCCCTTTATATCCTTCAGACTGTTCAAAATTTCCAAAAATGCCTCCATAATTGTCTTTTAAAATCCCTAACTATATCCGTCTAAATTCCCTCAACAGCCCCTCTAGTTTAAAAGGAAAATAAAGTAAATCAACTCACCTTCCATAAAGCTAAGGTTAAAATGGCGAGAACCAACAATCCAAGAAGTATTGCTAGTATTATTACCCATAATGGGATTGAGAAGGAAACATTCGGAGTTGCCCAAATAACTGATGTCTTAATCTGAAATGGAAAACAAAGCAAATGAGCTCTAATGTGAAAACTATTTGGTGAAATAAAATAGTAATTACCAGTACAATATCGGAAGTTGATCTGAAAGGATCCATATGACAATTGAAATCATCTAGGGGATATTTGAGAGGTAGCACTAGAACATGAACTCTTAAAAGCTAGCACGTTCCTAGATCTGCTTGGTTCTGTAAAAGTCTAATTAGAGATTTGGTGGGTGGGTGGCTTCGAGTCACAGAAACCCTAGAATAGAATTGAGTGGGTCAGGAATTGACAAGGTGGAAAGGAATGGCCTTAACTTGGGCTGGAACTTTTATGGGAACAATGGCCAAAAGTAGACTCAATAAAAAACTGAATGAGTTGGTCTATCATGTGTCTCCTTAGAACTCAGCTAGCCTCATTGAGAGAGGTAAGCTTGTGAACAACCATGAATCCTTGGATGTGCAAGAAGGGTAGAAATCATCTAATCTAATCCCCTCATTTTACAGATGAGAAAATTAACTCCCAGAGGGACTAAGTGATTCATTCACACAATGAATTAGTGTCAATACTAGGTCTGTTTATCCCTAGAGTCTGTGCTCTATCAATGAAGGATATCCCAGAGCATGAGGGTAGGCATCTTGTATTTTATGGAAGTAACTGCAGTGTGCAAAGTGAAAGTTTAATTGTCGTGATGTGTTGGAGATGACTTTAATCCTAAATCCAAAGATCAGGCCAGCACGGTGGCTCATGCCTGTAATCCTAGCACTTTGAGAGGCCAAGGTGGGTGGATTGCCTGAGCTCAGGAGGTCGAGACCAGCCTTGGCAACATGGCGAAACCCCATCTCTACTAAAAATACAAAAAATTAGCTGGGTGTGGTGGCACACACCTGTAATCCCAGCTAATCAGGAGGCTGACACATGAGAATTGCTTGAACTTGGGAGGCGGAGGTTGTAGTGAGCCGAGATCGTGCCACTGCACTCCAGCCTAGGCACCAGGGTGAGACTCTTTCTCCTCCCCGCCAAAAAACAAAAAAACAAAAACAAAGATCAGATGGGGACTGGAGCCCATTTCATCCCCTACTGTTGCAAGGGGCCTTAGAGGAAAATGAGACCTTCCCAATCTGACTGCATGCTCAGTGTCTATGAACCACTCCCTGTGTGGGCAGAAGCATTTCTATTGCTCCTGTGTTGGAGGCCTGTGCCTCTGGAGGCCCAGGCAGCAAAGAAGCTGCAGATTCCCAAAGAGAGACCCAGCCATGCTGCTAAAACCTTTTGTCAAAGAAAAGAGCAATACATTATTCTTGGATGCAGACATTATTCACTAATGTAGTATCTGGTTTTATCAGAGTGGCAAGCATTGCCTCCACTCAGCTGGTCTAAGGGCTCCTAGTTTTAATTGTGTTGGTTGAAAGGATCATTTCTATCCTGAAACACACTCAAGAACTCCAAGATACATTCTATAACCCACCCATCAGGAGAGGCTGAGACTACTGACTAAGGTTGGTGGCTCTGAGATTTGCCCTAGCAGGAAATGTATGGGTGTTTTCACAGCCTGAACCCTAGCACTGAGCCCTAACCATGCTCACTTTGTTGCCTGTCTTCTTTTGTGTATTTGTTTGTGTGTTTGTTTTTGTGACACAGAGTCTCACTCTGTTGCCCAGGCTAGAGTGCAATGCTGCCATCTTGGCTCACTGCAACTTCCGCCTCCCAGGTTCAAGCAATTCTTGTGTGTTAGCCTCCCCAGTAGTTGGGGTTATAGGTGTGTGTCACCACACCCAGCTATTTTTTTTGTAATTTTAGTATAGACCTGGTTTCACCATTCTGGCCAAGCTGGTCTAGAACTCCTGACCTCAAGTGATCCACCCGCCTCAGCCTCCCAAAATGTTGGGATTACGGGTGTGAGCCACTGTGCCCAGCTGCTTCTGTCTTCTTAACTAGAGTTGAGCGTCCCGATGGTGCCCTTCTCAGCTTGTCTTGGTTTTTATTGCTCCTTCCTTCTTGATCCGCATCCCCCATGCAGCAAACACTGATGACTCAATTCATTCGATTCTCCGGCCCCAAATGTCATTTATATCTACACTAATAAACGGATTGACAGAGGAGTGAGATAGGGAGAGAGTCATTCCATCTTGACAGGAATGTGCCAAGGATGTGATAGATGTTCTTCATGAGAAAAAGGCTGGCCTCAACCTACTCATCATTACATTTTCTTCCTATGCCTGTTAACTTTCCTCGCTAGGAATTATTTCATCTGATCCTTATTTTATCTGACACATCCGTGTGAAGCATGACGGTCCATCACCATGGTGACATTACGTACACTCTGCTCACCACTGTTTAAGGATGAGACACGTATTTCATATGTTGAAGAAATCCATCTCAAGGACCCACCATGGTCGCAGTGCTACCTGGATGCTGCAGCCTAAGTAATTTATTCTGAAATGATCTAAGACAAATATTACACATTCTCATTCATACGTGGGAGCTAAACAAGTGGATCTCATGGAGGTAGAGAGTAGAATGATGGTTACCAGAAGCTGGCAAAGGGTGGGGAGGGCTGGATGAAGAGAGGTTGGCTGACAAACATACCGTCAGGTAGAAGGGATACATTCTAGTGTTCAGTAACACAGTAGGGTGATTCTAATTAACAATAATTTATTGTCTTTTTCAAATTAGCTAGAAGAGATTTGAAATGTTCCCAACACAAAGAAACAATAAATGTTTGAGACAATAGATATCCTAAATACCCTGATTTGATCACTATACATTATGTGCACGTGTGTATCAAAATATCACAGGTACTCCACAAATTTGTACAATTATATATCAATTGAAAATAATTATTTGCATATATACAGCTACGTGAGCAAATCAAGAACTAGATTATTTCTCTTGTTATGTACCCTTCCTTAGTTAATTACACCTGATGACATGTATGAAATTACTGCTGAATCCTAACATTTTACTGTACTCAGAGGAACAGCATGAAGTGGTATTTCAGGATGAACATAACATTGCTGGAAGTGGACTCACACAGTTTTGATAATGAGAATTTCAGAATTTTGGAACTGAAAGGAATGGTAGTGATCATCTACTCACAGGCCAGTTACAATGACCCCAGGAGAGAGAAATCTGGAGCCATGGAAAATTCCGAGGTTTCATGTAAATGTTACTTCCTCATAACCCCCAAGTCCATTGAGGACACAATATAGCTTTAGTCCCTATTTTGAGCATGTGTCAGAGCTCACCAAAATTTTCTAATAGGTAATTCAGGGTGAGCCAGGCAATGGATCTTTCCTCTCCTGGTTTACCTAATTAATATCTTAAGGCTGGGCACAGTGGCTCATGCCTGTAATCCCAGCACTTTGGGAGGCCAAGGCAGGTGGATCACCGGAGGTCAGGAGTTTGAGACCAGCCTGGCCAACATGGTGAAACCCCGTTTCTACTAAAAATATAAAAATTAGCTAGGCGTGGTGGCAGGCGCCTGTAGTCTCAGCCACTTGGGAGGCTGAGGCAGGAGAATTGCCTGAACCTGGGAGGCAGAGGTTGCATTGCAGTGAGCCAAGATGGTGCCACTGCACTCCACCTGGGTAACAGAGCCAGGCTCAGTCTCAAAAAAAAAAATTATTATCTTAAGTTGCTGCCTACTATTTTATGTTAAACAGAAAAGAGTTCAAGTTTTATAAGTTAGAGAAAACACAAAACATGCTATAGGAGTTGAAACGGAGGCTCTTCACATTGTTAGCTAAATAAAAAGAAATGGAATGGGCTGAGTGGATACCCACTGAGTACTTTGCTAGGTGACTTTGCCATTTGGTTATTGCAGGTTTTGATGTATCATCTATAAAACTGGTCTATCCATAGAAATAAGCAGCGAAGTTCACTTACAAAGAGCTAATAAAGACATTTGAAGTTTTTTTTGTAGCAGTGATGAAAAAGTAAAATGAAAATGTGAAATTGATGAGGATATACTTCTTACGGTCTTTTGAAGCAGAGGACAACTTTATAGGGATAGTTACAGGACCTTCTGGCTTTTTGTTTACATTTGCTCCCAAAGAGCCTGACAGCAGCGTCTTTAAAAAGTCTGTGGGAAGATGATCCCCATGCAGTGATCACAAATTCGGAAAGTCCCTTTCAGTTCCCAAATTCTGAAATTCTCATCATCAAAACTGTTGCCAGTCTGCTTCCAGTAACATTAAGTTTGTTTAAAAAATGCCACTTTGGGCCAGGCATGGTGGCTCACGCCTGTAATCCCAGCACTTTGGGAGGCTGAGACAGGTGGATCACTTGAGGTCAGGAATTCGAGACCAGCCTGGCCAACATGGTGAAACCCCATCTCTACTAAAAATACAAAAAAAAAAAAAAAAATTAGCCAGTTGTGGTGGTGGTGGTGCATACCTGTAGTCCCAGCTACTCAGGAGGCTGAGGCAGGAGAATCACCTGAACCCAGGAGGCAGAGGTTGCAGTGAGCCAAGAACACACCACTGCACTCCAGTCTGAGCAACAGAGCGAGCCTCTTTTTCAAACAAAACAAAACAAAACACAAACAAAAAAACCAAAAAACAAAAAACACTTCATACCTTTTCTCCGATGTGAGGATTATGCATATCATAAGCATTTCCTACATGTCGTCCTATGCAATTCATTAGCAGGAAGGAATGCACAGAGTCTTAAAAGAAGGCGACCTCTGAGTGACTCTCCTCCCATGCCTGCTTTCTCCTTTCCTGGTCCTTTTACCTGTAGGATGTCCATAGGGTACTGAGGCCGCCCAATCTTCTCAATCTAAAATGGGTGCAGCTGCAGAGACCTTCCTTCACCCTTAGTGTTTTCCTAAACTTATGTAGGCTTTTGCAGCATAGTCCAGAAGCTACTACAGTAAGAACAGTGGAAATGTAGAAAACCAACAACAGCGATCCAGAGCATTTAATCGGGTGTCCTGTGCAGAGGAGATGCTTGACTCTTACTGGAAAGAGTTAGACAAGGAGCCAAAGGTAATTATTCAAATAATTGAATAATTTTTTTCTGCTGCACTGTAATGACGCAGTGTTCAGACATATTTCTCCGGATCAGGAGACCTTGTCCTTGCCTCTGCACACAACATCATTGGAAGAGTCACGTGTATGTCTCAGCAAGAGAGGTCCTTCTGGGAATAGAGTGATGGGGAGTCATGTGACATATTCATGTCTCTAAATCAGTAAATAGCAATGGGGCATTCCATGTGCAGGTGGAAACCAGTAAAGCAAAGCTTTTCCTGAAACTCCATGCTCTGTATAGATAAACTAGAGACTTGACTGCGTAGGCAAACTTAAGAGAAGACGACTTAACTGATCCCTTTTACAGGACCAGTTACTTTAAATATGTGTTAGTGCTGTGGGACTGCGGGCTAGTTTTGGGGAAAGCTTGGGCAGGAAAGAAAATGTTGACAAACACCAAAACTTTGTTATTTCTAATATCTATATTTGTCTTACAGCTCATTTTGACAAACCTACAGGAAGCTTAGATCGAAGTAGCCATTAGATAATAAATAATGAGGAAAAATAAGTCATAAATGTTAGAGTTTCTCATGACTAAACACTGACATATATGAAGAATCTTTCATTCATTTCAAATAATATTTATTTACTTATTTTTGGAGACAGGGTCTTGCTCTGTTGCCTAAACTGGAGTGCAGTAGCATGATCATAGCTCACTGCAGCCTCCAACTTCTGGGCTCAAGCAATCCTCCTATGTCAGCCTCTTGAGTAGCTGGGACTACAGGGGTGTACCACCATGCCTGGCTAATTTCAAATAATATTTATTAAACACCCTATGTTCTCTGAAGTTCTGTAGGTATTATCAGCTTCAAGACGTAACCTTGCCCTTGATCAGCACTGCCCAATAGAAATACAATGCAAGCCACAAGCATAATATAAAATGTTCTAATAGTCACATTAAAAGGAATAAAGGTCCAGGCACGGTGGCTCACACCTGTAATCCCAGCACTTTGGGAGGCCTAGGTGAGCGGATCACCTGAGGTCAGGAATTCAAGACCAGCCTGGCCAACATGATGAAACCCCATCTCTACTAAGAATACAAAATTAGCCAGGCATGGTGGCACACACCTGTAATCCCAGCTACTTGGGAGGCTGAGGTAGGAGAATCACTTGAACCCGGGAGGCAGAGGTTGCAGTGAGGCGACATCATAGCGCCACTGCACTCCAGCCTGGGTGACAGGAGTGAAACTCCGTCTCAAAAAAAAAAAAAAAAGGAGTGAAAAGAAGCAGGGGATGTTAATTTTAATAACATAGTTTATCTAACCCTAAATATCAACTATTATTTATTAATGATAAAACTATTATCCTTTCAACATGTAATTGGTTCTTTATTATGAATCATCTATGATTTATTAATGATGAAACTATTATCATTTTAATATGTAATTGATATAAAAATACTCATAATTTACATTTTTTTTCTACTAAGTCTCCAAAATCCAATGTGTATTTCACATTTGCAGCACATCACAATTGCTAAATTTTTAATGGTTAAAGTGAAATGTCCTATGAAAGTAATACAACTGTGTTTAATGGAAAAATACTATCTACTGATTCAGTTTTTAAGTTTACATTGAAATGTGTGAAAATGAAATAAAACCACAAGTTCTTCAGTTCCACTAGCCAAATAGCTACCATATTGGACTGCATAGATCTAGAACATTCTGTATAATTTCACACAATGGTGAGATTGCCTGAATTACCCAAATCTTTCATTATAAGATTCTTTTTTTTTTTTTGAGACGGAGTTGTGCTCTTGTCGCCCAGGCTGGAGTGTAATCTTGCGATCTCGGCTCATTGCAACCTCTGCCTCCCAGGTTCAAGAGATTCTCTTGCCTCAGCCTCCCGAGTAGCTGGCATTACAGGCATGCGCCACCATGCCTGGCTAATTTTGTATTTTTAGTAGAGATGAGCTTTTACCATGTTGGTCAGGCTGGTCTCAAACTCCCGACCTCAGGTGATCCACCCACCTCGGCCTCCCAAAGTGCTGGGATTACAGATGTGAGCCACCGCACCTGGCCCATCATAAGATTCTTTTACCAAGAAGGTAGACTCAGGGCAGAAGACAAAGCATATTTAGGACTAAAGGTTTACTTTCAGCACAGGGGCTTGTGATGAGATATTTCAGTTGCCTTAAGAAAGAAGTTTCATGTTGAGTAACTGGAGTACTTAAATTTAGGGAGAACAATTCAATCTTGTGCCAGCTAGTCAATAAACTATTTTAATACAGTTTTATTTATCAAGAACTTCTAGCTGTTTTAAAAATAGCTTTAAGGAAGTTTAACAAATCATTTTATTATAATTATTTGCAATTTTAGAAAGTAGTATTCATAAATTGTAAGTGGTTTAGATTTTCTTAAAATGATTCTAAGCAGGGAACATTTAATCTTACCTTCATCATGTTGTAAATCTTGTTGTTTTTTATTATGGAGGAAAGACCATAAATAAACCTTTAATATGCCTACATTTTATTGTGGACATTTATGATATGTTTTTGTATATTTTCACAAAAAATACCAAGGTAGAAGGAAAAAGCTCCCTTGTATTTGCAACAGTAATTAATGTTGATGTCTCTATTTATGTATCACAAAATCTTGTGTAAACATACTTCAATGGGGTCAGAAGAATGTTTTAAATAAACGTACCAAGACATCCTACCTACAGTGCCATTTAGAACAAAATAATAACATGAGGTGGACTAGCTGAGCCCACATTTTGACAACATTTAAACAGTTTCCTTATGAGACAAGCAGTTCCCATCATAAATTTCAACTCCAAATAATTGTTTAATATAAGCGTTCCATATTAAGGTGCAGAAGTTTTGCTAACAATTCTGAAAACCAAATGGGTTCACAGTTTACATATGAGTTTTTAATAAAGAGTTTCCATGAAATATTTTGTAATAACCACCTTTGGAATTACACGAGACAATCCCACTTTCTGCTAGATGTAAATTATAGAATTGATTGTTACTTGTATGGCATGCAAAGGCCAAAGTTCTTTGGTGAGCCAAAAAAGTGTTCAAATAATTGAATTTCAATTTCTTCTGTTGCACTGTAATGATTCAGTGTTCAGGCATATTTCTTTGAATCATGCAATCTTTCCCTTGTCTCCGGACATGACAAGCATCACATGACATGAGGAGTTTTATTTGTTACAAACACAGATACTATGCAAGCAGCAAACGGGAATTGTGATTTTCTTCCGTAAGTAAAGCTAATACGGGCCTCAAGAGATGGCTGAATTATGACCATGTTGAAAAGGGAGTTCAAACAAACTAATCACACAAAAGGGTCTAGGAAAACAAGCAAATAGTAGTCTTATTATAGAAGAAGGAACAAAGAATGACTTTCCTCAGGGGCAGATTAGAGCTCTGCTCTTCTCAAACCAGCAGTTCCAATGGATTCTACCACCTTAAAGCAATTCACTTTCTGCTGGGCTTTTTTTTGTTTTTTTTTGAGATAGGATCTTGCTCTGTTGCCCAGGCTGGAGTGCAGTGGTGTGATCTCAGCTCACTGCAACCTCCGCCTCTCAGGCTTAAGCAATCCTCCCGCGTCAGCCTCCTGAGTACCTGAGACTACAGGCGAGCACCACCATGCCTTGCTAATTTTATGCTTTGTTGTTGTTGTTGTTTGTGTGTTTGTAGAGTCAGGGTCTCACTATGTTGCCTAGGCTAAGCTCAAACTCCTGAACTGAAGCGATGTGCCTGCCTTGGCCTCCCGAAGTGCTGGGATTACAGGTGTGAGCTGCCCTCTTGGCCCTGCTGGGCTCCCTTCAAGAGAACAATGGCAAGACCTTTGAAAAGAGCTCACTATAAAAAACTGTCTGCCAGCTCCACTCAGAGTTCTTCTCTCACATCAAGCCACAGTAAGGCAGCATTTCCCTGTGTGCTGAATAGCTAACTTTGCACTGGCAAGGTCTTCTCCAGTTAGTCAGATATTGGGAGACTTGAAAGTCTTTCCATTCCTGGATCTTTTTCCAATAACCTTTACATAACTGATGGGGTAAATCACCTACATCAGATAAAAAATCTTTTTTTTTTTTTTTTGACAATTCAATAACAGGGGTGGCAGGGCTGGGGAAAGCATGTATCAGATTATTTTGTGGATCTTTTGAGATGCGTTGAGAACAGCAGGCCAGCCCAGCGCAGAAAGATGCAATCCTGTGGATGGAACCAATCTTAACATGTGTTTCTGCTAGGGAACACGTGTTTGGAAAAAACAAAAGGACCCAGATTTATTTCCCTTAGAGCTATAAGCCTTTGAACATTTTTAGATGAAACTTCTATATTAAAATCCCAGAGCCTCTGTTTTCTAGGTTGAACATAAATCCAAAACACAGAGGACATCGCTGGAAAGAGAGAGAGGTGGTCTAAATGAAGAAAGATGTGGCTGTGCTTGATTTAAATACCACCGAAGTTTACTGAAATATATTGACTGTGAACATCTATCTTTCTTTTTTTTTTTTTTTTTTAAGAGACGAGGTCTCACTTTGTTGCCCAGGTTGAGTGCAGTGGGTACGATCATAGCTCACTGTAACCTTGAACTCCAGGGCACAAGTGATCCTCCCACAACTGTGCAAATCTTAATTGCCGCTTTCAATTTGGACTTACTGGACTTAGCCAGAGAATGGGAGACAGTTTGAGAGGCTACTCTCATTTATTGATATTTGACACCAACTTGTTCCAGGTACAATGCTAGAGCTTTACACAGATAATCTTATTGATCTTGTTAACAATTCCATCAGGTGGATGTGGTGGACTGTCTCAGAGAGGCAAAGTGACTTCCCAAAGGTTTGTAATTAGAGCAAGGCAGAGCCAGGATCAAACCCAGGTGACTCTATCTTGAAAACCTTGATTTTCCTCTAGGCCACCTGCCTCTGCTAGACGCTCTCAACCCTGGCTCCGCTGCAGAATTGTGTCTCATAAGACTTTTAAAGCACAGTGTCAGGGTCCCACCCCAGACCTACTGAATATCTGGGGAGAGGTCTTAGCATGTATGTATTTTTTAAGTTGCATGAGTGATGATTCTGCTGCATACTCAGGGTAGAGAATCACAAATCAAGTGGTTAATTTAGATCACTGAAAGTAGACTAGGCTAGAAAGATTCAATGTTACAATTAAGTTTATGATCTAGGCTAGAAAGAGATGACAATAGTATCAACTTATCTACCATCCAAAGCAGTGCTTCTCAAACTTGACCATGCCTAGGAATGCTCTGATGATTTTGATAAAATGCAGACATCTGGAGAGGTCTGTTTCTGTAGTTCTAAGAATCTCCTAGGCGATGCTGATGCCGTTGATCTGCAATCACATTTTGAGTAACGAGGTCTGGGGGACCAAGAGTTCAAGCTGTGGATGGGAAATATCCACTGGCTACCAAGGGATGAAGGTGGAATCCTAATATTGTTTTTTGGAGCACTGTGTTTTTCAAAAGTCTCTGACCACCTTCACAAATAACTGAAAAGGCAGAGTTTTGGTGATGGTGCCTGCTGGTCTCATCATTCATTCCTATATCCCCTTTGCGTGGCCTTGCTGGGTTGCAGAGGATGATCAGAGTTGTTCTGTGATAGATGTTTGGGTGTCAGTAATGTTTAGTAGTTTCAGTTTTTAATAAAGACATTTCGGCTGGGCGCGGGGGCTTATGCCTGTAATCCCAGCACTTTCGGAGGCTGAGGCGGGCAGATCAGAAGTTCAGGAGATCGAGATCAGCCTGGCCAACATGGTGAAACCCTGTCTCTACGAAAAATACAAAAATTAGCTGGGTGTGGTGGCAGGCACCTGTAGTCCCAGCTACTCAGGAGGCTGAGGCACAAGAATTGCTTGAACCTGGGAGGCAACGGTTGCAGTGAGCCGAGATCGTGCCCCTGCACTCTAACCTGGGCAACAGAGAGAGACTCTGTCTCAAAAAAAAAAAAAAAAAAAAGACATTTCATTCAGTTGAAGCTTTTTTATTCCCTTCTAGGTCAAAATTAAGGTTCTTTGCATAGCAAGAAAAAATGACTGTCCAAAGCCATGAGGCTGCTCCATAGTCTACTCTCCCTAGGAAAGAATTTCTTCCCTTCTTACTTGAATAACCATGCTGTTTGAAATGAAAGAATCAGTACAATTTCATTGTAATGATAGCTGCTATCTGAATCTCTCTGAATAAAATGTCTTCATTTAAAAATGGTATTAGTCCTGCCCTGTAATTTTCTGGGGTAGACATTTATATTGAAAGTTCAAAAACCAGATCAAAAGGCATTAGGAAATTTCCAGACCAATGTAAGAAATTGGTGAGCTGAAGAGGAAAATCTTTCTCAAGTCAGTGTAAACACTAAAGCCTAGCACAAGCTAGACAGTGATTAAAACAATTATTTCAACTAAATTATTTGTGCCTATATATATTTAAAGATACTCACTGCTATGCTTCCTTCTGGGAGTTTTGCTGGCTGATCTTTATAAGGCATCTTCTTAACTTCAAAGGACACCAGGGATGCAAGAGCATAGGGATCATTTTTTCTCTGAAAGTAAAAGTATTTATTTAAATATATTTCATATAAAGTTTTTAAGAGTTATACTGGCAGCCACCCAATTATTTTCGGTGTTTTGCATTTCAAGGCAAAATTTCCTCCTTCCTTTTTAATTTTCTCTCTTTTAACTTTTTTTCTCCCATCTAAGCATTCATCCATCCACCCACACATCCATCCATCCATGCATCCATCCATCTAAGCATCCAAGCGTGAATCCATCTATCTAAGCATCCATCCATCCAAGCATCCATCCATCCATTTATCTTCTTCCTATTTCTAAGGAGAATTTGTCTCATTAATAAAAGACTGTGTATAATAAGGTTAAAATAAAAACAGAAAATCAGAGTCCTAAAAAGGAGCAAGCAAAGAATTAATATAGTTACTACTAGTGAAGGACAAAGGAGAAACATAATGGGTGACAAAATTCTTATCAGATGGATGGAAATATTTTAGGAGAGAAGCTAGCAGTAAGTTATAAAGAAATGTATTGGCCGGGCGCAGTGGCTCATGCCTGTAATCCCAGCACTTTGGGAGGCCGAGGCAGATGGATCACCTGAGGTCAGGAGTTTGAGACTAGCCTGGCCAACATGGTGAAAACCTGTCTCTACTAAAAATCCTAAAAAAAAAAAAAAAAAAAAAAAAAAAAAGAAAAATTAGCTGGGCATAGTGGCAGGTGCCTGTAATCCCAGCTATTCAGGAGGATGAGGCAGCAGAATCGCTTGAACCCAGAAGACACAGGTTGCAGTGAGCCGAGAGCATGCCACTGCACTCTGACCTGGGCAAGAGGATCAAAACTCTGTCTCAAAAAGAAAAAAAAAGCGTAGTATATTTCACAGATTACACAAGACTCACAACAGGGTTTCTTGGCCTAAGCACTGTCAGCATTCTGAGTGAGGGTGGGGGTAGGGGGGGCCTGTCCTCTGCATTGTAGGATGTTTGGCCAGCATCCCTGGCCCCTGGCTAGATGCCAATAGCACCCTCCCTCAGTTGTGACAATCAAAGATGCCGGCCGGGCGTGGTGGAATCCCAGCACTTTTGGAGGCCAAGGTGGGCAGATCACCAGGTCAGGAGTTCAAGACCAGCCTGGCCAGGATGGTGAAACCCTGTCTCTACTAAAAATACAAAAAATTAGCCAGGCATGGTGGTGGGTCCCTATAATCCCAGCTACTCAGGAGGCTGAGGCGGGAGAGTTGCTTGAACCTGGGAGGCGGAGGTTGCAGTGAGCCGAGATCGTGCCACTGCACTCCAGCCTGGGAGACAGAGTGAGACTCCCTCTCAAAAACAAACAAACAAAAATGCCTCTAGTTACAGCCAAGTGTCCCCAGAGGAACAAAGTCTCCCCAGTTAAGAACCACTGACCTAGAGCCAAACAGTGTTTTTAACAGAGCTTCTCAGTGAAAGCTCTGTTTGTTTAATTGGGTCTCATATTAACTGTTGATAAAAGTCAATGTTAAAATATTTAAGAGTGACTCAGGAAGGCTGCTTGGAGAACTGAAGCTTCTGTGGCTCTCTTTTGTTGGATACAATGGTTAGATCTATCCAGTGCTGGGTCCTAACTGGCTCATCATGGCTCTTGAGACCCAAGTGTTAACGATTTCAAGACTTTTGGGTGCCAGTTGTTAAACAGAGCCATTATTACAACTTAAATTATATAAATGTAAACTTAAGTAAATTATATTTCTAAAAAAAGGTAATAAATACTCAAAACCGCATGCTTGCTATTTTATTACATTTGATTATTATCTGTGCTCGGGATGTGATTTATGTCTATTGTATCTGTAAGAGGAAACACTACATAATGGTGTGGGACCTGGCATCTCTTCCCAGCTCTGTATTCCGTGATGATCATGGTGGTGGCTTGAAATCAGTGGCAAATGTCATGGATCAGGGCTCTTTTTCCTTCCCAGAAAGTAGTTAGTAAAAATCTACCAGTACATCACTGTCTATAATCCAATGTTGGGCCTCATGAGTCCAGTCCAACAGGTTGGACTGCAATAATTTTGCTTAAATATTTTTTACAAAGTTCTTTTTCCCCTGTGGCAGAATTTTTTTCTCCATTAGATAAACGCTTTTTTCCTCTACATGGTAAGGGCAGGACATAGTATGTAACTTTTATATACTTAAAGTTACAGTATCTTTGAATGTTTCTTTCTTTCTACTCCTACCCTCCAGAATAAACAACTCTACTCATTTGGGAAAATTCCTTTTTGGATGTTATTCTAATGATCTCTTCTCTCTTAGCATTTCCATTTTAACTAAAAGCTGGAGTTTTGTTCGTTTGAGAAGTGTTTTTATACAATTCGGAAACTTTTGCTCATAAAATCATGTGTGTACCTGGTGATTTCAATCTAATTTCCTTGCTATCCTCACTGATAGAAACAAGAGAAACTCTAGTAATGAGATCTTGTGTGTAAGGATTATAATTATATTCTCGAATGTGTTTCCATGCTCCTAAACCTCCAATGAAGAAGTTTTCTTTTATCTCCAAGTTCAATAAAAATTGATAGAAAATATTACTGTCCTTGAAGTCTTGTCTTTGATAAATAGTTTGAAAACTGCATCTCTGCATCTAAATCCTTCTAGATGGAATGCTTTTCTCTTACAGATTCTGCATTTATAAATATGAAAGTTTCCTAATGCATCATAGATAGCATTTTAACTCTAGGATGTAGAATGTGGATTAATATGTTTCTCTAAGGGAACTTTCTTTCTCTTCCTTCCTTTGCCCTTCCTGCTGTTGGCTGCAGTTTGATTTCTCATATTTTCCATTCATCACATCACCAATCTTTTTTTTTAGACAAAGTCTCATTCTTTTGCCCAGGCTAGAGTGCAATGGTGTGATCTCGGCTCACTGCAACCTCCACCTCCCGGGTTCAAGTGATTCTCCTGCCTCAGCCTCCCAAGTAGCTGGGACTACAGGCAAGCACCACCATGCCTGGCTGATTTTTGTATTTTTTAAGTAGAGTCAGGGTATCTCCATGTTGGCCAGGCTGGTCTTGAACTCCTGACCTCAAGTGATCCTCCTGCCTCAGCCTCCCAAAGTGCTGGCATCACAGGCGTGCGCCACCACACCCAGCCTCATCACCAATCTTGACTGCCGTTTCTGGTGGTTGCTGAACTTCAGACATAACTGTGATCAGTCTCAGAGATTCTGATTCAGTGAGACTGAGATGAGACTGTATCTGACATATTTTTTGGAAGGTTCACATTGTTGTTTAATTTTTAATTTTTCTCTATTACTTTTCTCTCTAACTATATGATACAAACATGACAAGGCATATTCCATGGAATATAATGTCTACATCTTCTACAGAACCTAGAACAATGTGCACAGGAGAGCTTAATACTGGATGTCTGACCACATGAATGAAGGGTGAATGAACACATCTAATGCTTTGGTCATTTGACGACCCTCCCACTCCATGTACCATCCATTTGATGGCAATTATGAAATATCTTTCCATTATTGAATTGGACACCCTTTCCTTTCTCCCTTTAACTAGAGTAAGCAATTCAGGAAGTTGTAAAGGGTGCTAGTGATATAAAATGAGGGCTCCAGTTCCTGTGAAGGGGATATTGATATGCTCTCACCTCCTCAATCTAATTAGTCGTGTGCCTGGATGTAGCCTGGGGTGCTAGCAAATAATAATGAGAGGTGACAGCGTGCTGGCAGCCCTCACAGACCGCGCTTGCTCTCAGTGCCTCCTCTGCCTGGGCTCCCACTTTGGCGGCACTTGAGGAGCCTTTCAGCCCGCTGCTGCACTGTGGGAGCCCCTTCCTGGGCTGGCCGAGGCCGGAGCTGGCTCCCTCAGCTTGTGGGGAGGTTTGGAGGGAGAGGCGCGGGCGGGAACCGGGGCTGTGTGCGGTGCTTGTGGGCCAGCGTGAGTTCCGGGTGGGTGTGGGCTCCGCAGCCCCGCACTTGGAGCAGCTGGCCGGCCGGCCCTGCCAGCCCGGGCAGTGACGGGCTTAGCACCCAGGCTGGTGGCCGTGGAGGGTGTGCTGGGTCCCCCAGTAGCGCCAGCCCACCCGGGCCTTAGCTGCCTCCCCTCGGGGCAGGGCTCCGGACCTGCAGCCCGCCATGCCTGAGCCTCCCCCCACCCTCCATGGGCTCCTATGCAGCCCAAGCCTCCCCAACGAGCGCCACCCCCTGCTCCACGGCACCCAGTCCCATCCACCACCCAAGGGCTGAGGAGTGCGGGCGCAGGGCGTGGGACTGGTAGGCAGCTCCACAGTGCGGGATCCACTGGGTGAAGCCAGCTGGGCTCCTGACTGTTGGGGACTTGGAGAACCTTTATGTCTAGCTAGGGGATTGTAAATACACCAGTCGGCACTCTGTATCTACCTCAAGGTTTGTAAACACACCAATCAGCACCCTGTGTCTAACTCAGGGTTTGTGAATGCACCAATGGACACTCTGTATCTAGCTACTCTGCTGGGGACTTGGAGAACCTTTATGTGGACACTCTGTATCTAGCTAACCTAGTGGGGAGGTGGAGAACCTTTGTGTCTAGCTCAGGGATTGTAAACGCACCAATCAGCACCCTGTCAAAACAGACCACTGGGCTCTCTGTAAAAGGGACCAATCAGCAGGATGTGGGTGGGGCCAGATAAGAGAATAAAAGCAGGCTGCTGAGCCAGCAGTGGCAACGACTCGGGTTCCTTTCCACACTGTGGAAGCTTTGTTCTTTCGCTCTTTGCAATAAATCTTGCTGCTGCTCACTCTTTGGGTCCACACCGCCTTTATGAGCTGTAATGCTCACCGGCGAAGGTCTGCAGCTTCACTTCTGAAGCCAACGAGACCACGAACCCACCTGGAGGAACAAACAACTCCAGACGCGCCGCCTTAAGAGCTGTAACACTCATGCGAAGGTCCGCAGCTTCACTCCTGAGCCAGCGAGACCACAAACCCACCAGAAGGAAGAAACTCTGAACACATCTGAACATCAGAAGGAACAAACTCCGGACATGCCGCCTTTAAGAACTGTAACATTCACCGCGAGGGTCCGCGGCTTCCTTCTTGAAGTCAGTGAAACCAAGAACCCACCAATTCCGGACACAATAAGATAAGCAAACAGCCTATAACGCCACCTCTCCTAGATCAATCTGTTCTTTGTTTTAAACGCATTCTCCAAAAGCAAGGTTTCTTCCACCCTTTTTGGAAGGAAAAAAAATGCATCTTCTTCACTTTTAAAGAATGCTCTGGAGCTCCAAGGAATTTTTGGAAAACGTGGTTTATTAGATTGATCAGCAGAGTCAGCATCAAAGATACCCAAGTTCTGCATTGTAGGTCAGAGGCATGGCACAGGTGAGTATTTAATAACTTATGAAAAGCAATTACGGGCAGAGTTGTAATAGTGATTTCACATCCAAAGTTAAATGCTTCCAGTTGTGCTCTTTATGTAACAATAGTATTATTCTTATGTTCAAAATAATCTCTCTCCCGTATAGCAATCTACTCATGTAATAGCAATCACTGCCACATGGTAGGCAATTTAGGATTGAAAACCCAGCTGGGGTTAATATCCCTTGGCAACATTGAGGACCTTCATCTTGCCCCAGCTGGCTATTAATCCCCAGAAAATGCCTTGCTCCTCTGTCATTACCGCATCATTTAAACCATGGTTAGTAGCTCACTGGCTGTCTCTATGATGCACTTCTGCACAATGATTTGCTTATAGGCATGGTACCAATAAATGTAAGAGTTGGTAACAAATGGAGGAGTTAGCGATGTAGTGTGTCAGGCAATGACACAAGCTCTCCCACTTCCAACTTCCAGCTGCTTAATTCCTTTCCAATAATTATTTTAGAGCACATATCCATTTTATATAGCCCATTTTGAAATACTCAATATTTACCAGAAACCAAGCCTTTTGAGGTGACAAAACCTAAGGAATTACTGGCAAAACTTTCACCTGTAAAGGAAATTTCTAGTTCAAGCAACAGTCACAGAATAGGGGACCATTTAGGATTAACCTACATACAATCTGTTTCTGACCAGTTTGCATGTTCTTTACATGGACAGAAACCAACATAATGCAACAAGTCATATCCACCATAAATTGTAAACTTTCTAGCCTGGATTAGGAGGGCAGAAAACATTTCCCTCTTCCTGGGTTGTATGACAAAACTGTTAATAGGCCCCAATGTACAGTGTATTCTTAGATTATAATAACGCATTCCTTTTTGGCATTTGGCACCTGACACTGAAATAAGCAGAAACCGTGGCAGCACAGAAATTTGAGCTAAGGATGTGGGTGAGCACACAGCGACTTGTACCCATCTTTCCCGTATCTCTGGAAGTGATGCTTTTCCCTAGGACTTCAAAATGTTGCTACAGATTCTTCTTTTCTGACTCTACTTGTGCTAAATATTTATTGTTTCCAAAGCCCCTCAATTACTATTGACTTTTTGCAGACACCAGGTCTTCTTTAACAGGAAAACAAAGATGTAATTTTCACTCGATCAGCCTCCTACCAGAATAGAATGTCGTGTAATGGAACTGAAGCGTGTGGGCTAAAATAGTAACTTTCCCCTACACTCTAGTGTCATAATGATAGGAGTCCTGCCTCACTGAAAAGTTGTTCTCCCTCTTTTCGGTAGGATGTGATGCTTAAAAGTAACAGGAGGAATGTGTTGTTGTCATTTAGGTTGTATAGACTTGGGAATTTAAGGCACCTCTCTTCCAACTCTTGGATAAAAAGTAACAATTGGCTGGGCACGGTGTCTCATGCCTGTAATCCCGGTGCCTTGGAAGGCCAAGGCAAGAGGATCACTTGAACCCAGCAGTTTGAGACCATAGTGAGACCTCATCTCTACCAAAAAAAAAAAAAAAAAAATTAGCCAGGTGTGGTGGCATGGGTCTGTAGTCCCAGACAATCAGAAGGCTGAGGTGGGAGGAACCTGGAAGTTTGAGGCTGCAATGCGATGTGATTGCACCACTGCACTTCAACAGAGCGAGACCCTGTTTCTAAGAAAAAAAATAAAAAGCAACAGCCAAGCAATAGAGTGATCATAAGCAAATCAACTAAATGCAAGTGGTTCAGTCATCCTGGGTATTCAACTAAAAAGTTCTGTAGTTGGCCAAGTGCAGTGGCTCATGCCTGTAATCCTAACACTTTGGGAGGCCGAGGCAGGCGGATCACCTGAGGTCAGGAGTTCAAGACCAGCTTGGCCAACATGGTGAAACTCCGTCTCTACTAAAATGCAAAAATTAGCCGGGCATGATGGCAGGTGCCTGTAATCCCAGCTACTCAGGAGGCTGAGACGGGAGAATCGCTTGAACCCGGGAGACGATGGTTGCAGTGAGCTGAGATCATGCCACTGTACTCCAGCCTGGGTGGCTGAGTGAGACTGTGTCTCAAAAAAAAAAAAAATCTATAGTTATGAAAATTGGCACTCTACGGAAGCCTATGTCACTTAAGAAAAGCAGAATCTAATTTGAAAAGGCCAGGGAAAATATTCAAGTTTCTGGCAATTAAGGTGTTAAAATGACATCATTTTTGTTCAGTCTTTAAAGAAGTGCTTTTAATTTAGTTTAGTGCTAACAAATGCATGCCAAAAAAATAATTAAATGATAAAAGACTCAGATGACAATTTATCATGAGGAGGCTAACACTTGTATTCTCTGAATTATTAAACTTAGAATTAGGTTTTCTTTGAACTCAGGGAAACTTTTATTTGAAGTTCCAAATTTTACGGAAGACCCTTCAAGAAACCACCTGACATTTTCAGGTAAAGTTTTTTTTTTTTTTTAACGTTTTCTTAGAAGACAAGGGAATGGACAGACTGGTTATAAACTATACAAAGATCTATGTGTAGCATTTCTGGAAGATATGTTGTATGCAAATATATAGGATATTTTGCAAAGCTTCTTGGGGTGTGTGCTTGCTTCTTCCATTTCAACTACAGAATAAAGGGAAGCTTGCCTCTCATTTCCTCAAAGTGAGAAGGAGTTTGTGACTGGCTCTGATCATGGAACCTACCTCAAACGAGGCAACAGAATTCTGGTTGAATGTCACTAAGGGTCTCTGGTCTCTGTCTCAGTAGGTGAAATAAAAGGTATCGAAACACCTCATCCCTTTGAATCTGTCTCCTGGTTGTGTTCAAGGAGCATGGTGAGTTGCAGCCAACATTATTCATCACCATGTCTCTCCCCCAGGTTAAGTCTAGATAAATTATGTCAGCATTGTGGGTTGAGGTCTTGCACTACTCAGACATTTGACACTATCTCCCCTTTGGAAGTGGACCAGAAACTGAGACAGTATGACTCAATACTGCGGGTCATTATTTTGGGCAGGAAATAAAAGAACAATCATGACTCTTTGGACTTGTCTCTGTTGCCTGAGATCCTGAATTGTCTGCATTATGGAACTGAAAAGAATCAAATTGGGGTGTGGCTCAAAGAGAAAGGGCAGCCTAATTCTTACTTATTTTTACTGATATCTATTAGCTGCATGCATTTGGGAGGTACATGTGATATTTTGGTACCTGTATGCAATGTGTAATGATCAACTCAGGGCAATTGGGATATCTGTCACCTCAAATATTTATCTTTTCTTTGCATTGGGAACATTACTGATATGATTTGGCTGTGTCCCCACCCAAATCTCACCTTGAATTGTAATAATCCCCAGTGTCAAGGGTGGGGCCAGGTGGAGATAATTGAATCACAGGGCGATTTCTCCCATACTGTTCTTGTTGTAGTGAGTAAGTCTCACGAGATCTGATGGTTTTATACATGGGAGTTCCCCTGCACATGCTCTCTTGCTGCCATGTAAGACATGCTTTTGCTTCTCCTTGGCCTTCTGCTATGATTGTGATGCCTCCCCAGCCATGTGGAACTGTGAGTCAATTAAACATCTTTCCTTTATAAATTACCCAGTCTCAGGTATGTTTTCATTAGCAGCGTAAAAACATACTAATACAATTACAAATCTTCCTTCTAGCTACTTTGAAATAGACAATAAATTATTGTTAACTATAATCTCCCCACTGTACTATTGGCTATCAGAACTTATTCCTTCTGACTGTATTTTTGTACCCTTTAACCAACCTCTTTTCATCCCTGTTGCCCACCTTCCCTTCCCAGCTTCTGGTAATGATGAATCTGCTCTCTGCCTCCATGAGATCCACCCTTTTAGCTCCCACATAGGAGTGAGAACATGTGATATTTGTCTTTCTGTGCCTGGCTTATTTCACTTAACATAGCAGCCTCCAGTTCCATCCATGTCTCTCCTCAGTTTGGAAACCTTCTGATCTCAACCTGGAGGGTTTTGGTTTGAAAGATGTAAGAAAATGAGATGCTCGCCTCTGCCCAAAATGCAAGAAGTCTTTGCTAAACTCACTAAATCAGAACAGCTTGTGGCTTGAGGGAGGATGAGGTGCAAGCATTTGGGAGGAAAGCCAAATGTCATAACAAACATGAGCCCAAGCTCCTCATGGAAGATTCTTCTGGTGAATGGGCTGGCTGGGCACAGATAGCAGCATAGGTGCATTCTTGGCTGTACCTGTGCTTTTGAGGTATGGGACCAACAGGACTTGTTTTCTGGTCACAACCCTGATGACTAAAACAAGACCTGGTATAGACAGGATGAAGGGAAGAAACTGGCTGAAGGCAGTCAATAGCTACTAAAGCAGTCCCTAGCTGCCTTCATTGCTCATCAGCATAAGACACTCCCACCAGCACCATGACAATTTACAAATGCCATGGCAACAGCCCGAAGTTACTGCCCATTTCCATGGCAACGACCCGGAAGTTATTGCCCCTTTTCTAGAGTTCTGAATAACTTGCCCTTCAATTTGCATTCACCCACCCCTTAAGTTGCATATAATTGAACATGGGTATAAGTGGATATAAAGATAGTTGCCAAGAGCCCCCCAAGTCCAGCTCTGTGTGTGCTGCCTAGGAGTTAGCCCTGCTCCTCAGGGAGCAGGTCCAGTTCAATAAAAGGCTGTTCAAGATTGTGACTTTCCTTACATCCTCTCATAAAGAATGAACCTTTTTTTGCCACAAAGCAGTGTCACCTGTCACCTGAAAAGGCAACATAGGGTTGCTTGAATTCTTTTCTGAATGAAGCCAAGAATGCTCATGGGCTGAGCCCCAATTTTGGGTTCACCTGCCCTGTATCACTTTTGCATCTCAAACCAAGCCATCAAGGTGGTATTTCCAGAGACCCCAAAGAAAGGCATCAAAAATCACTTCTTGTTCACTTTGTTCAAAGGTATCACAAGTTTTTACATTTCTAGAATATCTGCTGCTTCCTGAGCTACTCGCCTTAGGCCATGAGGGATAATTTGCTGTGATCTCATTTGTTGGTTAGTTTGGGCTGGTTTCATTTTAAATAGACAAGGACTTGTGTACCAGCCAAGCCTAGCATTTGGCCTGAGATGTTTCATTCATTAAAGCATTATGAGTAGTATCCTGTGTTAGGTGATACAAGGGCTGGGAAGAAGATTCAAAAACAAGAAAACATTCCTTCTGCTCTTCAGGAGCTTACCCTCTGGTGTCAACTACAGATATATTTTTGGGAAGATTCCTCCACTTTCCTTTCCAAAACAAATTCCTAACACAACCTCACAAGTTTTTTTTTTTTTTTCATTACATATGGCAGAATTTCAATATTTTATTCACTCAGCAGATCTGAATCCAAAAGTTTACTTGCATGGTTCATGCTTATATCTAAGCTTTGAAGTAAAGCCAATACATTCGGCCCCTTGGTCTACATATCAGCTCGTTTTGCCGTCGTTGCTCACTACTCAGGAGGGCTGTTGTGTTTATTCAAACCTGTAACATCACACTTAGGGAAAAGTAGATTCCTGATAGAGATTTTGCCTTTTAAGGTGGCCAATGACACTGTTATGAGGCAAAGGGGGCCTGATTCTTACTTTACGAGGGGATATAAGGAAAGTCACAAAGCTATTATTAAACACAATCCAGGTCTATAATCATAGATATAATAATTGATTATATGATTGAATCTTGCAATTTTGAATGGAAATATACTTCACTAACATTTTAAAACAGTGCTGCTGCATAGAACTTTCTTCAATAAATGTTCTTAATCTGCACAGACCAATGCAGTAGCCATGAGCTGTGACTCTTAAATACTTAAGATGTGATTGGTGAGACTGAGGAAATGAATTTTAAACTTTAGTCAAATTGAAATACTTTAAATAGCCACACATGACTACTACTATTGTATTGGACAGTATAATTCGAGAATCATAAGATGTTTTCTTTATTGGATTCTGAAATAGCATGCTATACAATTTAAATATCTTGAAAAAGTTTAATACACAGTGTTTAAAACCTTTATATAGTAGTTATAGTATAGTTATCCATAATATAAGAGTTATAGTTTAGCCATCTGTAGTACAGTGATCAAAATATAAAATCTACAGAGGGTGTTATAGTAATCTTTAGTTCAGCAGTCTAGTGTAGTAACATACATAGGGTAAAAGCTCAAGATTCTCCCCCTCACTATCTATGTGACTTGAGAAGGCCATATAATATCTATGTCTCAGTTTGCTCATCTGTAAAATGCAGCCGACAATAATAATACATGTCCCACGGGATTGCTGTAAGAATTAAATGAGTCATTCATATACAAGCATGTATCATGGTGTTTAGCTACATGGCAGTCACTCAATAGTAACCTGACTATTTGCAGACAAACATCCCTCTTTGGAAAGATTGGCGGGCTGTTCCTTAAGCGTAAAGAGCCATTAGATGTAGTCTGTCTCGGTCAACCAAAACATCAACACAATAAAAATGTAGGCTATTAAGAGCATACAGAGTTATTGCTGGCTTATGCCAAGTAGAATAAACACCATAAATTACTTGTGAGCTAACTATAGAATCAGTGAGTTTTCAGGCATGAAAGGAGACGTTAATCAAATCTCTTCATTTCACAAATAGGGAACTTGAGCCCCATGAAAGTTAAGTGCTTTGAACACAACCAGGCAGGAATGGAACTGAGCTCCTGCATCCTGACCCAGTATCTACCAAAGACAGAGAAAATAGCCTCTGTCTAATGTTAGTCAGGGGCATTCCTCCTAGAACTTGAATTTAATGTATGTCTGTAGTTTTTTGCACATCACTTTGCTAATAGGCAGTTTTCACATATGAAATTCAAAAATATGCTCACCCCTGTGTTTACTCATACACTTTTGCCAATATTTACCCAAACTGCAAGAGCATCTGCAGTGCATCTCCAGCCCCACTCAAGCCTTCAGATGACTTCAGCCTCAACTGTTCTGGTTCAAAAGGTTGCCCATTTAGTGAAAATGTCTAAGAGTAGATGGAAAATGTATGTAGTGAACAGAGTCATAACAAAAACAATTTAAACCCTAATTAATTACTTTCTTCTCATATTAGTAAGGTTGGTGAAGTAGTTTAAGGAGCATATTTACTAGATTAAAGAAATTAGTGCAATACTGTAGCAAAATAGAGTCAGGCTTTGCTAGTGGGGATGGAAGATTATTGATTTTGGGGAGTTGAATAATGTCTTCCCCAAATTCATGTTCACTTAAAATCTCGTAATATGACCTTGTTTGGAATAATGGTCTTTGCAGAATTAATTAAGGTAAGGTTTGAGATGAGATTGTACTGGGATTAGGGTGGGCTGTAAATCCAATGAGAGTGTCCTTACAAGAAACAGAAGACACAGGGACACAGATACACATAGAGGGGAAGGTGATGGGAGATGGAAGGAGAGTAGAATGATGGTCTACAAGCCACTGAATGCCCAGGATTACTGGACAACCACCAGAAGCTAGGAGGGGCTAGGCCTGGTGGTTCATGCCCCTAAGCCCAGTGCTTTGGGAGGCCAAGGCAGGAGGATCACTGGAAGCCAGGAATTTGAGACCAGCCTAGGCAACAGAGCAAGATGTAATCTCTACAAAAATAATTAAAAACTGAGCCTGGCATGGTGCCAGGCACCTGTAGGCCCAGCTACTCAGGAGGCTGAGGTGGGAGGGTTGTCTGAGCCCAGGAGTTCAAGGCTGCAGTGAGCTATGACTGCACCACTTCACTCCAGCTTGGGTGACATAGTGAGACCCTGTCTCTACCAAAAAAACAAAACAAAACAACAACAACAACAACAAAACCCCACAAAAACAAATAACTTGAAGGGAGGCAGGGGGTAATTTATTCCTCAGAGCCTCCAGGAGGAACCAACCCTGCTGGCACATTGATTTCAGACTTCTGGTTTTGGACTTTGAGAGAATAAATTTCTGTTGTTTTAAGCCACTTAGTTTGTGGTCCTTTGTTGCATCAGCCCTAAGAAATGAATCTATTGATCACAACAATATAGCTTACTCCCAGCTTTCATCTGACTAGAGAAAAACAGGATTTACAGTTTATGCTTTCAGACAAATTGCATCTAAAAGTAGGAAATTCTAGAGTTGGCTAACGATCTGTGGTAGCAACCCTCCAAGATGGCCACCAGGGATTCTTCCCTCCTGGTATTCACACCCTTGTGTGGGTGCCTCACCTACTGAATGAATATGGCTGATATGTGCAAATGACAGGACATTGTGGAAGTAACAGAAAGTGGCTTCCTAGGCTAGGTCAGAAAATATGTACGAGCCTTGGCATCTCCTGGCTTACTTGCCTGGGGGAAGCTAGTCGCCATGTTAGGAGATCGCTCAAGCAGCACTGTGGAGAGGGCCACGTGGTAAGGCCTGCTGTGCATGTCTCTGAGCCATGTTGTGAACCCTCCAGCCCCTCAAGCCTTCAGATGACTGCAGCCCCAACTGATATCTCAGCTGTAACTTCAGGAGAGACACTGAACCAGAATCACACAGCTAAACCATAGCCAGATTCCTGACTCAGAGTGGCAGGATGAATGTCTACGGTTTTAAGCTGCTAGGTTTTGGGGAAATTTGTTATGCACCAATAGATAACTAATACAGGGTTCAGAACAGAACTCTTGGTTTCCTCTCCTGAAACAGTGTTCCCCCAAGTCTTTCTCACCATTTGGCTTAGGCAAAAAACCTTGGAGTCAATCTTGATTCTTCTCTTTCTCTCATCCTCTCACAATAAATTCAACCAGTACTGTTAGTTTTTCCTCCAAAATCCATCCAGACTCATACCTTGCTCCACTTGTTCCACTATTTTGCCCTAGATTAATCTACCACCATTTCCCCCTGGACTATTGCAGTAGCTTCCAAACCCAGTGCTTTCAATATTGCCCTTTCAAAGCTGTTTTATTAGATGCTGAGTAAATATAAATCATTTATAACACATGATGACAGAGAAAGAAGCCAAGATGAATATCCACATGCCTACTGCTGACTTTAATGAAACATTACAAGTACCTTTGAAACATTCTCTTTGTTTCTTGCTAAATGTCTTCTACCCTAAGAGGCTACTACTCTCCTGAATTTGTACTTTCGTTTCCTTGTTTTCCTTTAAAGTTTTGCCAACCTACTGCTTAGTTTGCCTGTTTTTTTTTTTTGAGCTTTTTATAAATGGAATCATAATTGACTTTAAAATTCAGTATTGTGTGCCTGAGATTCATCGATATCAAAGTGTCTAATTCATTCCTTTTTATTACTGTGTAGTATTGCTTTGTTAGAGTATGTATTAATTTATTTATTTACTCGTGTTCTTTAAAAAACATAATTATTATCACATCACTCCTTAGGTTAATTTTGTGGTGGTCCATTGCACTTAGACTAAAATCAGGCTCCCATCCATGGTATATAATTCCTATAATTTCTGTCTCAACAGTGGTAATACTGACACACTGGTCTCCATTTGTTCCTTGAACATGTCTAAAGTGTTCTGGCCTCAGGGCCTTTGCACAGCTGGTTGTCTTCTCTCTGGGGCTCTGCCTGCAGGTCTTTGTGTGACTTGGGTCTCAGTTCCATGGCACCTCCTCCTAGGGCTTTCCTGTGCCCATCCTACCTACAGAAGCAGCCCCACTCCCTACTGTTTATCCCACTACCCTGATCTCACTACCCCATTCTACTTTCTTCCTGGCACTGACGCATCTGTTTGCCTGCTCAGTTTCTGATTCCCTCCACTGAGATAACAGCCCTGTGAAGGCAGGTGCTATGTCTGTTGTGTTCACAGCTATTTTTCCTATAACTAGACCCTGAAGCAGCCCTTGGCACACAGTAGGTCCTCCCTACATATTTGTTGAGTGAATGAATACATAATGGTTTGATTTTAAAAAAAGTCAAATAAATTGGGCACTGTGCTTCTCCTTAGGTCAGTGGTTCTAAATGGGATGATGTCTCCCGAGGACATTGGCAATATCTGGAGACAATTTTGGTTGTCACACCTGGGGTAAGGGTGCTACCAGCACCTACTAGGTAGAGGCCAGGGATGCTGCTAAATATCCTATAATGCCCAGGGTGGCTCCCAACAACACAGCATGATCTGGTCCAAAATGTTAATAGTGCAGAGATTGAGAAAGTCTGTCTTAGGGGAAAGGAAAGAAAGGAAGGAAAGAAAGAAAATAAAGTGAGAAAAGGAAGAAGGAAGGAAGGAAGATGAAAAGAACAAGAAGGAAGGAAAGACATAGAAAGAAAGAAAGAAAAGAGACACAGAAAGAAATGAGAAAAAAGAAAAGAGAAAGGAAGGAAGGGAAGAAAGGGAGGGAAGGAAAGAGAAGGGAAATGAAAGGAAGGGAAGGGAAAGGAAGAAAGGAAGATGGCTTCATAGTGACCTTTAAAACAAAGCTTTAATTTCCCTCGTTTTTATTTTAAAAACAAAAATAAGATTGACGAGACTATAGAAGCATATTAAATCATAGAAAGCATAAAAATCTAGAGATAAAAAATTCTATATTTATAACTAGACTCAAAAGGATTTGACCCTTTGATTTTTCATGGCACAATAAACCAAATGAGTTTGTTTAGTAGTTAAAATGTGAGCAAGAATGGGCAGACGTGGTAACAGTTAATTTAGGATTAAAAAAAAATCCTCCCCAAACAATAAGGTTGTAACACAGCAGTATCATTTAAATAGCGTTTTCCAAAATGAAACTCTCATTTTCTTAGCATAAAAGAGATTTTAAACTTTTAAAATGCACACAGTCGGCCAGGAGCAATGTCTCACGCCTGTAATCCCAGCACTTTGGGAGACTGAAGCAGGTGGATCACTTGAGGTCAGGAGTTCGAGACCAGCCTGGACAATGTGGCAAAACCCCATCTCTACTAAAAATACAAAAATTAGCTGGGCATGGTGGCCCACACCTGTAGTCCCAGCTACTTGGGAGGCTGAGGCAGGAGAATTGCTTGAACCCAGAAGGCAGAGGTTGCAGTGAGCCAAGATCGCACCACCGCACTCCAGCCTGGATAACAGAGCAAGACTCCATCTCCGAAAAACAACAAAAAAAAGTGCACAGATCAATGGAATGATCCCTGGGTATTGTGGGATGCACAGCCAACCACAGGAGTGGTGCGCAATCTGTAAATCACACTTACGTACCTGGAGCTTGACTGAGGTGCTATCCTTGTTGGAGCCCATGCTGCAGGACCACCTGACAAGAGGAACCTTCTAGAACAATCTCCCCTTTCCCTTCTAAATTGATTTCTATTTTAACTTCTCTGGACATGTATGTCTTGAATTATGTTCTCATACTCATCATGCTGCCACTGACTCATAGTTACTGTGCCCAACACTGGGTATGTAAGAGTGGACTAAGTACATTTTCTGAATCTACTCTCAAGCTCTTAGGAACTCAGGATATTTAAACTGTCTTCACCTGCTGGGAAAGATGACCAGTTCATCTTGCTCAACTCCTCCACATATATTTTATTTGAAATAATTTTTAAAAAGGAAACTTTTACATTGAAAAACGTAAAAAAATTTTTTTTAAGTTTAAAATTCAAGTTTTAATTTTTTTTTTTTGAGGCAGCATCTCATTCTGTCACCCAGGCTGGAGTGCAGTGGCACAATCTTGGCGCACTGCAACCTCTGCCTCCTGGGTTCAAGGGATTCTCATGCTTCAGCCTCCCAAGTAGCTGGGACCACTGGTTTTCACCACCAAGACCAGCTAATTTTTGTATTTTTAGTAGAGATGGGTTTTTACCATGTGGGACAGGCTTGTCTCGAACTCCTGGCCTCAAGTATTCCATCTGCCTCGGACTCCCAAAGTGTTAAATTAGAAATCTCTATGAAAAGACTTCCCACTGAGCTTTTGCGAAGAGGCTCCCAGTGAGTGGTGTGTATGTGCTTCTGTGATTGTTTATTACCTGGAGGAAGGTATGGGCCCATAATCGTGACCTGACTTTCAGGACTGCGCTTTCTCCTCCTTCAAGTCGTCCCACTGCACAGGAGATCTGTAAACACTCGATATTTGTACAGTTCTGCAAACAGCAGTGGGAACACGTCAGTCTTTAAATTATGGTAGAGACTGAACACTGAAGTTAGCTTATTTACATTTTATTTCCTCAGAAGTCATCACCTTATCATAAATTATTCATTTAAATAAAGAACAATATATTGCAACAACCAAGAAAACACGGTTAAGTGGCGAGGACGAATGGAACACAAAATACAACATAAAATTTAAGCTGTTTTCAAATGACTTTAAGACCATCTTTCTGCAGCAGCAATTTAATTGTTCTGTTTCATTTTCTCAGAACTGGGGAAGGCATTGCTTATAGATATTCACAATACCCGATGCTGGGTTCAGCAAGTCTGGAAGGGGTTGCAGAGGAAGACTCCTGAGCCCATATTATCTCAAAGACCTACAGTTACTGACCCATTGATGTACATTTGTTCCATAACGTTCTTCTGTCTAAATTATTTCCTGGTTATAAAGGAGGCTTTTCTGTGACTTTTATTCATTAGGCTATTTTTTAATCAGTTTCTAGAATTGCCCAGCATATAATGAATAACCTTTAATATATGAAATGTATTTTCCTCAAAAGGATTCATTATAATGACATTCTATCTATCAAATCAGATTTTCTTTCTTTTTTCTTTTCTTTTCTTTTTGTTTCTTTTTTTGAGACAGAGTTTTGCTCTTGTTGCCCAGGCTGGAGTGCAATGGTGTGATCTCAGCTCACTGCAACCTCTGCTTTCTGGGTTCAAGTTATTCTCTTGCCTCAGCCTCCTGAGTAGCTGGGATTATAGGCACCCGCCACCATGCCTGGCTAATTTTTGTATTTTTAGTAGAGGTGGGGTTTCATCATGTTGGCCAGGCTGGTCTTGAACTCCTGACCTCAGGTGATCCACCCGCCTCGGCCTCCCAAGGTGTTGAGATTACAGGCATGAGCCACCATGCCTGGTCTCGAATCAGATTTCCTAATCAGATTCCAGCATGGAAATAAATGAACATATCATGATCCATTTTCTGTGTGCCATGCACAGAATGATACTTCTCTAATTGTACTCCCTCATGGGTTTAAATTTATCTTGTGGCCCATGCGTATTCATTTTTCATAGCTTAAGCACTCAACATTGGCCTGTGAGTACTCAATAAAAATCAATGTATTGGATATTATGTGAAGTAGTTGACTGAGACATTTCACTTTAATGAAATTGATATAACACAGAATAATCCAAGGAACATATTACGACGAGAACCTTTTTCGAGGACATTTTTCAAGATCCTCAGAATTCTCTGCAAAGGGGTTAGCAATATATTGTCTGATAAATTGCGATGAGATTCATTTCCTACAGGATGCTTCCAAAGGCAGGTGGGTGGACTGTCCTTGGGCTACTAGAGTTGGGTGCTGAGGTGCTGATGTTGTTTGGCTGTGTCCCCACCCAAATCTCGTCTTGAATTATAGCTTCCATGACTCCCACATGTTGTGGGAGGGACCTGGTGGGGGATAACTGGATCATGGGGACGGTTTCCCACATACTGTTCTCATGGTAGTGAATAAGTCTCATGAGATCTGATGGTTTTATAAGGGGTTTCTTCTTTCACTTGGCTTTCATTCTCTGCTTGCCTGCCACTATGTAAGATGTGCCTTCTGCCTTCTACCATGATTGTGAGGACTCCCCAGCCATGTGGAACTGTCAGCCCATTAAGCCTCTTTTTCTTTATAAATAACCCAGTCTCGGGTATGTCTTTATCAGCAGCGTGAAAATGGACTAATACAGGTGCCCGCAGCAGGAGCAGGAATTCTCAAAACTCTGTGGTTTGTGGCCATTTCAAGGACTCTCATGTTGACCTGTGCTCCACGGCTGACATGCTGTGTACCACTAACCCTGCCTTTCAGAGAGAAAAGGAGTGTCAAGGTCAGGAGTTGTAGACTCCCTGCAGATGGGATCCTAGTTAGCCAGCTCTGCTAGAGGATTCTGGAGAAGACAATGCTTGGAATGAGCCATGAAGGTATGAATGGGAGGTCACCTAGTGGAATGGGAGACCTGGCCCACGATTCTGTTGTACTAGACCAGGGCATGCTCGAGAAAGGGAAGGGCAGGGTATATGAGGGTGAAATGGACAGATGGAAGTAGGATAGCAGCAAGAGAAAGTCTGTATGAAGAATCTTCCTATGCATGCTAAGGAGTTTAAATTTTATTCAGAAGGCACTGGGGAGCCTGGAGGCTTTTATATCCAGGGGATATTGATCAGGTTTGCATTTTAGAGGGATGAGTAATAGGAAAGAGAAGAGCGAGGGAAGAGTGGGGGGCAGGAGGGTGATAGGGGCCCGTTGCAAGAGCCCCCGGTGAGTGATGCTGAGGCCCTGAACTGAGGCAGTGGAAATGGAGAGAGGAAGATAAATTTTGGAGAAGTTTAGAAAATAGAATAGAGACATGCTGACTACACAGAGGTTGCATGAGAATGCTCTTTGGAGAAGAATGGGGTGGACGGGTGCTGGTAACACTGAGACTGGGGATTCTAGAGAGGAGATACATTTGAGAAGTCATGGAGACAAGGGTTTTGGGTATGTGAGGATGGGGGTGGCTCTTAGACACCCAGATCATGCCTTTAAGGCTAGAATTCAGTAAGGGAGGGCTGAGATGACAGGAGGCACTTAGGAAGGACTGGAAATATGATCATGCAAAAAATTAAATGGATGGGAGAGAAGAGGAGGGGGCTGGGATGGAATCCTGGGGCACAGGGGCATTGAAAGGATGGGCAGAGAGAAATCTTAGATGAGAATTTCTAAGGAGAGACCATCCAAATGGCAGAAAGAGAACCAGGAGGGGATGTTTTGGGGGGAATTTCAGAAATGTGATAGTTTCAAGAAGTGGCCAATAGTATCAAATGCTGGAGAGGCATTAAGAAAGGCAAGGTGGCTGGAAGCTGGGCAATGAAAGGGAAGACAGGAAAGTTTGGAGAGGAGGAGATGGAGGTGATAGCTACAGAAACAGCAGGGGCCCACTACGAGAAAGGGAAGGGTATTCTCAGGCGGAGGAGAAATTATTTTTCAGTGTTGTAGATACAAATTTTTCCTATGCAAATTGGAAATTATGATACCAACACAGGATGTTGGCATTTTGCACTTTCAAATTCCTCATCAGAAATGTGATTCAGTAAGTTGTTTTTAACTAAACAAAAAACGTAGGAGGTCCTATTTCGCTTTTGATTTTAGAATAAACTTCGCATAATCACTTTCTATCCAGAGTTGTTTTGACTCCAGGACATAGGGAGGCATAGGATTTGCAATTTTTGAACCAGTAAGAAAGAAAGAGACTAATATATGTGTTAACTAAACCAGATACGGAAATCAAGAACTGCCTTGGCCTTCATCTGAGAGTTTCTGTGATATTCGGAAGTTTAAAATTGTCTTACATCAACATTTAAAGAGAAACAATAGAAGGAAAAAAATGGACCCTGCAACACAAATACATAAAATTTTCAAAAAAAATTTAGTTATTGATCTCTGCTGTCTCAGTGTACTCCTGAGACATACCCTGAAGCTCAGGCTTGAGCTGCCACAGACCCCACTGCTAAGACTCAGCAGGGGTTTGGGCCCATGAAACCTGAACACAGCATTCTTTTTTTAAAAAGTAGAGGCTGGGTCTCGTTATGTTACCCAGGTTGGTCCCAAACTCTTGGCCTCAAGGGATCCCTCCCACCTCAGCCTCCCAAAGTGCTGGAATTACAGGTGTGAGCCACCATACCCAGCCCTGAACACACCATTCTTGCCTCTTCCAGATAAGCAGAAGACTCTGAGATTCTGGGACAGGTACAAAACTCCAAGGGTCCACACTCACTTCAAACTACCGCAGCCCAGCATCTATGCATGGACTAACAACTGAAAGTGTATGTTCCTGAAATGGATTGAAGGTCACAGTTGATGTTTTTACCATTATTCTCCAAAGTGGCCTCCATGGCAGCTTTAGAAAAGTGAAAAGGTTGTATTGCAAGTGCTCCTTAATTCTTACAGAAAAGTTGCTTTTCATTCTCGAGATAAATACTGCCAAACAACGTTAGGAATATCTGAGCACTGAAGGAGACTAAGAACAATCCTTGGCCGGGCGCGGTGGCTCACGCTTGTAATCCCAGCACTTTGGGAGGCTGAGGCGGGCGGATCACGAGGTCAGGAGATCGAGGCCACGGTGAAACCCCGCCTCTACTAAAAATACAAAAAATTAGCCAGGCGTGGTGGCGGGCGCCTGTAGTCCCAGCTACTCAGAGAGGCTGAGGCAGGAGAATGGCGTGAACCTGGGAGGCGGAGCTTGCAGTGAGCCGAGATTGCGCCACTGCACTCCAGCCTGGGTGACAGAGCAAGACTCCATCTAAAAAAAGAACAATCCTTGAAGTTAAAACCATCTGTATTTGGGAGTTCTACCCAAGCCACCCATTTCCCTCAGTTCTATGCACACTGGGATAACTCACCAGTATTTTTGCAGGGCTCTGTCTGTGGAATTCGACCACAGGCACATCCCTCTTCCTGACAAGATGAGGAATAGTAGAGTTTCGCAAAAAGGCGCTGAGCTCAGGGGTGTCTTCTGGGGAGGCAGCAGGCTGCAAAAAGAAAGTGGGAGATACCACATACAAACGCATGAACAGTTGCTACCTTTTCATTAGCCTTGAACTCTAGGAAATTTTTTTTTTCTCAGTGGAATATGATTCACATGAGGATCCAGACGTGATTACCAGTAGTGTGTTTGACAGTGACGTGACCTGCACGCACAAGGAACAAGCTTTTGCACTCTTCAATGACAGGAATTCATGAAGCATGGGGAACGCATTCCTGGGAAGTTTATCTTGCAAGGAGAAGATTTGAAGCAGAAGTCATTTCCCCATAAGGATAGAAAACAGGCAAGTGACGTTTCAGACATGAGCCATCCTTCTCTCATTACTTTCCTCTCATTGTAGAGCGGGGCCGGTTAAACTGAGGAACGTTCTGTATGGGGACATGAATCCTGAGGTGATAGAAAAGTGAGGTGCCAACCTCATTTGGGGAAAAAGCCTGATGTGATCAAACACCCAACATCCACATGGCTGAACCCCACGTTCCTGTGCTCCTTTAGGAGAAAACTCTGCCCTGATGAAAACAACTTTTCGACAGCCTGCTACATGCTTACTGTGCTGCGGTGGCGTCTGTTTTTAGCCCCGAGTTTGTTTTGCAAATGTCCTAGAACTTACTATTTTATCTCAGGTTCCATGCTGGGTCCATCTGCTGGCTGGATAAATATTTTGAGAATTCCAATAAATCACGCAGAATATCGCATTAACATTCTTTATTTTAGACCCACTGAATACAAAGACCTAATTTTCTGCTCCCCACTCCCACCCTTGGGAATTATGATTTCTTTTACACAGTTTGTCTTCGTAGTCACAGGAGCAATAATAGTATGCCCGTCTCTATGGAATGAATAAAAGAAATTTCTACATTGCAGATGTAGGCTGCATCACAAAAGATGAAATGAGAGTGCTGAGTACGTCATGAAAACCTGGAAAAACCTACTAGACAAACAAAAGGATGGAGTCCAGACTCCCTAGCATGGCATACACAGGTCCTCACCTGCTGGCCTTGGCCGGTTTCTCCAGCCTCTTCTCTGACCTAGAACCCTAGGTCCCTCGCTTCAGCATGCTAACCTGCTCTTCACTCCCAATGGCCCCAGGCACACTCGCCAAGCCTCTGTTTGATGTTCTGCATGCTTGGTCTGGGGCCCATCTGTGCCTATCCAGCTGTAGGTCAACTGCCTGCTAGCTGGTCTGCATTGCTAGATGAGAAAATGCAAAACACAAAGCAGAGAGTCACTTACAGCCTCCCAGGAAACAGGGAGACGAAGATAATCTGGAGAGGAAAGCTAAGGCAGGGAGATCAGATGTAGGAGGTAATCTAGGAAAGTGTGGCTTTTATAGGAGCTCAAGGAAAACAAAGTTGCCAAAATAAGAGAGTGACAAAGAATGCCAAATCCTGCAGAGGAGTAAAAAAGGGTGAAGACCTTTATGCACCGAACTTGGCAATTTTGTCATGTTCATGACATGGATGGAGCTGGAAGCCATTATCCTCAGCAAACCAACACAAGAACAGAAAAACCAAACACTGCATGTTCTCACTTATAAGTGGGAGTTGAACAGTGAGAACACATGGACACAGGGAGGGGTACATCACACACTGGGGCCTGTCAGGGTAGGAGGGCGGAGGGAGGGAAAACATGAGGAAAAATAGCTAATGCATGTTGGGCTTAATACCTAGGTAATGGGTTGACAGGTGCAGAAAACCACCATGGCACATGTTTACCTATGTAATAAACGTGCACATCCTTCACAGGTACCCCGAAACTTAAATTTAAAAAGATATTATGGGCCAGGCTTACTCCTGTAATCCCACCACTTTGGGAGGCCGAGTCAGGAGGATCTTGGCTTGAGGCCAGGTGTTTGAGACCAGACTGGGCAACATAGTGATACCTCATTGCTAATTAAAAAAAAAATAGTCATTGTGGTGGTACAAGCCTGTAGTTCCAGATACTTGGGAGGCTGAGGCAGGAGGATCATCTAAGCCCAGGAGTTCAAGGCTGCAGTGAGCTACAATCATGCTACTGAATTCTCAGCCTGGGCAACACAGTGAGGCCCTGCTTCTAAAAATATAAAAAGAAAAAAAACAAAATTACAGATGTCCTTTTATGAGGAGAGATTGGTGGAGGTGGAAATTTAACTGCAGTAGCTCAAGAGTGAAAGGATTTTAACAAATGGATGATTATTTAAAAAGATATGAAATTAAATCCTCCTGTTGTTCTTATATTAAATTCCCTATGGCTCAGAGACAAGATGAGCCTTGTCCCCCAAATAAGGCATGAAAACAAAATATTGATGTTTGTAGCAACACTATTTATAATAGAGAAGAAAAACCGTAGCTTAACACTTTGTAGGCATATACAGGTTACTGATTAAATAAGTTATGATCTATTTATACAGAAGACTACTGGACAGGTTTTAAAAATGATGGCATGAGGCTCCATTGGAATTTAGAAAGATACAAGATATTAGTAAGGGGAAAAGACAGCTTTACAACAGCATATGTAGTAAGATTGTATTTTTAATAAAAATGGATGTATCTGACATTGTGGATCTATAAATAGAAATAATCTGGAAGGGCAGTCCTCAAATGTTAGAGTAGTGGAGATCCGATGATATTAAGGAAGTTTTGCTTATTTCTTTTTAGGTATGATAATTTGTAGATTTTAAAAGGGTCTCCTTATTTATTTTTCATTTTTATACACAGGGTCTCACTCTGTTGGTCAGGCTGGAGCACAGTGGGTACAATCGAAGCTCATTACAGCAGGGTGATCCTCCTGCTTTAGCCTCCCAAATAGCTAGGACTACAGGCACATCCCACCGCACCTGGCGAATTTCATTTTTGTAAAGACAGCCTCTTGCTATGTTGCCAAGGCTGGTCCTGAACTCCTGGGCTCAAGCGATCCTCCTGCCTCAGCCTCCCAAAACATTGAGATTACAGGTGTGAGCCATTGTGCCTGGCCAGGTCTCCTTTTCCGTTGGCAATATATATATATAAAGTAGTAAAATGTTTATGGATGTCGTGGAAAAATAAGTTAATGCATAAATAAATGGAAAAAATAACAGTAAAGAGGTGGTAACACTATTAGATATTTAAAAAGCTCTTCTTTATGTTTTTCCATATTGCTTGGTATATTCTTATGATGAGCATTTAGCGTTTTTAACATAAAAATTATGAACAATGTACAAAAATGTAAAATTGTAAAAAAAGTAAATGAGAAATGAAAAAGTAGGGATAGCAAGCACAGCTCGGCTATAAATGAAAGGGGAAAGAGGTCCCTTCTTGGAAGAGAACACAGAGTCAAATTACTGCACTTACTGTTTGTTTTGAAGATGGGAGAAATTAAACAAAGTTTATAGAACCCAAGGAATGTCCAAGGAGAGAGGAAGAGGTTGAAGATACGGGAAATGGGGATACTTGATGTAGCAAAGTTAATTCACGGAGCTGGAGGAATAATCCTCCTTTCTCTGGAAGTGCTAGAAAGAAATTGAGGATGGAAGAGAGATGATTAGGGGTATGTGGAAGGGTGGGGTGGTGTATTAGTCCATTCACACACCGCTATAAAGAACTGTCCAAGACTGGGTAATTTATAAAGGAAAGAGTTTTAATTGACTCACAGTTCTGCCTGGCTGGGGAGGCCTCAGGAAACTTACAATCATGGCAGAAGGTGAAGGGAAAGCAAGGTACCTTCTTCACAAGGTGGCAGGAGGGAGAATGAACAGAGGAGGAACTACCAGACACTTATGAAAACATCAAATCTCGTGAGAACTCACTCGCTGTCACGAGAACAGCATGACGGAAGCTACCCCCGTCATTCAGTTACTTCCACCTGGTCTCTCCCTTGACACATGCGGATTATGGGGATTATAATTCAAGGTGAGATTTGTGTGGGGGCACAAAGCCTAACCCTATCAGTTGGGGAGGGGTTTGGGATGGGGAAAGGGATCATTCCTAATAGTAATGATAGAGCTATTGCATAGGAAGGACAGAGAGAGTGGTGAAGGTTTAGACAAGGCAACGAGGAGGATGGGGAGGAGTGATCATCACAATGGCAGATGCCCCTGCGAAGCTGGCGGCTCCGTGAACGTGCGCCGACATCAATCTCTCATGGCGCCATCAGGCTATGGGGTAGAGAAACCAGGCTGTGGGACTGTGCATTACTGAGATTTTCAGGGCAGGGGCTTGGAAGGATATTAGAAACAAGAGTTATGGGGGCTTGTAAAAGCGTGTTTCAAGTAACTCATCATGGAGTCCAGACTTGGCAGGAAAGAAGGTGTGGCCAGAGGAAGTCCTGAGAGTGGGATGGGGTAACTGTGTCAGAGAAAGCATTTATACCAGGGAAGAAAAATTTTCTTAAAGAGAACAAGTGAGACCATCATAAAAATAGGAGATTGAATTGGAGGAGAAAGGAAAGTTGAGTCGAATGTTTTGGAGGCAGGGTAGCTTGAGGTGTTGTTGAAGACCAGTAGCAGAAACCCTGGGACATGGAGTGCATGGACGGGAGGGGAGGCCTTGGATAGCCCAGCCCTGCAGGCGCTGGGACATCCCAGAACCATGGCAGAGCCTGGCACAATGAGGAGGGGAAGCCCCACAGTTGATCGAGGATGCTGTTATGGTTTGGATATTTGTCCTCCCAAATCTCATGTCAAGTTTTAATTCCCAATGTGGGAGGTGGGGCCTGGTGGGAGATGCTGGGGTCACGGGAGTGGATCCCTCATTAATGGCTTGGGCCATCTCTTTGGTGCTAAGTGAGCTTCCACTCTGAGTTCATACGAGATCTAGTTGTTTAAAAGTGTGTGGCACTTCCTGCCCACCCACCCTCTCTCTCTTGCTTCTGCTTTCGCCATGTGAAGTGCCCGCTCCCCACTCTGTCTTCTGCCATGAGTAAAAGCTCCTTCAGGCCTCCCGGAAGCCAAGCAGGTGCCAGCTCCATGCTTCCTGTACAGCCTGCAGAACCGTGAGCCAATTAAACCTCTTTTCTTTATAAATTACCCAGTGTTAGGTATTTCTAGCCAGGCAAGAATGGCCTAATACAGATGGCCAATGATCGAGGATCTGATAGAACAGTTTTGATGGCATAAGATAAAAAGTGAGCTTAGACAGAAAATTAAGAATTGTGGAAATCGCTAGCTAAAATTCTCTCATATGTTTTCTGTCATATACCATGTGGTTGTACGTGTAGATTTTGCTTTGAGATGAATCACATGCATTTTTTTATAGGTTATTGACAATTACGTTACAGAGGTTAACTCTGTGGTTAACCAAACTACAGAGAAGAGGCACTATAAAAAACGAGGGACTGACTCTTTATTCTCAAGCTATAGCCTATTATTATTATTATTAGCGGTAAGCAGTAATAGTAGTGGTAGTGCTAAAACAGTAGCCCAAACAGCCAGTTGCGGTGGCTCATGCCGGTAATCCCAGCACTTTGGGAGGCCAAGGCAGGCAGATCACTTGAGGCCAGGAGTTCGAGACCAGCTTGGCCAACATGGCAAAACCCCATTTCTAACAAAAATACAAAAATTAGCCGGGCTGGTGGTGGTGCACACCTGTAATCTCAGCTACTCAGAATGCTGAGTCAGGAGAGGTGCTTGAACCTGGGAGGCAGAGGCTGCCATGAGCCGAGATAGTGCCACTGCACTCCAGCAGCCTGGGTGACAGAGTGAGGCTGTCTCCAAAAAAACAAAACAAAACAAAAACAAAAACCAATACTCCAAAGAAAACTCTTTAACTTCCAGTGTGGTTTCATCAGATGTATCTTGTGTACAAATAAAGAACATGTCCTATTGGGGTAGATTGTCATTCACAAACATTTTAAGTGGTCTCTCAATAAAACACAGGGCTTACTTTGAGCTACAGAATGACAGTGTCACGTGGCAGGGGTTGATGGAACACATCTCTTTCTTTTGTGACACTGTTTTACAAATAGAGGAATGCCACTCTTAAACACCATAGTCAAAAGGTCTCCAAATAGCTTGCAAACCAGCTTTCTGAAATGACATTCCAGAAATTATTTAAAAACAGAACAAAACAAAAAGGAAGAAGCTACCCAAGAAATCTAAACAACAATTAAAGCCCATTTTCTACATGAACATTTGGAGTCTCTTTCACAATTGACAATGAACCTACAGGCCATGGTTTTCCACTGAGGGTGGAGGATGCTGGCCTCTTAGCATCCATGATAGGCAGACATTCCCAGGACAATTTGTTAAGTGCTAGGAGAACCTGGTGGTCACCACTAAAGTGTCTTCTGCAGAACAAATGAAAATGACTTCTTTCTGCAATAACGAAATAATTGTTGGTAAACACGTTTGTTTCTACAGCTGCTACTCAGAATTTAGCCCAACAGGAATTTTCTATTTTCATCATTCTTTACCAAACTCTTCACTGTGTCATAGGTTTAAATTTATGGATTAAAGGGATACTGTGCAGCCAGAATGTCGGAAATGCGGCATTTGAAAAAAGGAATTGGGTGAAATTAGATGAAGGGCCCTGTGAACCTAAACAGGAGCAATGCACACTATCTTTTTCTTGTTTGTAATTTGTTTTTGGATTTCAGGTATTCCTAGCACACAAGAAACAACAGACAACTCTCATGTACTTTGCCTTTAATTAAACCGAAGTGGGGACAAGCCCCGGGGGGCAGTCCACCATGTAATTTTCTTGAAGACATGAATGTTGAGGATTTGTAGGGAAAGAAAACCCCAACTTTTTGAACCTCCTGAAAAGTTCATGCAAAGCATAACTAAAAGAATCAACTCACTCCACTGGTGATGTTGACGCTTTCTTAGTATTTGAACATGGTGTTTTTACATTCCAAAATATATGTGCAAACCTGAAGACGATCTCAAAGAGAAGGTAAAAATCTCAGACTGTACAATTCTTTTTGATGGTCAAGAATTGGATCTTCAGGCACTCTTAAAAAGGCAAATACAATTCTTCTACCACAGGTAGCATTCCCATAAGAAAGAGAAAGAATACCTAGGACAGACTGACCAGGTCCAGGGGCAAGCCATCGATGTCACTAGCACGTCACAATTGGAGAGGAAGTAAATTAAAATTGACTACTGTCTTCCTGATCAGACCTTCTAAAATAATAAACAGCTAAGTTGTTTTTTTTTTTCTGGGAGGAGAGTTTATAGAAGACAGCTGAGTATTGAAGAGGCAAGTAACAGCCATCAAATAATGCTTTAGCTAGGACATAAATTACGGTTCCTGTGGTCAAGGCTGTCAAAATGATTCCACAAAGAAATCAGGAGTTAAAGATATACTAAATAATCTTCTTCCTTTCGTGTCCTGATTTTTTTTTTTTTTTTTTTTTTTGAGACAGAGTCTTGCTCTGTTACTCAGACTGGAGTGTAGTGATGTGATCTCGGGTCACTGCAACCTCCGCCTCCCGGGTTTAAGCAATTCTCCTGCCTCAGCCTCCTGAGTAGCTGGGACTGCAGGCATCCACCACCATGCCCAGCTAATTTTTGTACTTTTAGTAGAGATGGAGTTTTGCCATGGTTGCCAGGCTGGTCTTGAACTCCTGACTTCAAGTGATCCTCCTGCCTCAGCCTCCCAAAGTGCTGGGATTACAGGCATGAGCCACTGTGCCTGCCATATGTCTTGATTTTTAAGGTGTGTGTGTGTGTGTGTGTGTGTGTGTGTGTGTGTGCGCGCGCGCATGCGTGCGCGTGAGTGAGAGACAGAGGGAAAGAGAACCAGGAACTGTTGTGCCAGGAAGTAACAAGAGCGCCTGCATTCTGAATTAAGGAAAACCAGCACACGAAGGCAGTTAGGAAGAAGAAAGTACCCTTAAGGATAAGACAAAACTATGCAAATTTGCCAAGCCACTGTCTGCGGGCCCACTCTTGCTAAAACATAACTCTAAAACTCTCATCCCTAATGGACGGTGTCTGTGTCTCCGCTTTCCATGTTTGTACTATCTGGTTGTAATTTGGACTTCCCATGAGACTGGTCTGTTTCAGGAGACATTCTCGGCGGCAACCTCCAGCTTTCCGTGGCTCTCACAGCAGCTTTTACAAACAGCATGGGCTTTCTCTCGTGTTAAGCTCTTCTTAGTCTATTAAGTCTTTCAGGTCACTTTTATCTCAGGATTGTTTTCCTGAACTTGGGCCCAAAATGGTGTTCCATAGTCTTAATATAGGTTATATGTGGGCATCTTATCGGTCTTCCTCTCCTAGGTATGGTCTCACATCTAAGACTTTTCCCTCTGCATCTCACACTTCGCTGTCTATTACAAAATCTTGCCAATTAAAGAAAAATCCTAGGCCAGGCATGGTGGCTCACACCTGTAATCCCAGCACTTTGGGAGGTTGAGGTGGGTGAATTGCCTGAGCTCAGGAATTTGAGACCAGCCTTGGCAACATGGTGAAACCCCATCTCTACAAAAAAAAAAAAAACAAAAATCAGCAAGGCGGGGTGGTACATGCCTGTAGTCCCAGCTACTTGGGAGACTGAAATGGGAGGATTGCTTGAGCCTGGGAGACAGAGGTTGTTGCAGTGAGCAGAGATAGTGCCATTGCACTCCAGCCCACGCAACAGAGTAAGACCCTGTCTTAAAAAAAAAAAAAAAAAGGCCGGGTGCAGTGGCTCACTCCTGTAATCCCAGCACTCTGGGAGGCTGAGGAGGGCAGATCACCTGAGGTCAAGGTTTCGAGACCAGCCTGGCCAACATGGTGAAAACCCATCTCTACTAAAAATACAAAAACTAGCCGGGTGTGATGGCAGGTGCCAATCCCAGCTACTCAGGAGGTTGAGGCAGGAGAATCACTTGAATCCAGGGGGCAGAGGTTGCAGTGAGCTGAGATTTCACCACTGAACTCCGGACTGACTGAGTGAGACCCCATCTCAAAAAAAAAAAAAAAAAAAGAAAGAAAAAGAAAAATCCTTTACTCATGAAACTTTTGGCTCCTCAACAGGTTTTACTTTTCCAGCCTTACCTCATCTTATCTTATCTATCTTATCTTATCTTATCTTATCTTATCACAGTCTGTGTGTGGGACTCTCCAAACCCTAGGATAAAGCCCATCAACTAAGAAAATTGATAGTTTGAAATAATTATTGTACTGGCTTTAGATTAGTTGAGAAATACTTAACTCAACTCTAAAATTTTATTCCAAGAAGGATCTGGAAAAAAATTAGCTCTAATGGATTGCTTTGGATGCTGCAGACAGTTGAACATTTCAAAACATTGTAGATGGTACGATGCGAGTAAGGTGCCATATTAAAATCCTCTGTCTCTGACCTAGACCCTGAAGCCTGGAGGGAGACCCTTCCCGGGCATCTGCTTATGCCCCTAAATGTACAGAAAACACAAATGAACCGGATTAAGCAGAAGCTATCACCGGAGAAGTAGAAACTCAAAGGCAGAGACATTTTCATTGGGAGGCAAAAGAGGAAGTGGGAAGGGATGTCCTCAAGGCACTTCCATGCCCCTACGCTGACCTCAGTTGGGCCCTGGACAACTCACAGGGGAAACACCAGTTGTGCAGCTCACCCAACCTTTCCTGATCTCCTCCAGCCCCCAGCCCTGTTGCCTACCCTTGATTCCACCTTCCCTCATGCCCTAAGGTTTGAAAGTGTCGACAAACCAAGCTGAGTGAATCCCATAAACCCTGACATGAGGGAAGCATTTATTTATTTGTTTGTTTAGAGGCAGGATGTCATGCTGTTGCCCAAGCTGGAGTACGGTAGTGTGATCATAGCTCACTGCAGCCTCCAACTTCTGGGTTCAAGTAATTCTCCTTTCTCAGCCTCCCGAGCAGCTGTGACTCCAGGGACTACAGGCATGTGTCATCATGCCTGGCTAATTTATTTTTATTTTTTGTAGAAATGGGGTCTTGCTGTGTTGTCCAGGCTGCTGTCGAACTCCTGGCCTCAAGTGATCCTCCCACTTCAGCCTCCCCAAGAGTTGGGATCATAGGCACAAGCCATGCGCCTGGTCCAAGACAAATATTCAGAATAAGAAATCACTGACTTCTAGAAGCATTTGTGTGTGGCTGCCCCTGCCCCACCCCAATTTAGTTGCTAATGCTCTGTGTTTGGGCAACGAGTGAGATGGTTGTGGGTGAGAACTTTTCACTGCTGTTTTTTAAAGCAGCCACAGGTTACAGGATGATCCCAGTGGTAGCTTACAAAAGCAGTCAATGTCTCCTCCTGAAACTTTGGGGACATTAGGGTAACTTGCTGAGATAACCAAACTGTAACCAGTTCCTACTGTGATTAAAAAAAAAAAAACCTGAACCTTGTTTAGGTCTTATCAGACGCTGAGACTTATGTGAGAAGACTTTCAGAGTTATGTTGTATTTGGAGTGCATATCCAGGTTATAGACCAGTTGTATTTCAGAAGGTTTTAGGCTAGATGTTTGGCATTCAGAATGCATTTCTCTTTAGAAATGATGTTTTAAATGGTGTTTCAGTTCTCAAGCCAGTCCACAAAAACCCAACTTAATCCTCAATAGGGCTTTGATGCCATCAGAGTATGTATTTGTAAGAAAAATAACAATGTCCAGGACTGCTGCCATATGAGTAATTTAAAAAATAGAAGAAAATCCATTTGTTAAGTACATTACATTCAGCACATTACATTAGGTGGAAATCGATTTAATTGAGAAAAATTAGGAAGTATGTGGGAACTTGTAGGGATTCTCAGGGCATATTTGGGAAGTTGTGAAGGCTTTAGAGTTAGTGGCAATGGATCCCTGGAGTGTGTGACCTCTAAAATGCTTCTTAGGAAGTCTGGCTTATTTTTCACAACTTTCCCTAGAGATCTTTGGGGGTCAGGGAGAGGTAACGAAGAAGAGAGCGTTTTTCCTGTGGGAAGTAGGCAACTTAAGAACACATAAGGAAGGGGGACGTTGACTACAAAGTGTATCTGAACACGAGGGAAAGGGATTTTGCTGAAAGGAAATCAATGGAATGATTAAAGAGGAAAACATAGGAAGGCAACGGCCAATCCCTCAGCTTTAGAAAGCTGGGGAGAGAGCGCCTCTCTTATGGGCCCACGGTGGCCTGGGACATTTTGGGGACTAGTCCAGTGGGGACTGGAGCATCCTCAGAAAGGGAGAAGAACTTATAGACATGAACTACTCACAGATGCAGCTGTTTTATGAGACATTTACTACCTAGATCACTCTTCTTATAAAGAAACTGTAGAACCAAATAATCAGGAATTGAACCTTAGTTCACTTCCCTGGTAAGTAAGATTGGATACTGGAATTGAATTCTTGCCTTGACAAATGTTATTTCTGCTGCCTCCCTGTTCCTTTTAGTAAGCCCATCCTCTGTCTGCTTCTGACTAAAAATAAAACTAACTATACAATTTTTTTTAAAGAGATGAAGTCTTGCAATGTTGCCCAGGCTGACCTCAAACTCCTGGCCTTACGTGATCCTCCCACTTCAGCCTTCTGAGTAGCTACAAACATCACTGTGCCTGGCTATGGCACAGTTTTGTTTTTTTAACAGCAGTTCATTTTCATGCTAATTTGAATTTAAAATGGTTACTAAAATTAAAAATTTCTCAGATTTATTCTGTTGAAGATAACAATGGGTAAGAGATTGTTTTTCACTAAAGTCCAAGTCATATCAAGAACAGATGATGTTTGCATTCTCTAGGAAAAACTAAATTGCCAAGTAAGTTAATAGCAACTTCACCAAAAAATTATTTAGCATCGTAAGAGGAGAATAATTTCCAGTACCCTCAATTATTTATAGCCACTAATATGAACTCTCTTGATTATCTGTTTTTTAAAGTCTTTTAAAAACTCCTTCAGACTTTCTGGAGCATTTATTAAGTATAGGTGACAGTACTTTGAGAACCTGAAAGTAATAACATTTCAACTTCTCTATGAATTTAGAATTTCAAAAATTCACAAATTACTATGATTAGTTATTTAAGGGAGATACTACTTTATATTGTGTTTAAATCTTATATTCAATTTCCACAGATTGAAAGTTTTAGGAAAATGAACATAATTGAATTGCATTTTAAAAAGTATTAGCCTCAGACAGAATTTTTCTCCAAGCGCATACATTAAAGAATAAGTGGGGGCGGGGCACAGTGGCTCACGCCTGTAATCCCAGCACTTTGGGAGGCCGAGGTGGGCAGATCACCTGAGGTCAGGAGTTCGAGACCAGCCTGGCTAACATGGTGAAACCCCGTTTCTACTAAAAATACAAAAAATTAGTCAGACGTGATGGTACACGCCTGTAATCCCAGCTACTTGGGAGGCTGAGGTAGAATTGCTTGAACACAGGAAGCGAAGGTTGCAGTGAGCCGAGACGGCGCCATTGCACTCCAGCTTGGGCAACAAGAGTGAAACTCCATCTCAGAAAAAAAAAAAAAAGAGTAAGTGGGGAGTAGGGAACACCAGGTGCTTAGTATATACTATGGCTTGGTTTGCAAGAATCTGTCAACATTTAAGACAAGTCATCTATTAGTACTATCCCAGTCACAGTATGCCACAAAAAAACAAATAACTCACAACCAACATGGTGTGTTGTACATTAAACCAGTTACATAATATATACAAACATATATAAATAGTGTCAGATATAAACTAAACATTACACTCAAAAAGAGTTAGAGGTCTCTGCAGAATCATGTGCTCAAAGAATCTATGACTGAAAGTACATGTTAAATGCAGTGCAGGATATGTAAAAGTGTTAATTATTTAAATGTTATACATTTGCATTTGCAGATGTTATTTTACAATAAGCTACTGTCCTTAAATAATTTAAAATCATCTCAATGAAGAGCAAAGAGGAAATAAGAAAAAAAATTCCAGGAAGGAAGTGTTTTAAAGAATCTTGTGTAATACAAGTGGCCTTATGTATTACTTTCACATAAAGAAGGAGGCTGTTGTCTCATAAGTCCTTTACTAATGAACCCCCTTTAGTCTTCCCTTTGAATAGAAGGCATGTTGGGTTGAAAAAGAATGCCTTTCAGAATGAGCAATGACCCAGTGTCACTGGCTGAGGTAAGGGTGGACCTGCTGTGTCCTGGCTGGTGGTGTTGGTATTCCATAAAGCCTGTGCTGTGCCATTTTTAATAGAGACACTGTGTCCTGGTAGCTACTAGGAGAACGTTCGTTCTTACATGACGTTGTCTCCTAAGGACAATATCTGACTACAAGATATTGTAGTCTTTTGTTTTTCTTTATACAAATGTGGCATTTTCAAGGGCTTATTCTAATTAATTTCTTTCTTTCACAGAAAAACATGAAAGCCAAATTTGGATGTTAATCTGGATGGGGTCAGCTCCTTGCTCCTTGTTAGTGAAAGTCAGGGCCACATACTGGCATCAGGTACAGGAGGTGGGTGCTTGCAGAGAGGCAGAATCTCAGGTCCAACCCCAGCCCTGCATTTTAACAGACAGCCACGTGATTCAGAGGAAGTTTGAAAAGCACTGCTCTAGGCTTTAAGCTTCAATTAAAGAACAGGGTCCAGAACATTCCATTCTGGGAGTTCTCATGGCCCTTGGCAAATTATCACAGTTCACCACTTGCTATGGGCTGCAGCTGGAAGAGCCTCTTTTGGCAAAGACCCTTACGAAATTTGGTAATAGACCAAAAAGACTTTAAAAATAGCATTTTATACTAATTCTCTCAGACATGACATGTCTATTTATGATTTTGGTTTGGGTGTGCTGCTAATTGAGCCAAAAATAAAAGGTGCCTATTAAAATGGGTGAAATAAATGACAAGTCACCACGAGCAATAAAATGAAAAGAAATTTAAATTTGTTAGAAGGGATATTTTAAGTTAGGCTTGATTTTTAACTATAAAATGAAAAGGTCTGATCAATGATCATTGAAGCAACTTAAAACAATTTCACTCTTCTTTTTTAAACAAGCCCAGTTTGTATTTTTTTCATACCATAAAAATAAAATCAACAAAGCCACTGATTAGACCAGACTCCTACCTTTATATCCTGTGGATTGATATTAGGATGTGTTTGGCACTGCAGAGGTCCCAGAGTTTGAATATGGAAAATATAGAGAAGAAATTCATCCCGGGCAGAGAAAGGCCAGCCCACCTCCAGGATGGTGTCACTGATGGTACTTGGTCCAATATTGTGCAGCTGTAAACAAGTGACATGTTATCTAATGGCACAGCAGAAAGCAGAGAGATGAAATCAAACTCCATATACTCTATACCCATTTTAAAAAGCATGTATTGTTGGTTTTAAGTCATCTGGACTATGACTATGGAAAATAAGAAAATTCAGAGTCGATATGGCAGGAAGCACTCTGAAAGCATCATGGGCTGGTTTTTAGAGAAAACTCTTCAATCTGTGAAGCTCTAAGAGTGGATTTCCTCAGTTGAAGACCATACTACCCTTGTCTGATAACTGTGATGCTGGCTTTAAATTTATGTTAATTTAATCGTAGCGCTAGAAATTTTAATTTTGATTTTATGCCTTCAAAACTTAGTGACTCTCTCTTTACATTGAAATCTGCCTCTGCTTTCTTGACTACTGTCAATTGCAACCATATGTGATGCACTCTCTTTCACCCTCTGGAAGAATGTCCATCCATCAAGCACCAAGGCGGGCCCATGATCACCACAGTTCATTTCGAGTGCGTGTTTCAAAGCTGAGCTCCTTCTGTTTCCATCAGCAAATCTCGAGGCAAGAAAGGCCACATCTCATAAAGAGATGAACATTTTTTAACACGTGAATCCTATACATGGAGGACACAAAATTGTTTGCCCAAAACACTAAGTGCATTTACATTTATTCCAGTGTTTTAAAAATTTAAAGTCAGCAGGGATTTTCTTCTGCCTTTTTCTTTTTTTCTCAGTTCTGAAAATTACAGTGATCTATAAAACAATGGATAATTGCTTTTGCTTATTAGATGGCCTATTTAATTCACCTTATCAAAGAAGCTTGGCAACCATTGATGTAGTATATTTTGAGTCACGAGATTAGCAATGTACAGAATATTTGATGATTGCTTTTTGCACTACCAGTAACTACCCTAAACTTTCATGATCCACATTTATGCTAAGATTTGAAGCAAGACTGCCCTGAGAATGATTGGGTCTGAATATATTTTCAAACTTTAAAGTTTCACCATTCTTGAGCAGAAACCAGCACACACAGCTTTATTAAATTATTTGACAGCTTTTTTTTTCTTTTTTCCAGTGAGTGGAATCAGAGTGGCCTTGGAGACTGTGTTATCCTTTTGCTATCAAAAGAGCTTAAGGCAAAGCTTTGATCCAGCTTTGGACAAAACTCCTGAATCTGGGCCACAGGTTGGGTGGATGATGGAGGGTTTCATGCTGATGCTGCCCAGGAGTTGAGGCATCTTCCCTACGTTTGTAAACAGTTCATCACTTTTGAAAAGGCTTTATTGTTAATCTTAGAGGATGTTATTCATGTCCCTTGTAGCTCGAGATGAAAGTCATAGTCAGAATTACTAGATTAGAGGCATGAGTTACATAGAAAAGGAACAGAAGGCATTAATCGAGAAGGAACCTCAAACAGAACGCCTTGGAACATGGTTTTACCAAAATTCCATGCCTGGTCCCTTGAAAATGAATAGGAATAACTACTCTTTACTGCTAGCATTGACTTTATTTAAAAAAAAAAAAAAAAACAAAAAAACCAGAGCAAAACCAAACAAAAGCCTGAATAACTACTAAACTAACCCTTTGCTATATGTTGGTTTCTTTTTAGAAAATTATTTATGTTTATTTATTTTTTTTATTTTTAGAGATTGGGCCTTGCTACGTTGGTCAGGCTGGTCTTGAGCTTCTGGCTTCAGGTGCTTCTCCTACCTCAGCCTCCCAAAGTGCTGGGATTACAGGCTTGAGCCACTGTGCCCAGCCATATATGTTGGCTTCTAACTGAAAAAAGTTTAAATGTTTCAGGTGATGGGTCAACAGATCCTCTCCCTGTTCACAACTTAATGCCTGAAATGGGAAAAGAACATCAGCTTCTTTTTATGCATCACTGGTTCACTTCTGGAAAATATTTTACTAATCAACGAACTATTTAAAGTCTCAGAATAAGATATTCATTTCCAGTTTGGGTTCTTTGGTTGAAAAGTAAAATTATTTTTATCTATGTACCATCTACCCATCTCGTATATTATATGTGCTTTTTATTTTATTTTATTTTATTTTATTTTATTTTATTTTAGAGACAGAGTCTCACTCTGTCGCCAGGCTGGAGTGCAGTGGCACGATCTCGGCTCACTGCAACCTCTGCCTCCTGGGTTCAAGCGATTCTCCTCCCTCAGCCTCTCGAGTAGCTGGGACTACAGGCTCGTGCCACCATGCCCAGCTAATTTTTGTATTTTTAGTAGAGATGGGGTTTGGCCATGTTGGCCAGGATGGTCTTGATCTCTTGACCTCGTGATCTGCCTGCCTTGGCCTCCCAAAGTGCTGGGATTACAGGTGTGAGCCACCACACCCGGGCGCTTTTATATGTATATATATATTTTTAGCACAATAGTGAATAGTTCTTATCATTTTCTGTCTGGTACCTTCTAGTTGCTGACCTTCAGTTTAAAAGATGGGTGGGGTTTAAAGATATCTGAAATATAGGAAAAAATGAAGTAATGTCTAGGAAGCTAGCCATTTTTGTGTCTAGGTTGTCCAAATATTTTAAAACACGGAAATAATTAAAAACAACAATGACAACAACAACAGTAACAAGATACAGTGTTTTCACCATGTAATGGCTCTCATACTAAGGAACAAGTGATTATATCCAGGATTATTCAACAGAACACTCCACTACACCCCACTGTGATATGATAGCACAACAGCACGAACCTAGGCAGAATATGCAGCTCAGAACTTGGGTTGATGTCTTTTAAAATGCAATCTACTGTAGTTCTAGCACTGTGAGGGGCTCAGGTGGGTGGATCGGTTGAGCTCAGGAGTTCGAGACTGGCCTGGGCAACATGGCGAAACCCTGTCTCTAGAAAAAAATACAAAAATTAGCCAGGTGTGGTGGTGTGCACCTGTAGTCCCAGCTACTCAGGAAGCTGAGATGGGAGGATTGCTTGAGCCCAGAAGGAGGAGGTTGCAGTGAGCCGTGATTGCACAACTGCACTCCAGCCTGGGAGACACAGTGAGACCCTGTCTCAAAAAAAAAAAAAAAAAGCTACATAGAATTTATTTGCACAGAGCATAAGAATAAACCCCTAACACAACTTTAACATAGACAATGGCTACCTCATAAATATGTTCCACCAATGGTCCAACCTCCTCCTCTTTGTGGGGCTCCTCTTCTGGTTCCCAGTTATGAATGGGCAGAACAATCTGCGGAGGGTGTGACACTCTGAAACATGAAATGCCCTGTTAATTGTTGGCAATGGCCCAGGTAAAGAATGTTTTACTAGTGGACAAGTACACTAACAGAAACAGAAGAAAGTGACTTTCAATTTATTTGAGTAGATATTCCCTACAGGGAAAAATATTGAAAGTGATGTCCAGTAGAATGACTACAGTGATGGTGAAGGATCTGAAACTGCTACTGTAGGCTCTCCAGCCCAGAGGGCAACTATTTTATAGCATCTCATCTCGTGGGCACTAAGGAGAGAGTGGAGAATGTTCCTAAGTTGAGATGAATAACCAAACCTATACATATATAAATATATACATCCATCTATTTCACATGTGAGAGTGTGTGTGTGTGTGTGTCTGTGTGTGTATGGGTTATTTAATCCCTGCTTTAAGCCATATCAAGAAATGGGATTCTTTTTTGCAGATAAAAAATGTCTAGGATGCCGTGTGTTGTGTTAAATGCCCGGTTATGAGGAAATATAGTTTCTGGTTGAAGGCGTCAGAGTGGAAGAGTGGTCATTGTACATTCCTCCTTCCTATATTTCTTTGGCTTCCCGGGAAAGCCAGGCCCAGAGCCAGAACAAAATAAAGTGTGATTGAGTTATAGAGTGGTCTTATAGATATCTCAAGTGTGAGAGAGGGACAGAGAGTTAAATGGCGTAATCAAGGAAGTAGGATATTAACTTGACATATGATTATTTTTCCCTGCAACGTACACCTAGAAAATGAGCATTGGATAAATGACATACAATACATGGCCTTATTTTATATAAAAAGCTGATTACAAGCTAAATTATTATTTTTATAAAATCTTAAGAAGGGTAGTCCTCAAAACAAACCAATGTTTTCTAGCAGTTTTTAGGTAAAACATGTCTTTAAAAGAATTCCTAGACTTTCAACTAAAAGTAACCTCAACAAAAAACATCTCTTTTGGCAATCAGATGTCATAGTGCCCTTTTAAAGGTATCCAGTAATTAACGTGGCCTCTGACAACTTCAAATGTTAGCAAAATTTATTGGGTTATATTCTTACCCTAGGGCAAGTAATTTAATTTCTGTATATCTCTCTTTCTTCATCTGGAAAATTATGATAAACTCTTTGGTTCGTGTACCACAAATGTTCGGAAAACATCTCAAATGCTTTTGGTCAAAGTTAATTTGGCCGCATTGTTTTCTAGGAATGAGTACATTTTAAAAACAGACAACCCACAGAAATGTTGCTAAATTGCATAGCTCTTTGCATATGTCCTTACTGTGCAATGTTAAATAAGAAGAACAGGGCACAACTTCGCTGGGCTGATACCGCGAACATTTCTATGTTTATATTGGTTTGTCATTATGCTATGTTCCCTTATCTGACTTGGTTTGATTAAATCATGACAGGCTTCTTTCATCAGAGAGAAGCCCAGAGAGCCTGGGTTTCTATTCCAGTCTTGACAATCTCAACACCCAAAGCTGGAGTTTTTCAGCTTGGCAACAGAGAGTTGAGTTCGTGTTCACTATCCACTGTCCATTGTGACGTTCTAGGGAAACTTTTATTTGTGTATTTATTTATTAATTTGCATAGAGAACAAACATAGCACAGAAGCTGAACACATTTTCTCTGAAAACTTTTGTTTTTATGGTCATCAATCCACAGGACTGGCCATAAATTCCCTAGGATCCTAGAATCATATGTATTTGAATCTTGACCAGTACTATGGAGATGATATCATCAAAACCCTTCATTTTATACAAGAAAGGAAGGCTGTTGTATGGAGAAGTAGAGGGTTAGTTGCAGATGAGATCTAGAACTCAGATCCTAAGTACCATCTACTCTATTTCTAATATAAAATGCACCATGGGGGCTCCTAAGCTTCAGTGGTATTTAGTGAAGACGACTTAAATTTCCTGGCACAGTTCTGTAACAAAAATCAAATAGAAGTCCATGAAGCAATATATAATCTTATCAAAACATCATGTCAAAATCATTTTAAAAGCATGGCTCACAAAACTCAGTTATTTACCCACTGAAGACTACTTCAAATCCAGGGAAACCATGGTAAAGAATGATTCTCTAAAGATCTCAGCTAAATCAGTGGAACGATGTTCATGGTTTTCTTTCTCTCTCTCTCTCTTTTTTTTTTTTAAAGACAGAGTCTCGCTCTGTCACCCAGGCTGGAGTGCAGTGGTGCGATCTCGGTTCACTGCAAGCTCCGCCTCCCAGGTTCACGCCATTCTCCTGCCTCAGCCTCCCAGTAGCTGGGACTACAGGTGCCCGCCACCACACCTGGCTAATTTCTTTTTGTATTTTTAGTAGAGACGGGGTTGCACTGTGTTAGCCAGGATGGTCTCGATCTCCTGACCTCGTGATCTGCCCGCCTCGGCCTCCCAAAGTGCTGGGATTACAGGCGTGAGCCACCGCACCCGGCCTCATGGTTTTCAAAGTGAATTTTTTAGAAAGAAGGAAGAAATCAAGCAAGCAACACAGAATATATTGAACTAATTTGCCTGGGATAAACAGCCAGTGTGGTAATCTTACAACCCGCACTGCATAGCCTTCCATCCTAAGATGGAAGATAGAACGTTATCCCAGTGACACCCTCAGATAAGAAGAAGACTGGGGTACTGTTAATGGTAACAATAAACATGAGAAATGAATTTTGGGAGAAGCAAGGAATTAGTTGTTTTTAAAATTAAACCTTATTTTGAGATTATTATAGATTCATATGTAGTTGTAAGAAATAATATGGAGAGATTCCATATGCCATTTAGCAGTTTCCCCAATGGTAACAGCTTGCAAAACCAAAATGTGATATTGTATATAATATCAAAACCAGAATATTGTCATTGACATAGTCAAGAACACTTCTGTCACCACAAAGATCCCCTTTTACAGGAACATCCACTTCCCTCTGTCCCTATCTCCTCCGTATCTCTTGGCAACCACTAATCTGTTCCTCATTTATATAATTCTGTTATTTCAAGAATGTTATATAATTGGAATCATACAGGATGCAATCTTTTGGGATTGGCTTTTTTGACTCTGCATACTTCCCTGAAGGTCCATCTGTCAATTGTTCATTCCTGTTTATTGTTGAGTGATATTCTATGGGATGGATGTACCACGATTTGTTTAACTATCAACCCATCAAAGGACATTTGGCTTGTTTGCAATTTTTGGCCATTATTAACAAAGCTGCTATAAAGATTTATGCAGGGATTCTTGTGTGAACTTTAGTTTTCATTTCTCTGGAATAAAGGAATTGGGTTTTCAGTAAGTTGAAGTATATATGCAATCAGGAAATTCAAATCTGAGGATTTGGTAGTGTGCTGTGAATCCTGTTTCAAATCTTTGTTTTCAAACCATATCATTCCCAAATAGCAAAGACTGCCATGTATTGTATGGAACAGTCTTGACTTTACCTGCTGTGGATGGTATCCTGTGCAAACCTCGGCTGTTCATGTTTGTGGTCTCTCTTAGTACATACCCATTCAATCCTGATTATTTTACAAAATTTGCAATCTCACTACTCTTCATGAACTCAGTGTATGTGGTGCTGTCTCCTGTGGCCAAGTTTACTTCTCAAAGACATGTGCTAAACTGATCCTTTGTACCACAAAATGCATACAAATCTGCTTAAAGATGATGTTATCTAGCTTTGAAAGAAATGGAACAATTCTCAGAATTTTTTCCTACTCAAATAAATGAATCCATTTTTTAATTATAAAAAACAGTAGATAAAAAACTGCTTAAAATAATGCATGATAAATTACATCAGAATAAACACCATGGACCAAAAAAAAGAAATTTCCGGGAGATGGAACATGGAAGATTTTCAAACAGTAGCTGTTTGTTCTTTGATGTATTAAACATTGAAACCAATGTTTTGCTGCATATTTGCAGGAAAGAGTTTTACTATGTAAATGGCTAAAAAGGATTTTAACACAGTCTTAGAGAATAAACTGTGGTCAATTGTTGGACATTAATCTAGCTATTAAAGTAACTGCTTTCATATGAGAAACCATTTTAATGATCTGTTTTGATAATTGGCAAAAGTGAATAGAAATTTCCTTTACTGTAAGCAATGACAGTAATATTGAAAATATTAATCTCATAAAATGGATATTGAGAATAAAGACAGTTATATTCAGCCATTAGCTGTCTTGGATTTAGTTATGTCCTAACAAATAGAAACATTTCCCAATTTTAAATTTATTTTGGAATTAAGAAAAAGTTTCAACTTATTTTTGGCTAGAAAAACTAAGATACACTAAGCTTAAAGAAGGAGACAAAAGTTCGTATACGTTAATTGTAAACTTTGAAAAGATATAAAAATAAGATAGTAAAAAATAATACTTATGTTTTTTTCTCTGATTTTTAAAAATAGCAATTTTCTCATCGAGAGAGGTAGGAGAATGAAATTAGAAGTCAACAAAAATAAAACATCTAGATTAGCTCCAAATATCTGTAAATCAAACAAGTCACTTCCCATGAGTCAACTCATGACTAAGGAAGAAATCAAAAAAAAAACTAGAAAATATTTTGAGCTGAGTTATAACAAAAAACCCAACATATCAACATTTTGGTATGCTGCTAAATTTATAGCACTAAATGCTTATATTCAAAAAAAGTCTCCAGTCAAGCATAAAATTTCTGCATAGAAGAACTAGAAATGGGAAAGTCAAATCCAAAGAAAGCACGAGAAAGGATAACAAGAGAAGCTGAAACCAATAAAATAGAAAAAAAAGAATAAAAAAAAATTAATAAAACAAAAAGCGGGTTCCTTGAAAAGATCACTAAACTCTAGCCAGACTGATCAGAAAAAGTAAAAAAAAAAAAGAAAGAAAAAAGGAGAAGATATAAACTGCCAATATCAAGAATGATGGAGAAGGCATCACTAGAAATCCTACAGCTATTAAAAGGACAATGAGAGAATATTGTGAACAACTTTATGCCAATACATGTAACAACTTAGATGAAATAGACAAATTCCTTTAATGAGAAACTACCAAAGCCCATTCAAATAGAAATAGATATTATAAATAGCCTTACATCTAAGAATGAAGTTGACTTGTTCAAAACCTTCCTACAAAAAAATCCCCACAAAACCCTCCAGATCATTTTATGGAGCAAGCATTCACCTGATACCCAAATTAGAAAAAGATATAACGAGAAAGGAAAACTACAGAGCAGTACTTCTTAAGAACATAGATGTAAAAGTCACTAACAAAATTTTAGCAAGTCGAATCCCAGAGTATCTAAAAAGGATAATCATCAAGACTAAATGTGTTTATTCCCCAGAATGCAAGACTGGTTTAAAATTCAAAACCAAAAATTAATCAGTTCACCACTTCAATGAATAAAAAAGGAAAACAATTTAACCATCTTCATATATACATAATAAGCATTTGAAAAAAAACTAAACATACATTCATGTTAAAAATTCTCAAGAAAAAAGTAGAAATAAGAGAGAACATCCTCAACTTGATAAAGGGTGTCCACAAAATCCCTGCAACTGGCATCAAACTTGATAGTAAAAGGCTGAATGGTTTTCTTGTAAAATTGAACAAGGCAGAGATGACTCTTTTTCTATTGATCATGCACTGGTGGTTCTAGTCTATGCAATAAGGGAAGAAAAAAAATGAAAGACATAAGTATGTAATAAATAATTCAACCTTGTCCAAGAAGAGGTCTGGCCTTTGCCCTCAGCTTCTGGAGGGTAATGAGTAAGCTCTTGGAATTTTATGCCTGATAGGAATATCTTTGTTTGCCTGGGGCCTTGAATCACAGTGGATATCCTAACCATATGATTTAGATACCAGAAAGACCAACAATGTGATACAGAGTGGAAGCTTTGGTCACATCATATCAATCAACTTGGAGACTGAGATCAATTACATGGGCAGATGATCAATCAATCATGCCTATGTCATAGAACCCCAGTAAAAACTCTGACCACTGAGGCTTGGGTGAGCTTCCCTGGTAGGTGATACTCCATGCATATTATCACACGTCAATAGCAGAAAAGTAACATCCCTTAACTCCACAGGGGAGAACGATGGAAACCCTGTGTTTGGTCCTTTTCCAGATTCCACAGTGTGTATTTCTTCCCTTGGCTGATTTGAAGACCAGCCTGGCCAACATGGCAAAACCCCGTTTCTACTAAAAATACAAAAATTATCTGGGCATGGTGGCAGGTGCCTGTAATCTCAGCCACTTGGGAGGCTGAGGTAGGAGAATCACTTGAACCCTGGAGGGAGAGGTTGCAGTGAGCTGAGATCGTGCCACTGCACTCCAGCCTGGGTGACGCAGCGAAACTGTCAAAAAAAAAAAAAAAAAAAAAAAAGAGAAGAAAAATATGTGCAAAAAATTGAAAAAGAATTTCTCTGCACAGGAAGAATAGAGTCAACAAAGGTTAAAAAGCTGCTGAATCGATTTCATTTAGGAATCAGGGGACCGCAAGTTAAACCCTCATTTCTTGTGATGTACCATTTCTTGTGAGGTACCATTTCTTGTGAGGTACTATTTCTTGCAAGGTACCATTTCTCGTCCACCAGTCTGGCTCAAAAACCAGATGATGTTGAGAGTAAGCTGATAGTGTGGTACAGTGGAAACTTCACCCACTTGTCACGGGAGTGTAATTTGGCATACGTATTTTGAAAAAGAGTTTGATATTATGTAGTAAAGTTAAATAGAGCACACTCTCTGATCCTGAATTTCCACTTCTAAGTATATCCTCTGCTGACATTCGTCCCCATGTGTACTGGAAGATATGTACAAAAAACAATGGCAAAAAGGAAAATAATAAAAGCCTCGCATTTTCATCCAGAGTAGAATAGATAAATAAATTATGGTATATTTTGGCTGAGCATGGTGGCTCAGGCCTGTAATAATCCTAGCACTTTGGGGGGCTGAAGTGGGCAGATTCACCTGAGGTCAGGAGTTTGAGACCAGCCTGGCCAACATGGTGAAACCCTGTCTCTAATAAAAATACAAAAATTAGCCGGGCGTGGCGCATGCCTGTAATCCCAGCTACTGAGGAGGCTGAGGCCCGAGAATCACTTGAACCCAGGAGGTGGAGGTTGCAGTGAGCCAAGATAAGCCTGGGTGATACAGTGAGGCCCAGTCTCAAAATAAAGTAAAATAAGATAAACGATGGTATAGTTTTACAGTGTAACACTCGGGCAGTTGACATGAGTGAATTACAGGCACATGCACTAAAATGAATCTCAAAAACATTGGTTTGAATGGAAAAAAATTAGAAATATACATAAAATACGATTTTATGTAGGTAAGTTTCAAAAAACTATATCCCAGGCAGGATAGCATGATCATTTCTGAGCATGAGCTCTGGAGACAGTTGCCTATATTTACATTCTGGCATTTTCTAGTTTAACCTTCAACTCCTTGTGCCGCAATTCCCTCACCTGTACAAGGAGGATACTAGCTCCTTTTAAGATGGGCTAACTTGGAGTAGCACCCAGAAAGGAACAGTATATGTTAGACATTGCTATTATTCTCTAATCCGCCAGGGGGCACCCCAGCGGCACCAGGACAGCAGGGCAGGACCCATGGCAGCACTGGCTCTGCCTACTGAAATACCAGCTGTCATCACCGAAGCTTGTAAACCACCGTGGAAAAGGAAGGAAACCAGGATTCTGGAACCCCAGTGACAACTTGGTCCAAAATACCAGTTGACATTTTTAGCCAAATCCATGATTGTTCTGAAAAACCAGAATCATCAGAAAAAAATCAACGAAGTCCAATTTCATGCCAGATAAGAACTACACACAACCCATTTCTGATTTCTTTTTTCCCCAGGCATGGATTTTGCAGCTGGCAGTCATTTCCTTGACCCTTTTCCCCCTGTCTCTCAATTGATTGCTTATTGGCACCTTCCTTAAAGAATAGGATCAAAGAAAAAAGATATAAAATATAGATCCAATCGACCCTTGCATCTGAGAGTTAGTCATTTATTAAACTCCAGATATGGCGTGGTAAGGCTAAAATGTCATTATGCTAAAATAATTATTGGAGAATTGAGACTTTTTTTCAGGGAATCACGTGGTTGTCTATTTTACCTGGCTTCTTATCAACTGGTTTTTATAGTTTGATTACTGCACTGTCAATTTGGGGAATAAAGCGAATTTTTTTTTTTGTTGAGATGGAGTTTCACTCTTGCCACCCAGGCTGGAGTGCAATGGCATGATCTTGGCTCACTGCAACCTCTGCCTCCTGGGTTCAAGTGATTCTCCTGCCTCAGCCTCCTGAGTAGCTGGGATTACAGGTACCCACAACCACGTCTGGCTAATTTTTGTATTTTTAGGAGAGACAGGGTTTCACGATGTTGGCTAGGCTGGTCTCAAGCTCCTGACCTCAGGTAATCTGCTCACTTCGGCCTCCCAAAGTGCTGGGAGTACAGGCATGAGCCACTGCACCTGGCATAAAGTGATTTCTTGTTTTGGTATTCTTGGAGTTAATTATTATTTAGGGTTTACTCTGCTTTCCAATGGAAGGCTAATAATGATCAATAGAAAAGAGTGAAAATTAATATCCACAATGAACTGTGATCTCTAATGCATCAGGAAAATTCCACATCGTTTTCACTAGTATTTTATCTTAACTCTGCATACAGAAGGATATTGTACTATTACAATGCGTTGCTTACTACTTACCCTCTTATTTCCACCTGCACTACAGCAGTGATGTTGATTTGCAGGCTCACAAAATTGCTGTCTGGATTGTCCTTGTTGGAACTAAAACACAGGGACATGTGATTTAAATCTATCTGCTCAGGCGTATTATTACAATACATGATCATAAAAAACATTCTGTATATCACAGGAGCAACACATATTACTAACCTGATCGTTCAGGATACAAGTGTATTCATTCTGCAGAATCGTAACCATTTGTACAGAGAAATGCTAAGATCTTTTATGATCAATAGTAATGTAACAACTATCTACGAAGAGACACTTTATCTGGAAATACAATAGATATCTAGAGAAACTAACACTTATTTTTTATTTTTTTATTTTTTTTGAGACGGAATCTCCCTCTGTTGCCAGGCTGGAGTACAGTGGCTCAGTATCAGCTCACTGCAACCTCTGCCTCCCCAGTTCAAGTGATTCTCCTGCTTCAGCCTCCCAAGTAGCTGAGACTAGCGGTGTGCACCACCACACCCAGCTGATTTTTGTGTTTTTAGTAGAGACGGGGTTTCACCATGTTGGCCAGGATGGTCTCCATCTCTTGACCTCATGATCTGCCTACCTCAGCCTCCCAAAGTGCTGGGATTACAGGCGTGAGCCACCGTGCCCAGCCAAAACTAACACTTTTTTAAATGGCTAAACCAAAAAGGTATTGAACTGTGTTCATTTTGCAGCTTCTACCTTTGACAAATTCGTTAACATCTCTGTGCATATCATGTTCATTGCCCATTAAATAGGAAGTGGCAGCACAGCCAGCTCCTGATTTTCCTTGCTAATAAAGAGAAGAACTGGCATGAATAATGCAGAGAAACACATAATCGAAACAGCATTTCTGTTTGGCTCTGGGATGCATCATACCATACACCGGCTTGGCAGTAATTTCATCTTCCTTACGGTTTATTTCTTAAGTTAGTATTAAAATAAGCATATATTCACTGCATACTCACCAGCTAACTCGGACAAGGAGTTGGAGAGTATTTTAAAAGACTGGTTTAAATAAATATTCATTACCCACAGTACCCTGAATATAGACCCAAGGAAGTTGGCCAGTTCATAAACAGGCAATTAGGAGATGACATGGATATTTACAAAATGCATTAAGAGTGTCTAGATAGAAGGTGTGTGTTTAACAACACTTCTTTGAACAGTGGCAAAATTATTTTTTAAGTTTGCTGGGGTTTTTTCTCTCCAGAAAATATAATTAGATATGAAACAACTTTTAAAAATGCATGGGTTTCAAAATGCATGTGCTATAAGGAAAACAAAACGTACTTCGCAAAGAGGCTCAACCAGTAACTGAGTTTTGAAGGCAGCTTCCATCTGCATTTTATAATCCTGTTATGCTTTTACTGAAGTCACTAAAAACTTAGGCAGCTTTTAGCAAACTGAGACACAGCCACATCACCACTAACAGGTCATGTTTATATTCAGGTGTCGTCAGGAAGAGAAGGCCTCTTCTTTTTTTAACATCAGATCTCACTCTGATTCGATGGACAAGCTCTAGCACCAAGATGATGGTAATGGGGTGGGTTCTGACTAGCTTTTGAAGCTTTCCAAATGTGAGAGCTGGAAAGGATATGATAAAATTCTGCTTTCAAAGCAGGAGGAGGCAGAATTGTTCCCATGATGCTTTTGAAAAGTCCTGGCCGATTGTATATAATGATAAGACAATTTGAACTGCAACCACACATAAAAGATATAAACAGGCAAATGTCAGGCTCATTTCCTGGAATGGAGCATCACCACTAAACCCACGACTGAGCTTAAGGGACTTGTTCACCAGAGGCTGAACCCCAGTTTCCAGGCCATTTTATTAAGTTCACATCTGGGGAGGATCAGTCAACTAAAAAAATGTGTGTGTGTGTTTTTAAGGCAGTATTCTGAATTCTAACCATTAAGAAGTAATTAAGTAATTTTACTTATTGTAGACTTTATGGTTCTAAATATATTATGGGTAATTCTTCAGTTTGGAAATTTAAATCTATTTGTGCCACAGATTAACCAGACTTTTTTCTATTTCTAGTTCACTACTGCTTGGCAGCTGTGGAAATTAGAATTATGAAAAAACAAAGTTTCATATAAGTTATTGCATAATTCTATTGTATTTTCTTCCCAAGTGGTTTAAATAACACACTTTTCATTACCCACAATACCCTGAATATGTAAATAGACATTGAACATTGAAATCATCCTTGAAAAGAAGTCTAACATGAAGCTTTTAGAGGCTGTTTTGAAATGCAGCAAGAACAGCAGCAAACTCTGAGTCCAGACCTTCTGGTCAGCTAATCAAAATCATCTTTTGTCACACAGTCTTGCCATGACACTTGCTACTGCATACTAGCAGTGTCAGCAATATCTCTTGTAAGAAAGGAACCAGGCTTGATAAATAACTTGGATGCTCCCTTGACCTCTTTCCTGAAAGGAAAGCTCCCTCAGTAATAGCGCTGCTACATCCAAACAAGCCATCCATCACCGCCATGGAAGCTGAACTATTTAAACTGTTGGTGCTGGTTCTACACAAGGAATGATGAATTTCCACTCTACAACTGCACCCTATGTTATATACTATGGATAGGCGTGTTTTTCACTTTATTACTCCGATGCTATTTTCTTTTGTCTTACTATTTCCTATTTCCTATATTCTAACATTCTCTCTATGCTTTCTGCGGTCTTTGGAATGTCAGCAAAGATAACACAGTATTCATCTCACCATTACTAAGGAAGAAACTCTGAGGACAGTCTCCAGGACCTGTTTGTATGTGGCAATTGCAATCTGAGACCCGTTGTACACAGGGAGGAAAATGTTTATGTCGTGCAGAGTGAGGGCATAGAGAGACCGCTTAATGCAAATATTTGGTAACAGGAAATATTTTAAGTTTATTAACATATAAAGCCCATTTCTCTCTTGACTTCTATTTGTGGAAAAGGGATTCATTAAATGCAGGTCATGGCAGTCAATATATGCCTGTAAGAGTTTAGACTTCAGAACATTTGGTTTAATTTATTTTTGGTTTAAACACATTTAAACCAAATGCAAAACCATCCATTTAGATCCTTATTTACAGCTTTGGAGTAAGCCAGCAAAGCATGCAGATAAATGCTCACCTCTCAAATACCCTAGTAATTGAGTTTTTACAGTGTTAAACGCTGTATTTTTTCTTTTGTTTTTGAGATGGGGTCTCACTCTATCACCCCGACTGGAGTGCTGTGGCGCAATCTTGACTCACTGCAACCTCTGCCTCCCGGGTTCAAGCGATTCCCCTGCCTCAGCCTCCAGAGAAGCTGGGACTGCAGGCGTGCACCACCACACCCAGCTAATTTTCGTACTTTTAGTAGAGAAAAGGTTTCACCATGTTGGCTAGGCTGGTCTCGAACTCCTGACCTCAAGTGATCCACCCACCTCGGACTCCCAAAATGCTGGGATTACAGGCGTGAGCCACCGTGCCCAGCCTCAAACACTGTATTCTTGCTTTTATATCTATAATGTATGTTTTGGGAATTTAATGCTGTATGTATATTCCAGTTCTTTCTGCATTTTTATATTTTTTAAGGGTAATGTTAAAATAGTCACGAGTAGAGATGGAATGTAATCAGTCATGACCCTTTGTTTTAGATGAAGGGGAATGTTAAAAACATGGCCACTTCTATTTTACAGCAAATTCGGCACTTCATTACTGAATTCATTATTTAAATGATGATCTACAGGATGGACTTGGGGAAGGCATCTACAACACTACCTTGTGTCTTTTGCTTCTTAGATGAACTACTAATTGCATCCATTTTCTTTTGTAACTTCAACCAAGAGTGAAGAGGAAATATCAGTGAATTTGCTTTGTACCAGACTTCTTTTCTATATAAAGGTTGTGTATTTTATGAGAGATGTATCTTTCCACAGGTGACACAAAGCTTTATGTCACCAGAGGATCACTGGCACAGAAAATGATGCAGAGGAATAGAAACTTCAGGTTACTGTCTGGAGGGATGGTGGTCCTTTGCCATGACATGTTTTTTCTGTTTTTGTTTTTGGTTTCTTTCTTAAGATACTTAGAAATATCAACAGAAGATTTCCAAAATAAAAATATTTAGGGCTACCTAAACCTATGATATATTTTTATAGATACAAAGAAATGATTTAACATGCTTTTGGTAAAATGAAGGAATATTACAGAAGAATTTATTCCATCTGTATCCCATCACTAAATTTTATCCAGATTTAAAAAACCTAAAATACAGCATAAAATGTCTAAGTTAAATTCAAGAAAGACTTCATTAAGGTCAGAAATGAACACCTCAGGTAAGTTGAGAAAACCTTCCTCTCTAGAAATCTATCACAAAGTTTGGGGTGGGAGAGTAATTTGTGACATGGGTTGTGGATTTTTAAAATCTGCTACATTCTTACAGAGTTTATATATTTTTTAAAAATCCTAAGCCTTTTATTGAAGTAGCTATTTAAAAAGTAATCCATTGCATGGAGTCATTATTCTAAAAGTTATCACACTCTAATGGTACTTCTTGCAAGATATTAAGATAAACTTAGAAATTAACCATCTTGCACACTAGTATTTGAGACTCAAATTGTGGATACTGACTTCATATTCATTTAATAGTTAGAGCAAGGGTTCAACATGCCAGGCAAGGTATAAATAAATACAGAAGGCTTGCATGTCCTGTTTACATCAGTGTTTTGCAAACTTTTAAAGCTGCAGATCACAAAAAATACATACATCTCACTAGACATCTTACTACACATATGTATACTTACCGAAAGGAACATTTCATGAGCTGTATTAATATATATTATATTATATTATATGTTACTTTCCATTCAATTTCTTTTAAATATGGGTCTAGAGCCATTAAACTGATTCCATTACCCAGCTAATGGGTTTAAGTTCACAGCTGGGAAGCCCCAGCCCAAATGCCACACTACTACTTTCTTCGGGTCTTCCTGTTCACGAAATATTATTTTCAGCCACAAAGGAGCAAACAGAATAGGTGGTAAGCGGGTAAAGTTACAGTTGAATTCTCAAATGGCATCAGCCTTAGAAAAGAGAGGCAGCTACCTGTATGGCTCTGCTTATCATTGCTAGAGAAGGGCTTGCCCTCAAAATAGAGTATCTCACCTGCATCCTGCTACAGTGCGCATAGGTAAGCCATCAGATATTCACTCATTCTTGAAAATTGAAGAGACTTCAGGATTGCCATTGCAAAATCTATGCTTTTCTTTTTTCACAGATTTTGTTCTGAGGGACTAGCTGATGCCCAGCTGAGAGCATGGGAGTTAGGGTGGGGAAAGACATGTGCTTTGGAATGAAGAAAAGTGGAAGTAAAGCAGGTGAGAGGGTGCCCAGGACAAAATTTTGCTATCTCATAACTTGGTCTGTATAATTCAATCTGTTTTTCAAAACCCCTAAAATGTTGAAATTACTGAAACAATTGAGAAAAACAAAGAAGAAATGGGCTGTGAAAGTCTGGGTTCTAATTTCAGATGAGCTTTTAAGGCCAAGGGCCTTGACAGGTGGCATCATTTCACTGTGGGTCTCTTTTCTGTTGAGTGCTGTCAACAATACAGGCATGTAAAGGTCTAACCTTCTGATTTGGAGATCGAAGTTAATGCTCATGTTTGTTTTCTCAAGACGTGGAACTGCGAATCGGAGGCCTAGGGAATACTAAAAAATAAAATAAAATCACACAGGACATAAAGCTATTACACAAGAGTAGCTTGTACACAACATAAAAATATTTTGTAAGTCATTCCTGCAAAACCCCACCCTGGATCACTGTAACTCTCTCCTTTGTTCTGCTTCTACCCCAGGTGGCTGAGAGCCGAGAGAACTCATGCAATGAACTACAGGCCCTAGAAGATTCAGGTCACAATACAGGTTGGTTCTCTTTCTCCATTTAGTCCTGTACTGCCTCTTCTCCTGCCACCTTTTTGTGTGTTAAATTGAAAATAATCCAAATATATGAGAAGACACTGATTAGTTGATTGATTGATTGATTGAGACAGGGTCTCACTCCGTCACCCAGGCTGGAGTGCAGTAGTGTGAGCATGGCTCACTGTAGCCTTAATTCCCAGGCTCAAGTGATCCTCCTTCCTTAGCCTCCCAAGTAGCAAGGGCCACAGGTGCACACCACCACACCTGGTGAACTTTTTTGTTAGTTGTAGAGCAGAGTCTAGTCTGGTCTTGAACTCCTGATTTCACACAATTCTCCTGCCTTGGCCTCCCAAAGTACTGGAATTACAAGCGTGAACCACCACTCCTGGCCAGAAATTGACTTAGAAAACTATGATGCTTCTGTTTGATGGACAATTATGTAGTCATTGAAATTATAGCTGTGAAGTCAATGCAATAATATGGAAAATGCTTCTAATGTAATAACAATCAACAATGAGTGAAGGTTACAATGTTTATGTGCAATGCACCTCAGCTATGGTTTTTGGTTTTAAAAGTCTACAAATCAAAAAATTCCTCCACAGTAAAGGAGTGCGGATGTACTATAGGAAAACGTTTCAGAATAATATGTTCTAGTTGAGGTTGCAGTTACATGGATTATTTTCTCCTTTTAAAGTTTTCCAAATTTTTAAAACTGCTTTTATTATTTTCATAACCTGGAAATAGATAAAAACATGCGGAAAATAAATTCAATGATGATATAAATAAGGAAGTAAAAATAATAGTTAACACATCTGTAATATTATGTTACTTACTCTTCCAAGCACTGTACTATGCCTTACACACATGATCTCGTGTAATCCCAAAAAGCACTCTGGGGTAGGGGCTGTTGTTGCTGACATTATACAATTGAGCAGCAACCTGAGGATTAGAGAGATGAAGTACCTTGCTCCAGGTGCGTTGCAAATAAATCACAGAGCTAGAATTTAAATCCCTGCAAGCTAACTTTCAAATCTGTTATCACAGCCACTATAGTATCAGAATCAAACCTTTAACAAAAACTTATATTCACATGAATCAGTAATAGTATGAACTAATAATAAATCATCTCTTTTGTCATAAATCAGCAGCACCAGTTCACCAGCCCTTGCTGAATGTGCTTCGAGCTACGTACTATCCTAATGGCTTTACATTTGTCACATCATTCATTGCTCCAAACAGTCCTACAGGTAGGTGTTTTCTCATTTCGGTGTGACTTGCTCAAAGTATCACAGCTGGTATAGCTGGTATTTAAACCCAGAAGTGTCTTAATTATGAGGCATTATGCCCCAGCAAGGATTTTTTTTTTGTTTTTGAGACGGTCTTGCTCTCTCGCCCAGGTTGGAGTGCAGAGGCATGATCTTAGCTCACTGCAACCTCCACCTCCCGGGTTCAAGTGATTCTCCTGCCTCAGCCTCCTGAGTAGCTGGGATTACAGGTGTGCACCACCACACCCAGCAATTTTTTGTATTTTTAGTAGAGACGGGGTTTCATCATGCTGGCCAGGCTGGTCTCATACTCCTGACCTCACGATCCGCCCGCCTTGACCTCCCCAAGTGCTGGGGTTACAGGCATGAGCCAAAGGGCCCGGCTGGATGAAGTTTTTTAAAAATTCCAAAGGAGCAATTTTCTATCAGGCTCTTCTCTCATTTTAAGAAGGCTTTTAGCTTTTTCTTGCCTTTTCTACTTGAAGAACTCCTAACTCATGCCTGAAAGCTTGGGACAGGATATATCTCCTGCAATACATTCTCTGATTCTATGGGCTGGGCCAGGCAGAATTGTTCTCCTTTTTATTCTCTGTCTCCTTTTTTACCACTCCTCCACCACTCAACTTATGACACTGCTAATTTTGAGTTTCTTATTGAGTGAAGGTTGTATCTTTTTATCTCTATATTGCCGACTCTAGCTTAGAACCTGGCATATAGAAGCAGTGCAATAAAAATTGCCAAAAGAGGCTGGACATGAGCGTGGCTCATGCCTGTAATTCCAGCACTTTGGGAGGCCGAGGCGGGTGGATCACAAGGTCAGGAGTTCAAGACCAGCCTGGCCAACATGGTGAAACCCCGTCTCTACTAAAATACAAAAACTAGCTGAGTGTGGTGGTGAGTGCCTGTAATCCCAGCTACTCGGGAGGCTGAGGCAGGAGAATCGCTTGAACCCGGGAGGTGGAGGTTGCAGTGAGCCAAGATCGTGCCATTGCACTCCAGCCTGGGCAATAGAGTGAGACTCCATCTCAAAACAAAACAAAAAAAATGCCAAAAGAATGATGAGAGTTTGTTCTTGTTTGCTTATTTCCAGTGATAGAAACCTTACTGTATTGTGATAGAGGCTACCTAATGTTGGTTTTCGTTATAGAACAATCAGCTTGGGACAGAGACCCAATGAACGTGTGACAATTTCATACTGGTAGGAGGTGCATGTGTCCTTAACTAGTACCAAACACCAGGTCTCATGGCATTGATTTTAAAGCGCTTTCATTGAGCCCACCGTTTAAAAAAATTTTCCCATGAGAAAATTTGCAACTTGTTATGAATCTTATTGGCATGTAAACATCTTATATTACTATAGCTACTCTATGGAAATGACTTTACTATTTAAAAATCAGAAGTAAAACTTCTGAATACTATCTTGAATATTTTGTTAAGTTAAAATACCAAGTCACTTGAAAATGATTTTTAAAAGATAATAGATAGAACTAAACATTCCTGGCAATTTATGATGCTTTTAAAATCTTTAGCACTGCTTTTCCATTTGGAATTTTACCACAACCCACTGAGAGTATTCTTTTTAAAGTACAAAATGAAGAAGAATATAAATCAAAGTGTTTTATAACAAAACAGAATGCAATAAAATTTTATGTGTTTAAGGGCATTAAAGAATGAGATAAGAAAGCTATTAGGGTTTCTTCTGCTATAGACCTCAGAGATAAACGAATATAAACAATTTACTTCCTGACTTCTAAAATGAATTGACATCCTTTCACATAAACACATTTGTGGTTAAGACCACACTGCCATTTTTCCTCCACTTTGAATGATACTGGTGGCCAGTTTTGTTCCCAGATTATCCTTAGATGACCTCTGGTCTAGCTGTAACACTTCTAATACTGAAAAAGGAATGAGTGGTCCATCACGTACAGATGCTAACACTGTTGCTACCACCTCAATTCATTTCTCTTTTGTCTTAGGTAACCCTCTTCATATTAAATTAGGCCATTGAGGCTGGGCTTGATGGCACATGCCTGTAATTCCAGCACTTTCAGAGGCCAAGGCAGGTGGATCACCTGAGGCCAGGAGTTCGAGACCAGCCTGGCCAACATGGAGAAACCCCGTCTCTACTAAAAATACAAAATTAGCCAGGCACGTTGGCGTGTACTTGTAATCTCAGCTACTCAGGAGGCTGAGGCAGGAGAATTGCTTGAACCTGGGTGGCGGAGGTTGCGGTGAGCTAAGATCGTGCCATTACACTTCAGCCTGGGCAACAAGCGCGAAACTCCATCTCAAAATAAAATAGGCAGTTGGATTTTTCTCAAAAAACTAGCAAAACGATTCATTAGCTTCCAGATAAAAGGACTATGGTAGTGAAAAATGTTCTAATATCTCAGTGTAGACATCCCATTCTCTCTTTCAATGCTTCATTTTAAAGTCTCATCTGTTATTCATTTGTTTTTATCCAAGGGCTTTTCACCATGTTGCAGACCGGATAGAACATGGGCTTTGCGGTAAGACTTGGTTTGAATCTTGTTCTAACCTTTACCCTCTGTGAGGCTTTGGCCAATTCATCTGACTTCTCTGAGCTTCAGTTTCCTCATCCATAAAATAAAGAAAATACTTGACTCACAGGGTTGTTTTGAAAATTCAATGAAATAACATAAAAAGCTCTCCTCCTCCCAGTGATGAATTTATAACCTAGAGGACAATCAATCCATGGTAACCAATAATAATATGTCATAGGAATATACTTGCCATTGAAATATTTATTTATTTTTGCCCCAAGAAGTGAGTTTACTATAGTTTCAGCACATTTTTGAATACCCAAGATCAATGCAACATTATAGCATAAAAGAGCAAAAATATCATTCTAGCGTAATATTCTAACTTGAGAAAAGTTTCAAATGCTCAAGCAAAAGTATGAAACATCAGGCTAATTTATTAACTGAAAGACTTATCAGCATCTTTAAAATGCAAATACGTACCTGAATCTCCCTTGAAAAGGGAATTCTTTTTTTACTTTTGGTCACTGTTGAATGTCATGTCCTTCCTTTAATTGCCATTGCTAAAATCTTTGTCCTAATTTGGTTATTTTTAAAGTCTTTGACTTACATGCCATTTCTTTTTGAATTCAAAGAAAAAGTATTTAAAGAAAATATCTATAGTAAAAAAAAAGTCTGTATAAAATTGTTGTAACTAAAAGACAGGCAAGAGTGATGTATAAAGAGAAAGCATAGAAGAGCATGCATCTTTCTGTGTTTTTAGCCTGGGACGATTCACTCTGTGTAGGTTATAATGTGAAATCCCACTGGCAATTTCCTGCCTAATTTGTTGTTGCTGCTATAGGTGCTGAGTTGCTGCGTGGTAACTGGAGAGCTTTCCATTTGTTCCCTGTAAAGTCCAGTTAGAAGGAAATCAGTCAGTATTTCTGGTTCTCTCTTACATTTGTTCCAGACACCATAGGGTTCCCAAGGTCGCACACCACCATCCTGGTTACATTTTCCATCTTGTACTCACAGCTCAGTGGTCGAAATCCCTACGATGGGAAAGAACAAGGGGTTTAGGGGGCAGGATAAATGACATCCTGACACAAAAGCCATGCTGGGGGTGCTGGGAGCTCCCCTGCATCTCAAACACCCAGGAGGCAACAGTGCAAAAAAAGTAATTGATGACCCTTAACTCAGAAGAGAAAATGGAGAGGGAAAAGTAAAAGTTAAATTTTAGAAATAAATGTGTTGGGTGGGTAAGCATATTTATTGTGTTTCATTAAGGAAAACAACGCGTAATATAGTATTTATATAAATAGTTTAGATAGTATCTTCACTAAGGTTAATGTGAAACTCAGGACATGAAAATCACAAATTATTAAACATGAGTAAATGAATTTATTCTATTAAGCCTTCCAAAAACAAAATGATCATAATATGTATAGATTATCATATGATTCAATGACCATTTGCTAGAGAATTGCCTTGAACACAAATTCCTATACACCATGGTCCCATTTTGAGATCATGCAATCGACTTTCTTCTGTTCTTCAGTATTTCAGATGTAAAGAGAATATCTTCATGTTTAGCAGTACTTCCTATTTCCTTTCCTCCCCTTATATCCTATTCCAAGTAGAGTTCATATAAACTGAAGTTAGAAGAGGTTCTTGAAGCTATATACTGGACAAATTCTCAAGGTTGAACAGATGAGAGGGGAAATACAGATTTGTTCTGGAACAGTTGCCCTTGGCTCCCAGCTCCTCTTCATGTCTGCATGCTTTTCCCAGTTGCTCAGAAACCCACCCCTCACTCTCTACCCTATTCTTTTTCCATACCTCAAACCCTATGGTGCCACTCTGCATGCAGCCATAGCTACTTACACTTTTCCATTATTTCACTCTAACTCGTTATGTGCCGTCGATATATTATCCATCACCCTTGTTCCCAAAGGTAAGCTTGCAACATAAGGACCTTCATAAAACAGCAAATTTGGGGGGAATTTCTGTCCCTGTGATAGGTTCGGAAAAGGGTTCTCAATATAATGTCCATTTATCCGTCTGTCAGCTCTATTGAAATTTTATTTTATTTTTTATTTTTTTTTTGTCCTTTTCTGTTATCTATTGAAATTTTATGTAAGAAAATAATATAAAATTTCAGAAATGATCCTCCATTCCCTTGTATTTTATTAACAAAAGTCCAAACCCAAAACCCAAGCAAAAAACACGAAACATTCCCCAGACATCTAGCTAAAGAATTCTGTAGGTAAACCACACACTTTGAGAATATAAGCTTCAAGAAGGCAGAGGTTTTTGTGTCTGTTCTAGTCCTAATGCCTAGAGCAAACTTGGACACAAAGTAAGTGATGGTTCAGGAACACCAGAGTAGAGGCAGCGGACACTTTCTTGTAAAAGAGAAGGCTACAATGAAACAGACAAGTATGCAGCTAAGTATAAAACCCTGCTCCCAGAATCCCCAGATAGACAGACACATGGAAATATCTGTCCTATTTATTGAGAAAGGAATGGGTCACTCATATTTGGAGGCTCAATTTAATACATCCTCTCTTCAAATATCCTGAAAGACAGTTAGTTACGTTGGATGAGCTAAGAAACATCTTTTCAAAAAGGTGGTAATGTTCTTTCTTCTCAAAGTTAGGTTTAGTATGTATTCAGCTCCTTAAGGATCCATAACCAACCCCTAAATCATACAGAGATGCTTTGTGTTGCGATTATTAACTCAGTCATGAAAACAGAAAAAACAAAACCCAGAAAAATGTTTCGTAAGTGCTCATATGTCCCTTGAATTACATTCAAGGATTTAGTTTCTGTAGTCAATTTTTTTTTTAAATCTCACCTAAAGGTTAAAAGTTATATGTACAGTTTTTCCCCAGCTTTCTGGAAATAGTTCTTTGACATCACTCAAAAAGTTTTTTCTCCCTTTCGCATCCCCTCCACCCTTTTTCTTTTTTTAATCATTATTTTCTCTCTTTAATAAGAGGAACAATCACTTTTTGTGGACATTTCTAGATTATTTTCCTCTGCAGTTACAGGGACATTCTTGTTCTAATCCATTTATAGCTCTTAGAGTGTTCTTCATTCACTGAAAATGTTAACTGTGTACCCACTATTTACCAGGCCTGACAAATAAGACCCCTTGTCCTCACTGAATTCTTAATTATTTTAACAACGTAACAAGTAATTGTCAGCAATTATAACAGCAGTGGAAACACACAATTGCAGTAGAGATGGGAAATTTTATGATAGGATAAATAAATAGTAACAAAGGAGGACCTGCACATAGATCTAAGCAATCAGAGAAGGCATCCTGGAGGAAGTGGCATCTAAGCTGATGGGGGCAGTGCATATCAGTGGTTAAGAACAGGGTCCCAGCCGGGCGTGGTGGCTGACATCTGTAATCCCAGCACTTTGGGAGGCCGAGACAGGTGGATCACCTGAGGTCAGCAGTTTGAGAGCAGCCTGGCCAACATGGTGAAACCCCGTCTCTACTGAAAATACAAAAATTAGCTGGGCATGGTAGCCAGTGCCTGTAATCCCAGCTACTAGGGAAGCTGAGGCAGGAGAATCACTTGAACCCGGGAGACAGAGGTTGCAGTGAGCTGAGATCGCGCCACTGCACTCTGGCCTGGGTGACAGAGTGAGACACCATCTCAAAAAAACAAAACAAAACAAAACCAAAAAACAAACAGGGGCCTGGACCTAACGGTTGATGTTTGAACTTGATTCTGCTACATAATAGCTGTATAACCTTGGGCATGTTACTTAATTTATTCTTATCTATAAAACAGGGATAGTGACAGCAGCTTCTCTTTAATGCTGTTATAAAATGAAATGCATTCTTTTTTAAAATTATTATTATACTTTAAGTTCCAGGGTACATGTGCACAACGTGCAGGTTTGTTACATATGTATACATGCGCCATGTTGGTGTACTGCATGCATTAACTCATCATTTACATTAGGTGTATCTCCTAATGCTATTTTAAAAAAAGAATGAAATACATTCAAGAACTCAGAGGATTACCCAGTTCATAGCAGTTGTTCAATAAATGTTAGCCACCTCAATTATTATTGTCTCAATTATTATTAAGCCTCAATTTTTATTAAGTCTCAATTATTATTTGAAGGATGAGTAGAAAGAAGTGAAAATAAGTAGGATAGATAAAGAGGATGAGGGAGCAGAGTTAGGGTGCTGGGAGGGGAAACGGCTGGAACAAACTCTCCGTGTCATTACAGGAATGGAAAAGGAACTCAAGCCGGCTGGAAGCCTCAGCATTTAGCGATGAGGCTGAAGAGGCGAGCAGGGGTGATATGATCAAGGGCCTCATGCGTTATCTGAAGGATTTGGATCTTATCCTCAAAGCTAGTGAGGAGCTAGTGAGGATTTGAAGACAGTGCCATGCTCAGATTTGTAATTTAGAAAGATGGATTTTTTTCTAGGTTAGAGGTAAGGAGTTGGCAAGACGAACTAGGAAGACTGTTGCAATAATCTGGGCAAAAGATCATGGCAGCCTGGATGAAGGTGGTGACAGTGGCTGTTGGATGGACTCTGTCCACAATCTCTCTAGTTCATGTCCTTCTCTCCATCCAACTGCTACTGTCATCACCCTCATCCAGGCTGGCATCACTTTAGGTGTTAGAAACCAGGGGATGCTGGCGTCATTCTCCTACATAGAAAATGAAAGGGAAGCTGGATGTGATGGCTCACACCTGTAATCTCAGCACTTTGGGAGGCCAAGACTGGGGGATCACTTGAGGTCAGGAGTTCAAGACCAGTCTAGCCAACATGGTGAAACTGATCTCTACTAAAAATACTAAAATTAGGCATGGTGGTGGTCGCCTGTAATCCCAGCTACCCGGGAGGCTGAGGCAGAAGAATCACCTGAACCTGGGAGGCAGAGGTTGTAGTGAGCCAAGATCATGCCTCTGCACTCCAGCCTGGGCAACAGAGTGAGACTCCATAAAAAAAAAAAAAGAAAGAAAAAAGAAAATGAAAGGGAAGAGGGGTGTGAGTGGGAAGACCAAAAGTCTGGATGCAGACATGCTGAAGGTGAGGCGGCTGTGAGAGATTGAACAACAGATGATAACAGGTCCCTAGAATCGTTCACAGAGACAGAAAGTAGAATGGTGCTTACCAGGGCCTGGGGAGAGGGAGCAATGGGGAATTATTTTTAAGGGTTGCAGTGGTTCAGTTTGGAATGATGAAAAAGGTCTGGAAATGGACAGTGGTGATGTTGCACTACCATGTAAATATAATGTCACTGAACTGCACACTTGAAAATGGCTAAAATGATAAATTATATCTTACATGTATCTTACTATAATCATAATGATGATGATGATGATAAATATAAAACATATACACCTTTTTTCACAGAAAAGGATAAAAATCACCGAAAAGAAATATAAAGGCTGGCTCAACTAAGGTTTCTAGAGCAAGAGATGATAAGCATTTACATTTTCTAAAAAGAGGAATGTTTTCAACAAAAGAATAACCAACCTTACAATCAGATAATGCCTAATATTTTTCCCCTTGAGGAAAAAATGGTTAAAAAATCTTGAACTGAGTTGAAATCAAAAGGTACACAAACCTCAAACTGTTTCCAAACAAGGAAGAAATTAGAATATGGCTTAGTCACGTAAAATTCAAAGACCGAGCAAAGGCTCTGCCAAAGGGAAATTGACGGAGAAAAAAGTAGTGAAGGAATCATTTGAGATTACAGATAATGTCCCTTGTAATGTTTACGCCAAAGATAGAATCCTAAGTGCTCTCCCGTGTTTTCTATGCAACCAAGCCAACAGTAAACTGGATGTTTTGCTAAAAGAACATTTTAGAATAGGTCCTTTGTTTAGTGAAGTCAGGGGTGGAGTGACAAGAAGGGAATTGAAATAAAAATATGAGTGGAGCTCTGGAATATTAAAAACAAAACACACTCAAGCTTCATTTTTGTGTTTGTTTATGTGTTATCTGCAGGTATTTGTAGACGACATTTTTCTTTCTGTTTTTGCATGTAGAGATTTTATTATGAAATGACATCTTCAAACCAAAGTGGTTATTAAACACCATTTTTATAAGTTGTATGTATAATTACTCCATTTATTCTTATTTATTTGTATCTTAAAGTGACTTTGATAGAGAAATGAAGAGGATTAAAAAAAAATCACATAATTGGCCAGGCAAGGATGGCTTGTGCCTATAATATCAGCACTTTGGAAGGCCAAAGTGGGTGGATCACCTGACCCCCAGATGTTCGAGACCAGCCTGGGCCATATGGCAAAACCCCTTCTCTACAGAAAATACAAAAATTAGCCAGGCATGGTGGTGCACACTTGTAGTCCTAGCTACTCAGGAGGCTGAGATGAGGGTTTTGCTTGAGCCCAGGAATCGGAGGTTGTAGTGAGCTATGATCATGCTGCTGCACTCCATCCTGGGAAACAGAGCAAGACCCTGTCTCAAAAAAAAAAAAAAAAAAAAAACAAGAAAGAAGAAAATGGGATGATTATAAACCACTCACTGGAGAAATTAGGGTTTATATTGATTTTCATGTTTGAAATAACAGGGAAATGAAAGCTGAGTGGAGAGTTGCAAACACTCTTGAAAAGAAATGGAATTATTTTTCCCCTCTATCCAACTTCACTGTCAACATGGAAGAGTTAAGAATAATTTAGGACTATTTTTTTTAAAAACTACTTTATTAAGATGTGACTGACATACACAAAACAGCAGTACCTATTTAATGTATAACATTTGATGACTTTGGAGTTTTTTTTTTTCCTGTGCATTTCTTCAACAGAAACTCAAGGATTTTAAATGACTATTAAAGATGCTTTATCATTACCCATTTGGATTTTTTAATTTTTTGTTTTTTACTAAGAAGATCATTCAACTAAAACCAACAAACAAAAATCATGACACTAGAAGTGTGAATAGAGAATTTTATATTCCTAAGTTTTTTAATGCCTTTAAAATACCAACATCACAACAACAGTTTGTTAACATCTGTTTAGAAGAATTACTTTGCATTACATTATTCAATCATTAAAATGGACAAGGTCCTCAGGGGGTGTGGTATTTGGAAACTAGTAGACATTTAACACATTTAAGCAAAATGAGCAATGCTATCAGCAAGTATTTAGGGAGCACCTACTCTACACCTCATCCTATGACGGAAACGTGACACTTGGGCTTTACCCTTAATTGTGAGTTTGTATATTTCAGACACTGAGGGACTTTCTCTGTTATTCTACAATGTATTTTTAATGGTTTTCTAGACCAAGTGATTAAGGACACTGCAGAACTGGAGGATGCTTTGAATGGGAAGATTCGTGTTCTGATAAGGAAGGGGAAGGCTATAAATATCATTGTTGTCATTTAAACAAATAGTGGCATTGAGGAATGGCAAATGAGGAAGACCAGGCTGTTCCTGGTCATAATTCTGACAAGGTGGACCAAGAAGAAAGGGAAAGGACCTTGTTTCCCTTCTGGTGCCGGTCCAGGCTTTTATCAGTGCTCAGCAGGGATTGGCTGGACCTTCTTCTCTAACCAATAACGAAAACCAGGCTTCTGACATGTGCTTGAAACTGATAGGAACTCAATGCAAGGCTAGAAAAGTCAGTGAAGATGGGAAGTTAGCTTGGGAGTTTAGCTTTTTGATCGTGTTGGTAAGCTTCTTCTTTCAGCCAGTCTTGTTCTTTTTTTTGCTTTAACTCTCAATCTTTGGCCAATCTATCTTTGCACTGTGGCAAAGAAAGACATTAATACTGTGTAAGCCCACCCCCGCTTTGTGGCTCATTGCTGTTATGATTTAACAAAAGAAGGTATCATTTTGCTGTCTTTCATTAAGGAAGAAACTCTCAGCTAAGATGGCCCTTCTTAACATTTACTTGACTTCAAAAATATACCTAGCTCTTGACTTCAAACAATTTGCAGGCATTACCTTGTTGTTGCGTTCAATCCCAACGTAATCTGCCTCTTCTGGTATCATTACAAAGAGTTCAGCTTCATATGCTCCTTCCCCTTCATTTCTTGCATTTATTATGAGCATAAGGTGATTTTCGTCTCCAATGATTACCTGATGCTTATCTCTAAAAATGCAGTTTAAAAAGAAGTGTTAGGTACTCTACTTCTTGGCTTTGTGAATATTTTATTTAAGGATTTATAGAGGAGGAAAAGAAAAATGGCAAGTGCAAAAAAAGAAGATGGACCATCGTGAATAGATGGTAGGAAGAGGCAAGAGAATCATCTCTGGGTAAAAAGGGCAGGAAAACACCCAGTAGTGTGTTGGTAAATGTTTAACAACCAATTCTCAAAAACAAAACAAAAAAAAAAGAATTGATTTACAGCGTTTTCAGATTCCAGTGGTGTAAATCCATGAACCGTGGTCATTTTCAAGCTACCAACATATTTAACAATCTACCAACAAAATTACTGCATATTTAACGTTTCACTTACAAGCCAGAATGAAGCAGCTTCAGCACTTCACTGAAAACATACGTTAGGAAGAAAATGGGCAATGGAATAAAAAGAAGAGAGGTGGTTTAGAAAGCAAGAGGGATAGATTAATGCAAAGGAAATAATGAAAGGGAAGAAGCAGGCAGATACAATAAGATCTTAAATCACTGGTAGAGGACTTCAAGGTATTTTGAAGAAGCGCAGTTCACTTAGAACTGCAAATCAAACCAATAGTTGGAATTGCCTACTCCACTTTTTAACCTCACTCAAAGCGATTGCATTTGAAGTTGATAAATTATGAAATTTGGGGGAAGTCCCTCTGAGAAGTTACCAAGCAGATTCCAAACACTGGCAGTAAGATAGCTCCTGGGAGGGAAAGAAACACAAATCTGTTTCTTCCCCACAGGATGTTTTACATCCCAGTCCATATCTTCCCATAGCAGAATACAGTGCAATTTCCAGGGCTGGAATGGGGGTGTCTGTTACTGGCAGCTGTGAAGCCGTTTGATTCTTTTAAATTTTGTGACACCTTCTGCTTTACTCCATAGAGTGCTATTTGGGTTTATTTATTCAGTAAGTTAAAATTAATTTTGTTTTGACAGTTTTAAGGGTGACTTTGAGTCATGGGGTGCTGAAAAAAAGTTTGGTTGAAGGTGTAGATGGAACCTGCCTGTCTGAATCCTTTGTCTACTTGACTGAGGCAAGTAAATATAACCCGAGCCACCCCATCAATGAGTTTACTTTCAACAAAAACATTTTTTTTTTCACTTTTTGCTGAAAGACAAAACGGCCCAGGCAAAATCTTAGGGTGTGTCATTTGACACCAATGACAAATAACTGACCCAAACTACAGGCTAACCCAAAGTGTAGCCAAGCTCAAGAATTTCACGCAGCATAGTTTTTGGTAGTCTTTGGAAGTGTATACTGTCTCCAGAGAACCTTTACATAAATACCTGTAATTCCATTAGATAGAAAGCACACGTTTTGTTATTTAAACTTACGGTCTAGCCGACAGCTTCAAGTCAGGAACACACAGATTGTCTTCTCCACAGTCCACCAGAATGTGAGCCTGTGTTGTATAAACACACATCAGGAACAATCTAGGAAAATCTGATTCACATCCTTTTTCTTGAAAATTCTGAATGGTGCCACAAACGGAACCAGAGCTTTCCTCTCACTATGCATGACTCTACCCAAGCCAATAGCCTACATTTCACAGTGACCTCCCAATACAGGCCACTTTACATAATAGCCCAATTCCAATGCACTCTGAAATATCTGTAAAGAATGCAACTCTGGCCATGGCTTGAGGATTACAGGCTGTATTGCTTCCATTACAGCCACATTTTGAACAAATTAAATCTTGGTTGCACAAGAGGAAAGGCTTCCGAAAAACACAATCATGCAGTGTTTCAGGAAACATGGTAGGAAAACTCCCAAATGTTCCATGTCTGCATGCAGAAATAAAAATGAAAGGAGCTGGCTTTAGTCTTAAAGCCATAAGAACAACACCCCAGAGAGCTTGCTTGAGAAAATGCCGTCAAAGACCGTGAAGGACTTACCTGTTCACTAACAACGTTTTCTCTGTAGTAGTTCAATATTGGTTTCACTTCCAGGCCTTCTTTAAAGGTGGATTCGTCCAAACTGTAATTCAAACTAATGTTGATTGGAGATAATTTATCTCGGAATTCAGTTTCATCCTAGGAAAAATAATCACAAACTCAACAGAGGCTCCATGAAATAGCTGCAAGATGTCAGTCTGCAAAAGTCAGGCAACACTGGAATTTACTCAGTGAAAGTGAATGATGAAACAATTATCCTTGCAGCAGGCTTAGATGGAGGCTGATTTATGTGGTATATAGTAGCCAGCATACCTAATATACGTGCAGTGATGAAATCATTTAGAGCTGTGGCTTCATTGAAATATGCTTCTGGAGCCAATCTTTGGGTTCTACAGACCTTCAACAATTCATGCAGAACTGGTCAAGTTGCAAAGTAAAATATTACACGTGTATATCATAAATGTCACAAAAAACATCATGAATTTGGATTTTTGTTTTCGTGAGGTTGCCAGAATTTACCAGTTCTCTCTTGGGGCTCAGAAGAAGAAAACATCTTGATTCTCTTCCTCTCATCATCTTTTTAAGCCCTTGCCTGCCTGAACTTCAGAACACCTTCAGGACATTTGAAGTTCTCTTGGAAAAAGAAACAGAACTCCTTTAGTAGGGAGGGGTAAGCAGCAAACAGCAAGCACTAGACACACAGTGGATATGTCACCCCTTCAATTGTGTGCCAATCGAGGGTCAGGTATCCAACTTTTCATTCTTGAGTGTGATTGTGAACCTGTGATCTTTCCTAGGGTGGTCCTTGCTAACTAAGCCCCCTAATGGAAAAGAGAAATTGAGACAGTTATCACAACCTCACAACTGGCAAGGTGAAGATAGGTAATTGTGTTATAAATATTTTTACTTTAAAATTTCGGTAGGTTTTGAAGTCATTGTAAAAATACATTACTTTAAAGAAGATAATTATAAATTACTTCTAATAAAAGCTTTGAATGCCTAAATGTTTTCCTGAGTTGGCTCTGAAATGTGCATTGATAAAATCTAACAAGACATACTCACATAGGAGAAAAATTCACATAAATTGTGTTGCGCTTTTATGTTTTTTTGGGGAGGAGGTTGTTAGAAATGAAAACCATGTGAGCTGAATGCCATTATAAAGATTTTGTTCAAAATGAAAAGAAGCCTTAGAAATTAATAGCAACACATCATCAGGTTGGTTGAAGTCAGGGTCAAGAGGAGAGTATTTGACCCTAAAATAAAGTTTCCTGCTATGAAAATGAAAACAGACAGATGGGGGTCTATGCAGACAAATATGATGGTTAAATGGAGAAAAATGGTTGGAATTTGGATACGAAGATGAGAGGCCAGAGAAGTCTTCCTGGAATACTTACTCGAAGGTAAACGATGAAATCCTGGCACTGGTGGGATTTCTGCCGTTTTATCACAAGAGGGAAGACACGATGAGCCTGATGGTTATCAAGGAAGAGCGTCCGTTTAATGGCTCCTTTCTGTTTCAGGGAATCTAATTGCACCTCTGCCATCAAGACTAAAGGACAGAAGTAGAGAAAAAGTATTCAGTGAACACAGTGCTCTATCAGCGAGATGAATTTCCATTTCAAGTTGCTTATTCAGGAAACATTTATTTTCATAGTTGAGATCAAGCATGATAAATGAGCTGGAAAAATTTTATAACATACTCTCCAAGCTAAAAATTTTTTATAATGGTTTTATAAAAGTTGTCATTTTCCCTATAATTATATGTTCTTATAAATAATAGTATTACCAAGTATTGAAGTAATATTTATTAGACGATTCCATATATGCAACAGACATCTTGATATTCCTCAAGGGTTCTTTCATTTTTTATGGTCTGTGCAGAGAAATGGTTACTGTTCAAGTTTCTTAGTATAGTGTAAAAATGAAAACGTGCTTACCTATTGTGTTTGAAATGCTCTGGCCTGTGACCGATGCACATACTCTTAAAGAAAAGCTATAGAAAATAATAGTAATTTATTGGTTAATAGAGTTTTGAATCTAAAGTAGAAGCCTTCCTTCATCCCAGATAATGAATATCATTTTCTCTATATATTTCTAATTACACACACACACACACACACACACACACACCCCTTCTACCAATTGATCTCAACACTAATACAATCAAGACAAGTGACATTATTATTACATGGAAGGTAATACTGGAAAATAGTACAGGAGGTTAGCTGATTTAATCAATTGCTCAATTAATCAATCACTTGTTGCTTTTATTCAATGAATACACGTCAGTATCTTCCATGTGCCAGGGAGGGAAGAATTAGGCAGCAGAGCAAGAGGATAGCTAGAGGTAAAATCTGGAGGTGAGTAAGAATCTGGATCCATTTGAGGAAACTGAAGAAATTCAATGTGGTCGGGGCACTGAGCAAGATGGCAAAGTTGTAGGAGGCAAGGCTGGCTTGGTGGATCGGTGAGGAACGGGGCTTTGAAAGTCATGCTAAAAAATGCAGATTTAATCTTCAGAAGCATGGAACACATGGTATGCTTAACTTAAAACACGCACTCTGCTTGGAAGGAGATGGAATTTGGCAGAACCTTGCTACGGTTAGGGTAAGACTGGAGGTAGAGACGAGAAGAGGGAGGGGAGAAAGAGAAAACAGGAAGCTTAGCACGGCTGTCTCAAGCTAGGTGGGCACAATGATACAGGAATAAAAACAATCAGGAGAGGACAGATATCCATGAGAGCTACTTTGGAGTTGTGCCTTGAACACACCATCACTACCATTCGAGGCAATGTCTGCACTGGCTTATAGGATGATCTGCACTTGGCTTTGGTCTGTGGCTACAGATGGAATGAGAGACGACTGACTCCCTGGCTGCCTTTGTTGAATGAAAGTGCTCACCTCTCCCTGAAAAATTCCAAGCCCTAGCAGCCATCACTAGACATGGGGCCTTTTTGCATTTCTAGGAAAGTGAAAATATAAGAAAATACTTAAGTATGGTTTAATGACAATCATAAACTTTTTACCAGTAAAATACTATAGTATGATTTGGATATTTCTAAGGAATTCAAAGGGAGTAAATAATCCCCAATCATACTTTAATTATGTGTCAGCTTCCTGTGTCAAATATAATGAAAATGTGTCACATCTGGGATTCATCTATCTACCGTGACCTCAGTCCATGTCTCCCCTCAGGGTAAATAATTTGCCACATACCATTAAGTCAAAAGTTTCCTGAAATGTCTACGCTATTACAAGTGTTTACTCCACTTGCCCAGAGAAATCACTGATTCCAACTCGCTTCTGCTTCAATTACAATTATTGAAGAAAGACGAAGAGTTAATCACATCTTTCAATTTTGTAGTAAGCCTGGCTTTCAAAATTAGAATTTTTCTGTGTCCAACCTTTTTGAAAGTATTTGAGTGTATGTTCAAATCGGCCAATGATCTTTTTTTCTATTCATCATTAACTGTGTAGACCAAAGCCATTAGCTTTTATAAAATAAATTCCTATTTGTAATTAAATTATCAACATATATACATTAAAATCATTTTAGATACAGTATTTTTAATACAAACAATTCAAAATCAATAACACATTTTAAAAAAGGAATAAAGTTATACAAATGAACATTTTTTTTCCTTGTGGGACGGTATATAGTTGATAAATGATGTTATCAGCTAAAGGGTTACTATTTATTTATGAATTACATGTCAGTATAAATCTCTCTTTCTTTCTTAGCTCTCTCTTTCTGTTATCTGAATATCATTAGCAAATGGATGACTTTAACCTTTTTTCATACGAGTGTAATATCACTGCTACAATGTACTGAATTCTCAATAATAGCACTCCAACCTAAACCTGCCTGTTCATAGATTACTTTAGTGGAAAAGAGTCTGTGAAGTCATAATTTTTCAAGCTCTCTGTTATGATCTATAAAGCAAATTTCAAGATTTTATAGTAGTGGGTTGGTACTGTGTTCATTCTGAATTTAGAAAAACATACATACTATATTATATATAAGCACACATACATCACAGGTCATATAGAGCATAGAATTAGGGTCATTTGCAAGCCTACAGCTACTTACAAAGTATACTTGGGTCATTAGGGAAAGCTGTAAACTTTTATTAAATTAGAATTAAAATTTCAAACTATAAATATTGGTCATTTTCAGTATGGCCCATTGGTCTAAATAGGTCTGATTGGAACAAAAAACCCATCAAATCAACCCAGGTCCCTTATTACATAAATTCTAAATTAAACTGTTTGTGGACAGTGCTTTTGATATGGCCAGAAGGCAGGGTGATACACTACATGATCTTCTGAGGCTAGTCCCAACCCAAGCATGGTTGGAATAATGATTCTGCGATGTGACTGTGCTCATAGCTGTCTATGATGAAGAGAAAATGAGATAAATGTGAAATATGATTTAAAAGTACAAAGCAATTCGTTTTATATTCTCATCAGTTTTCAGTCCTATTTCAGTGATAGCAAATAGCAGGTTTCACATGGTCACTCACATCTGACAAGTTTTTTTAATCAGGTTGGACAACTGGGTCGTTACTTTTACATTTCTAAAATGAAGTATTTCGCTAGTTTTTCTTTTTATAATTGGTTAGTCGCCAGTTATGTTAATATTTATTGAGCTGGCTTTTTCCCCCCTTTTTCTAACTTAGAAATGCCAATTAAAGTTAGATACTTTATAAAACTACACTGCTGTTTGAAAGACACAGAAATCCACATCGATGGAAGTGAAGAACTATTTGCCAAGTAGAGTTTATGTGATAGTTTTCAGATGTATGGTATAAGGTTATATCAAATACAGACACAAATAACAGCAGAGAAAATCAACAGAGACCTTTCAATCATTTTGGAAAAACTAGGCTAAGTTCCTAAAATAAAGAAAAAAGAGAATCAAAGAAACACATTCTAGACTGAACCAGCTGTTAACTTTCTGTCTTCTGAGGCTCTGAGGCACCATTCACAAATTTTGCATGTGAAAATAAGACCTCTTCCAGAAAAATGTATGCAATAGAAACAAATGTAATTGTAAAGGGATATACATTTGTCCACATAACAAATTGCACTTTATCTTAATAATACGATTAAATGCAGTAAGAAAATGGCTCATGAAAAGAAAGACATTTTCTTGTTAAAAAGTAATATCCTTTTCATAAAACCAAACAGAACTCTTTTTTTTTTTTGAGACGGAGTCTCGCTCTGTCACCCAGGCTGGAGTGCAGTGGTGCCATCTCAGCTCACTGCAAGCTCCACCTCCTGGGTTCACGCCATTTTCCTGCCTCAGCCTCCCGAGCAGCTGGGACTACAGGCACCCGCCACCGCGCCCAGCTAATTTTTTGTATTTTTAGTAGAGACAGGGTTTCACCATGGTCTCAATCTCCTGATCTCGTGATCCTCCCGCCTCGGCTTCCCAAAATACTGGGATTACAGGCGTGAGCCACCGCGCCCGGCCCCAAGCAGAACTCTTAATCTGGTTAAAAACACACACACACACACACACCCACACACTTCAATCTTATACAAATATCCATTAAACTAAACTAAAAACCCTTAGAATCAATTATCTAGTTCAAAACAACAACATTCTATATCAGAGTGTACCACATGTGCTTAAAGGAATTCAGCCTAGAAGTCCATTCTGTTATGAAGATGTGAGCCTATTTGGGGGAAATACTGAAGTTTTAATACTCATGAACAAGTAGCAACTCTCTCAGTTCATTGTTCATTTAATCATGCACGGGTAAGGATAAATGCTGGCTCTCTGACATATTTTCTCAGATCAGGTTTTCATTATACTGTTTTATGGTTTTAAACCATTTTAAAATGTGCCCAGGGCATTTTCCAACTCTTTTCAAAAGCAGTTAAAGAAGAGGGTGCTTTCCTGCCACACTCCCCAGCTCCCAGCAATAGGATGTTTTTCAAAGAATTCTTCAGGGTCCTCTAAGTCCCCACCCTCCACCCTCAAAAGCTTTGACTCCAGTATGAACTCCTGTCAAAAGGCCATCAACAACATGTTAAAATTGGCTGGAAATAAGTTCTCTGGGTCAAGAGTGGTTAGTTCTGCAATTCTGACATTCTCAGAAACCAAAAATACTGTCTGAGTTAGACCACGTCTCCTGAAAAATAAGGGCAAAATATTAAACACCCCAAGGATTTGTTGATCTTTCAGAGGGTATATCCTGAAGGTATTAACCAACATAGTGACTTCAAACCCTTGAGGACCTACATATTGGGAAACAAAGTGGTATTTTCTTGAACTGTGTTATAGTCAAGTTCCATCTTGTACTCCCTCCAGATGGCTGACAAAATTCAGAAGGAACACTTTCAGGAGTCGTATCAACCAGCTTCTGAAAGTACAAGCAAAGCCTCCATCATCCAGGCAAAAGGAATAATTCAATCGCTATTCTTAATGACGGACACAAAAATACAGCTTATGGCACAAAAATCTTTACTTGTATAATGTGTTCCTTCTGTCTAGCTGTGCATGCTAAGTTACAAAACTGGCATCTGTTGTCAGCATAGAAAGCCCAGTAAATTAACTCAGTAAATTGACTAGTTAGAAATGGGACATCGGCTGGGCACGGTGGCCCACGCCTGTAATCCCAGTACTTTAGGAGGCCAAGGCAGGCAGATCACCTGAGGTCAGGAGTTCGAGACCAGCCTGACTAACATAGTGAAACCCCGTCTCTACTAAGAATACAAAAATTAGCTGGGAATGGTGGTGGGTGCCTGTAATTCCAGCTACTCAGGAGGCTGAGACACGAGAATCGCTTGAACCTGGGAGGCGGAGGTTGCAGTGAGCCGAGATTGTGCCACTGCCCTCCAGCCTGGGTGACAAAGAGAGACTCCATCTCAAAAAATAAATAAATAAATAAATAAATAAATAAGACATTATATGTGCCTGAAAAGCAGTATCTATAAGCATATGCCAAAATGTAAGAGTCTAGGTATTTTGTTATATTTTTACCGTGGTTAGTGTTTATTTTAGTACACCAAGAATCTAAGAGCTATCTCCAAGATTTGTTTCACTGGGAATTTCCCCAAATGTTTTTACACTTCTCATCTCACCTAGAGCCTGTAGATTGGAGAAGTGGCCTTTGAATGGTAAGTCGATAGCCGAAGATCAGCGTCATATCATCGGCTCTCTTGAAAGACTAATTCCTTGCTACTCAAACTTGGGCCACAGACCAGCAGCAGCAGCATCTCTTGAAGTTTTTTCGAGAAATGCAAAATCTAGGCCCTACCTCAGACTTACAGAATCCAAATCTGTATTTTTCACAAGATACCCAGGTGATGTGAATTGACATTGGAGTTTGAGAAGCACTGGACTAACTCACCAGGCTGCAGATGTCATAGAGTCTGGAACATGGCAAGTTTTATTTTCAAGATTGATAATCACTGGGTGCAGCAGAAGTTGGGCATCTACAGTCACAACGGGTCTTGCTCTGCAGGGAGAAAATGCAGGGTTTGTTTGAATAAAACACAAAGGTGATAGGCAGGCAGAAGCCCATTTCACTGCATACCGAACTCAGTAGGAGACAGAATGCTCCAGAGGCCATTGCCAACGTTCTCAGCATTTGTGCCAAGAATTTTGCTCACTGCATGAACAGGTGGGTATCACGCTCAGCTAATTACCTCAAAACACATCTGGAAGCACACAAACACAAATAAAGAGTGCTGTGGGTCTATCAAGCAAAGTTGCCTACACAACCTAATTTCTTTATGAAGTGGGCCCCCGGTATTATGGCAATATTGCTGTGAAATATTGCTCTGCCACCTGCTAGCGTACCTACATCTGTATCTGATGAAATACATCATCTTACAGCCATTCGTGTTTGTGAGTACTTAAAGTTTGCAAGTCTTCATTGATAATTTTAATTTTGTGAGTACTTGAAGTTTGCAAATTATCATTGATAATTTTTAAATTTCCATTGATAGTTTTCAAGCTGAGCTTTGCAAATTTAGCTAAATACACGAAGGTGGGTTTGCAGAATAATTCTGTACATCAGCCAGAGAAGTGGTTCTCAATCCTGACTGCACAATATGATCACCTAAAGAGCTTTAAAACAAATTCTATGCCCAGGCCCTGCCACACCAACTGAACCAGAACTTATGGGGTAAGGATCAGACATTGGAATTTTAATCAAAGTCTCCAGGTGATTCTAATACATAGCCAAATTTGAGGAGAGAGACTGACAGAGTGTAAGTAAACCCAATTCCAGCCACCCAGATGAGGATGACAAAACAAAAAAGTATTAATAAATCATGGGGGAAGGGAATAGAGCAGGTTTTAAAGCTTAGTTCCAAGATATGATCGTTGGAAGCCAAAGTCCTCAAATGACAGGGAGAAATGAAGCCATGTTGGATAAGTTTCCCCCCAACAAGAGGAAGGGCTGTGTCTTGGGACCGAATGGGTTTATAGCACTGCTTTAAACAATAAGCAATGGGCTTGATGGGATTTCTCCTAAGTTCCTTCATGCCACTTCTCTGTATTTTGTTACATAATTTTGCTTTCAACACTGTGTTAGTTCCACTCCTTGGAAAAGCAGATGATAAAACAGAACTAGATATGCAAGAGATGTACTGGGGTCAAATACTTATGAGGAAAAGTGGGGAGATAGTGGAGGGCGCTGGGAGTTCTGATCCCTGGAAGGATCAAGGGAAGGACAAAGGACTGGATAAGAAAGTTCTGGCCTGGGCAATGGAGAGTCCTTGAGCCAAATTTGCCCGTGAGAGGATTTCTGTGTCTTGCAAAAACAGGCCTACATTTGTGTTCTTCTTGTGTCCACTAATTGGCTGGGAGCAGCTCATGGAAAACACGGCCTTGTCATGAAAATGGAGGATTGGAAGCGGAGCAGCTGAGCCCTGTGCCCATTCTGCTCCAGCAGCTCTGAGTGGTGCACTCCACGGCCACCGCAAACCCAAGCCCCATACTTCAGAAACCTTGAGGGTTTCGACTGTCTGATTCTCTAGAACCTTAAGTGGGATATGGTTGGTACAAATCAACCTCTTTGAGTTTGTCTTGGGACTGATGAAGAAGAAAATCTTACCTATTTGAGGAAACTTAACCTTAGAATATCTCTGGAAGCTGACTAGGTTAGCACTATGAGCCTAGTACACCCAGGTATGCCCTTGGCCTTTTGTCTTGATATCCTGACCTAGTGTCTTGAATTCTCATGTCATAAGACGTTTTTTTGTTTGTTTGTTTGTTTGTTTTTGAGATGGAGTCTCACTCTGTCTTCCAGGCTGGAGTGCAGTGGCACAATCTCTGCTCACTACAACCTCCACCTCCCAGGTTCAAGTGATTCTCGTGCCTCAGCCACCCAAGTAGCTGGGATTACAGGTGTGTGCCACCATGTCCAGCTAATTTTTGTATTTTAATTAGAGACGGGGTTTTGCTATGTGGCTAGGCCAGTCTCAAACGCCTGACCTCAAGTGATCCACCCACCTTGGCCACCGAAAGTGCTGGGATTATAGGCGTGAGGCACCGTGTCCTGCCATAAAACTTTTTTTTTTTTTTAAAGAAGCTGAAGTTGAGCACCACCTCTTTCCCAGTTACTATTCTGTGTACACCACACGCATATTCTCACTGAATCCTTTGAACAAAGGTAACCTTATAAATATTGTTTTTATCCTTCTTTTACAGATCAGAAATCTGAAACTCTGAAAGTGATAAGAACTTGCCCAGGATTACAAATCAGTCAGTGTATGGAATGTCCAGGCTTGGAATCCATAGCTGTTGTATTTGAACTGTTTTCAATACTTGCCTTTGGAGGCTACCAACTCTTGGAATGTTCTATTCCCTAACTTAGTGTCCAGTTTGATTATAGAAGCCAGGATAAATAGTAACATTCTTCTACCCTGCACCCCTTCTTTACAAGTGAACATTTCAATGCATTTCCAAAGCAAAGAGAATAAATCATTCAGTAACATCTAAAAAGTGGGTCATTTTATAAGATCTGCTTCATTTCGTATCTTATTTAACATTATGTTCATAAAATCTGGAAGTTTGGTCATGCAGTATGAGAGTAAAAATGCAAAGGAAAGAAAGAGTGAGAGCAAAAAATACCTCCAGACTTTAGAAAGAGCATCTAAATATTCCCCAGAATAAATCGTTGGCATCCTCTCTTTAAGGCAAAACTAACAAGAAAATGTGTTTGAAACAATGAGAAAAACATTTGAATACTACCAGCCACGTACCTGTAAACAGCGACTTTTCCTGTTCCAAATGCACCCACAATCAAATCTTAAAAAGACAAAAACACAGAACACGTACATGAATCGTATAGAAGCAATTTACTAAGTTCAAAATCGTAAGTAGCACATAGAATACCCCTACATGATGATGGTATGAGAGCCACAAAATTAGAAGAGAAATCACACCTTTCTTAAGGCATTTTGGAAATGATGTTGGAGCTTCACTATAACCAACTTGATAAAACGTCCATCAGTGGATCTCAACCCCTTCTGTGCTTAGGAAGGTCAATTTCTAGAAACTCATCATCGCATCACTATCCTATCCTCCAGGTTCAAGGCACATACCCCCAGGGAAGGAAAAGGGGAAAGTCAGGTGGTTAGTGTCCGCTAGGTACCAGGCTCATTACACATTTCGTGTTATCACTCTCACCAGTGAATACCCTATGAGGAAGGGTTATTAACCCAGAAGTGGAATGTTCTGATTGTCATTTTGACACAACCATTTGCTCTTTACAAATAGTATGGGTGGTGAGTATAATTTTGGCAAAGCAATCAGTAGTATATAATATAACTAACATAATGATCTGAAGTAACAACAGCAATCCTAATGAATAGCACATGGAGGAGCACTGTATGCCAGGAGTCCTTTTAAAGGATTTCCTTTGAATGATTCCTAACAAGAAGGTAGGAGGTCTTTATTATTAGCACAGTTTTGCAAATGAGTCAATTGGGACTTAAGAAGCCTAAACTATAAATCTCCTAACATTCACACAAGTAGGTAAGTCGTGGAACTGGGTGACTGCAGTGGAGCAGTCCCGGACTAGGTAAGGGGGAATGGTCACAATTATTCAGGTGATTGGCTAACATAGAGGTCAAACTGTCTGTTTTTTTTTTTTTTTCCTGTTTTGACAGAGTCTCACTCCGTCGCCTAGGCTGGAGTGCAGTGGTGCAATCTCGGCTCACTGAAACCTCCACCTCCAGGGTTCAAGTGATTCTCCTGCCTCAGCCTCCCGAGTAGCTGGGACTACAGGCACCCGCCACAACGCCCGGCTAATTTTTTGTATTTTTTTAGTAGAGATGGGGTTTCACCGCATTAACCAGGATGGTCTTGATCTCCTGACCTCATGATCCACCCGCCTCGGCCTCCCAAAGTGCTGGGATTACTGGCATGAGCCACTGCATCTGGCGGGCTTTTCTTAATCTCATTTACAATGACTGTCCCTAGTAGAAGCAATCAAACACAAATAAAAATGACAGTGGCTAAATCTGCAGAGTAAAATTTAGATGTAAGAAAACTGGACCTCCATGGAACCAACCTAAGTGTCCATCAACAGTGGATTGGATAAAGAACATATTGTACATAAACACCATGGAATATTATGTAGCCATAAAAATGAATGAAATCATGTCCTTTGCAGCAACATGGATGGAACTAGATGCCATTATCCTAAGTGAACTCAGAAACAGAAAATCAAATATTGCGTGTTCTCACTTATAAGTGGGAGCTAAAACAGTGAGTACACATAGACGTAAAGATGGTAATGATAGCCACTGGGGACTTCAAAAGTGGGGAAGGAGGGAGGGAGATAAGGGTTGAAGAATTACCCACGGAGTCCAGTGTTCAATATCTGAGTGATGAGTACGCTAGAAGCCTAAACCCCTTTATGCAATATACTCATGTGACAAACATACACACGGATTCCCTGAATCTAAAATAAATCTAAAAAGAGAAAAAGAAAACTGGACTTGGTAGAAATAAGGGCCACAGAAGAAGACTTACAACAGTTGAAACTATAATTGGTTAATTCTAGCACAATGCGAATGAAAATAGAAAAACAAAAAACAAAGGTGGAGGGAGATCCTATTTGGCCACTCCATATGGAAAACTAAGTCAGGAATTAAATTGGTGTAATGGAATTTGTACAGAAAAATGATTTATAGCCGTATTCCCTTTGGCACTCACCTTTTGCACAGGTGATGTTGAGTGTCAACTTGATCAGATTGAAGGATGCAAAGTATTATTCATGGGTGTGTCTGTGAGGGTGTTGCCAAAGGAGATTAACGTTTGGGTCAGTGGACTGGGAAAGGCAGACCCACCCTGAATCTGGTGGGCACCATCTAATCAGCTGTCAGCACGGCCAAAATAAAAGCAGGCAGAGGAACGACGGAAGACTAGACTGGTTCAGTCTTTTGGACTCCATCTTTCTCCCATGCTGGATGCTTCCTGCCCTCGAACGTCAGACTCCAAGTTCTTCAGCTTTGGGACTCGGACTGGCTTCCTAGCTCCTCAGCTTGCAGACGGCCTATTGTGGGACCTCACTTTGTGATTGTGTGAGTCAACACTCCTTAATAAACTCCCCTTTATGTGTTCAGCAATCCTATTAGTTCTGTCCCTCTAGAGAACCCTGACTAATACACCGCACATGTGAACACAGAGAGACTGCAGATGATTCTCCCCCTGAGGGCTTAGTGCCCCTGGGAATGGCTTTTAGTCAATTACAGGTAGGAATTAGAAAGTGAGTGGTCCAGCTTCCTTATCAGTCAAGTGCTGAGGTCTGTTCTTTGACTTTGCTTTCCCCAGCCAGATGGGGCCCTGATTGCCCATAGTGGCAACTGGTTTGATGATGATCTTTATTGCATTCTTCTTTTCCATGTCTCTCTTCTCTATGTTTACCAATATTTCTCAGGATTTCTTAAATACACTGCTTGTTTTCTCATCCTTGTCTTAATGCCTGCTCTGGGACAACCCAACTTAAGACACAATAATACTTGTTAAAATTTTTTAAAAAATGATCTGAAAGTTCTCCAGGTCAAAATCACTGTCAGATGTCTTAGGTTCTATGGATACAGAATCAGATTCAGTTATTAGACTTGGAACTTGACTCCAGAGCTCCATATTTAAAAACATGTGCATGCTGATGTTCAAATAAGTCAAACAGACGTCATCTAAAGAGCTCCGTATTCATGAAATTAAAGAACACGTTAAGTGAAGGGCTACACCTTGGCCACCTACGACTCATGGAATAAAACATTGTTTTGTAAGGGTTTAAATCTCTGAAGCCAGATGCCGAAGTTTTTAAGTTTACCAGTTTTTAAAATTATAACGATAAATTCTATCAGAATTTCAATTTTTCAACTATGTTTACATGTATTCTTTCTGTTACATTGTCTCTTCTAGCAGATCAGTACATTTTTTTTTTTTCTAAATCAGAGAAAAAAAGAGCTACTGGTTTGAAGAAACATGAGCTCTGTTCTTCCTGTGTAATTACAAACTCCAATATTTAGACAAGGATAACGCAGGTGGCCCTGGCCTGAATCCATATCTGTTGACATGACACCAGATAGGAGAGCTCTGTTATGAAAACTGATTCACGATGAATTACATGCTTTGTTCTTGGCTCCAAATAAGGTGAAATATTTATTTAATAAGATTAGACACTATAAATAACAGGCGAATTTTAAGAATTGATTCTCTGGAAATGGCAAAGAAAATAAGACTGTAAGCCCTTCCAGGGCAGGAATCTTTACGTTTGCACATCCCCAAATATTCATGGAATGGTATGGGTTGAAATGAATGAAGAAAGAAATAACCTTTGCATGCATGTTACCAGGCACAGTGCCAGGTACAGAACAGAGACTTCATAAGAGCCTGATTAAATAGGGAGCATAAGTAATAATGTAATAATAAACTAAAGATACTAGAGATGAAGAAAATGAAACAATTAATTAAAACCGACTAATGTCAACTGCAGCTAAATTCTGCTAGAGTTTTGCATGTATAGTTGAAGGTGTTGAGATACACACACACACTCCAGATTCTAGAAAGTAATATAAAGTCTCCATCACAACTAGATTGTCATTATAGGTGAGAATTTGAGGGACACCCTCCCAACAGTGATGCGACATGGGCTTTTCCTTTAGGAACTTTAATTCCTATGCCTTCGGGTGGGATTTTTTTCTACTCTGGAAAAATAAAATAACTGGCAACACAGGCCACAATTTTCTTCATGAGAATGTGGTCACAGTTATTCAGAGGCAAAGAAAACAGTTACCTACCACAAAAGTATGTTTGCCTTTGGAGACGCTACCTTGGGACTATGCCTGCTAGAAAGAGCCAGAAGTACTTATGCTCTGGACCTTAAAATTGTCAGATCTCTCCAGGGGAGGAGAACTGATTTGCTGGTTTGTGTTTTGAATGAATTTCTCTTTTCAAAATACGTGGTTGGTTTTGGAAAGCACTACACTGCTTCCATCTATACACACATAAGTATAGAAATTTGTGTATGCAGCGTATCTGTTATGTGTCTGTTCTATTTATATACACATACATTTATATTTATGCTGGAGTGTGTATACTTATGTGTGCATATGAAATAATATTTAAATAATACTCAGAAATAATATTTTAAAATATTGCATAATTCTGTGCTTAGGAATTTAAATGATAATCTGGAGACAAAGTAGTTTCAGGGCTGATATTTGAATTTGTAACACTTGGAACATTTTTTTCTCCCTTACTTTGAGATAACGGGTCTGATACCATTATCTGTGTTTACTTCCTTTCTATAAATGCCTTAAGGGCAAATTGAAAACAAACAAATAAAAAACTTTGCCTTTCGCTATACATAGACACTTAAGCTGGCTTTTTTTTTTTTTTTCTGGAGGAAATAACTGACAATTAAAATTGGTTCTTTCCTTTCTATCAAAAACTGTTCCCAAACTGCTGGAGGCCTTTGCAATTGCCTCACATTGCCTGAGAAACATAATTTATTTTCTTTTTGGCTTTTGGTGGAAAAACTGAATACTTTTAAGGAAACAAAAAGGGGACATTAGCATGAATGCAGGATCAGTTGGCAAGAAAAAAAACCCCTAAAAATGTGAGGTCATAGGAGATGCATTACACCTATGTTTTGTATTTTATTTCTTGCAAATCGTTATTTTTAAATGAGGAAGAAGAGCCAAGCCTTTAAAGTGGTGCTTGGTTTGTAGAGTCTGATTTCGCTAATTTGGGAAGGAAATTTTAGTGTTGGAAGAAGTTCTATTTGAAAACATCAGCTTTGTTTTGAGAGTGGATCTGAGGTTTGGATTAGGTGGGCGGGAAACAGTGAAGGGAGGGAGAGTGGAACCCTCCTGGGGAATGGTCAGGCCAAAGGGGAAGATGAGAAAGAGCTGACAGTATCAGATTAAAGAATCAGTCAGGCATGGTGGTATACAACCTGTAGTCCCAGCTGCTTCAGAGGCTGAAGTAGGAGGCTCGCTTGAGCCCAGGAGTTTGAGATTGCAGTGAGCTATGATGGCACCACTGCACTCCAGCCTGGGCAACATAGTGAGACCCCATTAAAAAAACAACAGCTGGGCACGGTGGCTCACTCCTGTAATCCCAGCAATTTGGGAGGCCAAGGCAGGCAGATCACCTGAGGTCAGGAGTTCGAGACCAGCCTGGTCAATGTGGTGAAACCCCGTCTCTACTGAAAATACAGAAATTAGCCGGGCATGATGGTGCATGCCTGTAATCCCAGCTACTTGGGAGGTGGAGGCAGGAGAATCACTTGAACTCAGGGGGGTGGAGGTTGCAGTCAGCAAGATCATGCCACTGTATTGCAGCCTGGGTGACAGAGCAAGACTGCATCTCAAACAAAACAAAACAAAAAACCAAAAAGAATCACCCAGAATCATTTCAGGGGAGCAGTCTCTGTGGCCACCCAAGCACCTATACTTCCTAAGCTAAGTCACCTTCTTCCTGCTTCCTTCTTCCCACCTCTCACTCTCATCTCCTTGATAGATACACTAATGTTTATATCTGTTCCCAAAAATGCCATCGGATATCTCCTTTTTTTTTGGAATTAAAAAACATTTACTATTTTAGAATAATTCCAGACAATGAGAATGGCCACCAGGAATTTCCAAACAAATGTGAAACATGGAAGTGTATAAAACATTATAGTTGTATGAAAACATGATGATTAATCAAAAGGGAAGACCTCCTTAAACATGACCAAAAATGTAGAAATCACAAAGGAATTTTAAAATCTAAACGACTTTCATAGCAAAAAAATAAAAAATAAAAAAATAAAAAAAATAACCACATGAGCAAGGTTGAAAGAGAAACAAAAGCAACAGGGTGAAATGTTTATAATGTATATGCCTGATCAAATGTTAATATTTTTCAATGTTTAGAAGAATGTTTGGCACTTGGTTAAAAAAAAAAAAGTTAACATTTATTATTATGCCTAATCTGTAACAAATTCATGCAAATTAATATTAAAACTGTAAACATTCTAATAAAAAGATTACAAACAGGCATTTCACATAAAAATAAATATCTGTGACTAATAAATATATGAAAAGACTTCAACCTTACTAGCCATCAAAGAAATCCAAATGAAAGGAACATAGAGATATCATTTTTTTAACCTTGTAAATTGGAAAAGATTAGTACTAGGCGGTGTTGGATAGAGAGCAGAGGTATGCTTATAGGCTGTTTGAGGGAGTATAAATTGGCATTATTTTCATGGAAGGCAGTTTGTTGATATGTATGACTATGTATACTGTTGACCTAGTTTCTACTTCTAGGAATTTATCCTGAGGATATATTGGACAGTTGTGTAAAGATGGATCAAAGAAAAGCTAATATTCTAAATGTTTTAAATATAATTGCCTCCTTTAAGTGCTACAACAATCCTATGAGAAAGATACTTTTATCATCCCCATCTTAGAATGAGAAAAATGAGGTACAGAGCCTGAATACAGTAAAGTCACAAGACCAAAGTTTAAATCGAGGCAGTCCGGCTCCTGAGCCCACACTGGGATCCTTTCTACACTGCCTTCTAGGTGCACATCTACATGCTGTTTTTATTCTCTCCTTAAGCCTTTTAAAAAAAGTTAAAGACATGGCCAGGCATGGTAGCTCACGCCTGTAATCCCAGCACTTTGAAAGGCTGAGGTGGGTGGATCACTTGAGGTCAGGAGTTCGAGACCTGCCTGACCAACATGGCAAAACCCCATCTCTACAAAAAATACAAAAATTAGCCTGGTGTGGTGGCAGGTGCCTTTAATCCCAGCTACTCAGGAGGCTGAGGCAGGGGAATTGCTTGAACCCAGGAGGTGGAGGTTGCCAGGGTGGCACAGTGAGACTCCATCTCAATAAATAAATAGATATAAAAATAAATAAATAAAGATACATTTTATTATGATAAATTTCATCCTTTTTAGTAAGCAGAGCTAAGAGCTTTGATAAATGCACCCAGACCTGTAACCACTTCCACAACAAGACAGAGAACAGTTCCATTATGCCCAAATGTCACCCATGCTGTTTTGTAGCCAAGCCTGACCTGTCTCCTAACCCCTGGACTCCACTAATCTATTTTCCAGAATGTCATATAAATGGAGTCATACAGCCTTTTGAGTCTAGCTTCTTGCACTCAGCTCGGTGCATTTGAGATTCACCCACAATGTTGTGTGTTCCAGGAGTTCATTTTTTACTGCTGAGTAGTATTCCACTGTGTAGATGGCCCACAGTTTATTCATCCATCCCTGGCTTAGGGATCCCTGAGGTGTTTCCAGTTTTTGCAAAGTCACTGTCAACATCTGTGTACAGGAGTTTGTGCATGAACAGGCCAATTTTGACTTGCCCATCATCTTTGAATCTCTCTAAAACCTTTGAAGACTTCTTTGAAACACAGTGTGGTATGTCAGGTGGAAAATTACCAAGTGACAGCTGAAAAATCAGCAATTCTCAACTCCAGTTCACTTTGCTACTGGCTTCTAAATGACATTGCACAAGTCAATCTTCATTGCTGAATCTCTGGTGGTCTTTAAGTTTCCCTAGATGAGAAGGGCAAGAGCTCAGTAGCATTTGTTGGAGTCTGATGACTGCATTCTGGGCACTTTTATGTACAATCCAGGACTCTGCTTTGCTTTTGGACTCAGCTTTGTTCCTGCAGATTTAGGGAGTCCTTGTGCCTCCACTGAGAGACAGCCAGTTTCTGGCTTTCTCCCTGGCTTCACCAGACTGGACTTCTTCCCATTCGCCTTCATAACTCAGCTCTACAGACGCCTGACTCCTGTCTTGGCAATACCACTGCCCACAGCTCACAGAATCTCCTCCAGGAACTGCCCATCACTGCCCAGATCCCATCCTGCCAATCCTCTTTCCACAGCACCCAAATGTTTTAAAGACGAACTAAGGCCATCAAGTATAGTTGTTTACATAAACCCACCCAAGTTTGGCTCACTTTCATACAATGATGATATTAAGAGAAATAAGAGGATTTGAGATAATGTGTCCAATGGTGGGGTTACAGATGGCGGATACATCTGGCAATGTCCACTTGTGAGTGGGCTATGAAATTGGCTTAAGTGTCTGGCATTGCAAATGCAGCTCATGTCTGTGGGAATCCAGTGTTTAGATAAGTCTCCTTGACTTTGGCAAACGTTTTAATCTAAAAATAGAGGTTGCCTGTCTGCCTTGCTTTTTTATTGCAACATGCAAAATATTACTGAGAGGAAGGTTATGAGTTGAGGAAGAAATGTTTGAAAAAAAAAAAAAGCATGATTTTATCCCAGAAAGTAATAATCCTAACAATCTGTCTGAAATGCTTCCAAATGAACTCTGAAGGAAAACATTTATGAGTTGGAACGTGGTATTAGGTTGCAACATTCTAATTTACTGGGGGATTGTTTTCCTTTTAAAAAAATCCCACAAAAAATAACAGCAGAATATCAAATGATGAGTCTGCCTTATGAAAATAGTTTTCTGTATATTATTAGCGTCTTGTGGCTACGAGAATGATCCTTCCACCTTCAATTGTTTGATCCTCCACTTGTTACAGTTCGTGTCACCGTATCAAAGGCATTTAACTTTATCCTGGTCATGGGCCACACTGAATCACAACATGTGTGCCGTCTGTGCAATTGCTGAAAGCCCTGGAGGAAGGTTTATTTCTACAGTACCAGTGTCACTTATATGTAGCTGCCTGTTGGAAAGGGTTTCACAGTCTCCAGAAGAGCGTGATAGCTCACAAAGATGCTTCCCTGACACCTAGCCTGACAGATAAACTCCTATTGATAAAAACCTGATGGGACTTGATGCTTTCGCTAAATGTTTTAGGCAGAATTGTGTCCCCCCCAAAAAGACCTATGTTGAAGTCCTAACTGCCAGCACCTCAGAATGTGACTATATTAGCCAGCACCTCAGAATGTGACCATATTAGCCAGCACCTCAGAATGTGACCATATTAGCCAGCACTTCAGAAAGTAACTATATTAGGAGATAGTGATATAGGAGTTAAAAAGAAATTATTTAGGCAGATATGAAGGTACAGGAATCCTCAGTAAGGTTTTCCTTTTTATGAAAAGCAGCCCCCAAATCATTTTCTTTTCTAGCAAAGAGCAGCCTATAAAATCGAGCTGCAGACATAGACAAGCAAGCTGGAAGCTTGCATGGGTGAATGCTGGCATCTGTGCCAATAAGAAAAGGCTACCTGGGACTAGGCATGTTCAAAATGGTGGCTCCATCTTTGCCAGCCAGGTATACAGTAAGGAACAGGAAACATGGCACCTGCCAGACAAAAACTCCATTTGCATGATAAGATTAGGGTGGGGCAGCCAGCTTCCTTGCATATTATATAAATGTCACACCTGGTTCAACCAATCTTTGGGCCCTATGTAAATCAGACACTGCCTCCCCAAGCCTGTCTATAAAATCCAGTGCACTCTGGAGAGAGAGCTGTTCTCCTTTTTTCTTTCTTTCTTTCTTTTTTTTGGAGACAGTCTCACTCTATTGCCCAGGCCTGGAGTACAATGGCTCACTGCAACCTCCGCCTCCCGGGTTCAAGCAATTCTCCTGCCTCAGCCTCCTGAGTAGCTGGGATTATAGGCACTCACCACCATGCCTGGCTAATTTTTGTGTTTTCAGTAGACACGAGGTTTCACCATGTTGGCCAGGCTTGTCTCGAACTCCTGATCTCGTGATCCTCCCGCCTTGGCCTCCCAAAGGGCAGGGATTACAGGCGTGAGCCACTGCACCCAGCCGCCTTTCTCTTTCTTTAGCTTATCAAATCTCTGCTCCTAAGCTCAGTTCTTGTGTATATCTGCACCCTCAATTCCCTTGTTGTGAAACAATGAACCTCAGGTATTTACTCCAGACAAAAACGCTGCTTCAGTAGGGTCTTTAAAGAGGTAATTAGTTTAAAATGAGATCATCTGAGTGGGCCCTGATCCTATAGGACCAGTGTCCTTATAAGAAGAGGAAGCTAAGACACAGACATATACACAGAGAGAAGTCAACGTGAAGACGTAGGGAGAAGATGACCATCTACAAGCCAGAGAGAGAGGCTTAGAGGAAAACAACCCTGCTGACGCCTTGATCTTGGACTTGCAGCCTAGAGAACTGGTAGGAAATGTATCCTTGTTTGAACCCTCCAGTCTGTGGTGGTGTGTGATGGCAGCCTTGCGATTGACAGAGTTGTAAGGGAGATGGGAGAGGAAGGGAAGAACAGGTACACAGGTGGTTCCCTATACTGGACACCCTCATCTAACAACTCATTATTGAACTTCCAGCATAAGCCAGGTCCCACCCTAACCGCCCAGGATTCAGCAGGGGGCTTTAAAAACAGATACTCCCCTGCCTTCCAGCTACTTAGTGTCTATCAATCAACTCACTGAGCGGTCATTTTACAAACACAGGCCAGGATCCACTGAATTGAAGTCCCTGGGTGGGACCTACTTTCACTGGATCACTCACATTCTGATAAGATCCTTCGCTTTCACATGTTTGAGAAGAGGAAAGAGTGTAAGTTTCTGCAACTGGTATGCAGCAGCCCTCAGGCACAGAAAAGAAAGGAAATAGGATGGGAGGGGCTGAGCATCCCCCCAGATAAGCTTCACCTGCTTCATTCTTTAGTCTGTGGTCTGGTTGGACCACCAGCTTTCTGGCTTACGCTGGCTCTCTCATGAACTTCTCTTAGGGTTGATAGTTTTCAGGTAACCAGCTTTTAATGTAATTGCAGGAAAACGTCAGTAAGAAAATCTAAAAGGGTTGGCATATAGAAAGAAGAGCGTCACGTGAACAATGCTTGCAAATAGGAAGGACAAAAGAGACAAAAGAGGACTTTGTTGCTGTATTAGTTATTTTGAAAACCTCCCATCTGTCATCCCAGAGGAGGTTTGAGACAGAGATTCCTCAAGTCAACATCTGATGGCACAGGCCTGGGTCTGGGGTGCAGAACCTGGACCCTCAGCCTTGGAGCTTGTTTTCATGCCTCCTACTGTCAGAGGCATTTGAACCAGGGCAACTCCATCTTGAATAGGGGCTGGGTAAAATAAGGCTGAGACCCACTGGGCTGCATTCCCAGGTTAGTCATTCTTAGTCATAGGATGAGATGGGAGGTCAGCACAAGATACAGGTCACAAAGACCTTGCTGATAAAACAGGATGCAGTAAAGAAGTCGGTCAAAACCACCAAAACCAAGATGGTGATGGGAGTGATCTCTGGTCCTGCTCACTGCTCATTATATGCTAATTATAACGAAATGCATTAGCATGCTAAAAGACACTCTCACCAGCCCTATGACAGTTTGCAAATGCCATGACAACGTAAGAAAATTACCCTATATGGTCTAAAAAGGGGAAGAACCCTCAGTTCTGGGAATTACCCACTCCTTTCGCAGAAAGCTCACGAATAATCCACCCCTTGTTTAGCATATAATCAAGAAGTACAGTAAGTATAAGCAGCTGAGCGGCCCATATGCTGCTGCTCTGCCTATGGTAGCCATTCTTTATTCTCTTACTTTCTTAATAAACTTGCTTTCACTTTATGGATTCACCTCTGGTTTTTTTTTTGTTTTTTTTTTTTTGAGACGAAGTCTCGCTCTGTCTCCCAGGCTGGAGTGCAGTGGTGCGATCTCCGCTCACTGCAAGCTCCGCCTCCTGGATTCACGCCATTCTCCTGCCTCAGCCTCCCGAGTAGCTGGGATTACAGGCAACTGCCACAACGCCCGGCTAATTTTTTGTATTTTTAGTAGAGACGGGGTTTCACTGTGTTAGCCAGGATGGTCTCGATCTCCTGACCTCGTGATCCGCCAGCTTCGGCCTCCCAAAGTTCTGGGATTACAGGTGTGAGCCACCGCGGCCAGCCAGATTCACCTCTACTTCTTGCATGAGATCCAAGAACCCTCTCTCGGGGTCTGGATCAGGACCCCTTTCCAGTAACACTACCTCCATTTGGCCAGTGGTGTTTAAAAATAAGAACAATTGACGTGCTCAAGGTGATGGATGTCCTTAATACCTTGACTTGCTCATTACACATTTTATGTGTGTATTAAAATATCTCATGTACCCCATAACTACAAATATTATGTATCAAAAAATGTAAAAATTAAAAAGGAACAATTAACTGTGCAGAGTACTTTACAGCATGCAAATTGTCTCTACAACAATCCTGAGTGGTGGGCATCAGTGTGATCACCTTTCTTGTGTGGCTGGATAGGCTAAGGTTAAGGAAATGCAAGTGCGGCCGGCCCAAGCTGCAGAGCTGGTAACAAAAGAGAATTTAGGTCCCCTGACTCCCGGCGCTCTTTCCATCACACTGCTGTCTCGTACTCCTGGTCTCGCAGCCTGAACAGCAGCTGGCATCTGAGGGCCCAGTGGGAAAGGAAATTAAATCTTGGGACCCCAAACTCATTAAGCCAAAGGGAGAAGTCAAGCTAGGAACTGGGTCACACAGACCTGCCTCTCCCTTTTTGGTTCCTCAACAAGATGAAAAGCTACATGCCTCCCCCATGTTTTGCCCACAAGGAAATTCCTAGTGAGCTGCAAGATCTTCACTCTAAGGGGTTTCTGTTTATATTCCACCACGGCAATGTAAATTGATAGCTTATCTTTATAGGTACAGTCACCCCCACTGCCCATTTCCTCTGTGTCACCCCCTCTGCCCCATTTCGTCTATGTTATCTTATGTAAAAGGCAGGCTCCCTGCATTTTTCCTCTGCCCCACTTGTCTATGTCATTTTATATATAAAAAAAAGCAGATTCACTGAGCCAGACAAAGGCAGGAATGAATACTTTTCCCTACCCTCCTCTTACATGAAAATTGTGTATTTCTCAATATTCTGCCCTTTCCCCTTTAAATTTGGGGCCCTTAAAATTGTCTTCAGAGGCTGGGCGTGGCGGCTCATGCCTGGAATCCCAGCATTATGGGAGGCCAAGGCAGGTGGATCGCCTGAGGTCAGGAGTTTGAGATCAGCCTGGCCAACATGGCGAAACCCCATCTCTACTAAAAATACAAAAATTAGCTGGGTGTGCTGGCATGCGCCTGTAATCCCAGCTAATTGGGAGGCTGAGGCAGAAAGAATCGCTTGGACCCGGGAGGCGGAGGTTGCAGTGAGCCAAGATTGTGCCACTGCACCCCAGTCTTGGCGACAGAGCAAGACTCAAACAAACAACAACAAAAAACAAAACAAATAAACAAAAAGCATGTTTGCAGAAAGGCAGAGACCTGTCTCCAGGAATGCATCCTTAACTTTGGCAAATAAACCTCTTAAAATAATTGACACTTGTCATTTTTCTCGATTGACACTGGTGAAGGCAGAACTAGGGCCAAGGGTTAAACGCTAGCCAAGAATCAGTCTGCCACTTTGAGTAACAGGAGACAGATGCCAACATTTATTTTAAAGGGCATCATCATCGTCTCTACTTATATTTCCATTCTCATTCTGCACAAACATAAAATAGTTGACGGGATTTTAAGTAGAGTTGAAACACAGTGGCAAGTTAAAGATGTGAGCAACAATTTACATACAAGGTGTGCAGCTGGAAGGACGCTGGTTTATTTATTTATTCATTTATTCATATTCATTCATTCAATTATTCACTTAACAAATATCGACAAGTTGCCTTTTGTGCCAGCCGCTGCCTTGGGTGTTAGGATTTCGCAGTGAGTAATGCCAAATTCAGTCCCAGTCTCAACTAATACAGTGTCCAGTCTAGTGGAGCAGAAAGGACATTTATCAAAGAATTGCACACATGTGTAATGTCCATCTGAGATCATTGTTTTCAGGGGAAGGACAACAGTTCAAGGAAGGCTTCCTGAGGAAGTGACATTTGACTTGAGTGTCTAAGTGGGAAATGAACTCCTGGGAAAATGGCCAGGGCACATAGAGACTTTGAGGCAGAAGGGATGCATCAGGTGAATGACATGAAAATATGGCTTTCAATTTACATATTAATAAATTTAAAGTGACATATTAAAAACCATGCAGAGGGAGGGAAGAAATAATGTGAGGTTCTAAGCACAGGAGAAATTGACTCCAACTAATTCATACTCCATTCCTCATACCCTATTTTAAAAAAAACATGACTTTTTAATGATCACCATTCTAACTGGCATCGGATGGTATCTCATTGTGGTATTGATTGGCATTTCTCTAATGACCCATGATGATGAGCTTTTTTTCATACGTTTGTTGGCTGCATAAATGTCTTCTTTTGAAAAGTGTCTGTTCATATCCTTCACCCAATTTTTGATGGGGTTGTTTGTTTTTTTCTTGTAAATTTAAGTTCCTTATAGATTCTGGATATTATGCTGGAGAGGATGTGGAGAAATAGGAACGCTTTTACGCTGTTCATGGGAGTGAAAATTAGTTCAACCATTGTGGAAGACAGCGTGGCAATTCCTCAAGGATCCAGAACCAGAAATGCCATTTGGCCCAGCAATCCATTTACTGGGTACATACCCAAAGGATTATAAATCATTCTACTATAAAGACACATGCACATGTATGTTTATTGCAGCACTATTCACAATAGCAAAGACTTGGAACCAACCCAAAAGCCCATCAATGATAGACTGGATAAAGAAAATGTGGCGGCCGGGCGTGGTGGCTCACGCTTGTAATCCCAGCACTTTGGGAGGCCAAGGCGGGCGGATCACGAGGTCAGGAGATCGAGACCATGGTGAAACCCCATCTGCCTGTAGTCCCAGCTACTCGGAGAGGCTGAGGCAGGAGAATGGCTTGAACCCAGGAGGCGGAGCTTGCAGTGAGCCGAGATCGTGCCACTGCACTCCAGCCTGGGCGACAGAGCAAGACTCTGTCTCAAAAAAAACCAAACAAACAAACAAAAAAAACAAAAAACAAAACATATACACCATGGAATACTATGCAGCCACAAAAAAGGATGAGTTCATGTCCTTTGCAGGGACATGGATGAAGCTGGAAGTCATCATTCTCAGCAAACTAACACAGGAACAGAAAACCAAACATCAAATGTTCTCACTCATAAGTGGGAGTTGAACAATGAGAACACATGCACACAGGGAGGGGAACATCACACACTGGGTCCCGTCGGGGGGTGGGAGGCTAGGGAAGGGATAGCATAAGGAGAAATACCTAATGTAGATGACGGGTTGATGGGTGCAGCAAACTACCATGGCACGGGTATACCTATGTAATAAACCTGCATGTTCTGCACATGTATCCCAGAACTTAATTAAAAAAAAAAAAAGCCATGGCCAAGCGGGCTGTGTGGCACAATTGATAGTGCATTGGACTTCCAGCCCCGTCTCCCCACAAAAAAAAGCCATGGCTAAGCAGCAAATTTCTATTAACTGTATCTTTATAAGCAAGATCAAGTATAAATAATATCCTATCGTATTCACTGGGTTTCAGAAAGAACCCAGTCTCTGATTTTTTGGAAGGAAGTTAGTTCAAACTTAAACTGACAAGTGATTTGTGGCATATAAAATCTAATAGCCATATAGTTAGATCTCTTGTATCTGGTGAGGGAAGTTTGCTATATTTACTACCTATGAGTGGGATATGATATAAACCCGCTTTGGGACAGAATTTGGATTCTGAAGGATATATTATTTGTGAAATAAGAAGAATTTATTACTAATGAAAAGCTTTATCTGAGAACCTGATTCAAGCATAGGGAGGGATGGAGTTCAGGTGTGTGAGGGAGTCCTGGCTTCACGTTTAAGATCATTCACATAGCTGTGTCGATAAGGTCCACTTTTTCAATAGGGTTGCCTCTTCAAAGGGGAATCAGAAATAAGGCAGATGGAGGTACTCACAGGTTTTCACAACACACTAAGCAAAATGGAAATATCTGTTTGAGAGAGATGACAGTTCCTACATTTTCATATCTTAATCTAAAGCTGGAAAAAAGTCATGTTATTGGACTTGAAAATGACTATAGCTAATCTTTGTTTTGGTCTTTTTATAAATGCAGCTGTGAGTGTAGACAACAGTCATTCTCAACCTGGATCTGTGAATTTCTGAAAATAGTAATTCCTTCTTGGAAAGACATCCCACAAACAGGAGATTAGTGTATTTGTAAGTGACTGGGCAGAAGCAGGTCGGTATTTCAGGTTCATTCAGTGATACAGATAGCAATTGTAGAACTCTTATCACACCAAGGTCACTACAGCTTGAAATCAATCATGGTGAGGATATTTATACCACGGAAATTGGTAATGGTACAAATCTGGGCTTTTTTTTTTCTCCCTGGGGAGCTGGTTGTTAACCATTTTTTAACACACCTCTGAATATAAAGGCATATTTCAAGGTTAACGATATAGAGACAGTGGGATCTCTTCAGACGTGTGCCCAGCAGCTCCCAGGCTGTCTTATGAAGGATGGGAGGCTGGACAATCACTGCTGGTCCTCATTCTTTAGACTGTTAATCTCCAGACACCTCCAGCTGCCCTGGCCTTGCTGCTACATCACGTGGTTCATCTCATTATCCTCCCCTGGGATAGTTTAATGTCTTTTGATTTCATGTTTCTTTTTCATTATTACTCATTCTGCTCATTGCCAAGGAATGAGGTCCTTAAAGCACCACTTTGGAATACAGAGCATATATCTTTTTCCATTACTTTCCTAATAACTAATTATTTAACATGCTATTCAGGGCTGGTCCCCAATCCACCTTTCACTTTTACCTCTCTCCATGTATGCTTCCATCATTTTGGACCAATTCACTTCCAAAATTGCCTTTTTGAAAAAACTAGGAAGCATTTCCTTTAACTTATATATAGAATTTCCTTTTTAGCAAGATCAAAAAAATACAAGAAGTTATGGTTAAAAAATTCTGCAGTACATACCAACAAAGACAAACTAGGCAACATTTTCATTACATAAAACTGAAAGTCAACATTAATTATTTATGCCAAATTCCATTTATTTATTTATTTATTTATTTATTTATTTAAGGTGAATTCTTGCTCTGTCACGGAGGCTGGAGCACAGTGGCGCACATTCTCAGCTCACTGCAACCTCCACCTCTCAGGTTCAAGCAATTTCCAGAGTAGCTGGGATGACAGGTGCACGCCTCCAAACCCGGCTAATTTTTGTATTTTTAGTAGAGACAGGGTTTTACCATGTTGGCCAGAGGGGTCTTGAACTCCTGATCTCAGGTGATCTGCCCACCTTGGCCTTCCAAAGTGCTAAGATTACAGGCACGAGCCACCATGCCCAGCCACCAAATTCCTTTTAAATTCTACCTATATTATATAGTCCTAGAAATCTGTGGATCCCGTTTTATCCCCCCTCACTCATATATCACTAAGTCAGATCATTAACCCACAATGTCATATCCCTTGATAATACAAAGGCTTGTCAAAAGTAGGAAATTATCTGGGTCAGATGATGATCAAAAGACATTGAATACATATGGCCTTCTGCAGTTTTCTCATCTAGTCCTTCTATTCCCTGATTCAGTGCTCCCTGTTCTGCGAAGTCTGGCTTTTTTTGATTGTGGCAAGAACATACTTGACATGTAATCTCAGGGTCTTTGCTCATGCCGTGTTCCCCTTCTGAGACGCCTTCTCCATATAACCACTCACAGTCATACCTATCTCAGGATCCTACTTATCTCCCTCAGGAAACTTTCTCTTATCACCTTAGCAAGAAGCACTCTCTCTTTTTAACTGTTTATTTTTTACCTTCTTAAAGCTCTTCTCATCTGCTGCTTACATTACAGTTCATTGTTGGATGTTTTATTTCCACGATTACATTGCTCCTTAAAGGCATGCATTATGCCCGTATAGTAACAATATGTCATTTATAACTAATATTTAGTGGCTATTACTAGATGCTATTCACAGCACTCACTGCTTTATACATATTATCTAGCTTAACCTCCAAAACCCAACTTCAAAGGAAAAAGCTATTATTAGGTATTATTATACCTGTTTTACCACTGAGAAAACTGAGACTCCAGAAAGTTGATTAACTTGGCAAGGTTACACATCCAGCCAGTGTTAGAGCTAGAATTTGATTTAATTCAGGCCTGTGAGAGCAGGATCTTTGTTTAATTCAGTGCTGTATCCTCAACATCCAGAATAGTGCCAGGCACATGGAAGGCACTCAACACATACTAGTTGGGTATATGGATAACAATCTCTTGAATATCATATAATCAGCACATATTCTACCATCAGCATCATCGGTCACAGATTGGAAGAGAGTAAGGAAATATAACTAAATGCAACGTGGGATCCCAGATTGAATCATGGGACTAGAAAAAAGAACTGTAGAGGGACAAATGGTGAAATTCGATAGAATTTCGAATAGGTCCATTGATTCATTAATAGTTCATTGTACTATGTTTATATAAGATGTTTATCATTAGGGGAGCTGGGGGAAGAGTTTATAAGGGTCTACTTTTTTTTTTTTTTGCAACTTTTCTGTGCATCAAAGTATTTCCAAGAAAACATTGAGAAAAAGTCTTGTATAATTTCTTTTTTTTCTTTTAAATTTTTTCTTTCTCTCTCTCTTTTTTTTTGGAGACGGAGTCTTGCTCTGTCGCCAGGCTGGAGTACAGTGGTGCAATCTCGGTTCACTGCAACCTCCGCTTCCCAGGTTCAAGAGATTCTCCTGCCTCAGTCTCACGAGTAGCTGGGACTACAGGCATGTGCCACCACGCCCAGTTAATTTTTGTATTTTTAGTAGAGACGAGGTTTCACCATGTTGGCCAGGATGGTCTCAATCTCCTGACTTCGTGATCCGCCTGCCTCCAAAAGTGTTGGGATTACAGGGGTAAGCCACTGCGCCCGGCCTTCACTAAATCTTTTTAAAGATAGATCCTTAATAATCTACCCAATATTACAGAGCACTGTGTAAAGGCAGGAAATCTAGATCTGGGATGATAGTATCAGAGAAGTGTAGAATTAAAAAGACCCTGGGAGGAGCAGTCCATGCACCTTTGTCACTTCTGGATGAGGAAAGCAAGACCCAGAGACGTGGAGTTACTAAAATCACACATGGGAGAAGTGGTTCTAGAATTCAGGCCCTTTCACTTTCCACTCATTTTCGTTTCTACTTGACAACACTCCTCAATTCAAGTCCAAGAGCTCTCCCAGTTGAATTACTTCAATTTAATCTACATGCATGATATACTTTTACCCCAAAATTTAATATTCTAATTTCTAATGTGTTTATCATGAAACTACGAATATCTTAGTCAATAAGAATGTAATGTTTTGCTTTTCACACAAAACTTGAGTAGCAGTTTGAGAAGTAAAAATAAAGTTTGACATAATATTTGAACCTAGTTCAACTAAACTTCAAATTAACAATTTCTAGGAGCTCAAAGTTTAATTAAAATGCATTATTCCCTTTGGATAAAGCCTCCCTCCATGTGCAGGTTCTGTGTTACTTGTTTGCTTATACTACACACACACACACACACACACACACACACACACACAGCACTCACTGAAAAGCTAATGGGTTATTTTATTTCATTGAGTGTAATTGTCTGAAATGGCTTCATGATATAATCATATATTAGGGGCCTGGATGAGACAATGATAGTCTTGGCCCTCTGCCCATGTTTTCCTCCAGTTTTTCTTGCCTGTAGGATTTCTGCTCCTCAACAAAATCTGTACCTCCCCTCCTCCACCTTCCAATGCCTGGGCTATGCGTTTAACAGATGGCGTTGTTATATAATCACGTTTAATGGGATTAGAGTAGATCACTGGATTTCAGGATTCCTGACTATCACAGCTGTTTCTCCTCTAAAATGCTTTCACTCAATTAATCTATGCAAGATACTCCTCTGGTCAATCCTACTTTGCCAGTGAACCCCAATGTAGACCCCTGAACACATCTACATTTTGAATCAGAAAATGAATTTTGATGGTAGGAATGAAAATACTTACGACTCTATGTAGTGTGTGTGCCAGTGACAATATTTGTTGTAAAAAGCCTAAAAATGTATTGGGTGGTTGAGGTAGATGTTAGGAAAATCATTCCACACATTATTTCTGCAATCAAATCTGTATATTCTATAACAAAATCCCCCAATCTGTCCGTGAGACCATCCTTTTCTTGAGTACACTGCATTCAAATCTGAGTCATCTTTTACACCCACCTCTTCCTTACCTCCTGCCACCTCCTTTCCCTTCCATCACTGCTAATTGTTACCAAGCCTTGTCTATTTTTCATTTACACTGTTGTGTTAGTTCCTTCCTTTCAATTTCCACTGTCATCACCATACTTCAGGCCGAATTTAGATGAATTTAAATATTTTTAAATGGCTAAGGGGCAGCAAGGGAGCAGCGTGTTCCTTTTCTGGTAACCAGTAAGGTACAATAGTGAAAAATGAAAGAGGTCGGCCACAGTGGCTCACACCTGTAATCCCAGCACTTTGGAAGGTCAAGGCGGGTGGATCACTTGAGGTCAGCAGTTCGAGACCAGCCTGGCCAACATGGTGAAACCCCATCTCTATGAAACATACAAAAATTAGCTGGGCCTGGTGGCACACGCCCGTAATCCCAGCTACTTGGGAGGCCGAGGCAGGAGAATCCCTTGAACCTGGGAGGCAGAGGTTGCAGTGATCCAAAATCGTGATGCTGCACTCCAGCCTGTGTAATAGAGTGAGACTCTGTCTCTAAATCAGATTTTAAACAGAGGCTGTCCCTCTCCACCATCCTAGAATGCAGTTTTTCAAAATCTTATGTGGCCCCACATGACTGTCAGGTAAAGTAGCTCATATTCTGTTCATGATCAGCAAATTGATTTCCTTTTCTATTCTGAGCCATTTGACAGCATTTTGTAAAAATCCTCTCCCACCCTAGAAAGTGCATGCACACACAACCCAGGGAAGTAGGTATTATGAGCCCCATCATACCAGATAAAGAAAGAAAAGCTGAAAGTAAATCACTGTTCGAGTGTTACATTAATCAGTGTTCAATGGGAATCTGAACTCAGGGAATCCGATTTTCCTTCCCCTGTTCTCACAGACTCTAACTTTTTTTTTTTTTTTTTTTTTTTTTTTGAGACAGGGTCTCTCTCCCATTGCCCAGGCTGGAGTGCAGTGGTGAGATCTTAGCTCGCTATAGCCTAGGCTTCCCAGTCTTAGGTGATTCTCCCACCTCAGCCTCCCAAGTAGCTGGGACTGCAGGCATACTCCAGCATGCCTGGCCAACTTTTTGTGTTTTTAGTAGAGAAAGAGTTTCGCCACGTTTCCTAGGCTGGTTTCAAACTCCTGGGCTCAAGCTATCCACCTGCCCTGGCCTCCCAAAGTACTGGGATTACAGGCATGAGCTACCGTGCCCATCGCCTAACTTTAAAATAGGTTTTTTAAATTGGTTTGATGTTTTCCAAAAAGAAGTGAGGTGTCATCCAATCTTACTGTATAAACTCTGTGTACATACATATATAGTACATATAAAAAATACATACATAGATGTTTGAGTATATGTATCTGTGAATGAGAGAGATTCCACAATAATATTCTACAATATGCACTGTATTTACCTTCTATGCAGTGGCTGGCATGCTTTGGGCTCTTATTAGCACTAATAATTAGTATAATTGCAAAAACATTACCAACATAACAGACTCTATGCCTGCTCTTTGCTAACATTCCTTCCTCCAAAGACAAGAAAACTAGTCCTGATTATATACAGAACATCTGTAGTGTGCAGAACAGATCGTGTGACAACGAATAAATATAAACCAAACCACCTTTTATATGTCTGTGTTTTTGGTTATTTGAGGTGCTGTGTTCATTTATTTTGAGTCAGTTTGGAAAATGAAAGAGCTATAATGCACAAAAAGTACACATAAAACATCACAGTCAGCCCTCCTCTGTGAAAGGCAGCCAGGTTGTGTTAAGAATACGTAAGAGTGTTTGCTACTATCTATGAATGGGGCAATGTGTATGCCCTGCCATTATTAAAGGTAGATTTCTTAATAGGCTGCACAGAAAAGGGTTTACATCAGACAGTGAAAACCAGGGGAAGCCAGCACTGCCCACGCTTTTAGACAGAGCTGCTAAGCATTTTGGCACCTGAAACGAGGAGAAAGTGTTTATCTCAAGAATGGGAAAACCAACCCCAGCATAACCCCATCAGAAAGCTTTGCTGTTGATAAGTGTGGCTTCTCAGGGGTGTTCCATTCCCTAATCACGCCAAGTAGTTTGACTTGTTTCCATTTAGCATTTTAAATGTTTGTTTTTGCATTTGTTTTCTCATAAATTCTGCAGGTAACCAGGTGAAGTGACAAATTTTGGAATTTTGTTTCTGATCTACTTAGAATGGAGAATTTGAAACAGGGAAGCTGAACGCCTGTATGTCTGTGAGTAAATTTTAAAAGGATCCTGGGCACAGTGGCTCATGTCTGTAATCCCAACTTCTTGGGAGGCTGAAGTGGGAGGATTGCTTGAGGCCAGGAGTTTGAAACCAGCCTGGGCAGCATAGTGAGACCCTGTCTCTACAAAAAAATCAAAAAATTAGCCAGGTATGGTGGCATGCTTCTGTGGTCCCAGCCACTTAGGAGGCTGAGGTAAGAGGATCACTAGAGCCCAGGAATTTGAGGCTGCAATGAGCTATGATTTGTGCCACTGCACTCCAGCCTGGGTGACAGCACAAGATCCTACCTCTTAAAAAAAAAAAAAAAAGTTGCCCCTGCCCCTTCCTGAGTGGAGTGTGCCCAAGCATCACCATGGCAGGAACCACACAGAGGCAATGTTGAAGAAAAGAGTGGCTGGTGGGTTTGATACCCTTGTAAAGAATAAATGAAATGCCAGGGCTTGGCAAACTGGTTCTTGGCAAAAGAGAAAAGGCACATCTGACTTCTGTAGACCCGGAAGTGAGCTGCCAAGATTCTAGGGTGGTTTTGCTCAAAGGGGGGTGCTGGGTAAAGGCACAGATCTCTCAGCCCCATCTCAGAGTCAGTCATCACAGTAGCTGAAGAGGTGCTGTGCATTCAGCCTTTATTAACAAGCCCCACAGATAACATGCGTGCACACTGAGTCTCAGAGCCACAGTGGAAAAGCTCAGCACTCTACAACTCATTGCATGGTGTGGTGTGAAGGCCAGCAGTAAGGGCCGCACCTTAAGTGGGGAATCTCGCCCCATCCGCTTGATCTCTGCATCAGGATCTGCAATTGATAAACACGCCCAGGTGATCTGTTTGCACACTCAGCAGGGAAACACTGCTCTAGAGGACTCATTCCCAAAGTGCTGCACACCAGAATCACCAGGGTCACTTAAACATGTCATTATAGTCTGTGCTCCAACCCAGAGAGACTAATTTAATCGGTTTGGAGGGTGGCCTGAGCATTCAGTTTTTAAAGCTTTCCACGTGATTTTAATATGCAGCCAACGTTTCGAACCCCTGTTTATAAAGGATGATGAGATAGATTTCAGATGGAGGAAGTCAATTTGTTGAATAGATTGTGAAACTCAGAAGGCACAGTAATCTATCTTGTAGCAAACCCCTATCAACTCCAGTGGGGATGGCGGCATGTTCAAGAGGCTGAAAAATAGAACCGGCAAGTGAGACACGAGGTTTCATTGAGGGCCCACGTACAGGGCAGAGAGCCCAGGGGTAGAGGGCTGGGCAAGAGAACTGCAACCACTTGCAAAAGGCATGCAGTTTATAAAGCATCTTCACTTAGTACTCTCCCGCTGACAACCTTCACCTGGCAACCTTCATGTAATCCAAAAACAAAGGGCCTCAATACGCCCGTGTTCCACGGGACCGACCTGGGTATCAGGTCTTCCTCACAGACAAGGAATGGATCTCTGGGCGGGCCACTCCCAGATTCTGTAGCTTGGATTTCCCAGCCACATTGGGGTATGTGTGCCACCCAGGGTCATTTTGGGGTATGTTGACGTTAACGCTCTCAGGTGTATTTACTTCATAATTTGAAAGGCAAAGTGCTTTTGATTTGAAACAGCAGGACCTCAGAGTGAAAGAAATTGTTTATCTTTTTAAGTTCTAAAAAGCACTGGTTTGGAAAATCACAAAACAAGTCATGGAGGCCTAGAACATAGCATTTATTGACTGAACTATAGGGTTTAGAAAGCATGCCACCCAACTACCTTTAGGGGAAAGAGGGCTTTTGTTACTTCCCAGGCAAAACATCACAAGACTGCAGCTCGATCAGGGGCTGGAGCAATGAGATGCCTGGTTGGAAATTGGCAACAGCTAAGGAAAATCTAGGTAGATAAGCCTGAGGGCAATCACAGGAACCTGAATACCCAACCTGTGCGTGTCTCAGTCCTAGCAGTGGCTCAGAAGCATTTGCTAAAAGGGGACTGAAAGAGGCTAACAGAGGACGAAGAGGGCCCAGGACACAGGGAACTTTTGAGCAGAGGTCACTACACAGACAATGGAATGAGCCACAGAAGCTTGAGCAATGCCCCAAAGACCACAAGGGACTGAGCTACCCTTTAGTCCAAAGCCAATAATAGCAGATGATGGGTGTGAACCAGATATCTCTTCCCAATCGCTGGACAACAGGTAAACTCCTTTCTATTCCATTCATTGGGAGGGTGGCTGCACAGGGCGGAGAAAAAGAGTCTTATTTTTGAGATGGAGTCTTGCTCTGTTGCCCAGGCTGGAGTGCAGTGGCACGATATCGGCTCACTGCAACCTCCGCCTCCTGGGTTCAAGCAGTTCTCCTGCCTCAGCTGCCTGCGTAGCTGGGACTACAGGTGCGTGCCACCACGGCTGGCTAAGGGGTCTTGAATCTGAATAAATACTTACTTAAATAAGACTAAGTCTAAACCTAGAAGTGATTGCAAGATTATCATTTTCTACCATGGTGGAAATGGAGGCTTTGAAAGCTAAATGGAATTCATTTCTAGAAAAATGCAGAAAGTTCCATGCCTGACTCCTGAATTTTGCCTGCAGCTTTCAATCAACTGTAATAAGAGAATCTAGTCACCTGCCTATAAGGCAGTTTCTTCTCTGTGGGTCCTAGGATCTTGCTATGAAGTTAAAAAGGCTTCTCTGAGTGGCGTTCTTTTTGCTGGAGGATGAGGATCAGGGAAAAATGTTATAGAATCATGAATCACAAGACATCCATATTCCTATTTGAGAGACAGAACTGGGGCTAGAACCCAGGTCTACTAAGATGCATGGATGAACTCTGAAAGCCTCAAGACTGTCTTGAGGGATAAATTCAATCAAGCAGCATTGATGGGCCTGCCTTAGTAAAGAATATTTACTTCAGAGACAAGACGCACTGTACTGACATGTCTGATTATTATAATTTGCATCAGACTCAGCAAAGTTGTTGACTAGCACATGGCCTCAAGTGCATATTTCTGATTAAGGGAAGAAAAAGACATAATTAAGAGGTAATCGGCTGGGCGTGGTGGCTCACGCCTGTAATCCCAGCACTTTGGGAGGCTGAGGTGGGCAGATCACGAGGTCAAGAGATTGAGACCATCTTGGCCAACATGGTAAAACCCCATCTCTACTACAACTACAAAAATGAGCTGAGCGTGGTGGTGCTTGCCTGTAGTGCCAGCTACTTGGGAGGCTGAGGCAGGAGGACTGCTTGAACCCAGGAGGGTGGAGGTTGCAATGAGCCGAGATCGTGCCACTGTGCTCAAGCCTGAGGACAGAGCAAGACTCTGTCTCAGAAAAAAAGAAAAAGAAAAAAAAGAGGTAATCAATTACTAACATTGCACAGGCTTTAGCTTCCTTTTCCTTTCCTGCTGCTTTTAAATTTTTTCTCCCTGAAGGGAGTATTCCTGGGGAGAAAAGTTGACTCATGCCACTCTCCTTCCTGGCTCTCATTTGGGACATGTTTAGCCGTCAAAGGAAGTCGAAGGGCTGCCTATGTGATGGATACATCCTCTATTTACGTTGCCTCATCGAAGGCACAGCCTTTCTGTCAATTTCCCTGATACTAAGGGTGGGAAGAAAACCTATGACTACCATAAGAGCAGTAACTTTCTAATTGTTTACCTAAAATGCAACCCAGGAGTTGAATTGCATTAATAACACCCTGACACTTTTGGGGTAGGAATTACATAAGGGACCTAGATTTTTGAATTATTTTAAATTTGGATATATTATGTATACAAACCTCCCTCCAGTAATAACAACTAACCACCATTGATTAGCATAATGTAACCTAAGAAAATAAATTTAACTAGGTGTTCTTGAAATTGCCACAGGTAGGAAGCATTAGTTTACAATATAATACCAAATCCACTTTGAGCCCACTATGATGTCTCCATTAGTGTCATAAAAGGTTTACGGCAAATTTATAAGAATATGTTGCGGTATCCTTTTTGTCTAACCCCAGAGGAGAGAAGAAAGCCAAAGGCCTGAAATTAATGATGTATATTTAGGCAGTCAGCTTACTGGATGCTGCCCCAAACCAAAAAATAGCTCTACATATGGAAAATTCCCAATTAGGGGAGGGGCTGGTGGAAAGAGACAAGGTTTTCATAAGTAGTTGAATCTGTCATTTAACTATTAATGACTTCTAAGTACTTATTGAAACCATCTTAAACATAAAAGTGAAAATCAAACCATAAAACCAAGAAGTCTGATGTTCTCTGCTAAAAAACCTGGACAGTGAAATAATCTTTTAAGACAAATCAATATCTTCATATAGCATGCAGAAAACATAAATTATCTGTGCCTCATGGTTTTCCATGTGCCTTCAATATGAATTAGGTAAATCAAGAATAGTTTGTGGTTCCTATCATGAACCAGTTGTTTTTTTCTCTACTTTAAAATGTTCAGTCTATCTTTGGAAAACCACAAAATATGGCTGGAAGAGATACATATATTATATTTTTTGAGACACAGTCTCACTCTGTCGCCCAGGCTGGAGTGTGGTGGCGTGATCTCGGCTCGCTGCAACCTTCACCCCCTCCCTGGGTTCAAGTGATTCTCGTGTCTCAGCCTCTCGATAACTGGGACTACAGGCATGCACCACCATGCCCAGCTAATTTTTGTATTATTAGTAGAGATAGGGTTTTACCATGTTGGCCAGGCTGGTCTCAAACTCCTGACCTCAGCTGATCCACCCACCTTGGCCTCCTAAATACTGAGATTACAGGCAGGAGCTACTATGACGGGCCAAGCTGGAAAATATTTATGCTTTAGAAACATGAGCTTCATGACAGAAATGTTGAGGTTCATACTATAATAGGAGCTATGAGCTCAAAAGGGTTAAAATAAATTGCTCCAGAAAGGATGGAAGCTGTCTGTCAGTGCAGGCTGCGGTATTGAGTTTCAAATGAAAACTTGGGTTGTGAAGTTGACAAGTTTTATGTACAATGCAGATTTTTAAGCCATTTTGCATTTCTATCATTGTCTCTTGACAGGAGAAGGAAATGTGTATTTGTCTTTCTTCAAATTCTCATGAAAGTCGCTCTGGAATCATACATTAAAAAAGCCTGTGGCACACTTAAGCTTCAGCCTCATCTGTAGAAGAAAACTGCCTTTGCATGATGCATTTTCCAGAAAACGGACTCTTTTCAGGATGTAGACTGTTACGTCGGAAAAGAAAGAAAACCTTACCTGGGTAATCATTCTTGTCTATGTCTGAATCTCCTCTTAAAGTAAAGCCAAATCCAGAAGGGACAGCGTGTGAGGCCCACACTCCTTGCAGAACTTGGGAAGGCTTGGTGTTTAAGCCATCTTTGTTCCCATTATAAATGAGCACTTTGCCTCTTTGATCCTTGCCTGCAAAAGGCACGCCGATGGCAATGTCTAAAAGCAGACATAAAACATATTTTATGTGTATATATATTTAATTCTTCATTTATTCATTTTAGAGACGGGACCTCACTCTGTCACCCAAGCTGGAGTAGAGTGGTGGGATCATGGCTCACTGCAGCCCCACACTCCTGGACTCAAGTGATCCTCCTGCCTCAACTTCTCTAGGAGCCGGGACTACAGGTGCACACCACCATGTCTGGCTAATATATATATAATATATATATAATTTTATTTTTTTGAGCAATGGGTCCTTGCTTTGTTGCCCAGGATGGTCTGGAATTCCTGGCCTCAAGTGGTCACCCCACCTCAGCCTCCCAAAGTGTTGGGATTAAAGGCACCAGCCACTGGGCTTGGCCATAGAGACATTTCTTTTTTAAGTACAGAAGAAGGGCTCATAAATAGAGTTTAGTGTACTCAAAGAGCAGTATCAAAACTCTAAAGGGCTTATAATGTTTTCCATGAAAATTCTGTAGTACTACTGCAATAACAATTATTTGTTGCCTTTTATCCATCCAACAAATATTTATTAAGAGCCTCCAGGGCCTGGCACGGTGGCTCACACCTGTAATGCCAACACTTTGGGAGGCCGAGGCGGGTGGATCGTGAGGTCAGGAGATCGAGACCATCCTGGCTAACACGGTAAAACCCCGTCTCTACTAAAAATACAAAATATTAGCCCTGCGTAGTGGCAGGCACCTGTAATCCCAGCTACTCGGGAGGCTGAGGCAGAGAATTGCTTGAACCTGGGAGGTGGAGGTTGTGGTGAGCAGTGAGTTGAGATCGTGCCACTGCACTCTAGCCTGGGTGACAGACTCTGTCTCAAAAAAAAAAAAAAGATGATCTAAAAACTCAGATTTTTGTAGAAAATAAAGATATTGTCCTGTGTCAGGTGAAAAGGAACACTTTCGACACTTAACTTTCTCTAAGTCAGTGCCTTGACTCCCATCCCCTTGTTTACTCTCAGTGAATTTGACATTATTTTACCTACTTTGTATACTCAGGACACCAAAGCTCAGAGAAGCTAGGACTTCCCTTTATGTCATGTAGAATGCTTCTTTTATCTTTTAAAAATACTATTAAAAGTTTGAGAGAAAAGACAAATAGAAGAAAATATGATTTTAAAAGACAAATCCATAGATAATTTAGCACTGTTTATTTTACTTGGGTGATCAGGAATAGAGCAGCTTCACAGAGCAGCAAGTCACTTAAAGGTAAGCTTGCCTTTAAAAAATTTCCCTGGAACCACAAGCTTTTTACATGTACTTTGTTTTATGGTACTTTAAAATTTACTAACCATATGTTGCTGAGAACTTTTTTCAAAGAATGCATAAGAGTACGGTAACATTTGCCAGATATACTAATGAATACTAATCTGATGTGAATACTTCCAAGGCTACTTTGTTACAGCAAGTTCCTGTTACTTCCTCGAGTTCAATCAAGAAATTCACTATACTTGGTTCCTAACTTAAAGGTCCTGAAAATGTATGCAAACTTTTGTGTGAAGGTGTGTTTTTCTGAGGAGAGGGTACTTGGAGGGGTTTCATAAATTCTGACCTAAAGAACTACAAGCCAAAGCTACGAGTTTAACGCTACTTTGTTGCAAATATTGAAAGTAATGTGAAGCTTACATGCCAATTAAAATTCAGCATAACCTATACATAACCCATGTAGGCTAATCAGAAGTCAGGATACTTGCTAATATATCAACATGTATTTATTTGTCTTGACATATAGAAGGTTTCCTAGTTATCTTTAAGTCACCAAATCCAAACATCAATTTTAAAAATAATTCCTGCCTGTACTGAGAGCTATTACAGGATAGCCAACATCAAATGTGAGAAAATTGCTTGCATGTCAGAGCAATGACTATTTTTGTATTAAGTTTGGCTTTAAAGTTTTAATTCTTAAAACTGAATAAGAAATATTTCTGCAAGTAAACAGCACTTATAAGCAGAGAAGTCTAAAGTCGAACATTTGAGATGTTATTTTGAAGTTTGCAGAAACCTAAATGTACTTATTTTTATTGTAACCTGGAGTGCCTGTGGCCTTCCAATGCCTCTTAAAATTCATTTAGAGGTTTTCAAAATGTAGTAACACCCTCAAACCATTACCTGGAGCTCTGAAGACTGAGCTCTGAGGTCGTATGGTTTTGACATTGCTTAATGAGGTTTTTCTGATGTTTCTGATAACTGAATGTCTCTTCTACAAGGAGATGAAATATACTAAATTTAGGATTGAAACAAATTATATTACAGATTTTTCCCTCTGTGTTGCATTGTAATCTTGTGAGATTTGAAATAAAAATTTTCAGAAAGGTGAGAAGGGAAATTTCCATGTAATATTTATATTAGTCAAAATGTATAAACGTAAAGCTGGCTTGAGATATGTGATAGTTTATTAAGGATCAGTAGTAATAAGTGTACCCACACACGCCATACTGAATAAAACAGGCATGGTATCCTTTATGCAGTGGTGATGACACATAAATGACTTCCACGCTTTGGTTTAAATTACCATTGTATCCATCTTGGTTCAGGTCTCCTAAGTGCGCCATAGCACTACCGAATCTGCCAAACGTCTCCGTGCCAGTGAGGATCTGGGGGTCTCTGAAGAGGAGAGAGCTCACTTGCAAATACAGGTAGATTTGCCCTACTTCTCTGGGGTTGCTCTCAAATTCACGTTCCATAAAGAGAGGTGCCCCAACCAGGACATCATCCAGTCTGTAAGGAACAAAGAAAGCAGCTCAGTGCGCTGGCAGAGAGGAGAGTCCCTTTGGGTTATTTGTAATCAACTAGACTAGTAAATTTCCATTGGTATTTTTCCTTTTCTGAGGGTTATTTTACAATCATCAGGTTGCTTTCGCTGCTTTGTTATGTCTATGGAATCGAATGCTGTAAGAAAATAAGAGCTGTTAAATTATCACACTGAACGTTTTAGCTATGCTAAAAATGTCTACTTTAAGAAAACCACAGATATTTCACCATTTTCCGCTTTTTAGTGCATTTCCAGAAACTGTACTTGCACAAAGAAAACGTATCGAGAAAGAACAAAATAGCTTTTTGTAAAAATAGATTAAAGTTTGTCTGCAATTAATATAACTATACATTTAAATTATTCAGTTTTTATGCAGTAATGTTTAAAATCAATTTTGTCCTTCCCTTTCCTTTTGTTAGCTCAATTTAAATAAAACAGAGATTAGAGAGGTGTATTAAGCTGGCTAGAAAGGTAGCAAACAACTTCTCAGCCCAAATAAAAATTTAAATTCTTTGGATACATAGATTATAGCAAAAAACTAATATGTAATTTTTAAGGTTAAAAAATTTTCAAGAGATATTCAAGCAAGTTATTTAGAGAGAAAGATATAACCTCCTGGAGAAAAAATTAAAAAGTGGTTACGCGTGTTTCCTTCACAGAGCCAGATGGGCAGGAAGAGGACTAGAATGGGAAACTTCACTATAAGCCTTCTAAGTGATTTGATTTTTTAAAAACATATAATGTATAATTTCTATTTTAAAATTTTACAAGTCACACCAACCAAAAAAAAAAAATATATATATATATATAATTTGATCTAAATTAATGGCCTCTACTAAAGTTTGTCTGCAGATACAGTGCCTTGGCAGATGCAAAATCTCGAGTGACCTGAGGCAGGAACATATATTTGCATTTGACTTTAATGCCTATGTAGATTAGGTAATATGCTGAAGTTTGCCAAGCAAACTGATTAAAATATTAATATAATTTAGTTATAATCACGTACGTGAATATAACAATATATTCACGTACGTGAATATAACAATATATAAATACATTCATGTGTGAATGTATAAAATTATATAAATTGAGTATATCATATAAATATAAAGGTCAAGAAACAATACTATATTAATATACAATATATTAATATCTACAAAATTAAGATATATCAGTAACAATAATAACATAAAATCAATAAGTATAAATTACAAATATATATTAACAGATTCCATATCAAGTGGCTCATATACATCTTTGATATAGTTTATATCAAAAGTCAGGGATGAGGTGGGAACGGTTACTGAGAACAAGAAACTTTCTTCAAGATCTGAGCAGTCTACATGACACTCCAACATCACTCTAACCTACCCTCTCTCCAATTTCTGGCCTGCCTTGTGGTATTTATTATCTTCAGTCTGAATCAAAAGGCATCCTGTGTATTTCTTATGTTTGAGGTACTTTGATAAGTGGATTTAATGCAATGATGACTATTAGGTCAACCAATTCATTCCCTAATAACTTACAAATGAGGTTAAATGACTACCCATATTACTATAAACAAGGCAGATTGGGAAAAATATGAGACAATGAAATTAATGTTGGGTGTCCTGGACCAGGGAGAGACTGAGGGAACTAAGGAAGGTTCCATGGAGGAGATGGCATTAGACCTGGGTGGGATCCTGAGGTGGGCTCTCTAGGTGCAGGTGTTGTGAACCAAACCAAGTGTCCCCGAGTAGAGTGAGGGTAGAGTGAGTGTCTAGACATGCATGGTGCTAGGGGCATTCCAACAAATTTAATTGTAAAAGTAAAATGTACAAAGAATTCTTAAAAATTAACCCCATGAAGAAAAAATACGTAAGAATAACATACATCATTATTATATATTATATACTATACATTGTTACAATCAGTATTGTGTGTACATGATATACAATAAGAAAATAAGCCAATTAAAAATTGGGCAAGGCCAGGCGCAGTGGCTCATGCCTGTGATCCCAGCACTTTGGGAGGCCGAGGTGGTCAGATCATGAGGTCAGTAGTTTGAGACCAGCCTGGCCAATATGGTGAAACTCCCGTCTCTACTAAAAATACAAAAATTAGCTGGGCATGGTGATGCATGCCTGTAGTCCCAGCTACTCTGGAGGCTGAGGCAGGAGAATCGCTTGAACTCAGGAGGCAGAGGTTGCAGTGAGCCGAGATCGCACCACTGGATGGCAGAGTGAGACTGTCTCAAAAAAAAAAAAAAAAAAATTGGGCAAAAGATTTGAATGGACATCTCATCAAAAAAGATAGATGGCAAGCAAGCTTATGAGAAGACCCTCAATATAATATGTCATTAGGAATTGCTAATTAAAACCACAATGAGATACCACTACACATCTCTTAGAATGGCTAAAATCCAAAATGCTGATGGCACCAAACATTGGCAAGGATGTAGAACAACTCTAATTAATTGCTAGTGGGAATACAAAATGATACAGCCACTTTGGAAGACAGTCTAGCAGTTTCTTACAATGCTAAACATAGGCTTACCACACAATCACAAAATTACACTCCTTGGCAGTTACTCAAATGCGCTTAAAACAGATATACATACAAAACTATGCACAAAAATGTGCATAGAATAATTGCCCAAACTTGGAAGCAACCAAGATACTCTTCAATAGGTGACTGGATAAGCAAATCGTGGTACATCATATAATGTAATCATATTCAGCAATGAAAAGAAATGAGCTATCAAGCCATCAAAAGACACGGAGGAACCTCAAATGTACATTGCTCAGTTAAAGAAGCCAGTCTGAAAAGGCTACCTGATGTATGATTCCAACTGCATGACACTCTGGAAAAGACACAACTATGAAGGCAGCAAAAAAAATCACACACCTGGGTTCATGTTTTAGGCAAACCAACAGTGTGCATAAGTTACTATGCTTTTAATGTGTCCCTCAAATTTCATGTATTGGACACTTAATCTTCAGATGCATATATTAATGGCATTTGGAGGTGAAACTTTTAGTAGGTAATTAGGATTAGATAAGGCCATCAAGGTGGAGCCCCAAAATGGGACTCGTGGATTTATAAGAAGAGGAATGGAATACAGAGCTGGAACGTTCTTGACCCCCTCGAAATGTGATGCCTGGCACCACCTCAGGACTTTGCAGAGGGTCCCCACCAGCAAGAAAGCCCTCACCAGATGCATCCCCTTGACCTTGGACTTCTGGCCTCCAGAAGTGTAAGAAATACATTTCTTTTCTTTATAAATCATCCAGTCTCAGGTATTCAGTTATAGCAACAAAAAACAGGCTAAGCCATGTATTGCTTTAACATAGAAACTTTTCTGTTTCTTTTTTTTTCCCAGTAGTACACTTTGCATGCTAATGCTCATGACTAGTATTCAGAATTTAGTTATTTATTAAAAGAATACAGATTAGTGGACTATATAGTAAATATCAAATCAACCTAATTGTTTGATAGGCAAGAACTAAATCACTTCAATTACATTACAGCAATTAATTTACAACCTGTTTATGGTTTAATTTTTTAGAGTTTTCTACTAATTGAATCATAATGATATATCCTGTATGAATGAACATACTTGGACTAAATCTAGCAGAAAAATATAGCTCCCTAAGCTGTTTCCTTTCAATGGGATTTTTCTGTAAATTATTCTCAAGTTAACCACTAAGAATCTGTTTAAATTTGGCTCCTTTTGGTCCTGCAGAGGTTAGAAACAATGGTAGTGTAGAAAGTATCTACTGGATTAAATTGTAATTCAGTGAATTTCTGAAGTAGTATAACTACTATAAGGCTCAAAAGCCATAAGAAAAAAAAGACATATTTGCTTGTTGGGGCATGATATGAAAAATACCATCTCCATTTGTTGTTAACAAGTTTGTTCAGAAATTCCTAACAAAGCTTACATTGACAGAGTTTGTAGTACTGGAAGTCTTAAGGAAACTGAAGATAATTTCCCCAGCTTGTTTATATTTTCAAAACTGTCACAGGCTTCACAGTATTAACCATCAACCAGCATGCACGCAACTGTTAAGTCTAAATGTTTGCAGTCCACTCGATCATACTGGGAGATTTTTCCTTCATAGAAAAATATCAGGGAAAATTTCCACCTGTTAACTTATCTGGTCACTGATTGATGCTGTCTTTTTTTTTTTTTTTTCGTGATGTTGAGATTTTGGAGCTCTTTTAGGGACCTTGTTTTTGTTGCCTAGTTTTCAAAGAGTATATATTTTCCAACAATGTCCACTAGATAGCCTTGTGCACAAATGTACTTAACTACCTCCAGCTTGAGGAAAGGAGAGTCTGGTTCAAGCCCATAAATGTGTGTGTGCAGGGAAGTTCTCACTTCTGAACCATGAGCAATGACCTAGCCAAGTGATTTTTTAAACCCTATGAAATATATTATATATGTCATCATTGTTGTAATTTCAGACTTCACTTGAGTTGTCTATCTGGCATCTTTGGCCAATCTCAATTACTTCCAGAGCATAGTTATATATAATAGGACCTTGAATTTACATAGCATCTAAGTAATTAAAAACAGCAAATGATATACTGAGAATCTGTGGGCACTTTACCTTTATGAACGGCATTAGTAAATTAATGGAAATATCCTTCAACGCAGTCCAAAGAATTCAGAAAGTACTACATAGTAAAAAAAATAGTGTGCATAGCAATTTTTAAGAACTTCCAGAAAGAAGAAATTATTACTTTATAACAGTTCTGTGTTTGTTAGTACCATGTTTTGATCAACAGGAAGCCAATGAGGTCCTTTTCCCACAATTTTTTTTCTTTAACATGGCAAAAAAAAAAGTACTATAAACACTGTCACAAAACTTTGCTATAGACTAGAATGCGCATGTTTCCAGGAAGGACGGTGCCCTTGTGGGGCATAAGGTGAAACTTGGGCAAAGTCCTGAGGATTCAAAACAGGAGTGGCCCGTGGAAGAGAACACGTGGAGTGAATCCGTATAGCAGGGGAAGAGCCCCTGGTGCTTGTTGTGTGGCTGTCAGTGGGAAGAAATATGTCTGTGCGTATCTGAAAGGCCACAGTGGGGTTTTACTTTTTTTTCCTGATGAGATTTTGGAGCTTTTTTAGAAACCTTGTTTTTGTAAGCATTATGAAAACTGGATGGCATGCTATGTCTGGCCTTCAAGTTCTTTAGCTATTTTCTTTCCAAATGACTTACAATTACAGTCCACCTAAATTGGAAATCTTGAATGACAGTCCTAATAGCCACTTTATTTTTAAAACTTAGATAACTGAAGATGAAGGCAATTAATTTTTAAATTAACTGCTTTCAGGATAAGATTGGCATTCAACTATAACTTCGAAATACATGCAAAGTGCAAACACTGCAATCTCCCTCCACTGCTATTGCTCATACTGAGTCATTTCATTGCCCTCCAAGCCACTGTCCTGCCTCCCCTGGTGCATGGTAGTAGGGTTCCAGAAGGCTCTCTGACCATCTAGAGCTGGTAGACAGAGCACAGCTGATAACAACGAAGCCTGAGCTGGTACTGCTCACCTGGAATCCCCATGGCTCACAGGACGTTGTAGCCTTCTTGGAAATTGACTTGTTCTAGTCCATGGCAGAGTTTGTGTGGCACTGTGTGTGGCAGTTTGGAGTAAATGCAGTGACCTGCACACCTTCATGATCCAGCTCCCCAGGGTTCAGGCTCCATAGCTCTCCGCTGGTTCTTGAATATGCCTGGAGATCCCGCCTCAGGGAATACGCACTTTTCGCTCTTCCACAGGGAACACTCCTTCCTCCCTCCCTCTTAGATCACCATGGCTGGTCCTCACCTCCCTTAGGTGTTTCCTTAGCTGGAATCTTAATCCTGAGACCTTCATGATCTACCCAATTGGGGATTGTATCCCTTCAAATACTCCCTATCTCTCTTCTCTATTGTAACAAGTTTAATTAATAGACTTTATTTTTTAGAGCAGTTTTAGATTGTTTAGATTCAAAGCAAATTTGAGCAGAAAGTACAGAGTTCTCCCATTACCCTCTCCCTAACCTGCAGCCTCCCACACCATCACATCAGAGGGGCACATTCATTCCAGTCAATAAGCCTACATTCATATGTCATTATCAACCAAAGGCCATGGTTTACATTGAATTCACTCTTGGTATCAAATCTTCTATGGGTTTTAACAAATATATAAGGACACATATCCACTATTACCGTATCATACAGAGTCATTTCACTGCCCTAAAAATCCTGTTCTTCACCTGTTCATAACTCCCTCCATCAGAACCCCTGGGAAACACTGCCTTGTTCCTGATGCCGTAGTGTTGCCTCTTCCAGAATGTCGTAGAGTTGGAATCATATAGAATGTAGATCTTTGAGACTGGCATCTTTCACTTAGCAATATGCAGTTAAAGTTCCTTTGTGTGTTTTCTTTTTATTTTCTTCTTCTTTTTGTTTGAGACAGAGTCTCGCTCTGTTGCCCAGGCTGGAGTGCAATGGTGTCATGTCGGCTCACTGCAATTGCTCCCTCCCAGGTTTAAGGGATTATCCTGCCTCAGCCTCTCAAGTAGCTGGGATTACAGGCACCTGCCACCATGCCCGGCTAATTTTTTGTATTTTTAGTAGAGACGGGGTTTCACCACATTGGCCAGGCTGGCGTCGACCTCCTGACCTCAGGTGATCCACCCGCCTCGGCCTCCCAAAGGGCTGGGATTACAGGCGTGAGCCACCGCACCCAGCCCCTCTGTGTGTTTTCATGGCCTGATAGCTCATTTCTTTTTTAGCACTGAATAAAACTGAATTATCAGGATGTACCAGTGTTTGTTTATGTATTCATCTACTTGGTTGCTTTCGGCCCTTTTGTTTTCGTTGTCTCCATAATACTTATAACCATCTAACATACTCTTTACTCATTTAATTTTTGTCTGTAGCACCAAACTTCCTAACTCTAGTATAATCTTCATGAAGTTATGGATTTCTCTGCACCTAGAACAGTGCCTGTTAGTGCATGGTAGATGCTCGAGAAGTTTATGTTCAATGAAAGAATAATAGAAAGATATTTCCCAACAGGGTACAAAAGGTATGAAATTTATCTCCAGTCAAATGCCATGACACAATTAATACAAAGTCCATTGACCATATGAAGCTATATGAAGGTCACAGAAAATACCTAGCATAAGTATAGCTAAAGTGCTTAGCCCATTGCCTAGAACAAAGTAACTGTTCTTCAGATATTTGCTTTCTGTGAAAATGTGAGATCCCTGAGAGACCCCATCTGTCTTATTCACCTGTGTATTCTGGGCACCAAGAACAAAGCCTGGAACATGGTGGGTGATCCAATAATATTTTTGGGTGGATAATCGATACATCTCAATCTAATGGTTTTTAATTTAATAATTCATTAATTTACCTGTCAGGTCCTTTTGGTGAATCAAAGGGGTATTTAATCATAATTTATTTTTGAAGTAATGACTTAAACACAACCAAAATTCTCCGTGCTGTTTGGTCCATGTTCAACTGTAATTTACTACTGTAATCTGAAAAATAACAATTTCATCTTCTCCATGGCTGTTACTAGTACAGTACATTTTTAAAGCAATTAAAAAATCCATTTATGTGCAAATGTTTTATGAATGTATCGCATGCTAGGTGAAAATTCTAGGAGTGAAGAGAAATAGATGAATGTTCTCAATGGCTATGAATTTCGAATGACTGAAGACTTTATAAAATTAAAAATAAAACGAAATAAAATAGTCCTCTTCTCGAAGCAGCAAATGTGGAAAATCTCCGTAAGGACAAAATCGGATGACAGAGAATTATTTAATAGATGCATCTTCTTGTCCTGAACCAAAAAAGTTGAGAACAAGAAAGCCTCTATCTTGTTGAGGCAGTAAGGAAGGATGTATTTTGTGAAGGGAAAATATAATATCTTTATGGATGAATGTAACATATTGTATATGAGAGAGGTCTATAAACTTACCCATCACTGTTAACATCTGATACGACAATGGTATATCCAAAATAAGATGCCATCTGCAAAGGAAAATCAGGAGGTGACATTTTGTATCCAAAATGTCATGTCTCTATCATTCCTGAAAGATTCATCTCATTGTGGTACATTTTTGCATTGAAACTCACAGATTCTTGGAAGTGGCCAGGGTCCTTTTGCCTCATTTAGTCTAACCCCTGACCCAGTGAATAATTTTCCCCATAATAATCCTGACATCTGCTTGGACATCCTCTGGGGATGTTCAGCAATCAGCCCACTTAATTTGTGGACACAGCTATCGGAATGTTCACTGCTAAATCTGGCTCTTCCATAACTTCTAGCACTTAATCCCACCAAGTTCAGCAATCTCGAATCTCACAGAAGGAATCTAATTCCAATTCCATATGATGCTGTATGAAAATATTTTCAGGCTGGGTACGGTGGCTCATGTCTATAATCCCAGCATTCTGGGAGGCCCAGGCAGGAGGGTCACTTGAGTCCAGGGGTTCAAGACCAACCCTGGCAATATGGTGAGACCATATCTCTACAAAAAATAAAACAGAATTAGCAGGGCATGGTGGCACGTGTAGCCCCAGCAAACTGGGGAGCTGAGATGGGAGGATCACCTGAGCCTGGGGAGGTCAAGGCTGCAGTGATCTGAGATTACACAACTGCACTCCAGCCTGGGTGACAGAGAGAGACCCTGTCTTGAAAGAAAATATTTTCACTTGGCTCACCATCCAACCTCTCTATGTTAGAGATATGATACGTGGTACCAAAACACAGATGACACTTGTGAGTGCACTGATGACAAGAGAAGAGTTAGGTAAGATTTACGCTTCCTGCTTCAGAGGAAGCATAAAAAGTTTTCATGTCGGGGGAACCCACATCTCAGTATCAATTTGTATTGTGCTCATCGTCAACAAAAGCTCCTAAATCTTTTCCATGAGTGTACGTAGTGTACCACAGTCTCCCCACATTTTTTTTTAAATTTTTTTTTTGAGATGGAGTCTTGCTCTGTTGCCCAGGCTGGAGTACAGTGGCGTGATCTTGGCTCACTGCAACCTCCACCTCCTGGATTCAGGCAATTCTCCTGCCTCAGCCTCCTGAGTAACTGGGATTACAGGTGCCCGCCACCATGCCCAGCTAATGTTTCTATTTTTAGTAGCGATGAGGTTTCACTATGTTGTCCAGGCTGGTCTTGAACTCCTGACCTCAGGTGATCCACCCACTTGGCCTCCCAAAGTGCTGGGATTACAGGTGTGAATCACCGCACCTGGCCTCTCCCCATTTTATCTCTGCAGTTTTTCTTTTTAAACCTATGTTTTTGGATTTATAATCTTTTCAGGATTTATGCTTTCATCAGATTTGACCCATAGTTTCAGCTTGCCAATTTGCTGCCATAGTGTGCCATGCAATGTTTGAGGTGACGCAGCTTCCATCATGTCCTTATTTAATGAACATGCAATGCCTTAGAAAGCATACGCCCCAGGAGGCAGAGACTTTGGTCTGTTTTGTTTGCTGTTCTATCTGAACTTCCTGAGCAGTGTCTGGACCAAAGTAGGTGCCAGGTGCCAAATGCTCTTTGCAGAGAAAATGAATACATGCGTTAACAAGTGGTGTGTAACAACTCAACTCTCACACCTCTTTTCTCTGTTCCAAACATAGATAGTGAAATTCTTAGTCTTGGTGTGGTGGTGTGTGGCCTTTACTCAGAGGAATTTCATCATTTATGAAATTTCATCGTTTATCACCTTCTGAGGTTCAGGATTACAGAACTAGGTGGTATTGAGGAGAAGAAGGTATAGAAAGACTAAATTTAGCAATGTTTAAGAAGTTTCTAATGATAAAAAGTAAACAGATCTGGGCAAAGGAGAAGCATTGCTAGATTCTCATTCACTTATTAATTACCACCACTTAGGAATAGTTGTTTGAAACAGTTCAATATCTATTCAACTTCTTGTTCATCTCAGTCTGATTTCTCCAAACCTTCCAAAAGAATATCAGGAGATATAAAATGCTTTGTTGAAAATTTCAGAGTAATAGACTAAAGCCCCAAATTATAGCAAAAAGATGTCAAAATCATTTTGTGTTTATTTTAAAACCTGCTGGTTTCTTTTTCTTTTCTTTCATTTTTTTTTTTTTTTTAACAGGGACAGTGGTCTCACTGTGTCGCCCAGGCTGGTGGTGAGCTCCTGGCCTCAAGCGATCCTCCTGCCTTGGCCTTCCAAACTGCTGGGATTACAGGTGTGAGCCACATTTCTTTAAATACTGAGTTGGTGCTTCCGTCTAAGGGAAGCCAGTTGTGAATTGAATTTGTTTCTCCAGGCAATCGATTTTTCTCTCCTCTTCAAATTAAATTAACATGGTTAATTTTAAATGTATTACTTCCACAGCTTTGTTCATATTTAGTTTAAAATTAAGTGTATAGTTCTGTTTGTAAATAGTCACATATAAGTTACAAGCACAAGGAATTCTTTTATTTTAAATTTGTCCTGCATTCAAACATGGAGGCCTGAATCTATATCTTACCGAAATAGAGACGCAATAGTTTATGATCATCATAAGCACACGTATTCGCATGCATCTCAAATTATAGAAGATTTAATGGCACATGGGAATTTAGTGGCTTTTGTTTGATCAAAAGGCAGGAGACAGGAAATGGGATGGAAAGGAATTAGCATTTCTTGAGGAGTTGTTACGTGCCAGGGAATCTTCTAAGTAATCTACAATCCTTGATTTATTTGATTCTTAAAGGGAGCTTGCAAGATCAACATTTTATTCTTATTTTGCCAAGTGGCTCAAAGAGGTCAGATAATTTTCCTGTGGTCTCACACAGTTCATGAGCGGTGCAGTGGGAACTGGAAGTCTAATCTGTCAGCTGCAGAAGTCCAGGCCCTTTTTACAGTGACCTTCTTCCCATATCTTACGTCAAAACCTTCAGGCCTTTATAGACTATTGAAAGATTCATGTTAATACAAAACCACTTCCCATTGTTCTTAGAAAAAAATTTCTAATCCCAAACACCACCCACCTCCCCCACCAGTCTCCCATGAGTAGCCCCTGTCCCCTCCATCCTCAGCTCCTACATCTCTCTTGCTTACAGAGACTGTGGCCTTCACTCTGCTCTTCACACATGTCTGGCTGGCTCTTGTTTGAAAGGCTTCATGTTAGCCTTCCCTTGCCTGGAAGGTTCTGGATAAGATGGCATAGTTGGCTCTGTCTTGTCATTCACATCTCAGCCCAGACATTGGCACCTCAGAGGCCTCCTGATCACCCCATCCAAGGGCTTCCTTGCCACCTTCCTCCCGTCTTATATCACTCAGCTTTATTTTCTTTAAATCATGGTTCACAATCTGAAATTATCATGGACATTTATTTGCTTGTTAATAAACTGTCCCTTCCTCTCCCTCCCCTGCTGCCTCACTGCTGCCTGAGAGCTGGGTGGGATCTGTCTGTCTGATGCATGATTGCATCCCCAGTGCCTAGGACAGTTTCCAGTACATAGTAGCTGCTCATTAAATATTTGTTGAATGGATGAATAACTGATATGAATATTATAGTCTACTGGTAACCCAGAGTGATTTTATTTATTTGGTATTAAAATGTCTCTACCTGTTCGCCAGTGAAATTCTGAATAAACGTCATATCCGTAGAGTTAATGATTGAAACCTGAAATCATAGAAATTCAACAGGTTACACCATTTGTCATAGAATTCGGGCCCTTTTTTAAAACTACAACTTGAATCATTTAAAATTTTTTGTAAAGTCTGATAAATGGTTAGCTAAATGTAAAACAAAAATGAAAGCCCACAGAATGATCTTATTAAAAAAAAAGCCAATTAAAGTTTTTGTTTATGGTTAAATCTGGGATGCTTTCAGACAAAACGCATGCTTATTAATCTGAGCTGGAGAAATAAAAGTTGAATTCAAGAATATTGAGAGCAATTAACTTGATGATTAGTTGATTTAATCAGGATTTTTGTCTAAATCCGTTTCTGTTCTTACGCTATGATAAATTGATCATTATGGTTGTTTGCAAGAAATATTAGATTTTAAAATGCTATCCACATGGCAAAAATATTCCTTTTAATTCTACTTAGCCAACCTTTCTAGATACTTTTGTAGAAGGTGAACTTCATTTAAAATGTTTTTCTTTCAGAAGATCTATTTATTTGCTTTTCCTAATTTCGTAATAATGGGTTTGAATAGTATCACCCCAAAATTTCATATCTACCCAGAACATCAGAATAAGACTTTATTTGGAAATAGGGTCTTTGCAGATGAAATTAGTTAAGGATCTCAAGATGAAATCATCCTGGTAGGCTCTAAGTCCGATGACTGATGTCCTTATAAAAAGAGGAGAAGACAGAGGTAGACACAGAGGGCAGAAGGCCACATGAGGATGGAGGCAGAGACTGGTGGGATGTTGCCACAAGTCAAGGAATGCCAGGGACCATCAGAGGCTGCAAGGGGGCACGGAGAACCCTCCTATCATAGATGCTCTGGTGAGAGTATCATCCTGCCCACAATTTGATGTCAGACTTCTGGCCTCCAGAACTGTGAGTAAATAAATTTATGTTGTTTGAAGCCAGCCAGTTTGTGATTCTATGTTATAGCAGTTGTGGAAACAAATAATAAATTTACAATTAGTTAAATTTACAATAAAATTAAATAATGCGATTAATTAAAATAACTGAAATAACAATTGCTTTTATTTCTACTGTATGAGGCATATTAAGATGTTGATCATAACCATGGCATCCTCCACCATTATTCCCGGATTATACCCACAGGTAGGAACAGCCTTGTGGGTATGTGACTTGTGCAGTCACACAGGACCCTGTGCTTAGATGGGTCTCACCCTTGGTTTAATGGTCTGCTGTTGGTGTCCTGAAATTTTTAATAATTTTTGAACAAGGGGCCTGTTTTTTTCTTTTTGCACTAGGTCTCATCAGTTACATAGCTGGTCCTGCACATGGATCAGAACAAACCTAATCTGACCTGTTTTCCTTCCTTTTTCGTAAGCAAGCAGCATGAATCAGGAGGAAGAACTCCTTCATAAAGGAAGTTTTAAAAGACTTAAAAGTTGCATAAAATGAAACATTTCTTTGCGTATACAGATGGTCCTTCAATTATGATGGTTCAACTGACAGTGGTTCAAAAGTGATACCCATTCTGTAATAATCATACTTTGAATTTTGAGTTTTGATCTTTTCCCAGACTAGCAATCTGCGATATGATACTCTTACTTGAGATACAAACACTTTATTTTATAATAGGCTTTTGCCCAAGTGTGGGCTAATGTAAGTGTTCTGAGCATGTTTCAGATAGGTTAGGTAAGCTATGATGTTCGGTGGATTAGGTGTATTAAATGTGTTTTCAACTTACAGTATTTTCAATTTGTGATGGGTTTATTTACATGTAATTCCATCAAGGAGCATCTGTACAAGAAAATACCCTATTCCTATAATGCACTCTTAAGTACTCACATATCCAAAATTCTGTGCTCCTCTTGGAACTCCAGCAACCAATTCTGGGGATGAAAATAGTCATTTAGAAGGGGAATTACACACACACACACACACACACACACACTCACCATATAATAAAAGTGGCAAAGACAGTGCTTGTAAAATGAGTGGCTATCATATAGAGCGGGGGTCTCCAAGCACCAGGCCATCAACCAGTACCTGTCTGTGGCCTGTTGGGAGCCCGGCCACACACACAGTAGGAGGTGAGCCTCAGGTGAGCCAGAACGAAGCTTCATCTGTATTTGCAGCTACTGCCCATTGCTCGCATTACAGCCTGAGCCCTGCCTCCTGTCAGATCAGCGGTGGCACTACATTCTCATAAGAGCGCGAACCCTATTGTGAACTGTGCACGCAAGGGATCTAGGCTGCACGCTCCTTTTGAGAATCTAACTAATGCCTGATGATCTGAGGTGAAACACTTTCATCCCAAAACCATCCCTCACCCCCACATCTGTGAAACCGGTCCCTGGTACCAAAAAGGTTGTGGATTGCTGATGTGTAGAGGGTTGGAAGTTTGAAGCCAGGGCTTTGCGTTTACTGTTCCATTAGCTTTTGTTTCTTCTCCAGATAATAGAAAACAGAAAAACAGAAGTCATACTTTGTCATACTTTATGTCTTTATTATGAGTCTCTCTGCACTTCAGTCTAGTTCATGAATCTGGCTTCTTGGGTCTGCGTGTGATTTATAAATTAGACCTCTTACTCTGATTCTTCCAGCTTTTACTATAGTGACATCTTTTGTGCTAGTATAAAAATTACAGTTCTGGTTCCGTCTCAGAGTCAAGGGAGGGAATGGGATCAGGTGAAAAGCAGAGAGGGGAGCCTTGGACAGGAACGTGGATGATTCATCTACAGCAGTAGGAGAGCAGGGGAAGCATGCTCTTGAATCATAAAACAGGGTTCAGAAAAACTAAGCAATCTGGATAGACTGCCAGGAAAGTTGATGGGACTGGTAGTACCCTGTCCAGTTTTCAATAATCTTTATTTGATATAAATTAAGTTCTCCTGACACTAAAAACAAACCACAATCAGATATAATAGGGGTGACTGATTTCAGGGTCAGGCCTGTGGGTAAGGACAGATTCTAGAGGATTGGGCCATTTGAGAAACATGGCAACCACGACTCCTCCCATTCCACAAATATCGGGAATTTTGTTTTTAAATTATCAGTCATCCCACCCAGTAACTGTGAAGTCTGCAATCTCATATGACCACAACTCTAAGGAGTTATTAAATGTAATATTGAGTAAAGATGCTCCTAATTTTTTAATAAAAGATCAGGACAGCTTAATTGCTTGGGGTCTAAGGCAAGTTTGAACTGTCACTCAACTACAAAAAATATTCAGTTGGAAGAAAAAATAGGAGACTTTTCCTTTTCAATAACTCAAGGTGAAATCTTCAGAAGGTCCTTTTTTTTCTTTTTTAAACATGGTCTTACTCTGTTGCCCAGCCTGGAGTGTAGTGGCATGATCATCGTGTCTCACTGCAGCCTCAGCCTAAGCCTCCTGGGCTCAAGCCATCCTCCTACCTCAGCTTCCTGAATAGCTGAGACCACAGGTGCATGCCACCGTGCCTGGCTAGTTTTTGTACATTTTGTAGAGACAGGGTCTCACTATGTTGCCCAGGCTGGTCTCAAACTCCTGGGTTGAAGCCATCCACCTGCTTCGGCCTCCTAGAGTGCTGGGCTTACAGGCCTGAGCCACTGTACATGGCCACAAGGTTTTTAATAATCAATATAATCAGGAAAAATTTAGATCCTTGACCTGGGAACACATGACTTGAGTAGCATCCTGACTAGTGAGAAGCAAAAATATTTCTTTCATTTGCAGCTTAGAAAGGTTCTATCACCGTTGAAATCATAGTTGGTGAGTAGTACAAGTTGAAAATTGACAGCAAAGTCAACATTCTTTCCAACACATCAAATTACATTCCTGGAATTGGTTAGCGACAGATTACTTTCTTAGGTTTTAGCTCATTACGCCTCATTCTAAAGTGACAACAAAGGCTCTTAACCTTTTTTGAGTCATGAACATGTATGAAAATTGGAAGAAAGCTATGGATCCTCTTGCCAGAAAAATTATACACAATCAAATCTCGCATGTAATTTTTAGGGGTTCCGATCCAGTGAAGCCCATCCATGTCCCACCTAGCAGTGTGAGGATCCATATTAAGAACCCATCATCTAGAGGACATTGAAGTGCTCACTGTTTTTTTAAAATAGAATTCTCCTTCCCTGTTGTCTAATTAAGTAAATCATGAACATGCACAGTCCTGGATTCGGAGTGGTCTGGTGAGCTGATTGCGATGTTCCTCGATAGTGCTTTTATTTTAGATATCTTCAAAACACTTAAAACGATCCATTTTCAGATATTTTATTTTAGATATTTTATTTTAAATAGTTTAGATATCCTCAAAACACTTTTCATTTTATTTGAGATATTTTAGATATTCTCAAAACACAAAATATCCTTTTATTTTAGATATCCTCAAAACACTTAAAACCCAATCCATTTTTCAGATATTTCTGAGATCTGATGGAAAATCACTACTGTTTTCTACCATCTTTCCCTACAATGTACTCTTGTGCATCATTATTTATCTTCTTGGGTCAAAACTGAATGCTATTTGTGAGAGCTTTCCAACAAGACTTTTTTTTTTTTTTTTTTTTTTTTTTTTTTTTTTTTTTTTGACGAGATCTCAATCTGTCACCCAAGGCTGGAGTGCAGTGGTGCAATCATGACTTACTTCAACCTTGACCTCACAGGGTCAAGCGATCCTCCTGCCTCAGCCTTCCAGCCTCCTAAACTGGGACTACAGGTGCATGCCACCATGCCCAGCTAATTTTTGTATTTTTGAGAGGAGGTCTCACTATGTTGCCCAGGCTGGTGTAGAACTCCTGAGCTCAAGCAATTCTCCGACCTTGGCCTCCCAAAGTGCTGGAATTACAGGCGTGTGAGCCACCACACCCAGTCCAACAATACCCCTAATGCCACATTGAAAAAATAATAATTTGGCATGTTTTACGGTTTCCTTTGTAAAATTTTTAGTGATTTTTAGATTTGACCTTTTTTCAAGGCACTAGTTATTCAATACTGTCTTTGATGGTTCCTAATTCAATGGTTCTTGTTACAGCCAACAGGATTTTTTAGATATCAGGCCTTGCACTGTTTTATGGATACACAGAGTTAACTCACTGAATTCTCACAAGAATCATATGATGTAGACAATACCATTAGCATAATCATCCTTATTTTAGGATTGAAAAACGTTGGAGGCACTAAGATGCTATGTAACTTGTCCAAGGTCACAGAGATAGTAAGTAGTGAGGTCAGGGTTTAAACCCAAGAGGTCTGGCTCCAGAGTCCAGGCTCTTAAGCATTACAATATGCTGCCTTTTAATACCTTGAAGAAGACATAATGAGATGACAAGTCCTTTATGAATTAGTTTGTACCTAAAGGAAAAATGTTCTTTCAAAGGAAAAAATAAAAACCTGATTATCTTCAACCTGAACTGCAAAGCTTTGTTTATGATTTTCTCCTTTGTATACCTTGACACGAAACTATGAAAGGATCTGTGATGATTCCTACAGGTGACCATATTTCATTTACTCTTAATTATTTGTGAATTAAACCACTTGCATTAATGAAATGCAGTCAGTGTTCATATGAAACAAGATGGAAAATGGTAAATACTGATTGATGATTGACTCATTCAATAAATATTATGCGTTGAGTGAAAGCTCCCATTTATTGCCTTGTATCTAAGTATTTCTCATGCATTAGCTCATGCAATCTTCAGAACATTATTTTGAGTTAGTTAATATTAGTGTCATTTAAAGATGAGCAAATAAGAACCAGAGAGGTTGTCATAGCCTAAGGAATAGAGAGTCTGTGAAGTCAGAACTTGAACTTATGTGGATCTTGACTCCAAAGATTCAAATTATTTCTGTCAGGCTGTTCCCCATATGAATCTATTACGAGCAACACATGGTCTAGTCTTTGTAAAGGAGATAAATAAGAACAATACATAACAATACATAGATCTTGCCTTCAAGGAGGTAGACATGAAGAGAAAAGTGATATATGTGATACCATCCTTTCTTACTCTTATCCAATCAAATCTATATAGGCAGCCAGTGTGATTTGTTCTCTTTTTTTCTTTTAGATTACGAGCATAATTGGATTATATTTACTCCTCAGCTGACACCTTTCATGTCTTCTCCCCTGCATGTTGAATAGATCCCAGAATCATTTCCATGACCCGTAAAACTGGACATGATCTGAGCCCAGTCTTTTCTCGAAGCCAATCTCATTTCACTATCAAAGTCTGGCAGTCAAGCTGAGGTCCTTGAACACCCGAATTTTCTACACACCTTAGAATATAGAAGTTGGCCCCTGCCCCTTTGTCTGTCTGACCCCCCACCCTCATCATCCCAGGCTCTATTCAAATGTTTTCTTAACACCACAGCTTTCCTTACTCTATGTTTAGAATTTTATCCTAGCACTTACCGTAATTTAAGTAGGTATCCTGTGTTCATTATTTCATGTCCATCAGCCCCAGTAGACAACAGCCACAGCAAAGTAGAGAAGACAGGACAAAAGGGATATATACGAGATAGGGATTCGTTTGTTCTGTTATTTGGGGTTTGGGTATGTTCAAAGAGGAGAAAGGAAGTAAGATTGGGGTGTTGGATTGGAGTTGGTTGGGGAGAGTAATTTTGGGCATGTCCGATATGAGAGGTACTAGAAATGAAGGGATCTTAATTTCACAAATTTGATCTGTCACTAACAGTATGGCATTTAATCATCTATATTTTTCATTCGTAACATGGGACTATGGCACTAATACTTTATTGCTTAACTAGATTTTATAAAGTTGATGTTCATTCTTATGAAATTCTTTGAGACTTAAAATGCTGTTCCAAAGTATTTTTTCTATAAAATATTATAGGCACTCTGGGTTCCATTAATATCCCTTTTGTATAGCAAATAAAATCACATTGATAGAAAAAACTTGTTTTGCCATTTTACCATTTCCCTGTGCTTTATAAGTGATTTAAACTAAACAATGTCTCTTACCTTGCTGAGAATCCCCAGTAAACTCCCCAGCAGCAACTGAGTATCCTGTTTTAAAGAAAAAGAAACAAACCAATCACACTTAATGACTTAACCAAATGAGTTGTATCTAGAAAAAGGTGAAAGGGCTACCATGGTACTACTTTATTTAGAAATCTCTACAAATATTATAAAAGTTAAAGATTCTATAAAGGGAAAAATTAATCACACTGAAAGGAACACTTATATACTAAATCCTGGGTGCATAATAGATTATCTACTACTTAAATAGGAGCATAGCCAAAAAAAAAAAGAGAGATATTCTGAGGTCAATTTTAAAAGCATGGATACTTCATAATCCCCCTTGAGCGTAAATGGTAGCTGTTGCATTTTAAGAGCTGCTGATTTAAAATAATGCGACAGAATACTCTGAAAGATTTCCTCTGGGCTCAGGTTTTGGTATTTCTGGTCACCAGCAAGACCTGCTTCCTAATACCTCTCATGATGGTTTTCCACAATTTAGTTTAGCTCTAAAGTGAGGTGCTGGCTACATTGACAAAACACAGCTACATTTCTTTTTCGAATTCATCAAGCAATCAAAAGACCACTAGGATCCCAAAGATGGGAAACTGTAGTGGTGAAATGACATTGTGTGGTTTGTACGTAATACAATTTGAGAATATTCCAGCAACTCAAACTTCTCATGTGCATCTCTGTTAACTACAGAAGCCTGCTATCATGCTGTCCCTGTCACATTGGTAGCAGCCCTGCTAATACATAGTATCTACTACTGGTGAAATAGTTCATGTGCAAAAAACTGCTATGGAGCCAACAAAATAGCTGCTCAAATTATGTATTACACATCATGGCTGGAAAAATAGCAGTATTGAAAAGAAAAATCGAGTCCACTCTAATAAGAGAACATTTGTATAAGATGCCAAATAACATTGGATAAGTCAGGGATAAAACTTGCATCTACATTTACTATGCTTGTCTTTTGAAAAACCACAAATGTCTTGGGCAATGGGTCTTACCAAGGTAACTGTCATCATAGGAAGCTGGAGCCACTTCTGTCTGCTTTTCTCCTGCCAGTTTCCTGAGGATATCCTTGAATGAGTAATTTGCAATGATATCTGCAACAGTGGCAGTGATCACTTGCCCTGTGTTTAAATAAATTAATACGTTAACTGGTTAACTGAATGAACACAAGAGGCAGGCCCTCCCTGAGCAGACACACATTCCCTTGAAAGCTATGGTGGAATTGCTTGCTTTTTTGATGATGAATTTTCCTGCCTGCCACTCAAACTCCAAGGCAGAGTTAGTTACAGCTGGGTAGAACTTTCCATTCTGACAGAAGACCTGAGATGAACTACAATATTTTATTGGTTTTCCTGCTGCTTTCAACATACATACTCCACCTCCAAATGATAAAATTATCTAAGAGTGGAGGCCAAATTTGCAGGTAAAATTTATGTGATGTAATTTTTTTTTTTTTTTTGGATGGAGTCTCGCACTGTTGCCTGGGCTGGAGTGCAGTGGTGCTATCTCAGCTCACTGTAACCTCCGCCTCCCGGGTTCAAGCAATTCTCCTGCCTCAGCCTCCCGAGGTTCCTGCCAACATTCCCAGCTAATTTTTTGTATTTGTAGTAGAGACGGGGTTTCATTATGTTGGCAAGGCTGGTCTCAAACTCCTGACTTCGTGATCCGCTTGCCTTGGCCTCCCAAAGTGCTGGGATTACAGGTGTGAGCCACGGCACCCGGCCATGATGTAATTTTTATTCTGGAATATTCCAGCTGGAAGTAAGTTTTGATATCATTTAGTCAAATATAGCTTCTTCTAGGCGGAGAGACTGAGACCCAAAGAGCTAGAGTGCATTCTCTAAGGTCCTATGGTTTTGCTAGTACGATATTAGGCATTACAAGCAACGTTTCCTTTGGCATTCTAATAAAACTTTCTGTGCTCTTGCAAAGTATAGATATTGTATTCAATCTAAATCACATATCTGATTAATAGATGATAAAACATATCAGCTAAGTTAAATGAAGGAATTGCAAAATCCCTGAGCCATCTGCTTTTCTTGCTAAAATATAGAGAAAGCATAAAATTAGGACACTGAGAGCAGCTAGGTCCAGTGAGATCCAAAATTCAGCAAAAGAGAAATCCGTGGGCACCAACATTCACATGATAAGAACTTTGGTTAATCTCTCTCAAAAGTCACTGTCAGAAGTCTTCAAATACGATTGCATTGGGGTAGACAAGTATGTGAAAGACAACGAGCAATTTCCGCTGCAATTTCTGTGCATTCCCATGTTTACCATGGACATCTAAGGCAAAAGTGTGATATTATGCTCTTTGGGAGAAAAGTGAAGAAATGCTTTCAAAAGACTATCATTTAACATTAATTTGAAAGCCAAATTAGTCGTTGGGAATTCACGCTTAATTCACACAGTCTTTCTGTTGGAAGTCCACAAAAGAATGAAACTGTCAAACCAGATCATAAATATTGCCAAGTGACTGGGACTGAAATGACTATTCTGATATTAAGACAATGGTGTCGGCCGGGCGCGGTGGCTCACGCTTGTAATCCCAGCACTTTGGGAGGCCGAGGCGGGCGGATCACGAGGTCAGGAGATCGAGACCACGGTGAAACCCCGTCTCTACTAAAAATACAAAAAAATTAGCCGGGCGTGGTGGCGGGCGCCTGTAGTCCCAGCTACTCGGAGAGGCTGAGGCAGGAGAATGGCGTGAACCCGGGAGGCGGAGCTTGCAGTGAGCCGAGATTGCGCCACTGCACTCCAGCCTGGGCGACAGAGCGAGACTCCGTCTCAAAAAAAAAAAAAAAAAAAAAAAAAGACAATGGTATTTACACATGAGTTTCTGAACACTGTCTGTAGAATTTGCCAGCTATCTCTGGATTACAGCTAAATACCCTCTTTCCTCCATCCCACATACACACTGTCTTTGCTGTGTCCTTTAGCTATGTCTATAAACATTATCATCTTAAACCTGAATAAAATTTTAAATTCTATGTCTCAAACATATGTTTCTATATGCCATTGCTATGGCAGATTTTTAGCAAATCATTTGACTCAGACATTTTTTTCAGTTTAAGGAAAAGAATGGATTATGTGAAATTAACCAAGTAAATTAGAAGAAAACCTTCCATAAATACAATTTTAATTTTGTAGCCATCTGTTGTGTAAAATATATAGTTTTTCAGTTTGCAAAGTAATTTTTAAATACCAAAATGTTAATTATTTGATGTTTATAATTGTATATGCATGAGTTGAGCTTAACATTAAGTTTATATACAATTTTATAAATCAGCTGGGCATGGTGGCTCACGCCTGTAATCCCAGCACTTTGGGAGGCCGAGGAGGGTGGATCACAAGGTCAGGAGTTTGACGACAGCCTGACCAACATGGTGAAACCCTGTCTCTACTAAAAATACAAAAATTAGCCAGGTGTGGTGGCATGCACCTCTAGTCCCAGCTACTCAGGAGGCTGAGGCAGAAGAATCGTTTAAACCTGGGAGACAGAGGTTGCAGTGAGCCAAGATCACACCATTGCACTCCAAGCTGGGTGACAAAGTGAGACTCGTCTCCAAAAAAAAAAAAATTATCATAAATCTATCTCTCCTGGATCTTTCTCAATGACTTTTAAACATGATCAAGTTTCTTCCATTAAAAAAATTCCTCCCTCAACTCTTAACCTCAGATTCTACTCTATCCTAAACTTTACAGCCCACATTACAGAATCTTCTCAGTATTCTCTCTCTAGGCCTCCCGTCTATACCCGTGGCCTGAGTTATCACCAGTATGCAAGCGATGAAAATTTATATTTCACTCTAGATGTCCTCTGGGCTTAAGCCCTAAATACTTAGGTGAAACCCTTTGGATATCTCAAATATTTTCATACCCAACAGAACAAAAAGTTAACTCATCATCTTCCCTCTCCAGCCCACTCAAAACCTGTCCTCTTCCAGTGTTCTGTATCTCAGTGAGCGGCACCCACCTATAGCCATTCAGTAGCAGGCGTCAGAAACACTCCCTTCCGACCTTACTTCCCTTACCACCATATATCCAACACATCATTTAGGCTGCTTATTTTGCCTCCAAAGTATTTCTCAAATTTCTCTTCTTTTACAGTCAGTACCATCATGGCTCTAAGAAACACATCTTTACCTGAAACTTACACAACTTGTTTACCTTATAAACTTAAAATTAGTTTATATCCTTGTAACAACCTTGTAACTACTTTGCTGATATTTCACCTTGGCCAACTTTCAATCTGTTTTCTGTAACGCAGCCAGGATGATCTTTTCAAAATATAAATTCGATTGTAGCACTCCATGCTTAAACTCATTTCATAGTTTGTCACTACACTCAGGACAAACAACACCTTCTTACTCTAGCTAAAGCCATCTATTTAAACTCTTAAAATCCCCCAGTGGTTTTCCATAGTTTGTAGAATAAAGACAAAACTGCTTGGCATGGACTGCAAGGCTGCAATGTGAAACCTGAATAAAATTTTAAATTTCTATGTCTCAGACAAATGCTTCTATATGCCATTGCTATGGCAAATTTTCAGCAAATCATTTGTATCCAACGTTTTTTCAACTAAAAGAATGGATGATGTGAAATTAACATAATTTATGATAAAAATATCATAAAGACTTAGGATAAATTTTTTTATCATAATAATGTTAATTTCACATCACCCATTCTTTTGTGAAATTAGGGGGCCACTCCATACCACCCAAGCTCTTCTTCCCTCACTCTCTTAACTCCGGTCACCTTGACTTTCCTCCGTTCTCTCCTACACTGCCCTCCTGCCTCGCACAGAACATCTGCACGTGGTCCCTCCTCTCTTCACCTAGGTAACACCTATGTAAGGTCCAGATCTCAATTCAGGGTTGTTTGCTTTTCCAAGTTAGCCTTTGCACTGCTGCTGGCCTATGCAGCACCTTAGCAAGAATTAGAAGACGTCATTTCCTCTTGACAGATGCTGTCTGTACCTGGGTTCATGGCTCTGTAAGCAGAGCACAGGTTGTATTCCAGCTCCCTGTCAGCCAATGGTCAGAGGACAAAACACACCTTATCCACAGCCACCCAGGAGAAGCCTCCTAATTTCTTCCAGCCCCATCACCACATGTCTTTGCTTCGGAGTGTGTATCACAGTTGGGGGTTCTTGGGTACCCCTGTGAGTGTTCGATTAATGCCTGTTGTCATTCTCTAGATATTAACCTCCGTGACAGTAAGAACAATGTCTGTTTTTACTCATTAATGTGTCCTCAGCCTCCACCACGGAGCTTGGCAGAGCCTCAACACATTGTTGATGGAGAAATGAATTGTTAAGTTGCAAGAGTATTTTAAAATATCATTTACATTACAGAGTACAGGCTGGGCAGTGGCTTACACCTGTAATCCCAGCACTTTGGGAGGCCGAGGCGGGTGGATCACCTGAGGTCAAGAGTTTGAGACCAGCCTGGCCAACATGGTGAAAGCCTGTCTCTACTAAAAATACAAAAATTAGCTGGGCATGGTGGTGGGCACCTGTATTCCCAGATACTCAGGAGGCTGAGGCAGGAGAATTTCTTGAACCTGGGAGGTAGAGGTTGCAGTGAGTCGAGATCGTGCTATTGCACTCCAGCCCGGCAACAAGAGTGAAACTCTGTCTCAGAAAAAAACAAAAACAAAACAAATGAGAGTACAAATCGAAATGATGCTTTTGTTCTCACTCATACATGGAAGCTAAAAAAGTTGATCTCATCGAAGTAGAGAGTGGAAAAGTGGTTACTAGAGGAAAGGATGAATACAGATTCAGGTATAGCCAGAGATGGGTTAATGTACACAAAAGTACAGCCTGGTGGAGGAATAAGTTCTAACGTTCTATAGCACTATAAGGTGAATATAGTTAACAGCAATTTATTGCATATTTTCAAATAGGTAGAAGAGATTTAAAATGTTCTCAACACTAATGATCAGTGTTTGAGGTGATGGTTATGCTAATTACCCTGATTTGATCATTGCGCATCATATATATGTATGAAAATATCACATGTACCCCATAAATATGTACAATTGTTTTGTCAATTAAAATATTAACAGCAAAAAAAGATATACTGCTTCATTTGAGAAACTATGAATAAGGATATAAAATTAAGGTAATAGAAAGTAAACATTTAACACTACTTCTGGGTCCATCCTTCTGTTAGTAACAGCAAATGTGCTTTTCTGCTCTGCCAGCAGAACATACCTTGCCAGTAGAAGCTCCCAGGTCCTCCCACAATAAGGTCTCCATTCTACAAAACAGAAACAGCAACAGCAACCATAATTGGAAAAGATATACTAAACATTTTTAAAGGGTGATAAATCATTGTTAATAAGCATTGCTCTAACAATTTGTTACACATAAAAAGCAACTTTTAAAAGAGATCCTTCTATCTGAGGCCTGCAGTTCATTTTCTTTCCTCTTTTGTTTTCAATTATTTAGTGTGTTATCATATTAAATAATTTTAATTTGACTCAATTAGGTAAGTTGAACTCTCTCCCTTGAGAGAGATAAATTCTGTTTTTTGGCACTGCCTCTTACAAGCAAAATATCAGCATGTTTAATGCTGTGCAGTTTTGCAGACATGGTCTTTCGAGCCTTGGTGATAAAAAGAAAATTCTGTTCCAATTTATTTCAAGGCCATAGTAATGCCTATTTTTTTCCATATATCCCCAATGCCACCCCCTTCTCAGGAGAAAGAGCAAACACTCCAGACTAGCAAATATAAACATTTTATCATGAATTGACGTCCTCACCTTTCATGCCTCATATCTTTAACTCTCGGTGGAAAATATAAAAACAAAAAAGTAATGATAAAAAGTACCATAAAAGACAGTAGACAGTTTATACGTTGACAAAATTTTTCTATACTATTTTCAAAACCACAGAATCTTTTCCCTCTACATTCTTACTGAACATCTCTTTTTAATTTTGTGAAAGGATATATGAATTTTAATATTAATATTAAATGTAGCTGGTCAATTACAGTTAACAAATTAAACAATGAATAGATTCTTGTGATCTTTTTAAGAAACATTACTGCGTTTTTTAGATTTTCTTTTAAAAAATTATTGCCACAAAGGGTAAGAAGAAAGGCTGTTGCTTTTATCATGTCTATTTCTCTACTATTTAATAGGCTGCTATGTGCATAAATTATTTACATAAAAATAAAACGTGAATGGAAAATTTTTTTTAGAAAGCATTTGCCCAAACAGGCTAGGTATGTTCCTCAAGATTCTTTGGTTCTTTGGTGGTGGTGGTGGTTTTGGGGTGTGGGAGTGAGAGGCAGAGGGTAAAAAAAATTCAGATTAAATATTAGAAACTGTGAAACCAAAATAATTCACCTTATAAAAATCCAGACTAAATCCTGCTTGGCAGTAACCCTGGCCTTCCGGATCAGCATTGCCTAGAACGATCAAAATACATAAATGTTATAACATTATCATCCCTGAAATATTTTTTAATAACCAATTCAGGATATTATATTATTTTCTCTAGAACCTTCTAAATTAAAAATAATCAATACGTGTTTTATGTTTATTTTTAAAATGTTGTCCAAGCAATTTATTAAACATATTTCTGTCTATTTTCTTACTCCAAATAGCATTGTGATTCTCTAGTAAGATCAACAGGAATAACATCCCTTTTGGCTACTATGTTGGGTTTTATGACTCATGTTCATTTGAAGAAATAAAATTTCTATCTTTGACTATATTCCAAATTTCCCATGAGGCAGTAACGTGTCTCTCCTTTGCCCCCTCGTGCTGAGTGAAGGCAGATAGTCTGTCATTCCCAACAGGTGACACCTTGAGGAAGAAGGAACAGTGCAAGATGACCTTTGTGGATGCCATCTTCTGGGCCACCAACAAGCGTTTCCATTGTTATGCTCTTTAATAGGAATTTAAGTTTAAATTATCCTATTATGGCCGGGCACGTTGGCTCATGCCTGTAATCCCAGCACTCTGGGAGGCCAAGGTGGTCAGATCATGAGGTCAAGAGATCGAGACCATCCTGGCCAACATGGTGAAACCCCATCTCCACTAAAAATACAAAAATTAGCTGGGCATGGTGGTGCGTGCCTGCAGTCCCAGCTACTTGGGAGGCTGAGGCAGGAGAATCACTTGAACCCGGGAGGCGGAGGTTGCAGTGAGCCGAGATCATGCCACTGCACTCCAGCCTGGGTGACAGAGCAAGACTCCATCTCAAACAAACAAAATAATAATAATAAAATAAATTATCCTATTATAATAAGCTAGGTAAATTGGGAAATTGCATTTCTGGTCACAGTCTCACCGGACATTGCAATGCTAGTGTTCACAAAAGAGAAAATTCTAGTAGTGGCTCATCTTGCTTTCCATCCAATATGATTCACTAACTCATTGTTCAATAGGATCTCATGGTACAGTTGTAAGGTACACACAGGCCAACACGATGATTCCAAGGCTATTGTTATCAAAAGTCTGTAGGGCATTAGGACCAGAAATTTACTACTTGTAACTTGTACTTTAAAAGAGTTTCTACAACTTCTAACATGCCTAAAATAGCCAAAAATGTAGTCAGTTAAGTACAGGGAATCTCAATCCTGCATAGTTAGATTTGGACATGTAAATAATGACTCCTTTTTTATCAAGGATATTCCTCAATGGAAACTGAAATAAGAGGACAGGAAAGGAAATACACGTCATCACAGGAAATATTGATGACTGTGCATGAGCCTGTTCAGAAGCTTTTTGAAATGGACCTGGCCTTTCCAGCTTCCCTCAGAATGTCTTCTGGTTTTTTCTTTCCTTTGGTCATTACTTAGCTAATTTTAGCACTGCCATCATCAATTTTTTCCAGATGCTCCTTTTTTTTTTTTTTTTTTTTTTTTTGAGACGGAGTCTCGCTCTGTTGCCCAGGCTGGAGTGCATTGGCGCGATCTTGGCTCACTGCAAGCTCCGCCTCCCGGGTTCACGCCATTCTCCTGCCTCAGCCTCCCGAGTCCTTTATTTTTAAAAACACTTTTTGACCTCATGCACTGTATTTTAACAAAATTTGTTCCTTATTTTACAACTATATTTCATGATTTATGGTCACGAATCCTATAAAGTTCCCTAAAAGCTCATCTCTATAATCTGGAATATCTGAGTACCAATTTTCTAGAAGCTCATATGTGTAAATATTTCTGTGCATCCATAAATATATATGAATGCATGAGATATTTCTCTGAACATATATGTGTTCATATACGTGTTCTTATATGTATTTTTCCATGCACAAGCCTTTTAAAAATCTCTTTTAAATTCAACCCTGACTTCTTATTTTTATGATTGTAAATTATTCCAAAGGGAAGAAACATGACCATTCTCTGAAAGCATTGCTTTAAAACAGCAGGCTGAAAAAAATTAAGGGAAAACATTCATTTTTTTTTTTTTTTACAAAACACACTGAGAAAATAATCAGCTCCAAATGTTTATTGTAAGTGGCAATTGTAATAGAGTGTGAGGTTCTTTCCATTGCAAAGTCTTTTTTTTTTTTACTTGTTGAATCATCATTTATGAGAGCTGGAGGAATCTTTCTTCCTGGGACTTCAGAGCCTCTGTGAACTTGATAATTATGTCCTAGAGTGAACTTAGGAATCCAAGGAAGTGTATGGATAATTTGCTACTATTTGTTGACTTCTTATCCAAGAAATGGAAGGGTGTGTGTGAACCATCTCCACCTGAATTATGAATGACCATAAGAGCCATAGGCAGGTCATCAATATGAATGAGCAGGTGATGGCTAACAATATCAGCAGAGTGAGTTTGTGGTGTAAGATTAACATGAGGTGCTTCTTTAAATTCTCTTTTGAAAATAATATTGCTGATGTTTCCTGTTGTGGGATACTGACCATATGCTCATGAACAAGCTGGCTTTGTGTTAATGATCTGTGAACTTCTTGTCCATGATGGGGAGTCTGCTTCTTGGATGATATGAGGAGGAAGAAGTACCCATAGGAATAGGGAGACCAGGAGGATGTGAAAACTGTGGCTATGCAGCACAGAGGAAATAATTCATGGCAATTTATTGAGCTATTCCGCAACTCAACATGTGCTCCATTCTGTCTTTGTTGAGCTGTTAGCCTCAACATGTAGCTTAAGATGCAAATGTACATTAGTGTACGTTTTTAAAAAATGGTTCAAACTCACTCTGAAACTTTTCCCCTAGAAGTCTACATTTCACGCGCTGTATTTTGATCTGAGCCCTCACATCCCATACAGGTAGTCGGGCAAAAAGGCAGAACAAGGAGTGACTAGTTTTATAAATATCATCCTCGATGGCAGTTGGAAGAATAACCTACATTATCAAGGCAAAAGACATATGAAGGTTGGTCTTGTCTTTAGTTACAGTTATTTGCTGTTTGTTGAACAAGCCAGCTTGTCTGTGAGCATATGGTCAATATCACAGAACAGGAACATGGGCAAATCATGAAGTATAGGATATGGACAGGTGTAAATATTGATGAAACAAGTTCAGTAATGAATCTTTCCACTACCATTCATTTTCTGATATATTTTGGATTTCCTTTGTTATTGTTTGTGGGATTTTATCTTTATCATAACAATACTGACCTCTTAATAAACCCAAGAGCACAGCACTTTGAATGGAACGTGACACAAACTATGCCTCATGTTGGTTGTTGCCTGAGTCTGGGAAGTTTCTCTTCTCTCTACTCCAATAATCATTTGCTAGAAGAATCCCTTTCTATGGTCTTGTCTAAAATGCTGCTCCTCCCCTGGCTTCCCCAGCACAGGTCTCTCCCTCCTTTCTTGTCTTGCTGTATTTTTTTGTAGCACTTTTCACTGCCTGACATTGTATCATAAACACATTTATTTACATGTTTACTGTCTAGAGCCAGTTCCTTGAACAGAGGGCTGTTTTCCTCTTGTTTTTTGCTGTATTCCCTAAACATAGAAGAGTTAGTTTACTTCTCAATGTGTGTGTGTGTTTTTAAAGAAATCCCACATTGAATAAATAATTGAGTCCCATGATCTACAAAGAACCCCTACTTTAAAGCTATTTAAGATAAAATCCTTATTCCATAGACCATCCATTCAGCTGACATTTGTTGTAATCTGAAGAAGTGTCTGATTTACTTTAGTATTTTTAAACAGAAAGCAATAATCTTCTCCTTGTTAAAAATCCTCACTAAAAGCCATCAGAGTTAAAATGTTCAAGCCAGGTGTGGTGGCACACAGCTGTGATCCCACCACTTTGAAAGGCTGAGGCAGATGGATCACATGAGCTCAAGAGTTCAAGACCAGCCTGGACAACATGGCAAAAACCCTTCTCTACAAAAAATACAAAAATTAGGCATGGTGGCACATGCCTGTGGTCCCAGCCACTTGGCAGGCCGAGATGGAAGGATTGCTTGAGCCCAGAAAGTCGAGGCTACATTGAGCCATGATCACACTATTGCACTCCAGCCTGGGTGACAGAGTGAGACCCTGTCTCAAAAAAAAAAAAAAGTTCCACTCCCAGTTCTTTAGGCTTCTAAATCTCAGCAGCCTCTTTGTTAACCCTCTAATATCACTAATCTATTTTTTCTCTTCATTTATTTATGACATTTGATCATTATCTTCCCTACATTAATCCTGAATTTTAAAAACACTCAGGCAAAAGGGGGAAAATTTACGTTTTAGAACTCAAGCTAATTTGGGATTTAGTTTTTTTTTTTAATCAATATCCTGAAATCAGTCCTAGAACGTTCTTTCTACTACATTTTCCCTCCAATATGATCTTGTGAATTATCAACAAGAATGAAAATCCATAGGTATCTTATCAATAAATCCTAGTGATCTATCTGGAACACCGAAAACTGGAGGAGTTAATTAAAGGACTCTGAGTAGATGAATCCACCCATCCATCCATCCATCCATCCATCCATCATGCTATCCCAAGCCTTGGGTATTCCACAGAGATAAAATGATTAAAACACAATGCCCCAAAGATGACACTCCCAGGTTTGCTTTAAAGACTGCTTGGCTACAAGATTCCTAGAACTGCCAGATGAGATTTGAACTCTTAAGTATACAGGGTCATTTTGAAAAAAAAGGATTAAACATCTTAAGCAGAAAGGCATATCATGCAGACAATCTGCATACACAGCTGGTAAAGAAGAAACAGCCACTGAGAACACAAGCCAGACAGGAATCTCAAGTTGAACATATGCCCAGGTCCACCCATGCTAGCTAACACCATTTTGGCAATAAACAAGTAAAGTGGGCAGTCAGCATTCTTTAGGACATGGAGCGTGAATTTTGAACAGCAAATGACACCTTATGGCCTAAAATAAGGAACCAATCAATTCTGCAAAATAAATCAGAAATGTTCTAAAACACAGAAGATCAGTAGAATTCCACGCTTTTGACTTGCTGTCACATCAAGACACCTGTAAGACTGACAAAAATCTTTACCTACCCCTAAAGCTTTTTCCTTGCAACCCTGTAAGTTATCAATGGTGTTTTGAGCTTACCTGCGCTCCTGTCTACAATAGAAAAGCGCTTGAGCTAATGTTAGTTTCAAGGAGTAAAAGTTGCTTACTGTTCCGGCAAGGAGAGAACTCGGCATAGGCGCTGAAGTTCTGAATTGCTACATAGCAGGTGCCAACTGGGTCCTTTTCTGGTGTCGGTTTAAGAGTTCTCCAGTGATATAAAGGAGCACAGGCCTAGGAAACATCAAAGACAAAAAAAATACATTTTTGATGTAGGTTTCTCATACTATAGTTTTATTTGAATGATTGGTATAACAAACTGTTAAATTATTGGGTGAATGAATTGGCTTCTAGCATGCTAATGAGTACCTCGGTCATCAGAGGTAATTAAACTTCCAAAACTAATTTTTAATGTTAACACACTGTAGAATTGGTGAAAATTAAAATACATGCAAAAAAATGAGTTTTATGACTTTTTTTTTTTTTTTTTTGGAGACAAGGTCTTGTTCTGTCACCCAGGCTGGAGTGTAGAGGCATGATCACAGCTCACTGTAGCCACAACCTCTGGGCTCAAGTGATCCTCATGCCTGAGCCTCCCAAGTAGCTGGAATCATAGGCACACACCACTGTGCCTGGCTAATTTTTTTGTTTTGTTTTTTTGTAGAGACAGAATCTCACTATGTTGCTCCAACTGGCCTCAATCTCCTGGGCTTAAGTGATCCTCTTGTCTCAGCCTCCCAAAGTGCTGGAATTATAGGGAAGAGCCACAGCACCTAGGCCCCATAGCAATTAATTTTTTTTTTTTGCCCTGAAAAGCAAGCAGAAAATAATTCCTAAAAGCAAATAACTCATATTTCTTTTCTTTTTAATTGGACCTACATAAAAGCAAATGATCATGTAAACAGTGAATTAATCAGTGTGATGTCTTATGAGAACAAGTTCCTTTCTGTGTCTAATTATTGCTTTTAAAAGATGACTTTCGAATCAAAGGATGCAAACAAGCTAGTAAACCTCTGTTTTGTGATGCCCTCTAGTTTATCACCGAAACCGCATCTTATGACTTTTAAACAATGACTTTCATCTGGACGCACTTCTCTATTTGCACAGTGTTTTTGGCTTGGTTTTTTCACTTCATGGTTTTTGGTCATGAACTGAAAGTAGAAGCATCTTCTGCCTGTTTTAGCACTTTTATCAGGGATGATCAGAAAGTCAGTAAGAGAGCGTATTAATGAGCTACAAGCATTTCCAAGGCATTAAACACCACAGGTAAAGCAATTCAAGTATCTGGCCCTCCTTGTTATGGAGAAATTTATTGAGATAAACTCCAAAGGCCTCAGACAATCTTTTTGAGAAAGAAGAGTTATCCAAATTATTTCATAAATGCCCTCTCCATTCCAAGGCGGCAAATAACCAAAGGGTTAGAAACACAATGGCCTATGCTTATTTCCAGCTAACATATAGAGTGGTAAATTAAATAATGTTGCATACTGTAGAAATATTTGCTCATCCTTTGGAACCTTTTTTGGAATTGATTTAACTGCCCACAGGACTTACATATGAAGATTTGCATATAAAACTTGATTAATGGACATATAACATGTTGAATTAAATACATGCCTGTCAGATAGAAGTTGGAACATAGTTTTACAATGCCAAATGATTATGCATTTGTTGTTATATCTTTTATGATTTATAATTTGTCATATCAGAAACGGATTTGATGCCTCATCCATGCCTTTTCATTTTAGGAATGTTGCTTTAGAGAAAATAAGACATACTTTATGTCATTGCCTATGACCCCATTTTAGAAATACATTATGGTAAAAAGACGGAACTGCTTCTGATTAGTTTGCCTAATATCAGGAATATTATTGGCAAAAATGAATTGAAACAACAGCAAGAAAAACATGAAATGATCTGGCTGCTTTTTTAGAAGTTTAGATTCTCACAAGAGCACTGTATGAAAATCCTCTTCAAATAAATGAAATAACATTTTGTTAGGAATGAGAGAGGAAATAAACACGTATAAAACATTAGCATGGTTTGGACTTCTGTTTTTCTTGCCTGAACCTTCTGTAAATATTGTACCTGATTCTCCAAATACTCATCTCTAAAGACAGAATCCTAGAACACAGAGCTGCTAGCCTGCCTTCTAATTTGATGGTATGATATCACACTTAATTCCAGAGAAGTGAAAAAAGATCCCAATTTGAAAGTAATCTATGCTTCCAAATGTGTCCTTGGTAATTTGGCCCAATGTATAGCTATTTTTAGTAAAGATAACTCCTAGTCTCAAATAAATTACGCTTCTACAAATTCAGTTGTTTGGTGTTGCCTCTCTATATATTGTAAAGTCTTGGCCAATACTCCAAAACTCTCTAACTCTTCTAGGTTCCCGAAGTTGTCTGGTTCGTAAATTCAGCATAAGGTGCAGATGCAAAAGCACAGGGAAATCGACATCATGAAGCATTCACTTGTGTAGCTTGATCTTCTCCAACTGGCCTCACCTTCTGTTTCACCAAAAGGCATTTCATGCCATGAAAATGCTTTCCAGTGTTTGCCTGATGTTAGCTCTAAAAAGTTACTCTTTTTCAATCTTCCCAGTTTCACATTGATGTGAAACATACTGATGGGACATATTTAGGCTTTGACCCAAACCTGCTGTGTATACCTGTGGTACCTGGATATACAAAAATGATACTTCTGGAGGTAGGATTTTGCAGTTATAAAATTACATCATATAGGAAAGAATTTAAATGTTCATTCTGCTAAGTTTCAGCACTCAAAAAATTTAGCTTGAAATATACTCTGTATTATCCTATTTCCCATCACGTATTTTAGAAAATGCTGGCATGCCAAAAATTAATCATTTTTTATTATGAACATGGTGTATTAGTTTAGTTTCCATTTTTTTCAGGGCTTCTACAATTATTGAATAAATATGCAACTATTATATGTTACAGATAAAATTTCAAGACACACAAAAAAATCAAAACAGTATCCAAAAGATTTTTAAAGCCCCAAACAGTTATTACAGAGTTAATTTTTCAGCAGCAATTCTCATAAGTCATATACCACCTTAAAAAGTTCTTACAAATCCTGGAATGTGAAAATTATATTAATGCAAAGACAACTGTGCAAAAACTATATTGTAAATGTTGGATTTCTTAACTGGAGAGGGCTATATACACTTTATACATTACCTGTTTTATGTCAAAATCTTTTTGGGGTTAACAGACTAAATAAAGTAAGGCATTTGCTTTAGATACTTATTCTTATTAAATCATAATTCAAGTAGCTCTCAACAAATCCTAAAGGTCAAAGTTATTGCTTTATTGTTGTAAGGAAATTAAAGCCAATAGGTTGAAAAATTCCCCAAACTAAAAAAGACTTCCAGATTACTGCAATAGTCATTTGCTTCTTCGTAACTTACACATGTATCATTGCTCAGAACAATAAAATAATAGAATTATTAAGTCATAGCACTTTGAAGCTGAAAGATTATCTATTTGAGAATGAGTGTTTTTACTTTAAAAAGTGTTAATGAACTCAGAGAATCATTCAGTTAGCTGTTTAAAAATTATTATGAAAGACAGCTTTTCTTTCGGTGTAAAAAGGATCAATGAAACCACAGCAGATTAACTTAGCATCCTTATGGGAATAGTCCTATTTTTCTGGTCAGATTTTAAGTAGCCCCTGAGTCAGTCTTAAGCAATACAATATTTTACCACTTTAAGATTTAGCTTTTACTTTTCTTAGTTGTTTTTGAAATATTTGAAAATATTTAACTACTGTTCTGGAAAACAGGCTTTATTTCCTATAGCTTTAAACACTAAAATACATTCTTTAATTTTAAGCATTTAGTTGCTTTTAAAATGCCAACAGGCTTGTCGTTGAAAGTCTAACATGTTCCTATAGGAAAGAGCTTCCCTAAACATGAGCTTTAAAACATTCCACACCATACTCCAAAGCAGCAGCACAAGCCCACGGCTCACACTCACCACAACTTTTCCTTTGTGAGCTTTCACTGTTGCTCCAAACCACTGATTGGATTTGAACTCGATAGGTTCTTTGGTTCCATTAACTCTGATCTTTCTGTTGTCTGTCAAAGAAGATAGGAATAGTTAATAATTTGTAAAACGTGGCAGCCAATTAATACACATAATAAATTTGTACATTAAAAATACTTGAACTAATACCAATCCTTGTCAAACTCCTCCGAAAAAATTGAAGAGAGGCTGGGTATGGTGGCTCCAGCACTTTGGGAAGCCGAAGTGGGAGGATCACTTGAGAACGGGAGTTCAAGATCAGCCTGGGCAACATGGTGAAACACTGTCTCTACCAGAAAATACCAAACAAAACAAAACAAAAACAAAAACAAAACTGGGCGTGGTGGCTTGTGCCTGTAGTCCCAGCTACTTGGGAGGCTGAGATGAGAAAATCACTTGAACCCAGGAGGTGGAGGTTACAGTGAACTGAGATTGTGCTGCTACACTCCAGCCTGGGCAACAAAGTAAGACTCTGTCTCAAAAAAATAAAAAATTGAAGAGAAGGAAATAATCCAAGGGCCAGCATTATCCTGATACCAAAGCCAGACAAGGGCATTACTAGAAAAGAAAGTTATAGGCTAATATCCTCAATAAACATAAATGCAAAAATATTCAACAAAATACTAGCAACTCAAATCCAACAGCATGTTAAAAGTATCATTGATCATGTTCAAGTGGGATTTATCCCTGGAATGCAAGGATAGTTCAACATAGCAAATCAATACATGTGCTACCCCACATTAATAAGACGAAGGACAAAAACCATATCATCTTAATAGATGCAGAAAAAGCATTTGACAAAATTCAATATACTTTCAACATAAAAACTCTTAAAATGTTAGATATAGAAGGAATGTACCTACATACAGTAAAAGCCATACATCACAAGCCCACAGCTAACATTATACTTGGCAGTGAAAAGTTGAAATCTTTTCCTCTAAGATCAGGAACAAATGCCCACTCTCACCACTTCTATTCAGCGTAGAACTTTAAGTCCTAACCAGAGCAGTTGGGCAAGAAAAAGAAATAAAAGACATCCAAATCAGAAAAGAAGTCAAATTGTCTCTGTTTGCAGATGACGTAGTCTTATATATAGAACACCCTAAAGATTTCACCAAGAAACTATTTGAAAATGATAACCAAATCCAGTAAAATGGCAGGACACAAAATCAACATACAAAAACCCCATTTACAATAGCATTTAAAAAGTACTTAGGACAGATGGCATCAGCCAGATGGCAGACTAGAGGGGCCTAACACTTGCTCCCTTACAAAAAAGGACCAAAACAATAATAACAAACAACTACATTGCAACCAGACTAACTTAAGGAGATCGCTGGAGTACAGCAAGGGAGTGGCAAAAACCCTGTGAGAGCAGAAACTCCGGATGGCCGCAGAGAGAGGGGAACGAAACACCTTGCCTCTGCCATTTCATCTCCCAAGCCAGGATGAACTCAGAACCGGGAAGGAAAAGATGAGCAGGAGGCCTCCTGAGCCCCATCACTGTCGTGGACACCTGCAGTCTTTGCTTCGGCAGAATTCTGCAGTCCTCACAAGCCCTGAGTCCAGCTGGGGAGCTACCTGCAGTTCACACAGCAGCACAACTCCAGAGACGGAGCTCACTTTGTACCCCACTCGTGTGACCCGAGCTGCTACTGCACTGAGCCATCTGGAAACAGGAGCCACTGCTAGAGTGCATCCTGCTCTGGGGGCCGCTAGCCACTGCATCCCTCCATCCTTGAGGCTCTGCCATCATTGCACTATCCTCACACACACACACACACACACACACACACACACACACACACACAGCATACACCAATCCCCAGTCAACCTGCTGCAGCTCTCTACGCCCTGGGCCCTTCATCTCCCCATCCCAGTTGCTGCTGTGCCATGCTGCCAGCTACTCAGAGCGTGGGCCCAGCAGAAAAGCTGAATCCAAACCCACAGAGGAGCTGTACCCCTTCGGCGCCAGAACCAACCTTGTGCTTTGGTCCCAGGGAACTGGTGCTTTGGTGCAGAGGAGCAGCTGTGACTCTGCACTCGAGCCTGTGCTTTGCCCACCCTCTCTGGGAAACATAGCTTTCTCCGAGCTGTACAACCCAAACTTTGGGCCAAATAGCAGCACACCCACCTCCCTTAAGTGCTGGAGCTCAGCCCTCCATAGTATGAGCTGCTGAGGCTTCCCAACTCCCTGGGGAGTGAAGCCAACATTTGCACCCGGCCTCACAGAGCTTGGTCCACTGCTGTGTCCAGCACTCCAGGGTTCAAAGTCAACACTATGTGGTATTTTTTCTCGTATGCCCTGTTGGCTCCAGAACCTGAATTGCAGCTGTGCCCTGCTCTCAAGGACCTGAGCCTCTGAAATACCTCTTTCTCTGCAGAGCCATGCCAGCGCTGCACCCTGACACCCAGGATCACTGTCACAGCTCCGTCCCTGCCTCCTGGGCCTCAGCTGCAGGTGACTGCTGCAGTCACAGCCCTTGGCTTGGTGGGAGAACTGCATCTACCCACACCCAAAGAGTGAACCTGTGCCCTTGTCACAGGGGCTACAGTAGTTCAACAACAGGACTCCAGTTCCACAGCCACTCTGAGCACCTGTGACCTGAAACATAGCACCCCGTGGCTGCCTGCCGTCCTCGTCAGACCCAACACAAAAAGGGATCTCCTTGGCTATGTCTTCTCACTGTGGGAAAAATGAAAACAAAGATTTCTGAAACTCTTGCTATCAAGAAGCCTAACAACCTACTTTGCCACCACCGTGGCCACAAATCCTGCTGTCATCACTGATGTTGATCACAGCTGAAGAAGCTTCAGAGAAACTATACTACTGCACCCACCCAGAACCAGAGCCAATGCACTCTACCCAACCAATCCCCTAAAAAGCTTTTGCACAGCCAAGGAAACAATCAACAAAGTGAAGAGGCAACCTATGAATGGGAGAAAATATTTGCAAAGTATACATACATAAGGGGCTAACATCTAAAATACATAAAGAACTCAACAGCAAGAAAACAAATCGCCTGATTAAAAATTAGCCAAAGGGACTGGATAGATATTTTATGAAAGAAGACATACAAACGGCCAACAGGTATATGTGAAAAAATGCTTAACATCCCTAATCATCAGGGATATACAAATTAAACCTCTGTAAGACATCACCTGACCCGTGTTAGCAGGGCTATTATCAATAAGACAAAAGATAGCAAGGGTTGTCAAGGATATGAAGAAAGGGACCCCTAGCATACTCCTGATGGGAATATAAATTAGTACAGATGTTATGAAAAACAGTAAAGGAAGTTCCTCAAAAAATTAAGCATAGAGCTACCATATGATCCAGCAATCCCACTACTGGGCATATATCCAAAGGAAAGGAAATCAGTATATTGAAAATATATCTGCACCCCCATGTTCACAGCAGCACTGTTCATAAGAGCCAAGATATGGGATCTTCTTAGGTGTCCTTCAACAGATGAATAAAGAAAATGTGGTGTGTATATGATGGAACACAACTTAGCCTTAAAAGATGAAATCCTCTCATTTGCGACAATGAGGATGAACCTGAGGATATCATGCCAAGGCACAAATAATTTTGTGCCTGAAACAAGTCAGGCACAAAACCACAGATATTGCATGATCTCACTTGTATGTGGAATCTAAAAAAGTCAGGCTCGTAGAAGCAAACAGTAGAATGGTAGTTACCAGAGGCTGGGGAGGGCAGAAGGGATTGGAGAGATATTTGTCAAAAGGTACAAAGTTTCAGTTGGGATGAGTAAATTATGGAGATTTATTGTACAGAGAGGTGACCAAGAGAATAGATTTTAAACATTCTTAATATACACACACACATATACACAAAAGGCAACCATGCTAGGTAATGAATACATTTATTAGCCTGATTTAATTATTTCCCAATGTATAACTAGATCAAAACATTACATTGTACATGATAAATATCTACAGTGTTTTTTGAGACAGGGTCTCACTCTGTTACCCAGGCTAGAATGCAGTGGCACGATCACAGTTCACTGCAGCCTTGACTTCCCTGGGCTCAAGTGATCCACCTCAGCCTCTCAAGTAGCTGGAAATACAGGTGCATGCTCCCATGCAGGGCTTTTTTTTCTCGGTAGAGGCAGGGTTTTATGTCGCCCAGGCTGGCCTTGAACTCCTGAACTCAAGCGATCTTCCCGCCTTGGCCTCCCAAAGTGCTGGGATTATAGGTGTGAGCCACTGTACCCAGCCTTATACAATTTTTGTCAATTAAAAAAAAACTTGAGCACCAATTTTCATATAGAGGGGGATTTCTCTTTGATTAAGTCTAAGTTAGAGCATGACTCCCATTAGATAAATATGACATGAAAATATGTATTCAACCATGACATTTCACAACTTAAAAGAAGCATGTTCTTAAGATTTGCATTTCAGAGGTAACTGTCTTGCAAACTTTGTGTAGACTCTGGTATCCTTGAATCTACACTCCAGTTATTGATTTCATATTGAAGACCATATATTTATAACTGCTCTAAATATTTCCAAATCTTTCCCAATAGTGAAACACATGGGATTCTGCCTGCTCTGAATAACAGAGGCTTCCCAGCATGTGTTAGCAGGAACAAGCATGAAAGACTCCAAAGTCTTGGTTTTTAACTGAGTAACACATGTCTACACAGCCACAGTAGATAACACCCCAACACAGTTGTACACACACTTTGCACATGTCAGCATGAGTGGGGGCATCTGGGTAGAAACTCAACCCAACTATAACACACTTTAGTTCTTAATGAAAAGCATACATCTTGGCCAGGTGCAGTGGCTCATACCTGTAATCCCAGCACTTTGGGAGACCAAGGCAGGTGGATCACTTGAGGCCAGGAGTTTGAGACCAGCCTGACCAACATGGTGAAACCCTGTCTCTACTAAAAATACAAACATTAGTTGGGCGTGGTGATGCACATCTGTAGTCTCAGCTACTCAGGAGGTTGAGACATGAGAATTAGTTGAACCTGGAAGTGGAGGTTGCAGTGACCTGAAATTGTGCCACTGCACTCCAGCCTGGGCAACAAAGTGAGACTCTGTCTTAAATAAAATAAAATAAAATAAAATAAAGCAAAGCATGCATGTTTTCTTTCACTCTTGATTGCATATTCAACTATTTCACACATGGTTCTAATTGCACAGTTTTAACTAGAGCTTTATCAGTAATAGCTAATGAATTTCAAAAGGTATTTGTACTAAGGGCATCTTATTTGTGTGTTTCCTGTGGTATGCATTTTATTTTTTCTTCCTTGACTTTTTAAAAATATGTTACAAAATAAACTTTTTATTCCTGTTAAGCGAGGCCAAAATAAACATGTAATTAAACTTTCAATTGAGTTTACTTATGATTACAGACTGTTTAAAGAATAAATTATACATACTCAATCTTAGCCTAAAATTTACATTTTGACATGTTAGTAGAAAATCATGAATTTCCCTCTTAAAAATCTTAGGCTTTTGATGTTTCCAGATGTTTTTAAAAAACAAGTTCTGGAAATCCTCACCCAAAGTGCACATGACTAACAAAGAATTACAGCATCTTACAGTTTGTAGCTTAAACTGGAAAATATAGACATTTCTATTTATGTCTAGGCAGCTTGGAAGATGACAGAATTTGAAGCTGAAGATTCTTGCCATCACTGACTAGGTTACCTTGGGCAATTCATTTAATCTTTTGCAGTTTCGATTTCTTCTGTAAAATGAGGCTGAGAATAGCTTCCTCTTCTCCTCCTGCACAGGTGGTCGTAAAGTCACAAAGGTTCCATGAGATAAGTGAGCGTGAAAGTTCTTTGTAAATTGGGAAGTCATACAACAGAAATCTTGTAGCAATACAGCCGAAGGTCCATAGTTTTTTTTTTCCATTTTTAAATCTCTTAATTAGAGATAGTTTAAGATAGTTTAAGATAGTTTAAGACAGCGTAAGTCTGTGTTTTGGTATCACAGCTTGGTATCGCCAGCTTAAGGTAACCCCCCTTAAGCTGGGATGTTGATGTCGTACTACAGAGATCTTGCAGCAATACAACTACATGAAGGTCAATGGCTTTAATATATACATATTTTTAAAAATCTATATTATATCTATAATATACCTATATATTATATATATAAAATATATCTCTATATAATATATATAAAATATATCTATATATAATATAGATATATGATATATATTTATATTTATAATACGTCTAGTATACATGAAATATATATATCAAATATATCTAATATAGATTTATGATATATAATATTTAATATATCTATAAAATATATAAAATAGATATATAATTTAGTAATATAATATTTTAGTTATTTATTGATATATTCATATAAAATATTTTAATATATAATATAATTCTCTCTCTCTCTCTCTCTCTCTGGAACCTAGAAATTCAACCTAAGTCCAAGAATTCAAAAAAACCTCCCAGACACACAGGTATAATATGTTGTTAGTAGTGACTTGTGGCACTCAGGAATGAAATTATGACACGTCACAACATTGTCAATGTGGCTTAGATTACACATAGGGAGAGAGTACTAGAGTAGTCTTAAAATTACTAAACTATAAAAAGCCATGAAAAGAAGACCAGTGCCTCAAAAATTCAAACAGAGTTAAAGGAGATCCCAAAAGGACTTCAGAAGATCAGACTTCAGTGAGGAAGGAAATGAATTCTAGGGAAAAAAAGAAGCCAGCTCCGAACAGGACCTTCCTTTGCTGGTTAAAATTATGTAATTCTGCCTGTGTGATTCCCAAGATATCTTTTCTGCCATTATAGGATGAACTGTGTAATAACTTGATTGCAAGTGTCAACTGGACTATTTTTCCGTAATATTTTTCTTCTGGACCAAGGGTACAAATGAACGGGCTTCATTAATTTCATGTCTAATACAGGGATTATAACAGAGCAGAATTCCAGTGTCCCAGGTCTCTATGTACTGAGATAAATTTTCAATCTGTGTTTGTCGTCCTCGCATTGACCTTTGAAGTCAACAAATCACCTTTCTAAAATTCTGTTTTATTATTTCAATAAATTCTCTGACTTTGAACGTAACATTGTAATTGAATAAAATTTCAAATAAGTAAGATGTATGTGGGTTGACTGTGAAGGTGAGCTTTCCCTAATTTCTTATTTCCCTTTTCTAAGCAAGGTTCTTCCATGCCAAATAAGCTGACACACTGCTCATTACTATGTCAACCTAGTGCTCAATGAACCTTTGATGCATGGAGGATGTTTTTGATTTAATTTGATCTGACCTTTAGTGAAAACTACTTCCAAGTAATGTCTGTCAATACTCAGCACTGTGTCAGCCCTTCCAGTCTCTTCTCTTTACGGCAAGGACTGAAAGTATGGAAAATATATTTCCTAGACTTTCTAATGAGCAGGATTCTGAATGAATGAGAGGCTCAGGAGAGGTGTGAGAACAGGGAAAGAAAGAGAAGCCATTGTTTTCTGGTGACAGCCACAGGAAGCATGTGGACATCAGCGGTGACAGATGTGATGTTCTTCCAGCAGCTCCCAAATACCCTCCTGAAAATCACCTCTTTAGTCCTTTGGACAGCAGAGATCAAGTCCTGTGATCCCTGAACTTCCAGATTCCTTGATCTGCAGGTAGCAACTTTCCAGACTTTCACACCCTCTCCTTGCCAACGTCCATGAAAGCCTGCCAGACTCTGCGTGAAATTCCTTCCTAGTTGTAATACTCAATATGCCTTCTGTTTTCCTAACCAAACCCGCTGACTGACATGGGACAACACATTTAGGTTAGGGCCGCATGTCTTCTGAAGCAGAAGGAAGGCATCGGGTTACCCAGGGAGGACTGTCAACCCCACAGAATGCAAAAGGGCCAGTGCAGGAGAGGATGGAGCCCATTAGTTACCCAAGCGAGTCTCTTAGCATATCACAAACTATGGAGAAAGCAAAGGCAAAAGCTCAGAAAAGCTTTTATAGTGACTGCATACAATGTCAAGTTTTCTAAGTGGCAGGAGGCGATTAACAAAGCTAATAAATGAAAACCAAAGTGAAAATTTTTCAAGAAAAGCAGGAATAAATGTAATATGTAAGAGTCCCCAAATCAATGAGAAAAAGACTAAAATTCAATAGAAAACAATTTCCAAGGATCCAAACAGGCATTACAGGTAAAAATAAATTAGGCTGAAAATTCAGATAAACAAACTGAGCCTCAAATTAAAGCAGTAATAACTTACCACTTGTGACTTGCCAATCTGGCCCCAAATTAGTAACATTTGCTCTACTTCAAGACAATAATTTCATGCTGAAGTTTGGAACAGCATTTGGCTGTTCCTCCTGATCAAATGTATAGTTCCTTCTGATCAAAATGTATAGTTCCTTCTGATCAAAAAATTCTTTCAGTATTTTGTTCAGTAGAAATAATAACACAGTGCTCATGCTTGTAATCCCAGCACTTTGGGAGACCAAGGCAGGAGGATCACTTGAGGCAGGAGTTCAAGGCTACAGTGAGCTACGATAGCGTCACTGCACTCCAGCCTGGACAACATGGAAAAACCCCAACTCTTACCAAAAAAAAAAAAAAAAAAAAAATTAGCCAGGTGTAGTGGCCCATGCCTGAGGTGGGAGGATCAGTTGAGCCTGGGAGGTAGAGTCTGAAATAAGCCAGGATCATGCCACCGTACTCTAGTCTAAGTGACAGATTAAGAGTATTCTGTGTCTAAAGTCTCAGAGTAAGTACTCTCCTGTCTCTAAAACACACAAACACACACACACACACAGAAGAAATAGTATGAAAATATTGCTACACTGTTTGTGACACCAAAAACTGGAGCAACTTAAATGTTTATAAATAAGGGACTCAAAAAGAAACATCTGGTATCTATAAGATAGACTAAGTAAGATTCAACTGTTACACACATATGATAGATTTGTATACACTGATACAGAAAAATGTCTACACAATACGTGTATTTTTAGCTTTTCTGAGGCATTTTAAAAGTACAGAGAAATGTAAGGACTTTAATACATGAAACACAGGTATTCTCACCAGGAAGAATCAATAATTGTGAAGAATGGACAATGTTTGTAAATTGTGATTCACAAACATTATGGCACGTTTTGACACCTGTCCCCAGTTCCATTCCTCTTCCCTCCTCCCCCTCCAGAGGTTGCCACCATCAGGAATTAAATGTATGTGTTTCTGGCCATTTAAAAAATAATGCCATGAATAATATAGGGCTGTGGTCTACAATGCTTTTCCTGTAAAGGACTAGATAAATGTCTTAGGCTTTGCAAACTGTATAATCTTTGTCACAGCTACTCAATTCTGCCCTGTAACAAAAGCAGCCCATAGATAATATGTTAAATAATGGGCTTGGGCTTGGCTGTGTTCCAATAGAATTTCATATAGGAACACGGAAATCAAATTGAATTTTATGTAACTTTTATGTGTCATGAAATATTATTCTTTAAAAACATTTCTCCAGCCATTTAAAAATGTAAAAACTACTCCCAGCATATAGGCTGTGCACACACAGATGATGGGCCAGTTTTAGCTGTAGTTTGCCAACAATTGATAGAGTAGTCTTTGGTGCAGTCTTGTGAACTAAAAAAAAATGGTATTATATTTTCTTTTTAAATTTATTTTTTATTTCAATAGGTTTTAGGGGAACAGGTGGTATTTGATTACATGAATAAGTTATTCAGTGGCGATTTCTGAGATTTTGGTGCACCCATCACCCAGGCAGCGTACACTGTACCCAATGTGTAGTCTTTTATCCCTCACCCCTTTCCCACCCTTTCTCCCAAGTCCCCAAAGTCCATAGTGTCATTCTTATGCCTTTGCATCCTCATAGCTTAGCTCGCACTTATCAGTGAGAACATACAATGTTTGGTTTTCCATTTCTGAGTTACTTCACTCAGAATAATGGTCTCCAATTCCATCCAGGTTGCTGAGAATGCCATTACTTCATTCATTTTTATGGCTGAGTAGTATTCCACAGTGTATAAATATGCCATACTTTCTTTATCCATTCGTTGATTGATGGGCATTTGGGCTGGTTCCATATTTTTGCAATTGCAAGTTGTGCTGCTATAAACACACATATGCAAGTATCTTTTTCATATAATGACTTCTTTTCCTCTGGGTAGATATCTAGTACTGGGATTGCTGGATCAAATGGTAGATCTTCTTTTATTTCTTTCAGAAATCTCCACACTGCTTTCCATAGTGGTTGTACTAGTTTACATTCCCACCAACAGTGTAAAAGTGTTTCCTTTTCACAACATCCACACCAACATCTATTTTTTAAAATTTTTTAATTATAGTCATTCTTGCAGGAGTGAGGTGGTATCACATCGTGGTTTTGATTTGCATTTCCCTGATCATTAGCGATGTTGAACATTTTTACCTATGCTTCTTGGCCATTTGTATATCTTCTTTTGACAATTGTCTATTCATGTCCTTAGCCCACTTTTTGATGGGATTGATTGTTTTTTTCTTGCTGATTTTTTTGTGTTCTTTGTAGATTCTGGATATTATTAGTCCTTTGCCAGATATATAGATTGTGAAGATGTTCTCCCGCTCTGTGGGTTTTCTGTTAAGTCTGGCGATTATTTCTTTTGCTGTGCAGAGGCTTTTCAGTTTCATTAAGTCCCAGCTATCTATCTTTGTTTTGGTTGCATTTGCTTTTGGGTTCCTGATTATAAAGTCTTTGTCTAAGAAAAGATAGCATCTGGCTAGGCACAGTGGCTCATGTCTGTAATCCCAGCATATTGGGAGTCCAGGAGGTAGATCACCTGAGGTCAGGAGTTCGAGACCAGCATGGCCAACATGGTGAAACCTCGCTTCTACTAAAAATACAAAAATTAGTTGGGTATAGTGGCACATGCCTGTAGTCCCAGCTACTCAGGAGGCTGAGGCAGGAGAATTGCTTGAACCTGGGAAGCAGAGGTTGCAGTGAGCTAAGATTACGCCACTGCACTCCAGCCTGGGAGACAGAGTGAGACTGCATCTCAAAAACAAACAAACAAAAAAAACCATGGCATTATATTTTCTGTACTTAGCAGTTTGTACTTGTGTTTTACCCTCAGTTTTATGTTTGTGAGAAATATCCATGAATAGATAGATGGCTAGCTAGCTAGATATATAGATATATAGAAACATAGATGAGTGAATGGATAGAAAAATAGATGATAGATACATACATATATACATAGATCAGTCTAGCTCATTCTTTTTAATTCCTGTATAGCATTGCATCCTATTGAATAATAGTCTACATTTTATTTATCCATTCCATTTGCATATGAACATTTATGGTTTTTTTTTCCAGTTTTCCCACTTCTACTCTGAGCTCTGAACATTCATATATCCACCTCCATGTGCCTGTGTACAAGGGTTTCTCTCTGGCACCCAAACTAGGAATGACATTGCTGGGTCATAGAGAATGATCATATTCTTTTGATCAGACATGCCAACTGATCTCCAAAGTAGCTACAATTTTATGCCCACTATCAGTGGAGGAGTGAGGGATTCTCAACTTTTGTTATTATAGGAGGACTTTTAAATATTTTACAGTCTAGATGACCATGGAATGGTACCTCATTTTGTTTTCATTTGCATTTTCCTGACTTTTAGTAAGGCTGATCATCTTTTCATGTTTGTGGACCATTTACTTTTTTCTTTCTATGAAGTGCCAGTTTATATTCTTTGCTCATTCTCTTGTTTAGTTATTAGTTTTATTGATTCATAATTCATATGTTTTTGGCTACTGATTCTCTTTCCCACATAAATGTTGCAAGTATCATCTTCCAATTTTTTTCTAGTCTTTTAACTTTGTTAGTTGGGATTATTGTCCATCTGGAATTTATTCTTGTTTATACAGTGGCAGAGATACCTTTCTTATTTCAATATGAAAAGCCACTTGCCCCCACAGCACTTACTGAACAATCCATTTCTTCTCAATGATTTATAGTTCCACCCCTGCAATAATAAAACCTGACTTGGTCCAAGGGGCCAACATTGTCTGGCCCCGATTGCTTCTCCAATCTCAGCACCTCCTGCCTTCCCGTGCTCCTCAACCTGCAGACACACCAACTTCCTGTCGTGTGAACACACCCAGCGTTTTCAGTCTTGCCATTGCATTTCCTCTTCCTGGAATACTCTTCCCACAGTGCTTCACTTGGCTGCCTTCTCATTACTCAGATGAGAGTATTGTATGCTATTGCAGTAAACATGCAAATAAGACGTTGCATGCAGTAAACATGCAACCAAACCAAAGATAGATAGCTGGTACTTAATTAAACTGAAAAGCTTCTGCACAGCAAAAGAAATAATCAGCAGAATTAACGGAAAACCCACAGAGAGGGAGAAAATCTTCACAATCTATACATCCAACAAAGGACTAAAATCTAGCATCTACAAAGAACTCAAACAAATCAGAAAGAAAAAAACAAACAATCCCATCAAAAAGTGGGCTAAGGATGTGAATAGTTCCAGTACTACATCCTCAGAGACACATGCCCTAAGCCACCACTTCTGTCTACTCATTGTCATTCACTCTCCCATTACCCCTTCACAAATTGTCTTCATAGTGCTCACCACTATCTGAGATGATCGTATTGGCATGTTTACTGCAATGGTATACAATACTATATAGGAGTTAAAAAATCTATGTTTTTATATAGGTATTTCTACCCTTTGAGAATATACATAGATTCCACAGAGATGTTCTCTGCTTCACCTCTGCCTTTTCCAGTACCTATAACATAGTAGATCATCAGTGTTTGATGAATGAATAACCAAGCTCCCCATCTATTCATTCAAAAGTTTGTCAAGGGTACATTGTTCAGTATGATCCCACTTTTCTTTAAAAGTCACATATTCTATGCATGGATGTGTATGTGTGATCGTGATTGTGCTTGTGTGTGTACGTATTGACAGTAACCTATGAGTGATGGTTATCTTGAAAGCAGGGAATATACAGGTGTCATTGGCTTTTATATTTCCATGGAGTATATTTCTGTATTGTTTGAGCTTTTACTGTGAGTATTAGTACATCTATGATCTGAAAAGGGGAAAACCTAAAGATAAACTGAAAAGATCTGTAAGTCAACCCAGGAAGTTTAGATGAGTGGTATCAATACAATTGATTTGACTCATCCTCCATTTCTGGCCTTTGAAGCTATCTCTCTGAAATGGGCAGCTTTTGGTTCTTTTTTTTTTTTTTCCATAGGAATATGCATTTCAGAGCAGGAATGAGGGGATGTGGAATACGGTGCACACGTGGGCTGTAAACAGATTTTTCTAATCTTTTAGCCTAGCGAAATGAGAGGAATTACACGAAGTGAGGAGAGATCACCCTGGGACAGGAAGAGAAGAGTTGCAACTCACACAGGTGTGACCAAACATTTTGCCAGACAGGATAATTTTTGAAAACTATTTCTAAAGCCCTCGACCCAGTAGAGAAAACGGTAGATTTTCCTACAAACTTCAGTCATCACTTTAAGTTTGTCTCCTTGGAGATTTTCTTAAAGCTGTTGCAGGAGCTATCCAGACATTTTTAATCAGGAAAAATCCTTAACCATTTATTTATAATCTTTATCATAGTCAAATTTATACTGTAAAAGTTTCTAATTGGAATGATGCATCTGAGAACAGGGAATATTCATATGTAAAATTCAAAATAAAATAGCCGTGGCCAGAGGACTCCTTGTCTACAAGAAACAAATCCAAGAAAAGGACCTGGCTTGATTTTTATATCACAGAAAATTAAACTTTCAAATGCATGGCTCCCAATACTCCAAAACCACTCTGAAAAACCTTTAAAGAATATCACACTAATTCACTTTTCCTTATGATGTTCGAGAGATGTGTTATTTTGATTAAATGAATATTTTATGATTTATATCATGTATGCATACTATATAAAAATGTGTGCATGCTTACACTCACATTAAATAATTTTCTTGTCTTTACCTGATAGATCAAATATAAATACCCTGCCTTCCACACCTGAAGATCTTTTTTTTTTTTTTTTTGAGATGGAATTTTGCTCTTATCACCCAGGCTGGAGTGCAGCGGTGCTATCTTGGCTCATTGCAATCTCCGCCTCCCAGGTTCAAGCAATTCTCCTGCCTCAGCCTCCCGAGTAGCTGGGATTACAGGTGTCCGCCACCATGCCAAGCTAATTTTTGTATTTTTGGTAGAGATGGGGTTTCACCATGTTTAACAGGCTAGTCTCGAACTCCTGACCTCAGGTGATCCACTCGCCTTGGCCTCCCAAAGTGCTGGGATTATAGGCGTGAGCCACTGCGCCCGGCCCACGTGAAGATCTTGACCCCACAGCCTGAGCTCTAGGTATTGATTGGGCTTCCTTTCCATTTGGGTTAACTTTCTTTCTGTTCCCTGTTGAGTCTCATTCCATGGCCTTCTTTCAGACATTTCTTTTGTGAAATTCCTTTTTTCCTTGTTTGCCACCTTGTTCAAATCACTCTTTAAAAGCCCATTTTAAAATGTAGGGCTCAAAACTCTATCTTTTCAAATTGAAATTCTTTGAGATTATTGTTTCAAAATTTTCAAATAGTACAAAGTAACAACACTTGTATAGAGAATTGTATAAAGTAGCAAGTGAAAGGCCATTAGAATTCAACTCCCTGGACTTAGTCACTGTTCAGTTTGGTAAACTCATTCAGAATTTAAGAAGCTGGTAGACTATTCCTCTAGTTCATAGCGAAATAAACTATTCTTTCCTGGAAATCATGAAACTTCCCTTTTAAATTATTTGTTCATATCACTATTTAAATATTCAGTTTCGTATATAATCAAATACTGTAATAACAAAGCTAAGTGAGTTAAATGCATGCTTTCAGAGTTTTAATAATCATTTTCATAAATATGGGCTTGTAATAGCAACAGTACAGATTATATTAGTCTGCCTATTGTATAGTTTTCCTGATCTGGATGAAAATATAAATTTTCTGCTGTAATTATTTTCATGTCTAGACTGTCTTCCTTAAGAACAGAGATCACATTTCTAATTTCCTGTCTTGAATAACCGATAGTGCCTAGCCAGTGTTTTTCAGACATTTGCTTGGTAGTAAATATGAATGGCTTTTCCACATCACGTACTATCATGCAGAATGTTTTTCACATATGAACTGACTAAGTAGTGTGTATGATTTGGTCAGGAAATACCTATGGATTATACGATGCAAGGAGTATTTTGGATACAATGCAAGGGAAATTGGGAGTTGAGAAATGACAGAATTAACTCTTCCAAGGGAAATGATAAGTTATCTGTGCCAGATCAGATTAAAAACAAAAACAAAACTCCCAAGTATGATGCAACAATGTGAAACGCAGAGCTGGTTACAGTGGATTGTATTGATCGAGACAACTTTGACCTCATCTTCTACAACTGACTTCACTACATCCACACAGGCTGGAACAGTTTTTTCTCTCATCTGTCCATCCCAGAGACAGACATGCACACACGCACACATAGGCGTGCTCAAACGCACACACACGCCACTCTTCAGCTCCAACCTTTCGTGTTGTACTCTCTGAAAATCCTCCCCCGACACACAAAGGCCCCCCATTCATTCAAGCATAGGAGTCCTTATTTTGCACACCTGAAGCCTTCTTCACTTTCTGCTGTTACAGCGCTTAAGCCCAGATTAGAACTGCCAGACACTAGTATCCCATCAAAGTTGAATATGGTGAGATCAGAGGATGTCTGTCTCGTTCATTATTTTTACCTAATATAATGGTAACCCGATTAACCAAGCCAGAACCTTGGAATGCATCCTTGACGATCACCGATCTTGCACTCCCAAATTTCAATGAGTCATCAATTCTTGTTGATGCTTCTTTTTGTTATCTCCCAAATCCATCTGCTTCTTTCCTTCCCTGTCGCCACTTACCTAGTTATGGTCATCATTTTCTTTAGCCTCCGTTGCTGTGACAGCTTCCTGACCAGTATCCCTTCCTCCAGCATTGCCACCTTCAAATCCATTCTCTATCCTGAAGCCGGAGTTGTTTCTCAAATGCACCTGTTTGTTAGGTGCACACTACTGCACCTGCTAATTTTTTCTGTAGAGATAGGATCTTGCTACATTGTCCAGAGTTGTTTCTCAAATCTCAACTTTTCTCAAATGCAAAACCAGGTTTACAAAACCCTTCCCCTGCCAGTATCATCTTTGTCACTCTCAATCACAGTGGTTTTCTTTCAGCTTTCTTCATACTTGAATCTTTCATACTTTCTTTCACCTCTAGATTTTTTTCACGCTTGGAATAATTACCTAGGATCACATATCATAGTCATAGGTACAGCTGGGGAAATGAGAACTCTCAATATGGCTTCAATGTCAACTTCTGATGGCCAGGAACACAGCATGCTTCTGTTTAGTACCCAATCATTTATTTGCTTCAATAAGTAATGAAAACCTCTCAGCATGGGCATCTCAGGAAGGCGACTCACTGACATAAATTTCTTCAATATGACCTCAAAGGAGTCTTTTAAATACAGGATATGATTGGGTTTCACGATGAAGGCTGTATAAATTTGCCGCCCAGTAACACTTGAAAATGTATTTACACTACCTCCTGTTACATGGTCTTATGTTTCTAAGAATCTCATGCCTGCTGCCAAAAGATATAGTAAAGGGTCCCAGCCATTCACCTAACAGTTCGTATTATAGTTTTTGTTGTTGTTGTTGTTGTTTGTTTGTTTTTTTTAAAGTAACCATTCCCAATGTTACACAAAATAGGCACTGTAGAATTCAAACCTTCTGTGTCTGTAATTTATCCTTAGGGAAGATTAACACTCAAGAGGAAATTATTCTATGGGAGATCTTCCTAAGTCCTACCCAAACAGGTAGGGCCATGCTATAGGCTGAACAGAGGCAAAAGGTTACTTATTCAACTCACTGCCTGGTAAACCTATTATTTCCTGACTCCACTTTGCCATTGTCACTACTCTTTGAATTTCCTTTTTCTCCCAACCTTCTCTTTGATCTCCTCAACCTCAGATGGTGACCTTGCTTGTTATTTCAATGAGAAAATGCAAGCAATGAGAAAAGATCATTTTCTTCCTCCTGCCATCCAATCCAGCAGCTCATTCTCAGTTGTTTTCTGGCTCTGCCTGCCCTCCTGCCACTGCAGATGAACTGCGTTTCTGCTGCTCTAAGGCCAATCCTTCCACTTGTATAAGAATCCCCTCCATTTCCCTCCACTCGGAAATTTGTTCCTGACTATGCTTTCTCTCTCTTACAGTCATCTGAACTTGATAATTCCTATTAGACTATAATCAAGCTATAATATCTTCTTAACTATTAAATTTCTCTGGTCCCATTTATAGCCAAACTTTAAAAATGGCTACACATACTTACTCTCTCCCATTGGCCATCTCCCATTCTCTCATTCTCTCTTGACACACTCCACTGCAACTGGATTTTTCGGTCATCAGTAACCTTCAGTTGTCAAATCAAATGTTCCAAATTTCCATCTTCATTTCACTTCACCTCACAAGACTTTCTTTATTGGCTTCATGGCTTTCTTTTACCGAACTGGTGGCTCTTTCATTGTGTTTTGTACACATCCTCCTCAAATCCCCAGTATTTCTGTAAATGTCATGGTGCCCCAGGACTCAATCTCAAGCTCATTCTCATCTCTTTTCTGCTCTTGTCTCTTGGCCTTACTTTGCCTCTCTCCTCTTCTCTTCATCCACACTCACTCCCTAAGTCATAGCCTTAAATATTATCTTTGTGTTCAGACATCTTGCCTGAGCTCTGGGTTTATTTATCCAAGTGCCCATTTGACATCTGCTGGGAGGTCTCATAAGCATCTTAAATTTCACATATCTGGACTCAACACTGGGTATTTCATCTAAGACATGCTCCTTACCCACTGTTCTCTAAGTCCTATTCCTTCAGTTCCTTAGGCCAAAATTTCCTCTTGTTTTGCACTCTTCATCTGAGGCATAATGATAACCTACTAATTGCATTTCCAAATAAATCCCCAAACCACCCATTCCTCAGCTCTAACTGCTACCACTCAATCCCAGCCATACTTCCCTTTCACTGGAAAGGGAACGGTCTTCTACCTAGTCTCCTTGCTTGCTTGCTTCTGCTCTTCCTTGTCTGTAGTCTATTTTTCAACAAAAGCTAAGCTGATCCATTTTTTTCCCTCCTGTCACTCACTCTGTCAGACTGGAGTGCAGTGACACAATTATAGCTCACTGCAGCCTCTAACTCCTGGGCTCAAGTGGTCTGCCCACATCAGCCTCCCTAGTAGCTGGACTACAGGTGCACACTACTGCACCTGCTAATTTTTTTACATTTTTTGTAGAGATAGGATCTTGCTACATTGCCCAGACTGGTCTCAAAGTCTTGGTGTCAAGTGGTCCTCCTGCCTTGGTCTCCCAAAGTGCTGGGATTACAGATGTGAGCCACCATGCCTGACCAAAACTGATCTTTTAAAAAACATAATTCAAATTATGTTACTTCCTTACTCAAAACCCACCATTGGCTACTCACCACTCGTAGAATAAAATCCCAAATCTTGACCCTGGCCATGAAGATACTATACCATCTTGCTTATACCTGGCCCTCTGGCCTAATTTTCTATCACTCTTGCTCTGATTTGCTTTTCTCTAGCTCAGCGACCTTTCTCCATTTCTCAAGCACACCCACATCTCCAGACTCTAACACCGACACTCCTACAACCTAGAACATGTCTCCCTTGGATACCACCTGGCTCCTTTCATCACTCAAGTTAGACCCTTGCTCAGATATCACCTCCTCAATGAAAGTTCTTGTGACCACCTGTGGTACACAAAATAATACCGCCCAAGAGGGCTACATCTGAATCTCCCAAAACTGACTATATTAGGCTACATGGCAAAGAGGGACTGGACTGAGATTGAAAATTAATTAAGGTTGCTAATCAGCTGACCTCAAAATGGTAGATTATCTTGGATCATACATGTGGACCTGATGTAAAGATAAGGATACTACCAGGTGGAAGAAGGGGCCAAAAAAGGAGACCCAGAGATATGGCAGTGGAAGAAGATGTTGCTACTTTTGAAAATGGAAAGGATCCCAGAGCCAAGGAATTTGGGTCACCTGTAGGAGCTGGCAAAGGAAATAAATAGGTTCTCCCAAGAGCTTCTAGAAGGATTGCAGCTCTGCCAACACCTTGATGCTAGCCCAGGGAGACCCATTTTAGACTTTGGATTCCAGAACTATAAGATAATCAAGGCTAGCTGCGGTGGCTCACACCTGTAACCCCAGCACTTTGGGAGGCTGAGGTGGGTGGATCACCTGAGGTCAGGGGTTCGAGAGCAGCCTGGCCAACATGGTGAAATCCTGTCTGTACTAAAAATACAAAAATTAGCCATGTGTGGTGGTAGGTGACTGTAATCCCAGCTACTCAGGAGGCTGAGGCAGGAGAACTGCTTGAACCTGGGAGGTGGAGGTTGCAGTGAGCCTAGATCGTGCCACTGCCCTCCGGCCTGGGCGACTGAGTGAGATTCCTTCTGAAAAAAGAAAAAAGAAAAAGAAAAAAAAAGATAATCAGTTTGTGTTGTTTAAAGCCACTAAGCATGTGGTAATTTGTCATAGTAGCAATGGAAAGCAAATGGCCTGCCCAAGCTAAAATAAATGTGCACACACACACCCACCCACACACACACACACCATTCTCTCTCCTCTTGACCTTCGCTTTCTTCTCCTCCACTTGTTGCTGGCTGTTCCTATGAACCCCGTCCAAGGGGGCAAGGTCTTAGGCTTTGTTCGTGGACATACTCCATGTCAAGAACAGCATCTGCCTGTGCAATGTTGCAAATAGTAGCCCCTGAAACTTAATTTTACCATTTGCTAACACTAAGCTTTATTTTCAACTCTCTTTTCCTCCCTTAGATGACATTTTTATAAGTAAAAGTGTGTTAAAGTGTGTTAGGATTTAATAATATGTCACCTGAGGAACCAGAGTGAAAGGAAGAAGGTCATCCAGTCTTCCCAGGTAATCTTTGTGGTAAAGAATGGATAATCTACCACAGGAGTAGAGAAATGAAAAGAAAAGAGAAAAAAAATTCCAATAGAGACCAGGTGGAACAGGTTGGGGGACTGAGTGTTGGTGTAAAAGTCTCACTCATATCTTTGAATCTGTTCACAAAAACATCCTCTCCTTGCCATGTGTCTGTTCGTAAGTGAAGGGGTTGAGACTGTAGCCCCCAATAACTGTGTATTTGAACTGAGTGTCCTAAAAACATGTCCTGCAAAATAAAAAAAAAAAGTTTTAATCACATTTCCCAAAGACAATCTGTTCATGTGCATTTCCTTTCTCATGCTCTTTTAAAGATGGTAGATACAATTTCCATAGGTGCAGATAAGTAAAGTTTTCCATAGTTAAACAAATTGGCATGTCAAACCTCCTAGGCATGGTTTGGCCTACAAAATATGTTAAATAATAAATGTCAATTCCAGGTGGAAGCTGTAACAGACAGTGTGCAATTGGACATACCCCTTTTCCAATTAGGGTGATCTCAGACACCTGTGCCAATAAGGAATCTCCATGAAGCTGGGTCCCTGTGTGGCTTGAACTGGCTAAGCCTCCCTATCAAATCACACTGAACATACAGCGTGAGCAAGAAATAAACCTTAGATGCTTTAAGCCAAAGATACGGAGTTATTTGTTTCTACAGCCATTCAGATCTGCTTTGGCCTCATAAATGTGAGGAGAAATAATGAATGTCAACAAAGGCCCCATCCTATGGATCCAATAGGTTGCTTTCGTTTGTGAATTTTTAGTGCCTTTTCTAAGAGAATATGCATTGTAAGTGTCATAGAAAGGGAGCAGATGTGGCCATTTACAAACTCATTAGACATAAAACCTTTTTTGTTCATTTTCGCGCAAAAGAATAATGTGCAAGAGATTTTCAGAAATGCTGCTCCAGCTTTCATTCTGTCAGTTCTCCTCCCCGAAACTTCTCACTTTTCTCTGCTCAACCAAGATTGTTGGCAAGTGTGTTGACACACTGTTTACTTAGTAAACAGACACACCTTTACAGAACATTTATAAACCTTACTTGGGACTGAGTAGAATGGTGCACCCCAGAAGAAATGCTCTAGGTAGATTTTATAACTCATCCTTAACACATATATAATGTTTTAAAGGAAAGAAAAATCTCATTATTATATATAACAGAGCAAGAACTAAACACCAATGCATGCTATGATTTTTGACAGTACTTCATGAGTTTATCTGGATGTCTTGACTCTATCCAATGCCTTCCATATTTTGAGGTCTATGGGACTATCTGGACCTATGGTCACTCTTGATTTCTTTCCTATGGGCTTTTATAACAAGTTTTGTGAACTGATTGCAGTGTAAATAGATTGTGAATTAACTTCTGGCAAGCTCATCTTACTCAGACACACTCAAAAGCTATTCCATACACAAACAGCTCTTAAAACTGCCATGTCAGAATAGGTCTATATTTCTATCTTTAAAGATAATCTAGAATGAAAACAGGTGAGACTTATACTGCATCTTCTTATTTTTACACATATTGTTACTGAAAATACCCTTGGTCTTTAGTATTTTAGAACCTAGGTACCTTATATAAATGAATGCATTTCTAAATCAGTCAACAGTCAGCTCCCAAGACAAGAGAGGGAACAACTAAGATTGCCATCTTCCAATCCAGAGCTTTAATTCTGATCTTTTATTGTTTATCTTTACAGCACTTTAGTGACCTCAATCATTTCATTTAGAATTTTTTTTGTTTAGTTTTTTCATTATTTTTCCTGATCATAAATAAATACTTGTTCGTGGTTTGAAAACAAGAAAAAAAATGCATGAGAAAAAAAACAGTTTTAATCACATTTCCCAAAGATAGTCTCTTATTACAATTTCCTTCTTATATTTTTCAAGAAGTTGTAGACACAATTTTGACTTTTATGTTTTTATTTACCATTGAAACAAAAATCTTCTCATGTTAATCTTGGTTATTTGTAGACTTCATTTTTAACGGTTATATAATATTTAATTGTGTGCTTTTATGCCTAATTTGATTGACTGTCCACATATAGGCTGTTCAAAAACATTATGTACTTAGTGTTGTGCCCCTTTTCTTTCTTTTTAAAAAAGGATTTGTAGCTACTTTAGAGTTAATTTCTGAAACATGTATCCTGGAGGGAACTATAGGAGGAGAGAAACTAGAAGTATCAGAAAATCATTCTCGAAGATAAGATGTCCTGGGTGGCTAAGAAGGCAGGAGGACATGGTGCAGGGTGTGTGGCAACATGTGTGTATGCAAGAGTTGTTTGCTGTGCTCTAGAGAGACCAGCTGTACTGTGCTGTGTGGCACTGTGACAAAGAGATCAGTTGTGTAACCAGCGAGGCAAGAGGGGGCAGGCATAGGCTGGCGACATCTGGAGAAATCATAGGCTCTGACAACTGAGACAACTGGCATAGAGCTACAAGCTGGCCACAGGAGATTGGCTTCCACTGCTGTATCTGGGGTGAGATGCTGCGTATACTGTGGGCTGGGTCAGGTCCTTGAATAAACCTGTTCCTGTAGCAGGGGTGTGTGCCCTTCTCTCTGGTGTCAATATGTCCTGGAAGTCAGGGCAGACTGATATAGGGTTTTTTGCAATATCATCTTCAAATTTGTGTCCATATGTTAAATATCAGAGCTGAAGAAGAAAACTGACCAAATGTTTCTAAGTAAATACCCTGCAGTGCCGTTATACTCATTGTGATAACTACAATCATGTGTTTAAAGTGAGCTCTCTTCAGTGACTACCAATGAGGAAATTTTGTGCCTGAATTTCATAAGGATATAGGAATGACACAAGTACAACACTTCATTGAATGCATAGATATTCTTATGCAACGTGTTTGCATTCACACTCTTCTTATCAAACACATTTGGAACATATGATCCTTTATTTAAAGAATGTTGAAGAAGTTCCTACATGATGATCTGACTAATCGTTCAGCCTCACTTAGGAGCAGTGGCCTATGCTTCTCAGGGATATGTGTCTTTACACCCCCAGGTGTTGTTATATCAGGCCCTCCCATAGCCTAAGAGCTTATTGCCCATGGGCTCAGAGCAACAGCCACAAAACCACATTTAATCATCGTATCGAATATGTAACTTTCTTGCATTCTCCATAAAGGTTTTTTCTCATCTTTTTGTTCATATTTATCTATACATTTATTTTATTTACATATTAATATAGATTATTTATTTACATATTTATAAAATCCACTTTTGGTGATCTACAGCATCATGGGTTTTGATAAATACAGGCAGTCATGTATCCCCCACCACAATCAAGATACAGAAAGTTCCATCAACCTCTCCCCCAAAAGATTCCCTGCTATTACACCTTTGGAATCAACTCCTCTCTTCCACTCCTAATGCCTGGAAATCACTTCTATAAAGACTTATTTTCATAATCTATACCTTACTTTTACCCCCCCAAAAAAAAGAAAGGGTAAATAGTCACTTTCTTCAGTGTTTATGGGTCTAGGAACGTTTCTCAATTCGCAGACCTTCGGGCCAATACACTAAACACCACAAAGCTAAACTCTGCGCTTTCAGCAGGATTGCGGTGGAGCTGCACTCCTTCCAGACCATCTAGTGACATTCATCTAAGAGTGGCCCACCTGAATTCTATAGCAGTCCATAGCTGGTGTATTAGATGTGTTTGGTTTTAAGTGTAAATCACTTAGTCACAATTAGCTTGCATACCTTAAATCTCCTTATCATGTAACCTGGAATTGAAATTACTTTAATCTATTTTAGGATTTCATTATGGAGGAACACCTTGCTTTATGCAATAAATATGTTCTTTGTAAACATGTATTAAGCAGAATTTTGAAAAATAAAAATTATTTTAAAATGCTTTGAACATGCTTGCTGATTAAAGGATGAATGAGTTTTTTTTTTTTTTGAGACGGAGTCTCGTTCTGTCACCCAGGCTGGAGTGCAGTGGCGCAATCTCGGCTCACTGCAAGCTCCGCCTCCCGGGTTCACGCCATTCTCCTGCCTCAGCCTCTCTGAGTAGCTGGGACTACAGGCGCCCGCCACCACGCCCGGCTAATTTTTTGTATTTTTAGTAGAGACGGGGTTTCACTGTGGTCTCGATCTCCTGACCTCGTGATCCGCCCGCCTCGGCCTCCCAAAGTGCTGGGATTACAAGCGTGAGCCACCGCGCCCGGCCAAGTGTTTTTTTTTTTTTTTTTTTTTAATAAAACCAATTAATTAGTCTTTCAACTATCTTCCTCAAAAATCCATGTTCAATGGCTGGGTGTGGCGGCTCATGCCTGTAATCCCAGCACTTTGAGAGGCCAAGGCAGGCAGATCACTTGAAGTCAGGAGTTCAAGACCAGCCTGGCCAACATGGTGAAACCCTGTCTCTACTAAAAATACAAAAAAAAAAAAAAAAATCATCACACAATTAGCTGGGCATGGCATTGGGCACCTTAATCCCAGCTACTTGAGAGGCTGAGGCAGGAGAATCATTTTAACCCGGGAGATGGAGGTTGCAGTGAGCTTAGATTGTGCCACTACACTCCAGCCTGGGTGACAGAACCAGACTCCATTTCAAAAAAATAAAAATAAAATAAAAAAAGTCCATGTTCGTGTACTGTCATGGTATCCATCAGGGCACCCCTGAGCTGAGCTTGTTCGTAAAGTTGGCAACTCTCTCCATCAATGCAATTCCCAGATACAAGACTCGTTATACACTAACAAGTAAAGTTTGAATGTGCACAGCTCAACCTGTCAGCTTAAATGTAAAAGTGCATTTTTCCTTTCAGAATAATTTCAAGACTATTTCAAGACAATTTCAAGCCATTTCTCCCAGCATGCTGCAGAGCCTACATGGAATATTCCTGCCAAGAACCTTGAAGCCTGTTCCCTCACACAGACTTCCAGCTTCTTGAAAGAATTTTGCAGATTAAGCAACGGGTGCCTAATGCTCATACTGCTCAACTAGCCATACAGCAGATCTGTTTCCCATTTCTAGTTGGAGTTTCAAGGATTTCCTTTTTCTAATTGCTTCCTCAGTTGCTGTGGGCCGTAGGGACCACTGCCTCCTCCCTTCTCATATCAAGGTTCAGTTGTGTTCTGTTGCATGAAGTCTGAACCAACAGAGAGAAATTTAGGGATGATGGTTGCCTCTGTCATGCCAATATATCCAGGCATAGTAGCCATCATGAATTGCTTCTAGAATAATAAGTAAGACATCCAGCTAAACCACCTTTGATGACTCAATTGGATCAGCACTTAGCAGAGGAAGATTTCTGCAAATATTGTGGTGTGCGCGTGTGTGCACACGCTGCTTCTTTTTTTCTGAGTAGCAAAACTTACTCTCATTGTTAAGTCTTGAAAAGAGGAGGTTATCTTTGGGCTTGCCTCTTCCCCCACCTTTGTAATCTTCCAACTGAACGTATTAGAGCACAGATTTCTCCTGTCCCTAAGTCCTGTCACACTTAAGTTATTTCCTCTGTCATTTACTGGGGTAGCTCTAACCTACATTTTTCTTTTCTTTGTTCCTGAACAAAAACTGATTTCTTTCTGGGGAAACTAGAAAGGCAAGACTCATGCAGTCAATATGTTTCCCAACCCTCACATGAGAAAAAGGGCACACCGAACACTATCAAAAAACAACCCTATGCCAGTTGCAGAACCAGATGCTTTAAGCTGCTTCTCATTGTGGGATCACTCAACACAAAATAAAACAGACCCCCCAAAACAAAGGCTTCCGGTCTCCCGCAATTCCAACAAAAACCTTGTCATCCAGAGCTTTGAAATATCCTAACCCAATTGTCTTCCATTTTAAGTTTTCTTTTCTTTTCTTTTTCTTTCTTTCTTTTTTTTTTTTTTTTTTTTTTTAACACAGAGATACTAAGGTGAGGCCAGGCAAATTCTAGTAGTCTTTCTCAGATGACTTCCAAATCTCAATGGCACCTCCTACCTCTTCCTGTCAGCTTCTTATGTGGGCTCCTAATTGTGACTGGTTCCCAGCTGTATTGCTTCTCTGTCATTATTAGTGTTTTGATGATTATCATAATTAATTAGCACACATCACCTTTTTCCTCAAACATTTTACTTGAGCATTTAAAACAATCAAATACTTGTATGCTATACTTTGGAACTATGTTGCAATTTGCTCTTCATTATTCCAAAGGTGACAGTCTGTTTCATTGTCTCATTCGTTTTCCCTTTTAGCAGAAGGGTTACAACCTAACATTCTGTAACCCATGCATTGGTTTAGAAAATGTAGGAAAAAGAAGAAAGGGAACCTTGGAATAGATACAGAAGCGAGAGGCATGAATTAGGCAGGTGTGATATTTTAAACTCTTCAAGACATGGGGCACAGTTTAAAGAGTTCCTGAGACAAAAGTGAAAGAAACCATTTTGGTGATAGGAGGAATTTTATTCTATTGAAGTAAAGAGGGAAAAACAGAAGGGAGATGAGAGAAGTGCTTTTTTGGAACCCCTTGATTTTGTACAGAGCAGGAAAATTATCTACTCTTTGCACCTCCCCCACCAGCATATGCTTCTAGTATTCAAGCATTTGAAGTGCTGGGCTAGTGCAAGCTTCCTCTATTTTTGTATTTATCATGAGAAATGTTAAAAAAAATCAAGTTATATGATAAGGTGAAAATAAAATAAATAATGATTATTTCATGAAAAAAAAAACCTGAAAGGCAGTTTTTAGAAAATGGCAATTGACCTTAAATACACGGAGGAACAGGATCTCAACTGGATTCTGGAACTCAGTTATAGGGCTGTCTCCTTCAAAGTCTAAGCTGAGAGAATTTAGTTGGTTATCAGAGCAGAATACCCAGTTCTAGACACCCCAGGGACCTGAACAAGTTGAAACAACTTCACTGAAAGGTCAAATTTACTTAGGATGTTTTGAATTCAGATGTCGTAGTAAAAGTAGGGTAAAAGACCAGGAAAGTCACTGATGTCTTGACAGATGAATATTTGCAATATACATTTTTATGCCTGACACATCACACTCCATTATGCGGATGTCAATTTGGGGCCACTACTTACTTAAAGCAGAGAACTTTTCTTCCTTTTTGCGGGGGGAGAACAATACATTACTGGCACTGAGTGGAGAGTAACTCAGGAGGCAGCTTATCGGAGACCGTGAAGGGGCATTCTGCGGGAGTCTGAGCAAACCAGGGCCACATGGGACCCATCATTCCTACCAAGACAAACCCTGCTTCTACAATGCTTCTACCAAAACTGCTTATCCTTTTCAACCCTTCTCTGGAGAATCATTTAAAATGGAATTGTAAAGCCACTGTTAGAGTAGGGGAATGGAGGAGTGGGAGGGAAGGTGAATATAGCCTTCCAAAGCTCCCTAGGGGCTTAGTCATAATCCCGAACTTGCAGTTTGTCAGGGTCAGTCCTCTCCCCATTTCTGGAAGGAAGGTGAGGGGAAGAAGCAGGCTGCAAACTGGGCAGACCTCTATTCCAGTGCTGCCTCTACTGCCTACCACTGTACGGTCTTGGGTAGACCTTTGATGTCGGTTTCCTTATTTACAGAATGAGTTTTACATCGTTGTTTTGATTTGTTTTATGTAGTAGAAACAATGTGTGTATAGTGTCTGGTACATGGTAGCGATCTATAAATGGGATGCCTCTGGCAACGCCGACTTCAGGACCCAGAACCAGTGATGTCTGTTTCCACCTTTAATCTTTGGTTTTAACATTCCACTTTGTCCACAAAGCTGATGTTCAGATTGGAAATAGCTACTGTGGCATCTGCTGTGCCTTCTTCACTTGCACAGCTTTGCGTCAAGTAGCCGCCACTGCCAGTTCCACTGTCTGAGGGTATAAGGACAAAGCAATTGGCACAGATGAGGTATAGCGGGTGAGCAACCACTTGGTAGAAAACACCTGAGCTGTGACCCTGTGGATTCCTTCCCCACACCCATTTTCAGGCCATTCCCACTGGCAATCAAGGTTTCTGGGCCCACAGTACCCCCTGATGGCCAACATGGGGAACTTTCTTTTCCCAACGATTCCTTTCTCCTCTCCGAGTGGGACCTCCCTGTCTTTCACAGGTCACAGCGTTGTTCATTCCGTCATGGACCATTCATTTCTCACAAAGTTGTGTAGCCTTTCCTGCCTTGCTTTTTAAATTTCCTGTTCAATTATTTCAGGAACGTTGATTTTTCTCCTCCTTTCTTTCCCTCACTTTGTTCCATTTATGAATTCTGAAATTATTATGATTGTAGTTGGTAAGTATAATAGTAGGATTAGTGTATTCATCTATTTATCAAGTAAACCACTATATATTTGGAAGTAAAATAAGACATAGTGTGGAATGAGCAGCATCAATCTCTAAAGCCCTTTGAGATATCTAGACATTTTCCTAACCTACACAAAAGAGGACATTGTGTTCTCCAAGTAACACTGACCTTTTCTGGACATTATTTTTCTATTTAATTGCCCACTTGTTCTAGTTTGTCCCCTACTGTTTTACTGCAAATATAATTCAGCTACAGTAAGGGTTAAGTGCATTCCTGTGGGCTATTCTGGAAACCAAAGCACATCTGTCAGCATTAGTTCTGTATGGGAGAGTGAATTCAAGGCTTCAAGCAATTGCTTTAGAATGAACTTGGAAAATATAACCTATTGTATTTTTTTTTTTTTTTTTTTTGAGATGGATTTTCGCTCTTGTTGCCCAGGCTGGAGTGCAATGGCGCAATCTTGGCTAACTGCAACCTCTCCCTCTTGGGTTCAGGCGATTCTCCTGCCTCAGCCTCCCAAGTAGCTGGGATTACACCCTTACGCCCAGCTGATTGTGTATTTTTAGTAGAGACGGGGTTTCACCATGTTGGTCAGGCTGATCTTGAACTCCTGACCTCAAGTGATCCACCTGCCTCGGCCTCCCAAAGTGCTGGAATTATAGGCATGAGCCACCGTGCCTGGCCTACATATTGTAATTTAATATTGAAAATTTTCAGTTAGGATCAGTTTTTTTAAAATTCATAGTTGACATCTGAATTCTCTGGTCTTTAATCTATCGGCCTATGACATCTATTGGGATGAGTACTTACAAAGTAAGTCAGTTGTAACTTATCTGGGCAGACATTGATTCTTCCTTTATCAAAAGAAAAATATACTAATCAGATCCTGATTTCATATGTTATGAGACTACACAAGAAGACTATTAAATTCTTTTCCACGACCATAAATTGCTTCTTGGTGAAAACACATCAACCATGTCTCAAAATATACTTTCCTTAATGGAAATTCAAATAATGTCAATGATTCATGTCTTTATTTGGCCTGCCTTAAAATACTTTCAAAAATACAAATGATTGGCCCGGCGCGGTGGCTCACGCTTGTAATCCCAGCACTTTGGGAGGCCGAGGCGGGCAGATCACGAGGTCAGGAGATCGAGACCACGGTGAAACCCCGTCTCTACTAAAAATGCAAAAAAAAAAAAAAAAAAAAAAAAAATTAGCCGGGCGTGGTGGCGGGCGCCTGTAGTCCCAGCTACTCGGAGAGGCTGAGGCAGGACAATGGCGTGAACCCGGGAGGCGGAGCTTGCAGTGAGCCGAGATCGCGCCACTGCACTCCAGCCTGGGCGACAGAGCGAGACTCTGTCTCAAAAAAAAAAAAATACAAATGATTTGGGTATGAATTATTAAAATGGCATTAATTTTATGTTTAAATGTTTAATTCTTCCGATTTAGGAAGCTTATTCTTAAACCAGAGAGCAGTAGCTAGAAAGTGTCTCAAGTCTTGATAAAATAACTAATTAAAAGATTTCTGTCACAAATTAACATCAAAAGGTTTAATCTTCCAGGTTGCTAATACTCAAATTTAAAAGTAAAAGCTTATAAAAACTGGTATAAAATAACAGAATATTTAATAAAATGATAAGCTATTGTGACCATATATAGACAGGCATGATAAAAATATAATTTTCCAATGCTTTTATGAAATACTTTCCTAATTTGGTCATAATTCAAGGTAATGCTTGCATAGTATGTTTTGCTTTGAAATATTTTCATATTTATGAAACTGAAATTGTTTTCTCCTTTAACATAAAAGATATAAATTATAGTAACAGGTAAATATCATCCAGCCAATTTCATTGAAATTCTGTGAAAATATTCTGCATAAATTCCATATACACACTAATCAAACAATTAAAAATCAAAGAAATCAAGTATGATGTCGTAGAATAGTTGTGTGGTACAAAAGGTATTTTAAATGATAATTTATCAAGGACCATTATTCAGGGTGACGTATTCGCATTTTTCTGGAAAGAGATATTTGCTTTCTGATAATATATACCTTTTGAATTCATAAAGTTTTGGTGGTAAAAATTAAAGCATTCGGTGTTAATGTTTTTGAAAGCATTGCATTTAAATTATTTTCTCAGGCTCTAAGGAGAAAACACCAGAGGAAACATAACCAGACTGAATTGTTTAAAATGTATTTTCCCTTTAATTAAATAAGAAACATCTGTCTAGGGATTTTGGAAATGAATGTAATCCATCCACACTCTGCCTGCACTAGTTTGTATCCAATGTCTAATACTTTGAAAGAAAATTCTTTCTTTCTTTCTGTAAGGAATTAAACAGCAACACGGAGTGATGTCTGGGTCTGCGGCAGCTAAGTCCTGCCTCCGGAGCTTGGGTATTGGAAATGCTAAGGATCTCTCTTTTTCCAGATCTGTCCTTAAGAAGCAACCAAATTCTCTCCACAGTCAAAGTTAGGACGTAGTTTTTGTATTTCTCCAAAACATCCACTCACTCTGAAAATGCTCATCTCAGAACGGTAAAGAAACAGGAATTGCCAGGATGCATCCAAACACTCAGGGTCAAAATAGTGTCCTTTCTCTAGGGTTCACTAAACATCTTCCTTCACTTAACTGAGAGTTGAAAAAACTGATTTCTCTAGAGACCCACACAGCCCACAACACGGACACATCGGACAAGCTAAAGGCGCACCGCACCAAGACAGCGGGAAGTCGCCTCTGGGATGGCCCTGGTTCTTCCAAACCCAGGCCCGCAGCTTAGAAGGACAAATCTCACTTACTGGTGGTGTCAAACGGTATCTGCCTGCACTGCGCAGACCCCTCCGAGGGCCAAGGACAGTAATAGACGGCTCCCCCTTCCACGATATCGGGCTGGCTGGTGTTGGCTTTGGGCGCCCCCACCAAGACACTCGCTCTGCAAAAGGGTTGGAGAAAGTCACTCTTTGGGCGCCACAAAAGCGTGCGCATGCAATGCAGTCTCTGTAGCCTCCTGCCCGGGGACACTGGGGCAGGGGTGGAGGGCAGGAATGTATTTATGATGAGGACCGACTGTCAAACTTGATTTCCTCTTGGAAACCTGTGGGGGTCCGCAACCTGGTTTGCAAGAGTGCAAACGGTCCTGCTTCTCTAGGTGGAGCTCTGTGGGTACAGTGAGATGAGAGAAGGGGGTGGGGTGGGAGGAAGCCAAGGACAGAGCCCATCTGCTGATAGCCGACAGCTCTTTCGCCCAGACGCAATGGCTACAGGCTCTGCATAAACAGACCTCGCCGTGGTCGCGGTTTTAACTGGCTTTGGTCTTCTGGGTCCTGTTCTCTCCTTGTAGGATGCGTGCGTCTTGGTACCCGGAACACCCAGGACTTGCGTGTTCTATGCAAGCGGCGTGTCTCTAGCTCAAAGTTCACAAGGCACATCTAGCACGGCAGGGGAGAGAAGGGGCTGGTGGCGGGGAGAGGGACGGGACCCCGGGCAGGCGGCAGGACGGGGATCCCAGGCTGCGGGGACTGTACGGCAGAGCGGCTGGGACCTGACCCGGGAGCGCCTTCGCCCCCGCGCGCACCTCCCCGGGTCGGGCGACTTACGTGCGGGCGTCTGGTATGTGGAAGTCCACGGCGTAGCCGAAGTAGCTGTCCTTGGGGCCGCTGTACACCGTGAGCTTTTCCACGTCCAGGTTGAACGCCTGAGAGGCGGGGGACCACAGCATCATCCCCAGCGCGGCCGCGGCGCAGCAGAGGGGCGCGATCAGCGGCGCCTGGCTTCCCCGGGGACCGCGGCTGGCCCCGGGCGACATCTCCCTCCGCCCCGGTGGCTGTTACCCAGGAGCGCGAGCCGAGGACCCCTGCGGGGCAAGGGGAGCTGGTGGAATCTGGCGGTCCCCAGCTGCCTGCGTCCCGGGTCGGTGCGCTCGGCGCACCCGCGGTGACAGTGCCCGGCGTCTGCTCGCGCTCGCCCACCCGCCCAGCCGGCTCGGGGGGCTGGCCCAGGCGCTCTAGCCCTCCTCCGGCCGCGGGCGGGGACCAGCGCTCTCGCTGCGCCTCCTCGCGGCTGGTCTAGAGCCGGGGACGCCCGGGCGGCCCCGCTGGTGGCTGGAGCGCTGGGTGTCTGTTCGGGCTGCCCAGATTTCTATTGCAGTCCCATCTCAAGGACAATCAGTTTCGCCTCTGTCACCTCAAGCTATTCATTGCTTTAGAAGCAATGCCCCACGTGGAGGGAGGGCTTGCTCCATTTCTGTCAAAGGCGCAGCTTGGATGGAGAATGTGAAAACCAACTCCACCACTAGGAGGGGCAAAGCAATTATCTCTGCATCACCTCTGCAGCCTGACCTCAGCGTTCATGGATCTGCACGTCTGTGATGAGAGTAAAAGTTGAAATGCAACAACCCTCTCCTCCCCTAAGTCCACCCCACCTCCTGGCAGAGCTAACTCATAAACAAGAAAGCCCCGAGGGTTTTTTTGCTTTTGGTGTTGGGTGTCTGTGTGTGTGTGTGTGTGTGTGTGTGCCTGTGTGAATTTTTTGGTTTTGTTTGGTTGGTTGGTTTGCTTTGTTTCGTTTATTTATTTTTTTCTTTTTAGAGATAGAGTCTCTCTCGCGCCCAGGCTGGAGTGCAATGGTGCTATCATAGCTCAATGAAACCTCAAACTCCTGGGCTCGAGTGATCCTCCTTCCTCAGCCTCCTGATTAGCTGGTACTGCAGATGACTTATCACACCTGGTTAATTTTCTAATTTTTTTTGTTGGCACCGAGTCTGCTCATGTGGCCTAGGCTGGTCTCGATCTCCTGGCCTCAAGCCATCCTGCCACCTCAAGTTCATTTTTAAAATTTCTTTTCTTTGTTTCTCTTTCTTTCTTTTTTCCTCCCCCTCCCCCTCCCCCTCCCTCTTCTTCTTCCTCTTCTTCTTCTTCTTCTTCTTCTTCTTCTTCTTCTTCTTCTTTCTTCTTTTCTTCGGAGATGGGGGTCTCACCATGTTGTTCAAGTTGCTCTTGAACTCCTGGACTCAAGAGATCCTCCCACCTAAGCCTCCCGCAGTGCTGGGATTTCAGGGTGAGCCGCCATGCCCAGCCCTTGAGATTTTATTTAAATCTTTCTTAAAGGCATCTTGGACAATATTAAATGACTTAGTAGTAAATCTCCATCCTGTGTAATTGTGATGAAGTTTGGCGAAGTTAAGAATGTTGGAATTTACAGTTTACTTTCTGCGGGGGTAGAAGGTGTAGTGCACAGTCTACAGGAGTTCAGATTTCGGTTCTGATCCATGGGTGTTGTCAGTCTCTTCCCATGTCTCCTGTGTCGGAGAGGAAGTGAGGCTCGAGTAGGGGAGGACGGAGAAGAGAAAGGAGTATAGATCCCCTTACATAACATATGGTCATTCATTAACATTAAACAAAACAGGTCAGCATGAAACTGGAAGGGGCTGAAGTTAAACAGATACGACGTTTAGAGACGGAAGAGCTAAGTTGTTTCTGAAGCATTGTAAGGGGATTTGGTGGCAGATGTAGATTTACACAGGATTTGAATAGGGGGCTTACATTTGGGCATTGTTGGGGGAGAAGCTGAGGGAAGGTATTAATACTTAGAAAAGACAGAGATTAAATGGTTGTGCATGGGATTGGCATAAAAGGGGTGGGTTAGGAAGTGGTGGAAAATAGGATTGAATGGATCTGCAGGAAGAGGATCTTAATAACAGTAACATTTATTGAGGCAAAGGGAGCCAGTTCTAGAGCAGAGACCGGGGGGAGTGGGGGGCAGTTGTTGGAAGGAAGGGAAAGCAAAGTAGATGTTGCCCAGATACACTGGAAGGCGAGGACCTCAAGCTGATTAACAGAAGGGAGGGGAGGGCCACAAACGCTAAAGAAAAGGACAGGCTGGGTACGGTGGCTCACGCCTGTGATCCCAGCACTTTGGGAGCCTGAGGCGGGAGAATCACAAGGTCAGGAGTTTGAGACCAGCCTGAACAACATGGTGAAACTCCGTCTCTACTAAAAAAAAAAAAAAAAAAAAAAAAGCTGGGCGTCGTTGCGTGTGCCTGTAATCCCAGCTACTCAGAAGGCTGAGGCAGGAGAATCGCTTGACCCCAGGAGGCAGAGGTTGTAGTGAGCCGAGATTGCACCACTGCACTCCAGTCTGGGCAACAGAGTGAGACTCCGTCTCAAAAAAAATCAAGGTGTCTCAAGGTATTAACCTAGAAAAGAAGAATAATGAATGGTAGCAGTGCTGCTAGGACAGCAGGTTGGGAAGTAGAAGGTGAGTTAGATGCTGGGCTCACTGATTTGAGTCACTAGCCTGCGATTAGCAATGTAGATGTCAGTTTCGGGAGTGGTCAGTCTGTCCATTGATTAGAGGGTCTATCTGGCGGAAAAAACCTCTGAACTTACTGAAAAGCTGGATTTCTTGTCTCCATTACATCAGAACCCACTCAGTAGACTGATTTGAATGTTATATCTTTACTTGTCATGCCCCTGTAAAAATAACACAAATAAATAAGCTATCAAAAATTACCCTGGCAAATTGTCACATCTGGATAATTTCCTAACTGAGTATTCCTTGCCCAGATAAAGACTTAGGAGTAGATGGTAGAAGACTAATTTGCTTCTCATTTTAAAAGTTCATTTGCTTTGAACGCAGAGTCTGCTACTCTGATCAAGTTACTGTTGTTCATCAAAGTGGTGTTCCCTTCAGTAATTTTCAATGAGGAATTCATGGGCAGCATACAATTAGGAAAGTTGACAACTGTGTTGGACACTGAGGTTAGAAAAATAACCTCAATTCAATCATTTCCTGACACTGGCATGCTGAAATTTGGAAATCTGTCCTATTGCAAGCTAGCCTGAGATGGATGAGAAACATCTACGTAGGTAGAAGGTGATAGAATGATCCTAGACATGCACCTGACCTGTGTGCTGACTTACTAGGTGGGACTAGCTATATATTACACAATGCTTTGATTTGCATAGGGAAGCACATCACCAGGGTATCCTATGTTGTACCCACTTGCTTACTTCCTTGGCATATTTCTTAAACTTTTTCGTCTTTTTGTTCAAAAATAGAGTGAGAGGCTGGGCATGGTGGCTCACGCCTGTAATCCCAGCACTCTGGGAGGCAGAGGCGGGTGGATCAACTTGAGGCCAGGAGTTTGAGACCAGCCTGGCTAACATAGTGAAATACCGTCTCTACTAAAAATACAAAAATTAGCCAGATGTGGTGGCACACGCCTGTAATCCCAGCTACTCAAGAGGCTGAGGCAGGGGAATTGCTTGAACCTGGGAGACGGAGGTTACAGCGAGCTGAGATGGTGCCAGTGCACTCCAGCCTGGGTGACAGTGTGAGACTCTGTCTCAAAACAACAACAAAAATAGAGTAGATAAGGAAAAAAAATCTGTTTACTGACACATAGTTAGGTATATTCTTATTTCTGTGTTCTAAAACACACTTGCTGTTGACTTACACAAGTCTATATTCTTAATATGGTCACTTTCTACTTTACAGATGAGGACATTAAAGTTTGGGGAGGTATAATAATACACATGTTTACAGGGCAAGTAAGTGGTACTGTTTTAACCCTATCAAATGCCGAAACCAGTTCCTCATGCTACTAGATCTATAAGGAATCAGGTTTTAAAGCCATGATAATCATGAGAAGCCACCTTTCTAGAAGTAATAAGCTATTCTGGGCTGCCCTCTGGGCATGCCTATGACTAGTCCTTGAGAGATGGCATAAAGCTGCTGTGTACTTTTCCGAGAGGTCGTGGAAAAAGGTTTGGTTGCACCTTGGTATTTTGGAGGGAACGCAAACTAACTCCAAGCTCTTTGACCTCCCTGGGAGGCCAAAAGCCTGGGAGAGTAGTAAACCTTCCAAGAAGCTGGAAAAAAAAGACCCAATTGCAATAATTGCAGAGAAGGGATAAGTCTGAATAGGTGTCTTGTACATTTCATCATTCTGATGTATGGGAACCAGGCCAACTGGTAAGATCTGGGGAATCGTCAAAAAAACACATGGACAGTGACAAGTCTCATGCTGAATGAGAAGTTTGACATTTTAAAGATCTACCAGCACTGATTTATTTGTCAGAAAAGCAAGTCTGGGAGTTGTTTATCATCCATGTGAGCATGTGTATGCTTCGTACTGGAAAGGTATACATAGTTCTTTCCCTAAAAAGAAAAGAAAAGTACCCAAAGGTCAAAGATGGAACAGATTTGGCCCAAACTTTCCAAAAATAAACAAGTAAAGAGTACCACAGGGGAAAAAAATGATGTCTGAGTTGTAGCCATGTACGAAGTACTTAAAAATAGAAATGCCAGACCGGTTAACCAGTTAGTGCATACTTAAAAAACATGTATAACTTAATGACCAATTATTATTTCTGATTGTGTTTCAATCTATTTCTTTATATGATGTGATCATGCCTCAAAATCAAGAGGTGTGAGTGCCAGCATAATTATTTCATTAATATAACCACACTTCAAATATTTTAAACTATTTACCAAATAAGCCAGTGTGAATGCAATGTATGCTCAGAGGCTCCATCAACTTTAAAAATCAATGCACTAGAAATGGAAGGTAGCTTTCCAGTCTCTACTTATAAAATTGATAATTGACGTTATCTCAGATTTTTCTTTTGCCCAACTGATCTCAGCTTTCCTGCAATATTAGAAACAACTGATTAGTAGAAACTGGATGGTTGAACTTACTGAGGGGAAAAGACTTTTAAATGTGTCAGGTGTCTCTGCTGACATCAGCTCATGTCTGCAAATTTTCTATTCGGTCCCTGGAGGGTGAATTTCACCAGAGTAAAACCGTTTTTTTTCTTTTTGATGATTTTGTTTGTAATTCTCTTTTATGGTTTTCCTTCATGATTTTATTAGCCACTTTTAACTTAAAAGTGCTGTAGCACTGGCCCCTGTATTGGCGGGAGTTCAAGCACAGCCAACAGTTGGTTTAGCTGAAGGAAAATTCCCACTAGTCAAAACCAGACTCCAATTTGATCTTTTTTTAGAACAAGCCTTGAAAAGCAGCTCTGCTTTAAACAAAAATAAAAGTAAAAGAATTTTGCATCCAAAGGGAAGGTAACTGTGGAAAGCTATGTTCTTCCAAAGCATTGACATTTGAGGATAAATCTTCCTGAGATTCACAGCCCTTGTGGGTGGGGAGGGCTGAGTTTGTAATCAGGGTCTTGAGTGATTTACATGTTTCAGTCAGGGTCAGTTCACTCCAGAATGCTGAAAGACCTACACATGTGTGATGGGTTGGTGGGCTGGATCGTTTAGTAACTATTGGCCAAAATGACGACAGGAAACTTTTGAGAGGAGAAGGGAACTCATAGCATCTAAGCCGTAAATTAGGAGTCTGGCAATTGAAAATTCCAATTCCCCAAGGGACTCATGTTGGAGTCCAGTGCAAAGGGTGGGGGTGGGGAGGGGGCCTGCAGGAGTGTTCAAGGTTTTTATTTTATGACAAAAAAACTAAGTCACCATAAAGTGCTAGGGTTCAGAGCAGCACCACCCTGGTCCTCGGCAAAAAGGGCAAGATGGGAAGTGGGGCATTCTTCCCACCCCTGCACACCCCAGGACTTGAAAGTGTAGACCTCTGTGAACACAGGGCTGCAGGCACCTTCATGGACCCCAGGTGACAGCAGCAATAGATGTGGTTCTGGACAATCAGGGAGCTATAGCCTTCTAAAGCAGCAAGACACCACTTTACTCAGCTCCTGGGGGAGGCTACAGGACTCAGATGACACACCCAATGCCTCCTACAAATAAGTGGGGAAGTCCTTCAGTTGCAGAAGCAGGTGAAGGCTGGAGCAACTGATGTATTGATAAGAGTTTGTTTAAAACCCCAGGCTAAGTTGCTGTGCTTAGTTTGCCTTTAGGAGCACCATAGGGTGTCTAGGACTGCCCTCTAGTGTCTGTGATCTTATTCAAGTGTGTGGGATTTTCCATGAATAATACAAACCTTCCTTGTGAAAAATGCTTTGGCCTTACAATTTTGATAATTCTTACAAATGGATTTTAAAAATATTTTTCATTAAAAAGTTTACAAACATTGATTTAATCTCTCCCACATTTATTAAGATTTTTATTTCCTTGTTATAGCTTTGCAAATCATTAGGTGAAAAAGAAAAAAAGAAGAAATAGAGAAAGGAAGGGAGGGAGGGAGGGAGGGAGGAAAGGAAGGAAGCAAGGAATGAAAGAAGGAAAGGATGAAGGAACACTGGCAGGGAGAGAGGGAGGGAGGGAGGAAGGAAAGGAGGGAAGGAAGGAAGGGGGAAAAGAAGGAAGGGAGAAGGAAGGAAAGAAGGAAGGAAGGAAGACAGGCAGGGAGACATGGAGGGAGAAAGTGTCCCATGAAAATAAAAATAATATTTTCCCAACTAATGACAAAGTCCAAATTAGTTGTCACTGTGACCCATGCGAAGACTATGTCCTGCTCAACCTCACTTGTCTTCCTGATTTTGATTTACTTATTCATTGTTTTTATCCTTTTAACAAATATGGGCACCAATTTTGTCTCAGGCATCGTGCAAGCTCTGGTGATGCAGTATTAAGCTAAACAGATATAGTTCCTCCCTTCATGAGCATACAGTCTAGTGAGGTGCTAGGTGGTGAATAATCAAGCAAACTGAGCAGAATGTAATTAAATAGATAAATACCAGATGGCTAAATGCCAGGATTGAAACTAACAGGGTGTGGTGTGAGAGAATGATGGGGCTGGAGGTAAGATGGGGAAGGCTTTATGAGATATTTTTCATCAGAGAAGACTAAAGCCATGTGTTAAGCCAGAGAATAAAACAAACTGTTCATGGCATGACTTAAAAAATATATGCCTGTGATTGTAACACTCCTTACTCAGATCTGGAAAACAAGGAATTCTATGGCTTGTCTGGTTCCACTGATTTAGAGAAGTTCAACCTTAGCAGAATTCATCTGAGCACATCGGACCAAGTTGATATGGTTTGACTGTGTCCCCACCCAAATCTCATCTTGAATTGTAGCTCCCATAATTCTTATATGTTGTGGGAGGGACCCAGTGGGAGATAATTGAATCATGGGGGCAGTTTCCCTCATACTATTCTCATGGTAGTGAATAAGTCTCATGAGATCTGATGGTTTTATAAGGGGTTTCCCCATTCACTTGGTTCTCATTCTCTCTTTCCTGCCGCCATGTAAGATGTGCCTTTCACCTTCTGCCATGATTGTGAGGCTCCCTAGCCACGTGGAACTGTGGGTCCATTAAACCCTTTTTCTTTATAAATTACGCAGTCTCAGGTATGTCTTCATCAGCAGCATGAAAAAAGACTAATACACAAGTTAAGACATTTACTGCCCCCATAAAATGCCATACGCCATGCATGGCATCTGCATTTTGTTCTCTGTGTAACATAAAAGGGCCTCTTACTTATCATGTAACAGTCTCCATGATGGCATCTTCCTAAGTTATCCAAGACGATGGCCTTGACCATTTTAATTCTCTCTGTGTAAGAACGCCTTAGCCTGTTTTTAGAGCTAGAAGTCTTTGAGCAACTTGAAAGTTGGAAGTGAATTCCTGTCTTCTACTGAGCTTGCCTAAAACGTAACTCATTGACTTAAATTGATCTTCCTTGTTTTTATTGTGTTAATGTATTAAAAACTGGGTCCTTTTCCCAAAGGCGTCTGGTCCCATGTACAAAAAAAAATAGAAATATGACAAGTTAAATTAAAACCTGCAGATGAAAGTTAAAGTACTCTCAAAAAGAAAAAAGACGCCAAGTAGCATTACTGGAAGGAGAAAAAAAATAAGCCAAATGGATTGAACTTAGCCCATTTTTCAATTTTCCAGTTGGACTTGCTCAAAGTAGATGTTAGAGTGACTTCCTACAAAATTCCTGAAAAACTATTTGCCACTGCATATGATCACACCAAATCAGCATAATAATGGTAATTCCAGAGACAGAAGGGATCCAAATTGTAGTTCTTTTCATAGGAAGGTCAGGATGGTCTATCTGGCTTTTAGTCACTGTGTGATCTTACTCATCTGCATCTCACTTGTGGGAGGTGAGAGATGAACTCTAAATGTATGAGCCTTTCTCTCTTGAGCTCTAAATCCTGCCCAGTGTAGTTATGGTGTGATTCTGTTTGGAAACCAGTGCTGTTCATCCTCGGAAAGGCAACAGAGCATGACCATTAAGAGCATGGATTCTAAAGCCAGATACTTAGTTCCCTGGCCTGTTTTTGCCACCTACCTGTAGGACCCTGGGCAAGTTACTTACCATCTCTATCCCTCAGTTTCCCCATTTGTAAAATGCAGGTATACGTTGCATTTTATAGGTACACTTCTGATCCAAAAATCCCAAATCTGAAATATTCAAAAATCCAAAACTTTTTGAGCACGAAACCTGACATCATAAGTGGAAAATTCCATACCTGATCCCGTGTGATGGATCACAGTCAAAATGCAGTTGCATAACACAGCTTATTCAGTATTCCCGAAGGAAAAATACAATCACTTTCAGGTTGTGAGTATAAGGTGTATATGAAACATAGATGCATTTCATGTTTAAACTTGGGTCTCATCCCGAAATATCTCATTATGTATATACAAATATTCCAAAAGCCCCCCAAATTCCAAAATCTGAAGCTCTTCTGGCCTCAAGCATTTTAGAGAAGGGCTACTCAACCTGTGCTAACAATGCATCACATGGACTTGTGAGGACTAAATGAATTAAAATATGTAAATCTATGGAAGATTCCATAGGAAAAGCAATGTGTTAGCTAGTATTGTCACTTACATTTCTAATTGGCTATGAATTGCTAATGGCATAATATTATTGTTTGCTTTCGATTGTCCACACGTACCTGCCCTTCAGCAGGGTCAAGCGCTCACTATTTGCCAGAACTTAGCCTAGATATTGTCATACTCTTGAGTACAGTTCCCTGCTGTCTTGGTCAAGCCTTCTCAGTTAATACTCCTCTGGTAACATAGCAGTCCCCCCTTGCCTACAGTTTCAGTAATGCAGTAATGCAGTTTCAGTTACGGGCAATCAACAGCAGTTTGGAAATTCTGATATTTTGAGAGAAAGAGAGAGACCACATTCACATAACGTGTATTACAGTAGGTTGTTATAATTTTCCCATTTTGTTATTTACTATTGTTTTTAATCTCTTACTGTGTCTAATTTTTAAATTAAGCCTTATCATAGGCATGTATGTGTAGAAAAAACAAAGTGTTTATAGGGTTCACTACCATCTGTGGTCTCAGGCATCCACTGAGGATCTTGGAACGGGTACCCTGCAGGTAAGGGTGAAATACTGTAGCAGGTTGCAGAGAGGTTACCACATTATTTAAAGTATTTTGGGGGTAACAAATGTTTTAGAAACATTAATCTGACAGTTATGTGAATGAGGGAAAAATGGAAAATAGTTATTACATACTTGTATTTGTATGTGAAAAAATAAAGATCAGAATTAGGATGGTGCAATGCAATGGAGATGGGGAGATATGATGGCTGTGAAGGAAGATTTAACTGAGCTCTGTGATAGCTGGCAGGAAAGAGTGGGAAGAGCAAGCAAGAGATGTTTTTCTTTTAATTTTAAACTTAAAAAAAAACCTGAAGCACAACAAATACAAGAAAATCACACAATATAAATATAATGCATAATGGATTCTCACAAAGCATAATACCACCATAACTACCACCCAAATCAAGAAATAGAATACTCCCTGCGTCCCAAAAGCTCCCCTAGTACCACTTACCATCATACCCCTCTCTTCTCCTCAAACTTGATTATCCTGACTTACAAAGCATAGCTCAGTTTAATCTGTGTTGAACATTATATCAATGGAATCCTACAGTATGAACCTCCTTTGTGTCTGTTTTTTTGTTTTGTTTTGTTTTGTTTTTTTGTGTGTGTGAGACCGAGTCTCACTCTGTCACTCTGTTGCCTAGGTTGGAGTGCAGTGGTGCGATCTCAGGTTACAGCAAACTCCGCCTCCCAGGTTCAAGCAGTCCTCTGCCTCAGCCTCCCAAGTAGCTGGGATTACAGGCACCCGTCACCATGCCTGGCTAATTTTTGTATTATTAGTAGAGATGGGGTTTCCCCATCTTGGCCAAGCTGGTCTTGAACTCCTGACCTCATGATTCACCCACCTCGGCCTCCCAAAGTGCTGAGATGACAGGTGTGAGCCACCATGCCAGGCTTTGTTCTTTTATTTGATATTTTTGAGGTTCATCCATATTACTGTTTGTATCATTGGTTCATTATTTTATATTGATAAGTACTACTGCAGTGTGTAAATACACCATGATTTATTTATCCATTTACCTATTCATGGACATTTGGATTGTTTCCATTTGGGGGTTCCTATAAATGGTACTACTATGATCAGTTATGCATATGTCTCATAGTACTCATCTGCATGCATTTTGGTTGGGAATATATCAAGGCATGGAATTGCTGTGTCATAAGGTATTGTTTAGTGCTGTTTGTGTTTAATCTTTTAATCTGGATGTGACTGTACTAAGTAACTCACAGGTAGATTCTATTGTTTTACCCCATCTGTTAGTCTTTGCCTTTTAATTGGAACACTTGGTATATTTACATTTAATATAGTTATTAATAGATTTTAAATCTGAATCTACTACCTTACTATTTACTTTGTTCTGCTTACTCTATATTCTTTTGTTCTCTTTTCTTGCCTTATTTTATACTGGTATTTTTATTATTTCGTTTTTCCCTCTATTAGCTTTATAATTTCATACTTTTTTTTACCAGTCTTTTAAAGATGCCAATTTACTTCATATTAAATTCTACTATAAATCAACATTTCACTTCTTTTCAGAAAATTTCAGAGACTTTTGGATACTTTAAGGCCATTTATCCCCTCCCAACTTACATGCTATTGTTATCATATATTTTAATTCTCAAAAATATAATTCCATAAGATGTTATTATTACTTTAGACAAACTATTTATTTACATTTGTTGACATATTTACTCTGTTTTTTGCTCTTCATTCTTTCCTGAATTTCTGAGTTTCCATTTGTGGTCTTTTGCCCTCTGCCTGAAGAATGTCCTTTAGTCTTTTTTGGGATTTACTGATGATGAATTCCTTTGGTTTTGGTTTGTCTGAAAATGGCTTCATTTCACTTGCATCCTTGGAGAATACTTCTGCTGTGTATAAAATTTGGGATTCACAATTTTTATTGATTGATTTCACTTTGAAGTTATCATTTTATTGCCTTCTGGTTTCTTTTTTTTTTTTTTTTTTTTTTTGAGATGTCAACTGTCAGTCTAACGGTGACCTTGAAGGTAATTTTTTAAAAACTGCCTGCTTTTAATATTTCCCTTTGCCCTTGACTTTCAGTGATTTTAATACAACATGCCTAGTTGTGATTTTCTTATTTACTCTTCTTGAGGTATAGAACTTCTTGTATCTGTGGGATAATACTATCTTTCATGGTTTTTAAAAAATTCTCAACTATTATTTCTTCAAATATTATTTCTGTCTCATTATATCTCTGATCTTTTGAGAATCCAACTGAGATATTAGACAACCTCATAGTATAGCTCGTATTTTGACTTTTATATTTTTCATTTATGTGTTTTATCTCAATATTTTCTTCTGATTTATCTTTATAATTGTGACTAATTCTGTTTATCTTTATAATTGTGACTAATGTGCTGCTCAATCAGTCCATCAAGTTCTAAATTTTAGTTTGCATATCCTAAATAGAATTTCCACAGGCTATTTTATTTTTACAGTTTCCAATTTTCTGCCAAAATTCTAAACATTGTTTTTTATTTCACTGAACATTTTCAGAGTTATTTTAAAGATATGTCTGTTACTGTGTCTATTGTGTGCATTCTGGGGTAGGATATGTTTGTATTTTCTCTTGTTTCTCTTGAGTTTTGTTCACATTATCTTGTGTTCTTGTTTTTCACATAAAAACATTTTAAAAATTAAATATTAGATCCCATGTATGAAAAAAAGTGTGAAAAATTTAAGCCTAGAATGATGCCACCTTCTTCCAGATGGAGTTTAACACTTATTTCTGGCAAGTTGCCATGAACACTAATACTATGCAACCACTTTAATCAATTGTCAAGGATTGAGATGGTTTGAAGGTGGGCTTCACTTGCTGGAAGGGCCCGTCTATTTCCCATTCATCATTTGTCCTAGACCATAGACCAAGTGTGAGGTATTTATCACTGAATCCTTTCAAGACCCTGGATTACAATTCTTCTCCCTCTAGTGCCACAAGTCCTTCCCACCCCCATCTCCAAGTACTTTATTTCAGTAGAAGCATAGAGGCTCCTTACAGATAAAAATAACTCCAAATATTGGCTCCTAACTCTGAATTTCCTTCTTCCTTTAGACACTGGCCTTACAATTTCTGTAGTGACTTATAAATAAATGCTCTTGTGTCTTTAAGAACATTGAAGAAATACTCTGTGAATATTTTCTAGTTGTTCACAGCAAGAGTGTTAGTCTGAAATATCTAGTTTGACATTTCCAAAAGCTAAAGACTTTGAGTCTGAAAAACATGAGCGAATTATTGTGGTTCCATTAGAAATGTAAAATCCTAATGTGGGACTTGGTTTAACAAAAATAATTTAGCTTTAAATGTTTTGAATTTGAAGTAACATTTATACACCCATGTGGCATTGTTCCATACAGATTAAGTATTCCTTATCTAAAATGTTTGGGATCAGAAGTGTCTTGGATTTTAAATTTTTTTCAGATTTTGGAATATTTGCATTATACTTATTGATTGAACATCCCAAATCTGAAAATCTGAAATCTGGAAGGCTCCAAAATAAAAGATATTTTGAACACCAACGCAACACTTACAGGAAATACACATTGGAGCATTTTAGATTTAAGATTTTCAGATTTGGGATGCTCAGCCTGTAGTTGATTTGAAATACAGGACAGAATCTCAATAAATAAGTCAAGTGACTCTTGCATTAGATTTTACATGTGGAGAAACATATTCACCAAAACAATTATTTCTTGTGAAAGGTTCAAAGTGAAGAAAGAATGAGTGACCCTTTTATACTAAGGGGTTGCTAATGTTTATCAGTCATGAGCTTGATGTTTTATTTTATCCTTTATAGACATCATATCATTTAATATGTTTTAAAGTGTTCTCATTTTTAAAATGATAAGCCCTTGGCTTGATGGAGTTAAGCAACTTGCAGGAAGTTCCATGTCTGCTAAGCAGCAACACCTAAGGTAAATCACAGAATGTCTATGTTTTTGATTATTCCATTTCTGTTTTGTAAGTTTGAGACAAGGCGCTACCATCAGACCTTGAAAATTCAAAATAAGGGGCATTAAAACAAGTGCTACCAGTCAGGTGCAGTGGTTCATGCCTATAATCCCAGTAATCTGGGAGGCCAAAGTGGGAGGATCACTTGAGCACAGGAGTTCAAGACTAGCCTGGGCAACATAGCGAAACACCATCTCTACACAAAATAGAAGGAAAAAAAATCTAGTCATGTGCAGTGGTGCTTGGCCTATTGTCCTAGCTACTCAGGAGGCTGAGGTGGAAGGACTGCTTGAGCTCAGGAGTTTGAGGTTGCAGTGAGCCATGATCATGCCACTGCACTCCTGCCTGCATGGCACAGTGAGACCCTGCCTCTTAAAAAAAAAAAAAAGTGCTACCACTGAGTGGGCCTAGAAACAGCAACACTCCAGTAGCAACAAGCACACCCAGGACCCAGATCTTGGCTTCTAATACCATTCTGCAAAAACAGGATCCAGGTCCCTTAGAGGAATGGCTTATTCTAGGGCTGGGGCAGGTAATATACAAGTTTAACCTGGTGTGTCTTGTAATGCAGAAAAAAAAGGGAGGGCTCAAGAAACAAACTGATGGGGTATTTCAAAGGGACACAGGAGTCAACCAAAGGAGCTCCCAATGGCCAGAGCTGGAATAGCTCGAACAAGAAAATATAATATAGAACAGGAATATAACCTAAAATATAAAATAGATATCCATGAATTCATACTGATGTAAGTAAGTCATTAAAAAATAAATAAATGGGGGGAGAAAAGACAAATTCCCACATAGAAGAATTTGAGGAAATTTGTACAGGTACTTTGCCCTCAAGGAGATGCAACATTAACTCCCCACTGCTTAAATGTGGGCTATACGTAGTAGGGACTGTCTTCCAAAGAGGGTGCCATGGAGAGGGGCTAAATGTGATGAATATTAACATCACCAGCGAGAAGTCATGTTGATAATGTACCCTTAGATATCATGTGATGAGAATGGCTGTTGACCTCTGTAGTGTTCCTCCCCCAAATCTACCGCCCAATCCAATGGAGAGAAAAACATCAGACAAACATGAATTGAGAGACGCTGCAAAATATCTGACCGGTATTTTTCAAAAGTACTAAGGTCATCAAAAAGAAGTGAAGTTTGAAAAACTGTCACAGTCCAGAGGAACTTAAGGAAATAAAAAGACTAAATGTTATGTGGTAACCTGGATGGAATTCTAGAACAGAAAAAAGGACTAACAACATCTGAATAAGGCAGGAGCTTTTCCAACCCTGTTGGAAATGAGGAATAAGAAAAGGCATGAGTTTTGGTTAATAATACTATACCAATTCTGGTTCATTAGTAGTGTTGAATGTATCATACCCATGTAAAGTCATAAGAACGGGATACTGAGGCAGGATACATATAGAAATGATCTATATTATATTTTGTAAGTTTTCTGTAAATTTAAAATGATTTCAAAGCAAAATGTTTATAGCAAAATGCTAAATTATGTAGTTGTTACATCTTACAGATATCTTTTTTTTTTTTTTTTTTTTTTTTGAGACGGAGTTTTGCTCTTGTTGCCCAGGCTGGAGTGCAATGGTGCAATCTCAGTTCACCACAACCTCCGCCTCCTGGGTTCAAACGATTCTCTTGCCTCAGCCTCCCAAGTAGCTGGGATTACAGGCATGCGTTGCCACGCCCGGCTAAATTTGTATTTTTAATAAAGATGGGCTTTCTCCACGTTGGTCAGGCTGGTCTCAAACTCTCAACCTCAGGTGACCTGCCTGCCTCGGCCTCCCAAGATAACTTACCTTTTATACTGTTTCTCTGAATATTCCAAAGAGAATACTTATTGCTTTATCTTGGGAACAAAGTTGCATTTTTTTTTGTTTTTGTTTTTTTCTCATTGAGCAGGTCCTAACCTTTTTTTTTTTTCTTTCTCCAAGACAGAGTCTCATTTTGTCACACAGGCTGGAGTGTAGTAGCATGATTATGGCTCACTGAAGCCTCAAACTCCTGAGCTCAGGTGAACCTCCCACCTCAGTCTCCTGAGTAGCTGGGACTACAGGCATGCACCACCATTCCAGGCTAATTTTAACTTTTTTTGGAGAAACAGGATCTCGTGATGTTGCCCAAGCTAGCCTTAAAGTCCTGGGTTCAAGCAATCCTCCCGGCTTGGCCTCCCAAAGTGCTGGTATTATAGGCTTGAGACATCATGCCTGGCTTGCATTCTTTTGGTCAATATTCTGCCACATGTTGGCAGAAGCCTGGGAATAAAGGGAGGCTTGGGGAAGGGCAGGACCTTCTGAAAACGTAGTGTTTATCTGTGTCAATGAGGAAGTCCTGCAGCCATCTTTTAAGATGGACATGGAGTCCCCACATATAAAACCTCTTCACAGTTGTATCTCTCTCCTCCTTGGTAGTCAGTCTCTTTCTCCTTTTGTAGAGAATCTCTGAAAATCCCCGAAAACAATATTTGCTTTTAGATGTTTTGGATTAAATCCTCTATTGTCTTTTTCCTTTGAATCCTCTCTCTCTCTCTCTTCCCATAGAGAAACCCCCAGATTTTTCACTTTAAGATTATGTTACTGAACCAGATGATCCATCTTGATCCTTTGCTTCTCAGGCAACAACAACAAAAACCAAAAAAACAAAAAAACAAAAAAAAAGAAGAAAAAGAAAAAAACAAAAGCCTGCCCATGCTGGGAGATTTAACAAACACTACTACCTCTTCTCTTCCAGATACTGTCAGCTGCACTATTCCAATCACACTCAAAGCAGATCCACAACTGCCAACCCCATTCCTGCTGGATTTGAGTGCTGGCCTTCCACCAAGAACTTGCTGCAGCTGCGCCTGTCCTGAGTTCCTTAACCCTTTCCTCTTCTTTATTCTCATTTTGAGAGTTAGAGATGGAGGAAAGGAAGTTCATTCATTCTCCCCACAACTATTAGCCATTATTATACAGCAGCCACACTGTGCCCGGCACTGAAGTTCTGTCAGTGAAGAACGCAGGCCAAGTCCCCATCCATAGAGAGGTCACATTCTCATGGATGGGTAATAATCAGGGAGCACTTATTATTTTTGTTTGTTTTTTGTTCATTCATTTGTTTTGTTGTTGTTGTTGTTTGCATGTTTGTTTGTTTTTTTGAGACAGATTCTTGCTCTGTCGCCCAGGCCGGAGTGCAGTGGTACGATCTTGGCTCACTGCAACCTCTGCCTCCCAGCTTCAAGTGAGTCTCCTGTCTCAGCCTCCCTAGTAGCTGGGACTACAGGCATGTGCCACTATGCCCAGCTAATTTTTTGTATTTTTAGTAGAGACAGCGTTTCACTGTGTTAGCCAGGATGGTCTTGATCTCCCGACCTTGTGATCTGCCCGCCTCTGCCTCCCAAAGTGCTGGGATTATTATTTTACAATAATTCCTGTATCATTGAATGCAGTCCTTATGATATAGGCACTGTTGTTATTCTCATTTACTGAGACACAGAGATGTTTACTGACTCACACAAACAACGTCATGCAATCAGTAAGTGATGGAGGTACCATTTAAATCCAGGGACACAGCCTGGGCAATGTAGCAAATGTAGCAAGACCTTGTCTCTACTAAAAATAAAAAACAAATAGCTGGGCATGGTGATGTGCACCAGTACTCCCGGCTATTTGGGAAGCTGAAGTGGGAGGATTGCTTGAGCCCCAGAGATTGATGCTGCAGTGAACCATGACCGCACCACTGCACTGCAGCCTGGATGACAGAGTGAGAACCTGTCTCAAATACATACAAATAAATAGGCAGGGCGCAGTGGCTCATACCTGTAATCCCAGCACTTTGGGAGGCTGAGGAGGGCAGGTCACCTGAAGTCAGGAGTTCAAGACCAGCCTGGCCAACATGGAAAAACACCATCTCTGCTAAAAATACAAAATTATCCGGGTGTGCTGGCATGTGCCTGTAATCCCAGCTACTCAGGAGGCTGAGGCAAGAGAATCACTTGAACCTGGGAGTTGGAGGCTGCAGTGAGACGAGATCGCACCACTGCACTCCAGCCTGGGCGACAGAGCAAGATTCTGTCTCAAAAAATAATAAAATAAAAACAAATAAATAAAAATAAAGCCAAGGACTTGAATGCCAGAACACTAGGATTCCTAATCACTATCATATTGGTAAAATTGTTATTTTAGGGTTGATAAATACTATTCTATTTCTTTCTCTTTCCACTTAGAACATTGTATTATGATTAGAATATATACCTGTAGTGTTCCCTTATTAAAATTCTAAAAGAAAAAGCAGGTTTATTTTTTATTTGTTTATTTAAGGAAAATGGTGCAGTAGGCATTCACTAGCTGCTTCTGTAGCGTCCATCACCTCTCTTTCTCATTTCTGTGGTGAAGCTCTCCTTCCCCTCCTTTCTCCTTGCCCTTTTACAGAGCATCCAGGTGGGATGAACCCACCATCAATTCTGTGGATGGTCTCTGATTGGCATAAGCCAAACAACATGTCCTATTCCTTTGGCCACAATGACTGGTAGGGCTAAGATTAGTGCTTCAGGCATGAACCAATCAGTGCCTGGCATTCAAATCACCACCATGACTCGTTCAGATTCAAATAGCAACTAGAGAGGTGAGGCTCCCTCTCCTCCTGGTTGGGAAAGAGGAAGTGCATAACCCCAGTAGCCGCCTGCAGCTATCAGGAGGCGCATGGAACGTGAGAGCGGGATGGGTAAGTGGAGTCAGCGTTGTCACCAAACCACACCTGATTTCTGCCTCTCTTCTGGACTCTTCAGTTATGTGAGTTATAAATACTCTTTATTGTGTTTGTATAAGTCATTTTGAATTGGAGTTTGTTATACTTTCACTCCAAAGCATGCTATCTGATTACAAATAATTTCCTGTATTTTAGGCATGTATATCCTAAATATTGAAGTAGGTTTAAAAAAACAAACTCACAAGAAACTTTAAAAAATCTAAATTATCCAGAGGGCTTCAAATATCCAGAGAACATTTGCAAACAAATTTGGATCTCTGACTTATGTGCAAAATAATAATAATAATAATTAAAAAAAAGGAAAATCCCCATAGCCTGGGTGATTTGTTTGCTTCACATCTGAAGACAATCAAGATTGTGATTTGATAGTTTGGGGCCAGATGTAACAGATGCTCACTTAATGGGCCCACAGCATGCTGGTTTCAGATTGTCGTGTACAGTTGTCTTGGATTTTGTTGCTAAAAACACTCCTGTTTTTGCCAAACAATACTGTTTTGGAGGTTTGCCACCACAAACAGAGAGCTTGCTGTGAGGAAGTTTTGTTCTTTTTGTGGGACCACAGAATACCATTAGATTATAATAATGTGAGAGGGAAGACATCAGCCTGCCTGTGTTTAGTTTATCACACACTACTCACTACATTTAAAAGCATAGTTTTATTCTCAATAGCTAGCAACCAAGAGTGAAGATAATAGTGATGTGATTGGGCTTTTAAAATGCATGGGAAGTTGCATTCTATTGGAGTCTGTATCCGTCCAAGGACATTCCTTCCACAGCCAATTTAATGTTCCGTGGAATCTTAGCCTATGCAGGAGAGAAGGCCAAAGCTAATCGAGAATCCTTGGGATGTAGCACAACAAAGCTCAGTTTTTACCCAGCTGGGGAGACAGTGTCTGCCGAGGAGTTAGCTCTCTAACGAAGACATCCCATTACGTTTTCAGCTTCATTATTCACTTTGTTGGCCCAAACCTGGCAGCTTTCCGCTCTGTTCCTAGAACAAAATATTAAGAAAATAGAAGTCACTTTGGGAGGCCAAGGCGGGCAGATCACCTGAGGTCAGGAGTTGGAGACAAGCCTGACCAACATGGTGAAACTCCATCTCTACTAAAAATACAAAATAATAATTAGCTGGGCCTGGTGGCAGGCGTCTATAGTCTGAGCCGAGATTGTGCCACTGCACTCCAACCTGGGCAACAGAGCGAGACTCCGTCAGAAAAAAAACTAAAAAGAAGTTGGCCTGACAGTGGTAGAAATAAACAGAAGTGGATAGAAGTTTTTTTCCATTTTTATTTCTTTTAACATTAACTACTGTATCTGACATTTGGGATGTGGATAGACATAAATCATAAATTTATTCCCTTAGGAATAAAATACACGTGGAACTCTATTAAAACTAATGAGGATGAAACTCACATTGAGTGTGAGTATAAAAACATAGGCAAGCACAGCCCAGGCTCTAGGCAGACTGTGCTCCCGAAGTCAGCTTTTATGGGTTTTATGGCACTTGGAGCACATCTTCTGATACGAACAAGCATGGATGGTGGTCACAAAGTCGGCCTGCTTGTTCAGAATGGCTTCAATAGCAAAACAGTAAAACCCAAAGCCCAAACAGTGTGTCAAGGTTGCTTCTGGGGGGAAATGGTTCGGACTTCACACTTGGCTTGCTGTTCGTCCCGGCTGCACTGAGCTTGGGAGTTCCTTGTCAGTTACCCAGGAGCTTACTTAGAGCAGTGTGGGGGAGGCTCTTGATGAGTGGAAACAGACAAGGACTCAGGTGTGGAAGGAACTAGCACCGAGGGGGATGGGAGTATGAGCCAGTCAGGGGATGAGAAAGTCTGTGGCTCCTAACAGCATGCGTTGTAACGTCTCTGCTTGTGAGTCATCTCCCTTTTAAAAATTCTTACCTTCAAGGGCAACATCAAAGAGGCAGACCTTGCCTCAGGTCACTTCGTTGGCAAAGGAAATGATGGGGTATGTATTCAACTGAAAGAATTGTGGGGGATGTCCAATGAATGTGAGCTTGGACTCTTCTGACACAGTGAGCTTTAGAATTCTGATTCTGGGGACTACCACAGAGTTTTGTGTAGTGGAATAATCCCACTTCTTATCAAAATATGAGCAGAATGTTTTATTTTTTATACGTCTTAAGTTCCTTTTTTTTTTTTTTTTTTCAGACAGAGTCTCACTCTATCACTCAGGTTGGAGTGCAGTGGCGCTATCTCAGCTCACTGCAACCATTGCTTCCCAGATTCAAGCGATTCTCCTGCCTCAGCCTCCTGAGTAGCTGGGATTACAGTCATGCACCCGGCTAATTAATTTTTAGAAGAGACAGGGTTTCCCCATGTTGGCCAGACTGGTCTCAAACTCCTGACCTCAGGTGATCTGCCCACCTTGGCCTCCCAAAGTACTGGGATTACAGGCATCAGCCACCACGCCCAGCCCCTAAATTCAATTTCTATTTTAGGAAGTACACCTTCATTTTTTTCATGAAAATCATAAGTACACCTCTGTATAATCTGAGTATGTCAGCAAAACACATTTAGAATGAAATCAAATATATAAACATTTTTTCTTCAGAGAGAGTATCTACCTTTTGATCAGCTCTTCAAAATCTTGATATCCCCAGAAAAGCCAGGATTCACTGTTCTACAAAGACTGAGAGTATGGGTGCATTTATAGTTAGAGAGTGATGGATGGTTTTTCAGAAGATCTAGAGATTTTTCAGCAGCATCCATAATGATGACTTTGGTACATACTCATTCGAAAGTACTAATGTCTCAATTTGTTTTAAGATGACAAAAGCAAAATTTAAATACGATACTTGTGAGGTTTCAATTGCATAATCTTGCAGTTTATTAAGGGGAATGTGGTTATAAATACATAATTATATTATAGGTATTAAAAGGTATATGAACATGTAAGTTATCAGAGCTGATAGTAATTCCTGATTATTATTATTATTATTGTGATTATTTGAGACGGAGTCTTACTCTCTCACCCAGTCTGGAGTGCCGTGGCATGATCTCGGCTCACCACAACCTCTGCCTCCCAGGTTCGAGCCATTCTCCTACCTCAGCCTCCTGAGTAGCTGGGATTACAGATGCGCACCACCATGCCCAGCTAATTTCTTGATTTTTAGTAGAGATGGAGTTTTGTCATGTTGGCCAGGCTGGTCTTGAACTCCTGACCTCAAGTGATCCACCCGCCTTGGCCTCCCAAAGTGCTGGGATTGCACGCATGAGCCACCATGCCCGGCCCTGATTATTAAATGATTATTTCTTGCTATGAAACTATGTCCAAGTGTTGTTAATGAAAAAGTATGGTGTGTGAGCTCTTTGAGACTGGGTGCTCTACCTTCCTTGTTCTTTGAATTTCCCTAAAGACCTACCGTCTTGGTCTCCATTTTTTTTATATCCGCCATAATCTATTCCACAGCCAGGTAGCAAAAGTGCTTACCGTGGGTCTGGTTCTCTTGCTTGCTTTTTGTCTTCTTCCTGCCTCCACATAATCAATATCTTACTGACTCTCGTCAGGTGTTTTTCCCTTTGTCAGTATCCTCTGCTACTCCTCTAAATTCTCCTCTTATTTTTTTTTTTTCTGATAGTCCGTTCTAATCTTTGCTCACTTAACCAGATTTGTCTTGTCAAAGGCCGCCTTAAATTCCCCCATGCTCCAGTGTCTTTGCTCGGCAAGAAAGACCAAGAGCATGAGCATTGAACAAGCATCCCCTGAACACACTCTGGTTCGTGTCAGGCAATATGCTGGGTGCTGGGGATGAGACGCACAGTCTCTACCCTCCAGGAATTAAAATCCAGGCAGGTTAAACAGTCTGGCAGGATCCCCCAGGACCTTATGTCACTTAGCAAGGAAGGCAAAGGGCTGTTGAAAATGAATAGTTTGGGTACCACCCATTCTGCCATATTTATCCCGTGATGTCCCTGACCTTTCCGTGGGTGCTAAATAAGCTGTTTCTCAGTTTTGTCTTACAGAAGAAAAGCAAAACTACATAGATGGTGACCATTTTACAAATAAATTCATTTTTAAAAGTCATCCTGGCCGGGCGTGGTGGCTCATGCCTGTAATCCCAGCACTTTGGGAGGCCGAGGCGGGCAGATCACGAGGTCAGGAGTTCGAAACCATCCTGGCTAACACAGTGAAACCCCATCTCTACTAAAAATACAAAAAATTAGCCAGGCAAGGTGGCGGGTGCCTGTAGTCCCAGCTACTCGAGAGGCTGAGGCGGGAGAATGGCGTGAACCCCGGGGGGCGGAGCCTGAAGTGAGCCAAGATCGTGCCACTGCACTCCAGTCTGGGTGACAGCGAGACTCTGTCTCAAAAAAAAAAAAAAAAAAAACTCATCCTGAGAATATTCCAATTTCTCCCACCACCTCCAAAAAAGCCCCATTCCTTTCCAACCACTTGAGGATGTATTAATACTTTTTTTCCATCTTTTTTACTTTATTTTTAAAGTTTTTAACTTTTATATTTGGTTCAGGGGTACAGGTGCAGGTTAGTTACATAGGTAACCTTGTGTCGTGGGGGTTTGTCATACATATTTCACCACCAAGGCATTAAGCATTGTACCAGTTAGTTTTTTTTATCCTCTCCCTCCCATCCTCCAACAGGCCCCAGTGTGTGTTCCCCTCTGTGTCCACATGTTCTCATCATTTAGTTCCCACTTATTAGTGAGAATGTGTTGTATTTGTTTCTCTGTTCCTGCTTTAGTTTGCTAAGGGTAACAGCTCTGCAAAAGCCATGATCTCATTCCTTTTTATGGCAAACATGGTATTCCATGGTGTCTGTGTACCACATTTTCTTTATCCAGTCTATCATTGATGGGTATTTAGTTGGATTCCATGTCTTTGCTATTGTGAATAGCACTGCAATGAACATATGCATGCATGTGTCTTTATAATAGAATGATTTCTGTTCCTTTGGGTATATACCCAGTAATGGGATATGCATCAGTACTTTGAAGAAGATTGCTTTGGCCTTTATTTAATCCGTCAGTCAGTCAACAAATGTTTACTGAGCACAGGTTGTTAGGTGCCAGGCATTGAGGACACAGCAGAGCCCAGGACAGATCCCATGCCCTGAAGAATTTGGGATGTACTGTGGAGACGGCAGATGGGGGATCTATTCCATCACTACCTGCCTCATTTCTCTTACGCCTGGTCTAATTTCCTTCAAGTCAGACACGTCCTAGAAATAGCTGGTTTGGTTTGCTCAGCAGAACCAAACTTGAACTCCTGATTTCAAAGCCCCTGGGGTATGGTGAGGCCCCTTCAAGTGTCTCCCTCAGTTGCTGAACAATGACCTGTCTGTGGTTGCTGCTAATTTCACTGACTGTGTGGGATCACTTTTCAATAGAGAGACAGCTGTAACCTTAACCACACCGCATTGAGCCACGACAATATCTTTTTTGCCAAATTCTCCAACAAGAGGGGCTGTCTCCCACTTGTGTGTACTCCTGTGAAACTCATAAAGGTGGATGTGATTCATCATATTGCTAAGGCTTTTTCCAGAAATATCTTCATTCAATTTCTGTGAAAACAAATGAAGCAAGCTTTCTCCTTCAAAAACATGGGATACAGTCTTCAAAGCACTTAAAGGCAAACATCCCATCAGAATGAGGTTTTAACCATGTGAGATTCCATACTTCCCTTCACCCTATACAATCTATACTTTGCTCCAATGCTTTGAGACCTGGCACATGTTCCTCTATTCTCATTCAGGACTCTAGGCTAACATACCCTGGAGATGACAAAGGCTTTCTACAAATGACACTATTGGTCTTTCCAGTTCTTGCCAACACAAGGATAAATACCATTCTGGCCAGAGTAGTGCTCCTATAGATTGGGGGCCCGTCTGCACTCAGTTCTTTGAGCCATCCCTCTGGAGCCCGGACGGATGGTGACAAACCTGTTGCTGAGTCCCGGTGCCTGTTGATTACTCTCCAGTGCTTGGTGTGGTATTCTGGGCTGACAAGGGCACCCACTCAGTGCCAAGACTGATCGTTTGGTCAACAGATGTCTGGGCCACCAAGATATCCTCACACGGAGTCCTTTGGTCCCAAAACTTTGTGATGTTGTAGCTCTGGATAGCAGATAGATTGCTTAGGTGTGGTGACCCTGCCTTGAAATAAGAAGGCCGTCATGGGAAGTGGAGAGTGCAGAGGAGAGGATGGGGAGTGTGTTAGGCAATTGTTACATTGCTATAAAGAAATACCTGAGGCTGGGTAATTGATAAAGGAGGTTTATTTGGGTCATGGTTCTGCAGGGTGTACAGGAAGCATGGTGTTGGCATCTGCTTCTGGTGAGGGCCTCAGGAACCTTCCAATCGTGGTGGAAGGTGACAGGGAGCAGGTACATCACATGGTGAGAACGAGAGCAAGAGAAAGAGGAGAGGGCCTCAGACTCTTCTAAACAAACAGATCTCAGGTGAATTGGGCAAGAACTCAGTTACCACTAAGAGGGGATGGTGCCAAACCATTCATGAGGGATTCGCCCCCACGGTCCAATCACCTCCCAGCAGGCCCCACCTCCAACACGGGGAATAATATTTTACCATGTGATTTGGAGGGTAGAAACATCTAAACCATAAGAGGGAGAGAGAGTGGCCCTAGGTATCAACCAAGGAGGCCCCAGCCCAGGTACTTGGCCTGTGTCATGGCACTGCACCTGCTGACCACTGGGCCTATTTAAAACGTTAAATGTGATCCAAAGAGACTTTTGGTGGCCTTGTATCTGTCATGACATTTCAGCATGCTGCCATCTAGTGGGTGTGTCTGTGGATTGACTGACTAGTCAGAGGAATTTGGACCCTTGGATCATCTTCTTCTTGATCCAATTGAGCAGTCAACACTGGGAACTTTGAAATGAAATGTGATCTCCTTACTGGAAATTGTAGTAAAAGAAGGAAGTGGAGACAACAATGGACTATCTACGATCCAGTCTTCCACCCAAGCTCCCTAGGAAGATACTTTCATGGGTGGGATGTAGGTGGCTGGCACATGATGTTAACAATCCCCTTGTGCTTGGCTTGATTGCTGCTGGAGTGTCAGTTTTTCCTTGCTTTCCCTGTAGGGAAATCTGCTAAAGAAGTTGAGTTTCTTCATCAACATGTTCCCTGCAGTGGGTACCATTCCCAAAGGGCTCTGTTTTCTCATGGCGTCCACTTCACCTCCTCCTGTCCCTCCACTCCCATTGTGATCAGAGCAGAACCTCACTTTCACTAGCACCTCTTCCTGTTCAGTTAGAAAGTCTTTATGAGCCAGTGACCTGTTTATTAAAATGCAGTCAGAAGAGTAGTGATACAAAGCCTATTGATCCCACCTCATTTAACTTAGTGAATTAAATACTTAGGAATCCAGGGTGTATCTGGCTAGGTCAAGGTGACCAGAACAAGGTTATCTATGATTGATTATGTGTTTTAAAATATTATCAATATCTAAGCTTAAACATATTCACTGTGACTCAATTATCTTCCAACAGAAATAATAATCCAAATAATATTCTTTGTGAAATAACATGAACATGGACTAAAATTTGTCCTCTCCCCTTGTACCTCCTAAAGTGAAATAATCTCAAACAGAAGTGGAAGTCATTGCCCATTAGTCCTATGGCGAAGGTACATTTATCTCCCATTAATCTCTGTCACCATGTCTGTGAAGTTGGCCTTCTGCCTCCACAGATGTCCTAAGCCTAAAACACTTCCACAGATGACCTGGCTTCAGCTTCATGGACCACATAATATCAGAAATCGGCCATCATTTTGCCTCTCAATTTTGGAAAGCATTGTTCTACAGTGGAGGCTTACTTACATCATTGGCTGTGCCTCAGAATCACTTGAGTTTTAAAAATGAGTTTAAAAACTTGAGTTTAAAACTTGAGTTTAAACTTGAGTTTAAAAACTTAGGATGAGGTCAATTGTCTGTAGTCTTAACTCCAATGATTCGTTGTCAGAACAAACAGCGGACTGTCCTAGACCTTCCAAGTCTTGTCCCACATGTTCACTGCCTGTTGTGTACAGACCATTAGCCATATGGAATGGATCAATTCATACTCAAATGGTAACTCCAGAATAGCACCTCTTACTAAAAAAAAGACAAATGTTCTATGTATTCCCAACAGAATTCAGTTGTGATGACTCACCATAGTTCACTGACCAGAACACTCCCTTTGGAATCCATCACTCTTCCCCTTCTACTGGTCCTCCGCCACCCCTGGCACCACTGTTACCCTAACAGCTGGTCAATATTAAGCTGTCATCATATACATATAAGGAATTCAATAACTAGTGCTGGGCCCTGGGGGACTGGGGGAGATTTGTGAGTCTGGGCTTGATTCCAGATACAACGCACATTTTGCCCAAGCCAGCTGCTGGAAGACCACAACTTCTGACTCTCCAAGGAAACAACAGATGCTATCTTCAAGGTCTTTACACCCCAAGCATTCTACTCATGCTCATACTAGACTCAAGACTCCCTTCTCTACCTTGAACCCTTATGTATGTGTTAGAAGAGGTTCTGGGAACACAGTGGCATTAAAATCAACCACTGGGTCAAACAGCTAGGTGAAGAAACCCTTCTCCCACCTCAGAAATGTTCTGGGGAACATTAGGGCCTGCCCTGCATAAACCTGGGGGAAGCAAAATCCCTCTCCTGTTGGTGGGAGGCGGTGTCTGAATTCAGTGAGCCCCTTGTATAATTCATCCTACTAAAACCCAAAGGTGCAATTATCTTTAATAAAAGCTACTCACTGCAGCTACTTTCTTTGACTTGGAGAATGTTCCCGGACTCTGTGCCCACCCCCTGGTTCAAACCTTTGCGCTTAACCGTGGTTTCATTGGCTTCCAGCTGGTGGCCTCCCTCGCATCTGTATTTTCTCTCTATCCCCCCAATCCTAGCCTGGGATTGCGTTCCTGATCGGCTGTCCTACCGGGTTCTGATTTAAAGATGCTCCTTCCTGTGTCTCCAGTGGTCAAGTGACTTTTTCCCCTAACATCCTTTCTGGCCTCCTGGAGTAAGACATCATGGCTCAGGCCTAGTACCCAAACTCCAATTTTTTGAGTAGGTCGAGGGGCTAGCCCCAAGGACTCAGTAAGAAAAGTTAATACCCCTTCCCGAATGTAGGGAAGGAAATGCAGAAGAACACTTAATCCCAGTGGGAGTCTTCCCTCCAATTCCCCAAGCTGTGACCACCAGTCCTGAGCTCTTTCTTAATTGCTGCATCATTTTAATTTATGATTTTTCATCTTCTTTCATGTGACCAGATTGTTAGCTCTCTGATGGCAATAATGTGCTACCTAAACTTTGTTTCTTCGTAGTATCTAGTGTAACCTTTTACTTCAAATAGGGGACCAAATAAATATCAATACATATAGACGCTGTGAAATAGGCAAACAAATATCACTAGTGCCCTCTCTACGCAAAAATGGAGGTAAATGTGTTGGGTTCAGGGGTTTCTGTGATTTTAGGTACGATGTGCTGGTTGGGTAATCAGAGGCTTCTCGACGGAGTCAGTGGCAGGGAGGGACTGCTCAGCCCTCACAGGAGTGGGAGTGTATTAGTCCGTTTTCACGCTGCTGATAAAGACATACCTGAGACTGGGTAATTTAGAGAAAAAGAGGTTTAATGGACTCACAGTTCCACATGGCTGGGAGGTCTCACAATCATGGCAGAAGGTGAAACACACATGTTACACGGCAGAAAGCAAGAGAGAGAATGAGAACCGAGCGAAAGGGGTTTCCCCTTATAAAACCATCAGATCTCATGAGACTTACTTACTACCATGAGAACAATATGGGGAAAACTGCCCCTATGGTTTCATTATCTCCCGCCGGGTCCCTCCCATCACGTGTGAGAATTATGGGAGCTATGACTCAAGATAAGACTTGAGTGGGGACACAGCTAAAGGATATCAGGGAGAGCGTCTGACAAATGCAATGGAAGGATTTCTCGAGAATGACTGAGTTCATATCCCAAATGAGAACCATATGCAATTTCCTATAGATTTTTCCAGATCTCCCCCTCAAAGCAATAAGGGGCATCTGCTGGATGGCTGTAATCATGTTCAGTTCTTCCTCATTCGTGAACCTGTGAGGGCATTCACCGGAGTGGGCTCACACCCTTGCATGTAATCTTTTTCCAGGCCCTGGGGTTTGTTCTGCACCAGTTGTGCTGTGACATCTTTTATTTTCCCCCATCAAAGTCCACATGACTAAGCACAGAAAGGAAGTGGTCTTTTCTGATGTAATTGCTTTTAGCACAGCCTGTAAGTCACGAATCTTTACCTGTTGATTTTTAGGAAAAGATTTTTTTTCCCAGCGTGTTATGCAAAATGCTGGCTATATTCTCTTCAAGTGAACGTTGCATCTCTCTCTTTCTCTACCTAGATGAACTTCTGCTTGGGTTCTCTTTGCAAGCTTTATTCTCTGTGGGCAAGAAGGATCTCTTTGCCCAGTGAACATACTGTGTGCAGTTGTTTTACACAGCTCTGGTGGGTGCAGCTGCTGCTTGCTTGCAGTCTGAGTTGAAAATGGATTTTCCTCTATGCTGCTGTGACACTCCCTGTGGCTGGGAATGAAACAGTTCGAAGTATTCTCACCATCCACTCACTTGGGCAATGTGGCAGGCCTGCAGGAGGCGTGGTGAACAGGAGGATGAAGAGAAGGAGAGTTGCTACTCCTGTTTGTAATTGGAGACTAAGGTTGTTTGATGATGAGGGTAAAGAGTACATAAGAAGTATCTCTACAACCCATAATCAATTCGATGTGATCAAAACAATAAATATAATGTAATCATTGCAGAGCCAGTAATCATTTCTGAAGACAGGGTAGCAGGTGTAAGAGAATGTAGGAGGAGGTAGAAGGCAGGAAAGTTGGTGAGGAATTCACTGGGGCAGCTGGGTCTTATGGCGGCATAATGTAACAGAAAGGAAATACCTGGGAATGAAAGGAATGAGAGAGGAAAGGTTAAGTACCTGGAACCCCAAAGGATCTTTTATTTTTTTGAGATAAGGTCTCACTCTGTCACCCAGGCTTGAGTGCAGTGGTATGTTCATGGCTTACTACAGCCTCAACCTCCTGGACTCAAGCAATCTTCCCACCTTAGCCTCCGAGTAGCTGGGACTGCAATGGTGCGACACCATGCCCCGCAAATTTTTTTTTTTTTTGTCTTTTTTTTTAGTAGAGATGGGGTCCTGCTATATGGCCTAGGCTGGTCTCAAACTCATGGGCTCAAGCAGTTCTCCTGATTTGACCTCCCAGTAGTGCTAGGTTTTCAGGCATGAGCCATCATGCCTGGCTGACCCTCAAAAGAACCTTGACACCACCGCCAACACTCAGAAACTCTGAGAAGCTGGAAGCTGGCTCTGAGTTAATGAGCTGAGTTTGTGAGTCTTTTTGACAAGAGGTCAACTGCTATGCTCACGGACTCGTGCGTTGCCCGGTCTTTGGTTCTTGAGGTTGGCCTGAGCCCCAGCCTGTCCCTGTGGGTACAGGTTTTATGGACTGATCGATCCATGTGACTGCTTATTTTCCTTCAAACTTTCTACCACCAGTTCATGGAGAACTCTGCTTGCTGCCAGCCTGTATGTATCTTCAGGGACTTGTGTGACTTACTTTCTCCTGCAGTGCTATTATCAGAAGATTGTATCTTCTTTAGGTGATTTTTCCATATCAGGCAGCTCTATAAAAAGGATAACAGTGGGTGTAAAGTAAGTTTTGCACAAAATCTTCAGAATTCTACCTAGTGGCATTTTTCATTTGCATTTGGAGGGGACTGAAGCCTGGGTGAGGGAGTGAGAAAAAGAAACAAATTGGGAGATGCATTTTTGGCAATAGAAGAGGCTTTTCTGGTGTGTGGCTTGGCTTGGCTTTTCTTTTCTTTTTCTTTTTTCTTTTCGACAGAGTCTTATTCTGTCACCCAAGCTGAAGTGCAGCGGTAGCGTGCCATCCCAGCTCACTGCAATCTCCGCCTCCCGGCTTCAAGCAATTCACCTACTTCAGCCTCCCAAGTAGCTGACTTCAGCCTCCCAAGTAGCTGAGATTATAGGCATGCACCACCATGCCCTGCTAACTTTTATATTTTTAGCAGAGACGAGGTTTCACCATTTTGGCCAGGCTGGTCTCAAAGTCCTGACTTCAAGTGATCTGCCTGCCTCGGCCTCCCAAAGTGCTGGGATTACAGGCATGAGGCGCTGCGCCCCCTTGTTTTGTTTTGTTTTGGAAAGCAATAAAGCCCAAAGCTCAATTTGTTTTTGATTAGCTGCAGTTGCTGAAAAGAAACCCTTATGTCTGCAGCAAAGACAGACAGGAGGAGTTTATGTAGCAATAATGTGATCACGGATATTTGATGTGGCCTCGATAACGAGGCCAACAGTGAGAAGCAAAGACAGTTCTCTAGAGGAGGCCAAGGCAATAACAGGTAAATGAAAACTATGCTAGATTCAAAAGACGGGATTTGGGGCTGGGTGTGGTGGCTCATGCCACTAATCCCAGTAGTTTGAGAGGGCAAGGTTGGTGAAGTACTTGAGACCAGGAGTTTGAGAGCAGCCTGAGCAACATGGCAAAATCCCATCTCTACAAAAAATACAAAAATTAGCAGAGCGTGGTGGTGCCTGCCTGTGGCCACAGCTACTCAGGAGGCTGAGGCAGGAGGATCAACTAAGCTCCATATTGCTGTGGGCTGTGATTGTGCCACTGTACTCCAGCCTGGGCAACAGAGTGAGACCCTATCTCAAAAAAAATGGTATTTTGAATACATCTGGAATTATGGCTGAGTTGTCTCTTGTAATATAGGTGAGCCATGGAAATCAGAGGTCTTGGGTTCTGAATAGGGCTGAGCTACATCTGTTCTCATGAAGTTCTGGACAGCAGCTGCTTGTGTGTGTGTGTGTGTGTGTGTATGTGTGTGTGTGTGTGCACGCGTAGCTTAGCTCTAAGACAGAGGTAGGTTATGAGAGCCTGTCTTATGTTTTTTTCTTTTGGTGTTACAAGTTTTGTTTTTTTTTTTTTTTTTTGAGATTGAGTTTTGCTCTTGTTGTCTAGGCTGGAGTGCAATGGCTTGATCTAGGCTCACTGCAAGCTCCGCCTCCCAGGTTCAATCGATTCTCCTGCCTCAGCCTCCGGAGTTGCTGGGATTACAGGTGGGTGCCACCACGCCCGGCTAATTTTTGTATTTTTAGTAGAGACAGGGTTTCGCCAGGTTGGTCAGGCTGGTCTCAAACTCCTGACCTCAGGTGATCCGCCCGCCTCGGCCTCCCTAAGTGCTGGGATTACAGGAGTGAGCCACAGCGCCCAGCCAATACGTTATTTCTTTTCACAGCTGAGACATTCTGGGGCTCATGTGGAAGCATTCAAAAATACAGTCACTGGAAAGACTTCAGCCAAGCTACTAACAGCTTGCTGGCACTAAAGAAGGAACTGAGAGACGATCTCAGTGGTACTGTGAACGTTTGTGTGGACTGAGGTTTCCTTAGTCACAGGACAAGGCTGCCTGCCCTTTAGTTTGTCCTCCCCACCACATCTGTCCTGTGCACAGCTGGCAGCTCTCGTGAGCTGTGTCCTGAAAGAATAACCAAACATCCTTTGTTTCTTACCAAAGTTCTTCGGCAACGCCCCTTCTTCCCCGACCCCTCCCAGTTCAACGTGTATATTTAAATCAAGAACGGTTCATACTGTAAGTGAAATACATAAAAAGTTTAAAAATCTCAATTTAAGTATAAATCGCATCTGTCATTATGCTGTCAACTTGCTACCGTAATCACATAATGTTGGCAGCCAATGGACGAATTTGAAACACGTCAGTAAGTCTTTGAAGTTGTGACATCACACATGTAATTGTACTGAACGGAACAGATTCACAGAGAATCTCCCAGTTTTTACTGACGACACCAAAAACATATGCTAATACAATGGCGTGAGTCGGCATTCATTAAACCACTTGTATTGTATTTCCAATGATAATTGTGAAGGCATGAAAGTGCAAAACATACGCCCAGGGAGAACTTCTGGAGTGCTGGCAAATTAAGACCCTGTCATGTCTTGAGGGGCAGAAGATTTTATCGTATTGGCTGCTTTGCTAATATAATAGCTAATTATGTTAATAGAATATATATAATATACAATAATAGTCAATATTTGGGAAGATTTTCTACACGTTAATGTTTGCAAAACTGTATTCCTTTTTTTTTTTTTTTTTTTTGAGACAATGTTTTGTTCTTGTTGCCCAGGCTGGAGGGCAAGGGTGCGATCTTGGCTCACTGCAACCTCTGCCTCCTGGGTTCGAGCGATTCTTCTCCCTCAGCCTCCCCAGTAGCTGGGATTACAGGCATGTGCCACTGTGCCTGGCTAATTTTGTATTTTTAGGAGAGACACGGTTTCTCCGTGTTGGTCAGGCAGGTCTCGAACTCTTGACCTCAGGTGATCTGCCCGCCTTGGCCTCCCAAAGTGCTGGGATTATAGGCGTGAGCCACCATGCCCAGCCTAGAACTATCGTTTACAGGGGAAGGGAATGTGGGTGTATTAGTCTGTTCTCACACTGCTATAAAGAAATACCCAAGACTGGGTATTTGGAATACGCCTGGCCATATTCCGTTTTTTAAGGTCCAGTTGAGAGAAATGTATTTTTATTATCGTAAAATCAACACAAATATTTATGGAAAAATTAGAATATACAACTAAGCATAAAAAATAAAACAAATCGGCCAGGTACGGTGGCTTACACCTGTAATCCCAGCACTTTGGGAGGCTGAGGCGGGTGGATCACGAGGCCAGGAGACCAAAACACGTGAAACCCCATCTCTACTAAAAATACAAAAAATTTGCCAGGCGTGGTGGCAGGCGCCTGTAGTCCCAGCTACTGGGGAGGCTGAGGTAGGAGAGTCGCTTGAATCCCGGAGACGGAGGTTGTAGTGAGCTGAGGTTGTGCCACTGCACTCCAGCCTGGGTGACAGAGCAAGACTCCGTCTCAAAAAAAAAAAAAAAAAAAAAAAAAAAACAATAACTCTTCTTTCCCAGAATTAAATACTATTAAAGTCTTGGTTCACATTTTGCCAGGTCCTTGGCTGGGTATGTGTGTTGTAGAGTGACCGACTGTGGCAGCTTGCCTGGCACCGAGGAATGTCCTGGGTTACTGGGCTTTCAAATCTAAAACTGGACAGCGTTGGGTAAACCGGGAGAACTGGGTCATATAGACAGACTCATGTGCACGCACAGATTTACCCACACCATAGTGAGTGAAATTATTTTATTGAGGACTCAAGGGCAGGGCCAAGCAACACTAAGCTTTTTCTGTGTTTCTATGCATTATTAGTATTCTCAGTTTTCAAGAGGGAAACCAGCTATACTCATACCTGTAATCCTAGGACTTTGGGAGGCCAGGTCTTCAATTGCTTGAGGCCGGGAGTTGAAGACCAGCTTGGGTAAGGTAGTGAGACCCAATTTCTACAAAGAATGATCTGGGTGTGGTAGTACACACCTGTAGTCCCAGTTACTCAAGAGGCTGAGGCAGGAGGATCACTTGAGCCTGGCGTTTTGAGGCTGCAGTGAGCCATGATTGCACCACTGCATTCCAGCCTGGGTGACAGAGCAAGCCCTTGTCTCTTAAGGAAAAACAAAAAAGGAGGGAAGCCAAGGCTTAGAATGGTGTTTTTATTTTTTAAAAAATTTATTTATTTATTTTGAGAGAGAGTCTCACTCTGTTGCCCAGGATAGAGTGCAGTGTCCTGATCTTGGCTCACGGCAACCTCCGCCTCCTGGGTTCAAGCGATTCTCCTGCCTCAGCCTCCCAAGTAGCTGGGATTACAGGCGCCCACTAGCATCCCCAGCTAATTTTTGTATTTTTAGTAGAGATGGGTTTTCACCCTGTGTTGGCCAGGCTGGTCTTGAACTCCTGGCTTCAGGTGATCCACCCGCCTCAGCCTCCCAAAGTGTTGGGATTACAGGCGTGAGCCACTGCACCCGGCCAGAATGGTGTTTTTAAATTAGTGAATGTCCTGTTAAAATGTTAGCTTTATTTTCCTGTTGGAGTAGAGTAGTGATGTAAACTCTTAGACACATACATGCATGTTTTTTCCTAGTTTGTCATTTAAAAAAAATGTTAGTTGGGGTTTTCTATATACAGACATTATATCATTTATGTGTTAGTGCTATCATTTTCCTATTTTTTTTTTTTTTTTTTTTGAGACAGAGTCCCACTCTGTTGCCACAAGCTGGAGTGCAGTGGCGCGATCTTGGCTCACTGCAGCCTCCGACTCCTGGGTTCAAGTGATTCTCCTGCCGTAGTCTCCTGAGTAGCTGGGACTACAGGTGTGCACCACCACCCCCGGCTAATTTGTTTTTTGTATTTTTAGTAGAGACGGGGTTTCACCATGTTGGCCAGGATGGTCTCGATCTCCTGACCTTGTGATCCACCCACCTTGGCCTCCCAAAGTGCTGGGATTACAGGCGTGATATCATTTTCCTATTTTATGTGATGCTTTAGAAAGTCTTATTGCCTAAGGCCATATAAAAAGTGACTTGTAACTTTTTATCAGAATCCTTATGGTCGCATGCATTTGGGATATACTTTAGTATAAGATACAAGGTAGGGATTTAACTAAGTTTTTTTCTCATGGATACAGGTTGACAAATAATCCGTCCTTTTCCCTTTGATTTAAAATTCACATATTTAACACATGCACACACAGACATGTGTATACACATGTCCACATACATGAACACATTTTTATACCTTCTGTTCTGCTCCATCAGTCTATTTCAGAACCTGTATCATACTATGCTAATTATTATAGCCCGAGGATAAGGACAGGATAGGAAGAAGAAGTATTACTTGGCCAGGCGCAGTGACTCACGCCTGTAATCCCAGTAATTTGGGAGGCCGAGGCAGGCAGATCACCTGAGGTCAGGAGTTCAAGACCAGCCTGGCCAACATGGCAAAACCCCGTCTCTACTAAAAATACAAAAATTAGCTGGATGTGGTGACAGACACCTGTAATCCCAGCTACTTGAGAGGCTGAGGCAGAGAGAATCACTTGAACCCAGGAGGTGGAGGTTGCAGTGAGCCAATATCGTGCCACTGTACTCCAGCCTGGGCAACAAAGTGAGGCTTCATTAAAAAAATATATATATATATTACTTAACCCTAGGAAATTTGAGGGTAAAGATGAACCTGTAGGTAACAATTTAGCCATGAAAGATTTCCTCCAAATCAACCCTACCTTATGTGTCTGGGGATGTTCCATGGGGGAAACAGTCTGTGTTTCAAAGTCATGTCTTGATGATGCTGATGTTTTGCAGTTCCCATAGAGACAGGCCTTGGAGACCTACAATAAGATTTAACTTTGTAAAGCTCATAATTGCTGTAACAGAAAAGTTTTAGCCTTTTGTCTGTTTTATTGCTGCATAGCACCACACAGGGAGGGAACAGTGTTTTTTCATGTCGAAGGTTTGGAACTCTTCTGTTTTTTTCCCTTAGATTCCTTCTCTTTTCTGGCTACACAAGAACTTTTGAAGGGATAATGAGGACAGTGATACCAAAACTGCAGAAAGCAAGTAGCTGCAATTTTAAGGGTATCGCAAAATCTGAGATTCTGGTCCTCTTCTCGAGCGGCTTAATGGAGTATTCTGAGAATTCTTTTTTCATCTTTAGTTTTCCTTTTCATCCTTAACTATGGTATCGACAATTATTAAAGATAGAAATGAAAATATCAGTGACGCCGCTTAGTTGTAGCAATAGATGGTTTCCTTGTTTAGTGGTGCTCATAAGAACCTAAAGCTGTTTTCTTTCTATTTGCTCGGTAAATGTAATTGAAGCTATTTCATGTTTTTGTTTTGTTTTTTTTTGTGAAGGTGCTGAGCAAAGAGACAAGTGATTTCTCATTTTGCTATAATTTCTTAGTGATAGCAAATTGATGTCTTATCAAAAACATGCCTGGCTTGTTTGCAGTTTGCTTTGGCTATTGAACTAATAATAGTAGTTTGAAAAGTTTATCAGGTTTTGATAAACATGACAGTTGTTTTGTGTTCAAGTCTTTGAGAGTGGGTAGAGTTTTTTGTTTTTTTTTTTCACTTAGATGTAGTGATATAGTCTACAAGCAAAGGCATCTGAAAATAGCCTAAAAGACAAACAGCTGCGATTCAGGCTTTGTTGGAGCTTATAATCCAATGCCACGCATCCTAAAAAACTTAATTTAGTTCGTAAAGACTGCATTAAACAAATGAGGTTTAAAAGTCAAATATCAGTGAAAGATATAAAACATATATCAGTTTAGACAGTCAGTGCACAATAATAAAAAGAGGCATGAACTTCCTTAATAAAATAGTGGAATGTGCCATTTATTCTAAAAGTGTGTGGCAAAACTGTGATAGGAGACGTTCCAGAAGCCTCCGTTGCTCACTTTTCCATTTCTTTTTCATGTCCACTTTCAAACATTTGGAAATTTCTTCTATTTGCACAGTCAGTAATTCATTCAACAAAGAATGTTCAAGTGCCTGGGGTGTGCCAGACACTAGGTGCTGGGGACATAGCAGCGGGTAGATCATAGCCTCTGCCCTCATGAGACTTACATTCTAGGGAGGAGAGACACACAATAAAATAATGAACCATTCAAGGCAGAAAATGCCAAATAGTAAAAAGTGCCATGGAGGAAAATAATACAAGGTAAAGGGGATAGCAAATGCCTGACCAGTAGTTGTGGGTGGCAGTGGGGGTGGGGGGGGGGGGGAAGGGGGGCATGCTGTTGATATTTTATTGAAAGTAGACAAGAAGGCATTGTGTAAAAGAGCTGGAGAAAATGAGGGTGTGACTGACATAGGTGTCCTGAGGAGGAACATTTCAGACAGGAAGACCAAGAAGCGTAAAGGCCATGCCTGGCGAATTCCTGGAGGAGCAAGTTGGGGATGTGAGTGGGGTTCAGGCAGAGCTGGGAGGGGAGAGGAGGCTGGTAGGAACGATCTGAGATGGGACTGCACCGTTGTGGGTGCTTTTTGGCCATGAAAGGATGTTGTTGGTTTTTCTCTGAATGAGAAGGGAAGCCTTTGGGGGATTTTGAGTGGGGACATGACCTTGGCTCAAGTTTTAATAGGATCGCTGGGCTCCGTTATTGAGCATAGACCCTAGGTATTCAAAGGAGTGTGGGATGCAGGGGTCTCATTACAAAGCTACTGCAATAAATGAAGAAGAGGAGAGGGCTGGATGGTGGAGATGGGGAGAAGTGATTAGCATCTCCACGCACTTTGAAGACACAGCCAAAGGTATTTGCTGATGGACTGGATGAGGGATGAGAGACAATGGGAATGAAGATGATGCCATGGTTTGTGGCTGGGCAACTGGAAAAGTGGAGTTGAGCTAACAAATAATAGCAACCATCCTTATCTTACTGACGGCTCTAGCTTTGGTTCTGGGTCTCTTTCCTTTTGTCTTAGGCCCTACCTCTCTGCTCATCTCACTTTTTAAAAACATTAATGAAATTTAATTTTTATAGCAGTTCATAGCAAAATTGAGGAGAAAGTACAGAGAGTTCCCATATACCCTCTGTCCCCACCCACATATAACCTCCCCTACTAATGGACGTCCCCCCGCTGGGTGGCACGTGTATTACCACTGACGAACCTGCCTTGATACATCATTGGCCCCCAACGTCCAGAGTTGACATTAGGGTTCACTCTGTGCTGTGCATTCTATGGATTCGGACAAATGTATTATGATACATGTATACCACGGTAGCATCATACAGAATAATTCTACTGCCCTAAAAATCCTGTGTGTACCTAGTCATCCTTCTCCCCAAACCTATCTCCTGGCAACCCCTGATCTTTTTTATGTGTACATAGTTTTGCCTTTTCAAGAATGTAAATTTCCTCCACATCTTTTCATGGCTTGATACTTAATTTGTTTTTAGCAGTGAATAATTGTCTGTACGTACCAGAGTTCATTTATCCATCGTCGGTATTTACCAGAGTTCATTTCTCCATTTACTCACTGAAAGACATCTCGATTGCTTCCAAGTTTTGCCAATTATAAATTAAGCATAAACAGACATTCTCCTGCAGGTTTTTGTGTAGACCTAAGTTTTCAATTCATTTGGGTAAATATTAAGAAGCACGATTATTGGGGTGTATATTATGAGTGGTTTTAGTTTTGTAAAAAACTACCAACTGTCTTCCAGAGGGTTTGTACCATTTTGCATACCCACCAGGAATGCATGAGAGTTCCTGTTTGCTTCACAGCCTTGTCAGCATTTGATGTCAATGTTTTGGATTTGGTCCATTCTACTAGGTATATATTGGTATCTTGTTAATTGATTTCAGTTTCAAGACTTTCAGTTTTCCAAGCCTTCCTTTTAAAAATTAATTGGCGCTTTCCAAGCCCTTGTCCTTCTGGATCAGTAAGGTCTTTGAAATATCCTCAGTTATTTTAAAGTCTCAGATTAAACAAACCAACAAACAAGGCCCTGCAATGGGCACTGCTGGTGGATGAAGTCATCTGAGACTCAGTGCCTGTATTTACACAGCTTCTGTCCACCTTGGCCTCTCCCTGCTCCGGTCATTGGTCTCTGTGAATGGCCCTATGTCTCTGCTTCATTCTGCTAATTTCTGAAGAGGAATACCCCCCTTTCCATGACTTGCTGTTCCTGTTCTATGCTTAGCCTATTAGTGTGCATGAACATTGAACCATCACATTTAGGCTAAGTTTCCAATTTACATGTGCAGTTCTAACCTTTCATCTAACTTTTATCCCTGTATTTCTAGGTACCTGGGGAGTCCTCCCATCTTGAAAATCTCGCTATTCTTTCTCTTGCTGTCTCTCAAATCCTGCGTGTTTTTTTCTCTCCCTCAGTGCCTCTCACTTTCTGTCTCTCTCTCTCTCTCTCTTTAGGCTCTGCAGGTACCAGTCTTGTAAGATTACCCTCTTTTCCTCACCTCCCACCTTAAGCCCATCAGCAAGTCCTATTGGCTCTTCTATCAAAGTTTATCTACCAGTTGGACAGTGCTCTGTTCCTATGCTGCCAGCCCATAATCCAGGCCAACAGCTCTTACTGAAGTCCTGCAGTAGCATTCTAACTTACTTCTTGGGTCCACTTTTGGTGCTTTATATTACATCCCCCACAGAGCAGTCAGAGTGATCTTTTAAATCAGATCCTAACACATTCATGTTTCGTGTTCTCCTGTGGCGCCCCTAACTATGAGAATGAAATCCAAACTTCTCACCGTAGCCTAAAACTCTGATATCAACAGACCTCTGCCTGCCATCCCCAAACTAGTCTCCTACCTTGTCTCCTTCATTTCCAACTTTCTTTTTTTTGAGCTGATAATTTGCCCTATTAATAAAACAGGGTCAAATTTAATAGACTATAATATAAAGATGGGAACAAATTATAGTTTTCCTTATTGTTTTTACTTGAACGTACATAAGTCTTGAGCCTCCATTCTCATAGATGCCAGAAAGACACTAACATTTGACACGTAAAGATAATGGTCTTTTTCTCTTTAAAATAGTCCCTTCCAGATACATTGATTCAGTTAATAAACTTCAAATTCCCTGTCAGGGTCTTTCCTCCCACTCATACTTCCCACAGTGTCACCTGAATGAAAACAGAAGTTCATGAATTTCTGGGGAGCTGAGATGCCCTCTCCTTCCTGGTCACTGTGTACCCTGCACAGGGACCTTCTCAAGTGTGTTAGGTCTTGTGTGGCACCCTCCTGGTGCCCTCGGGGGAATTCTGTCCTCCTGAACTCTGAGATGTCTTTGAGCTGACCCCAGACCTCCTCAGGGCATTGGTACCCTCAGCACTTTGATTTGAGAGTCTGTTGAGGGAAGCAGGGTAGTTAAATAAGCAGTGAGTACACAGCATAAGAAACGTTACGATGGAGGAAATACTCAGTGTCAGGAAGCACCATTTCTATGAAAATAAAAACTTTATTTCCAACTTTCAAACATGCAAACCTAGTTCGCAGCCTAGAGCCTTTCTACTTGCTGTTCTTTCTACCTGGAATGCCTCCGCGTGAGATGCTTCCTTAGTGAGTTCATTCATATCATCCCTGTCTCGGGCTTTCCCTGACCTCCCCAGGTCATGCAGTCACCACCTCCCCTTCAGTCCCATTCACTGTCGTATTTCCAACTTTTATTTTCTTGATAGCATTTATATGTTATCAGAAATTATTTTGTTTGCTTAGCTGGTTGCAGTATGCCTCTTTCTAGTGGAACATGAGCTGCCTGAAGGCAGAAACCTTGTCTTATTTGCCACTGGAGCCTAGAGCTTAGAATTGTGTCTGGCACTTAGTGTTAGCTAATAAAACATCTGTTGAATGAATAAATTTGAAACTGAATGTGCCCCTCAAATAACTCATCCTCCTACTCCTTCTGATTCCAGATGATTTTTTTTCTCTAATTCCATTTTCAACCCCTGAAATAAAAAAGTTGAAATCATCTTTATGTCCTCCTTCTCTTTGTACCCCATATCCAATGAAACCCTCAAACTCTGTCCTGTTGATTTTTCTTTCCTGTGCTTTTTCATCTTCCTTCTTCCCTTCCCTAGTCAGGGGCCTCATCATTAATTTATTTTTCCATCTTTGGTCTTTCTTTTCCTAACAATATGATGAGTGATGCCAGACTGATGTTTCTAAGCAATTGTTTTCAATTTTTTTTTTTTTTTTGAGACGGAGTTTTGCTCTTGTTGCCCAGGCTGGAGTGCAATGGTGTGATCTCAGCTCAACACAACCTCTGCCTCCCAGGTTCAAGCGATTTTCCTGCCTCAGCCTCCCTAGTAGCTGGGATTACAGGCATGTGCCACCACTCCCGGCTAATTTTGTATTTTTAGTAGAGGTGGGGTTTCTCCATGTTGGTCAGGCTGATCTCAAACTCCCAACCTCAGGTGATCCGCCCGCCTTGGCCTCCCAAAGTGCTGGGATTACAGACATGAGCCACTGTGCCCGGTCTTGTTTTCAAATTTTATGCCCACATAGCATCCAGTCCTTTTAGGAATTGGAAGCATGTGCAAAAATATCACTTGCTACAGCTGATATAAAGAAGCAGCATCAGGATTTGAATGTGATTAGCTATTAGGGTCACTAATCAACTGTGAGGCATTATGTACATGTTTTGTAGTTGAAACCAGTATCCTTGAATTTCTTCCAGAAACCATCAATTTAAACTAGAACTAGTAGATGATGTGTCCCTGGTTACCGGGTGGTATTTAATTCTGACATAATGATTGCATGAGGTCATATTATATATTTACAGAAGAAATTTTGAGGGTGAAACCTGGTTTCATTGTCTGTTGTACTGGAGGCTCATGATACCGACTCTAATTGCCAGTTTCAGTGAGTGAGGTGGAAGTTTGATTTTTTAACTTAGGGAATGGTAAAAACACCCAGCATCACTGGCTGGCTGTAAGTGTCCTTTTGACCACACAGTTTCCTTTTTGCTATTTATTTGCTCTCCAAACAACCTGTAATTTGGTCTGTTACTGCCCCTTACCCACTGTGAAGACCTGTCACGTGCACATTGATGGTACTGAGTTTTGTTCTTGGCATATTTACTTTTTCTTTCTTTTCTTTCTTTTCCCTGCCTCCCTCCCTCCCTCCTTTCTTTCTTCCTTTTTTTCTTTTTCTCTCTCTCTTTCTCTTCTCTTCCCTCTTCCTTTTCTTCTCTTTTCCTGTTTGTTTCTTCTTTCTTCTCATTTCTTTTCTTTTCCTTCCCTTTCCCTTCCCTTTCTTTTCTTCAGAGTGTTGCTGTGTCACCCAGAGTGTGTCACGATCTTAGCTCACTGCAGCCTCTGCCTCCCAGGTTCAAGTGATTCTCCTGCCTCAGCCTCCTGAGTAGCTGGGACTACAGGTGCACACCACCACACCTGGCTAATTTTTGTATTTTTAGTAGAGATGGCGTTTCACCATGTTGGCCAGGCTGGTCTCAAACTTCTGGCCTCAAGTGATCTGCCCACCTCGGCCCCCGAAAGTGCTGGGATTACAGGTGTGAGTCAACATGCCCAGCCCAGATTTTGGCATATTTTCTAAGAAAAATCAAGAAATCGATACTATCTTTTACAAATCTGGCTTTTGCAAAGTTGTCTGTGTGAAAGGATCTACTGATTAGTTCACAGTCAGGTAAAGAGATAAGTTTGAGATTTTGGATATTGAATCTGTCTTTGGTGCAGATGCTCCCCGAGATGGCCTGTGTGTGATTTTGGTGGCCCCTAGTGACCCGTACTCCCTGGTGCTCATGTCCTGGCGTGGTCACCTCCGTCACTGACTCCGAGCTTGGCCATGCGTCTAATGTTGGCCAACGGAACATCATCAAACATGATACAAGTGAAAGTGCGCTTGGCTGTTACACTTTGGGACTTGTCCTCTTGGATCACTCCCTTCTAGAATCCAGCTTCTGTACTGTGGGGAAGTCCATGTGAAGAAGAATTGAGAACCCTGCATGCAACCCCAGCTGAACTCCCAGTCAGTAGCCAGGGCCAGCTGTCAGCTGTGCAAACAAGGCCATCTGGAACTTTCTACCATCAAAGGGATCCAGCCTTGACAAAGACTTCTCCATTCTCAAAGTATCATTGATGTTTATACCATAATTTCAATTATAGTATAACCAATAATGATAACAGGCATAATAGCAAACCTGAATGCAGCATTTACTACACCCCAAGCACACAGATAACTTGTTGATTGTGTGATTGCAACCCTGGTGGTAAAAATATTAAGTTGTATTTTTTTTTCTTGATCACTGACTTAAACCATACTTTATCAAATTTCCTTTACCCATCTTTTGGCCACTTCTTTGCAGGAGTAATTCATTCAACACATGCTTATTGAATTCTCACTGTGTGTTAAACATGGTTTATACAGTATTGAAGAAAACAAGCAAACATGCTTGCTTTCACTGAGTCTACATCCTGGTGGAAAATATAGATAATAAAGAGTTGGATGAGTTAGCTTGGCATTAGTTATGTACTGGAAATATTCTTTGTGGCATTTTTTTTTTTGCTGTTGTTTGTTTTTTGAGACGGAGTGTCCCTCTGTTGCCCAGGCTGGAGTGCAGTGGTGTGATCTCTACTCACTGCAAACCCTGCCTCCCAGGTTCAAGTGATTCTCCTGCCTCAGCCTCCCAAGTAGTTGGGATTACAGGCACCTGCCATCATGCCTGGCTAATTTATATAATATGTATGTGTGTATATATATATATACACACATACATATTATATATAAATTATATATACATATATACACACATATACATATATACACATATATACATATATACATACATATATACACATATATACATATATACATACATATATACACACATATACATATATACATACATATATACACATACATATATACATACATATATACACATATATGCATATATACACATACATATATAAATACATATATATATACACACACACACACACACACATATATATAATTTTTTTTTCAGTAGAGACAGGTTTCACCATGTTGGCCAGGCTGGTCTCGAACTCCTGACTTCAAGTGTTCCACCCGCCTTGGCCTCCCAAACTGCTGGGGTTACAGGCATTAGCCACTGCACCTGGCCGGAAATATTCTTTGACTTAGAGAGTGGTGAAAACACCTAGCATTATTAACTTGCTGTAAATGTCCTTTTGACAATGCAGAGCTTCCTTTTTTCTGATTCTTTTCCCATTAAACAACCAGTAATTTAGTCTCTTATTGAGCCTTACCCACCATGAAGACTGGCCACATGCACATAGATGGTGCAATCTAAATAAAGCAATGAGTTTACATTATGTGGCCTTGGTAGGCTGGCTGCAGCTCTCATTGTATCACCTTCAAGGTCAGGAAGAAAGCCCTCCTTGGGATGTGCTGGTCTGATGGCAGAGGGAAAACAGAGGTGATAAAGCCATAGGATGGCTTTGGAGCTTCTGCTTAAGGGCAGCATGCATCACTTCCTCTTGCATTTCATTGGCCAAAGCAGGTCATATAAATACTCCTGAATGGACGGGGAAACAAACAGTTGAAAGCATGAATGTATATTCTACCACAGTTAGCAAAACATGTCAGATGTAGATAAGGGTTAAGTAGAGGAAAAAAAAGGTAAAGAAGAAAAGAAGAAGGAAATGGAGACATGGAGAGAAGAAGTTCGATTTTAAATTGCATGGCAGGGTGGACTTCTTTGGAAGGAGACATTTAAGCAATCTAAAGGAGGTAAAGGGAGGAATCTTGGAATATCTGATTGAAGAGTTTCAATAGCCGGGTGTGGTGGCGGGCACCTGTAATCCCAGCTACTTGGGAGGCTGAGCCAAGAGAATCACTTGAACCCAGGAGACAGAGTTTGCAGTGAGCCGAGATCTCACCACTGCACTCCAGCCTTGTTCTGGGTGACAGAACAAAACTCTGTCTCAAGAAAAGAAAAAAAAAACTGAAAAATCTGAAAGGGAGAGCAAGTGCAAAGGCCCTGAGGCAGCATGTGTGGTGAACTGAAGAACAGCAGAGAGGCCAGTTGCAGCTGGAACATATGAATGTCTTTGTGGGGTAGTTACTGGAAGTGGAATCAGAGAAGAAATGAGGGTGGGTGAAGGTCATGTGTCAGACAAGCACAGGAGGGTTTTGAACAGGGGAGTGACACAATCTGACTTGCATTTAATAGGATCATTCTGTCTGCTGTGTTATAAATAGACATAGCAGGGCAAGGTGGGAAGCCGGAATGTAAGTGGGGGAGGCTTTGTATAGTCATTCGGGTGATAGCTAAGGTGGCTGTACCAGAATGGAAGCAGTGTGATGGTGAGAAGCAGATGGATGGTGGATATCCTTTGAAGGTAGAACTGAGAGCCTCTTTTGGTGGTTTGTGGGATGGAGAGAGAGAGATTAAAGATGATGCTAAGTTTTCCTAACTTTCCACTCACTTAACAGTTATTAAAATCAATTTAAAGCATCAGTTTCAAATTCAATGTCAACCTCAGCTTCCTCCATATCCCATCCTGCCTGGGTTAGTACAGGCCTGAATGGGGAATTTGGCTGCTTGGATTGAGGGTGAGGGAAGTGCTTGGGGCGGGTCCAGGAAACCACCTTCCACACTCACGGTTGATCTTCCAAGGTGTCAGGACAAGGAGGGAGGAGAGGGAAGGCGATACACCCTTCTTTCTGGGACCAGAAAGTCTTGTAGTCTTCTCTTGGGCGGTGGCCTCTTCTTTTCTGGCTAACACTGAGCCACCATTGGTGTTGTTTGTTCAGTGGGTTCCCAAATGCTGCTCTCTCAAGTGGATACTCGGGCAGGTTCTTTTTTTTTTTTTTTTTTTTTTTTTTGAGACGAAGTCTCACTCTTTCGCCCAGGCTGGACTGCAGTGGCGCTATCTCGGCTCACTGCAAGCTCCGCCTCCCGAGTTCACGCCATTCTCCTGCCTTAGTCTCCCGCCTTAGTCTCCCTAGTAGCTGGGACTACAGGTGCCCGCCACCGTGCCCGGCTAATTTTTAGTAGAGATGAGGTTTCACCGTGTTAGCCAGGATGGTCTCGATCTCCTGACCTCGTGATCTGCCCGCCTCGGCCTCCCAAAGTGCCGGGATTAGAGGTGTGAGCCACCGCGCCCGGCCTCAAGAAGGTTCTTTAGGATGTACTGAGGGGCCTCTCTTCTGCACAGGTTTTCGATAGGTGAAATACTAGACTCCTGGTTGGCTGCTGTCCCAGCTAGACCACCTGGAGATCAATCAAGCATGGCTCCCTTCCCTGGGGCCCTAGAAAGTAGAAATGCAGGCTGCGCTACTACCCTGCCATGCCTTCCCCAATTCTCTTCCTTCCTGTTTAGCAGGGCATACCCCCCTTATCTGCTGTCTAAGAAGGTCTCTTATTCTTGCAAACACCCACTGTCTCAAAAAGTGTTTCTTTTGATGCATCCCTCACTTAGTTTCAGGGAAGGGAGGCAACCTACTGGCTCCAAAACCCAGGATGTGGAAGGAGGGCGTGGTCTCTCACCATGAATATTACACTTGGACAAAGGTGACAACCCCAGAAAGGCCCTCTCTGCTCCTCCTCTTCCCTGTCTTATTTTCTTACACAAAGCGGGGTAGGACCCTGGGTCGTGAACTAAGAAGTAGAGCTGAATCAGAAAAGCCAATTAGGAATTTTTTTTTTTTTTTTTTTTTTTTTTTTTTTTTTTTTTTGAGGCAGTCTAGCTCTGTCACCCAGGCTGGAGTGCAGTGGCACGATCTTGGCTCACTGCAATCTCCACCTCCCAGGTTGAAGTGATTCTCCTGCCTCAGCCTCCCGAGTGGCTGGGATTACAGGTATGCACCACCATGCCCAGCTAATTTTTATAATTTTAGTAGAGATGGGGTTTCACTATGTTGCCCAGGTTGGTCTCGAACTCCTGACCTCAAGCCATCTGCCCACCTTGGCCTCCAAAAGCTCTGGGATTCCGGGTGTAAGCCAGTGCACCCTGTCCCAATTAGAATATTGCACATACAGGTGGCAGGGAACTGACTGCAGAAGGAAAAGTATAATCTCCTCTGTGCTTTGCCCACGAAGACTATGGACTCTCTACTCATCGGTCTCGCCTTGCACTGGGCTCAATGACAAGTAGGTCCAGTGTGCTACTTACTAGTGTGGAACCTGGGGCATTCACTTCTGGGTTTTACTGTCTCATCTGTGTGGCGGGGATGCAGCATGAGCTCTACCAGACACCCTCAGCCTCCCTTTCTAGACAGCCCCCTCCTTCCTGCTGTTTGGAAATTCTCCAATCTCCAATTCCACCTCTTTGGGGCTGTCTGGTTTTGGCTCCTAACTACCCTTGATCTTGCCTGTCCTGGTTATGATACTGTTTCTTCTTAAAAATATTTAACTAGGTGTTTGCATTTGGCCTTCTCCCTATTCCTTTCCTGCCAATCCTCTTCTCCTTTCCTCGGCGTCCTCCCGAGACATCTGGGTACCAGCTGGGCTCATGCTCACCTCCAGTCCTCCGTGGAAGTCGGTCATGGGACCTGCATCATCCTGTTCCGCTGTGATCAAAACCTTCTGCAGCCAAACCAAAGTCTCAAGGTTTGGCTCGCTATTAGGAGAGAGACAGCACCCTTTCACCTAAAACAATCTTTCCTATCTCATTGCCAGGGGTCTTGATCCAATCTTGCGACCAACCCCGAGAATCTCAGCAGTGAAGATTCATTTCAATCACCCAATATTGTCGTTTTTGGGTGTACGGGAGCTGGAGTCAGTTGCATCTTAGTTTGTTACTTTCATTCTATGCCTTCTCCTGTCCAGGGTTATTCCAGCTGTTACATTTACCCTGGACAGAAAAACTCATATCCCCAGAGTTTGATAGAAAAATCAATTCCTGAAAATTTCCTTCTCCAGTGAATGAAGATTGTAATGGATAACAAATGGGTGTTAATATTAAATAACCATTCACCACAACACTATTGAGTCCCAATTTTGTTTCATAAAGTGTTACTAGAACTACAGATGTAAAACGATCTGGTTGCTGCATCTGAAAGGCTCCAAACTTACTGCAGTGCTTGTTAACATTGTGAGACCATAAACCCATTTTTAGAAATATGCTGGCAACAGTTGCCCTCTTTGCCCCATTCCCTAAAATGTTGGATTGTTGGCGAGCTTGAATATTTTATTTTGGAACTTGTCCAAGGCTGCGTGGCTAGTACCTCTGTCTGTCAGGGATCCACTCTGACCTCAAGAGTCATCCACTATGCTAACTTCTTAGCCCTAGGCTCTTGCAAAGAAATGCTGTATATTTCAATTAGGATTTCAGGACTCTGCCAGCTAGGAAAAGATACCAACTTTCTTGAAATTGTAAAAATAAGTGGATTAAAAAGGTGTGACAGTAAGTAAATAAGACCATATAGGAAATGCAGTAAATAAAAATAAACACTATTATGTTGTTTTGTTTTTTCCAGAGCAGTGCGATTTTTAATGGGACATATTTCTTCTATTAAATGTTACCATGAGTATAGATGTATTTATAGACAAAATGTTTTAATTCCACAAGGCAGCTGGAAATCGCTCACATTTGCTTTTTGATTTCAAATATTTGTTTATAATTAGTCAACTGATTTAATATGTAACATTAGTGTGAACAAGAAGTGCAATTGACAGGGAGGAAAAAATTACTGTGTGTGTTAAGTATATAACCAATGTGTTGATAGAATGAGTTGGTGTTCTTCAGTATAGATGTTTAGTATTAACTCTGGTTCAGAACATAGTGAAAAAACATTTGTACTTTTGGTTTTTATAATCAGATCAAAATTCCTTCATAGCAGATCTTTTTCATGCTTAGGAAATTAAGTTATATAACCTGACATGATATGTACTATGTTACATGTCAGTGAGCCATGTATGTATTTTTCTTCTGTTAAATTGATTCTGATTTTCCATAGATTGAGCTGATGTAAATTTTGTGTGCAGTTGGAAGTGTCTCCTAGGTACATGTGGTAACATCATATCTTCCCCTTTCCATCTGCTTCATGGGGAAGAGAACTGCAGAGAGAACAAACATTTGTTGACCAGCTAATAGCAGCTAGAATGATTTATGCTTAATATCTTATGTAGTGTGTACAGCCATGTTCAATTAATTCTTGTGAATGAATGAAGATGAATATTATTTTCAACTCCATTCTATTTATGGAAGGGTTCAGTGAATCGCCCAAATTCATACCAGGAAGGAAGTGGTGAGATGTGAGTCTCACCTCTGGTCTGGTCTTCATTGCTTCGTGTCTTGCAAAGTTGCCTGATCGTTGAAGGTATGGGTGATGTTGACTGTCCTCATGGCTTGGCACCACACCGTGGTTCACAAGAACTCAGGGAGAGTACAGGGGCCGTCCAGGTGGCCTCGCGTCTTAGCACTGCCATGTTCTGATTGTGTGGTTATGGGCATTAACTCATTTTCTGCACTTCAGGTGCCCCACTTACAAAACATAGATACTCTTGCTATAGGTTTGTGGAAAGGCCATGGAGCAAACCTAGTTACTGACTCAAAGGCACTGTAAGAAATGGTATCTATACTCATAACTTAAAGACTGAGAAAGTAATACTTGACAAATTGGGGGAGCTCATGCTGATGTTTATTACAATGTGACTTTTTTTTTTTATTGCCTTTTTTGTTTTTATGTTTCGTGTTTTTCTATTTCTTTGACTGTCCCATCCCCATTGATTTATGCTTCCTGCCCATGAGACATCTCTTTATCACAATCTGCTCTCAGTGATTGTGTCAGGAGACACTTTTAAGTGTTGTCTTCCTGAAATCACCTCTTGACCCCACAATTCTTTTAAATTTGCATATAATTTTTTTTTGAGACAGGGTCTTGCTCTGTTGCCCAGGCTGGAGTGCAGTGGTGCAATTATGGCTAACTGCAACCATGATTACCCTAAATCCATGCCCTCGCTCTTCCTTGCTAAACGGCCACGGAGGTCCCCAGTTCAGGTGTTCACTAATCAGAAACAGGCACCTCAGTGGCAGTTGAGTGGAAACCCTGATAAGGAATAAATTCAGTGAATGATGTGCAACTTTCTACACTGAAAACTAGAAAGCATTGCTAAGGGACAAAGCAGTAAATAAATGGAGTAATATACCACGCTCAGAGATTGGAAGACTCAATATCACAGAGTCAATTCTTCCCAAATTGAGATTTAAATTCAGTGAAATCCCAATTAGAATCTCATTAGAGTTTTTTTTTTTTTGGTAGATTTGATGATATGATTCTTCAATTTATATAGACAGTGAAAGGGACTGAAAGTAGCCAAGATAATCTTGAAGTAGAAAAACAAATTTGGAGGAATTCATGTGTCAGATTTCAAGATTTTGTATAGCTGCAGTAATTAAATGTGGTGTGTGTACAAGGAGAGATAAACCAGTGGAACAAAATGGTTCAGGAACAGACTCGCAAACACACCTGAGTTTTAACAAAGGCTCCACTATAATGAAATAGAAGGCTAGTCTTGTTGATAAATATTGTTGATCAGTATTTATTTGAAAATAATGAGCCTTAGACTTGGCTTATTTCGTACACAGACCTTTAATTTAAAATGAATAAGAGAGCTAATGTGAAAAATAAAACCAAAAAATTTGGATAATTTGTGACTTTGCAGTAGTAAAGATTTCTTTAAAGAGATACACAAAAATACTATTCATAAAAGGATGATAAATAGGACCTTATTGAGAATTTGTTTATTAAAATACAACATTAAGAGAGTAAAAAGGCAATACAGGAACCAGAAAAATATATCTCCATTATATATGTATGAAACAAAGGGCTTATATTCAGAAGATATAAAGAACTCCTACTAATCAAAAACAAAAAGGCAACCAAATGTAAAAATGGGCAAGAGACTCGAATTAGTATTTCACAAAAAAAAGAGATCCGTATGATCTGTAAGCATTGAAATGGCACTTAATTATCCAGCGAGGAAATGCAAATTAAAACTACAATGGGATTTTTTTTTTTTTTTTTTTTTTTTTTTTTTTTTTGAGACAGAGTCTCACTCTGTGGCCCAGGCTGGAGGCTCACTGCAAGCTCCGCCTCTCAAGTTCACGCCATTCTCCTGCCTCAGCCTCCTGAGTAGTTGTGACTGCAGGCGCCCACCACCACGCCTGGCTAATTTTTTGTATTTTTAGTAGAGATGGGGTTTCATCATGTTAGCCAGGATGGTCTCGATCTCCTGACCTCGTGATCCGCCCACCTCAGCCTCCCAAATGCTGGGATTACAGGTGTGAGCCACCGTGCCCGGCCACTACAATGAGATATTACCACACCTTCAGCCAAATCGGCTAAAATTAAAAGGAGTAACAATACAAAGTGTTGCTGACAATGTGGAAAAACAGGAACTCTCGTATTGCTGATGGGAGCATAACTTGATGCGGTTTTTTTGGCAAATTTATTTAGCCATATCAGCTGAAGTTGAATACATCTATACCTCCCTTAGGACTCAACAATTTCACCCCTGAGTTTGTAATCAACAGAAATGAATGCTATGTTCACCAAAAGTCATATATTACAAATGTTCAGGGCTATTTTCTTCATAATAATCCCAAACTGGAAATGATAAATATCCATTAACATATCCAAATAGTATTACAAATTTATACAATGAATAACTACATATTAATAAAAAATAATGCATCTGATGCATGCAAAAGGTTGGAGAATTTCACAGATACAATTTTAAGCCAAAAAAAAAAAACCTGATACAAAAGACTATGTGTGTTATTCTAATTATATGGAAGTCAAGAACTGGCAACACTGACCTATGACAATGGCAATCAGAATAGTGTTACTTTTTCGGGTGGTATTGACTAGGAAAGGGAAGGAAATATTCCCTATATCTCGGCAGTGGTTATGTGATATGTAATTGTCCGTTGTATGAATTCATATTACTAGGTATGTGGGGTTTTTTGATGCTACTAAAATTGGTTAAAATTTTTTTCTCATTGCGTGTTTCATGTCTATAAAAATAGTTTTTGTACATTGACTTTATATCCAGCAACTGGGTGAATCTACTTATGAATTCAAAGCGTTCATGTATGTATATCTATGAATCATGTTACCTATAATGACACATTAACATTTTTCTTTCCAATCGTTTGATATTTTATTTCTTTTAATTGCCTTATTGCACTGGCCAGAACTTCCACAGGACAATGCTGTACAGAAGAGGTGAAAGGACATAGTTGTCATAATCCTGAACTTGGGGGAGAAAGCACTTAATATTTCACCATTAAGAATGTGTTTTTTTCCTAAACACTTTATCATATTAAAAAAGCTCCCTTCTAGTCTAAGTTTACTGAGATTTTAAAAAATCATGTTTTAAATTATATATCAAATGCTTTTTCTGCCTTGTTGAATCATGGCTTTTTCTGTTAATGTGAAAAATGCTTATTTTTAATATTAAATCAACTTATCACTCTGCCATAATCCCCACTTAGTCATGATGTATTATATATACACACATACATGTATATATAATTTATTCATGTTTCATATTTGTATAGGATTGTTGTTCCCATGATCATGGGAAATATTTGTCTATAATTTTTCTTTCTTTTAATGTCTTTAAAGTATTATATCAGGGTCACTCTGGATTCATAACAGGAATTATGAAGTTATTCCTTCTATTTCCTGGAAGCATTTAAAATTGCTATTATTTTTTCTTTAAGTGTTTGAAAGCATTTGCTAGTGAAGCCATCCAGGTCAGGGAGTTTTCTTTAAGTTTTTAAATTATTGATTAAATTTCTTTAAGACATATAGAATTTCTTGTGTCAGTTCTGCTTCTGCTGTTGTGATTTTCAAATTGTCTGTTTGATCTAAATTTTTAAATTTAATTTGGCATAAGATAGCTCACAATCTCCTCCAATTATTTTAATATCCAGATGTTTCCCTTTTTGTTCCTGATGCTAATGCTCTCTCATTTTTTCTTGATCAATCTTGTTAGATTTATCAATTTTATTGATTTTTTTCAGAGACTTAAGTTTTGGATTTGCTGAGTTTTTTCCATTATATATTTTCTGTTTCATTCGTTTCCCCATATATCTTTTATTCTCACAATTAAGTGGTTTTTAATATATTCAGAGTTGTACAACCCTCACTGTAATCTAATTTTAGAACATTGTATCACCCCAAAGAGAAACTGCATACACATTAGCAGTCACTCCTCAATCTTGTTAACCTACTCTGTTCCCCCTCCAGCTCCTGGTGCCTGAAATCCACTATGTTTGCCTATTCTGGACATGCACATAAATGGAATCAGGCATACAGCCTTTGTGACTGGCTTCTTCCATGTAGCATAATGTTTTCAAGGGTCTTCAATGTTGTAGTCTGTGTCAGTAATTCATCCTTTTAAAATGCCAAATAAGGTTCCATTGTATATATACACAGATGCTCTTTGACTTACTATGGGGTCATGTCCTGATAAATCCATCATTAGTCAAAAATATCGTAAATCAAAAATGCATTTAATACCCTGATAATCCCATTGCAAGAGTTGAAAAATTGCTAAGTTGAATCATTGTAAGTCGGAGACCATCTATACTATATTTGTTTATTCATCTATTAGCTGATCAACAGGTTGTTTCCACTTTGTGGTTATCATGAAATAATACAGGTATGAACATTCACAAAAAGTTTCATGTGAATATATTTTCATCATTTCTCTTGGTGATATACCTAGGAGTTGGGATTAGTTAGGCATGTGCCATCTCTGTATTTTTTTGAGCAGCTGCAATACTCTTATCCGACGTGTCTTCACCATTTTACATCCCCACCAGCAAGGTATGAGGGTTCCAATTTCTCCCCATCTTCACCAACACTTGCTTTTGTAGATCTTTTTTATTTTAGCCATCCTAATGACTACAATGTGATATCTCATGGTTTTCAGTGGTATTTTTCTAAGGATAAATCGGTATTTCTCTAAGGACCAATCTTCTTTGGGGGAAATGTCTTTTCAAATCATCTGTCCATTTAAAAGTTTTTTTTGTTGTTGTTACTGGCTTTTTATATATACTGTATTCAAATTCCTTAATATAACTTGCAAATATTTTCCCCACTCTATGGGTTGTCACGTCACTTTCTTGAGGATGTCCTTTGACACACACAAGTTTTTAAGTTCATCTTTGTTGTCATTTGTCACTTGTATCTTATCTAAGAAACCATTGCCTAACCCAAGGTCATGATTAACTCCTTTGTTTTCTTCTAGGCATTTTATAGTTTCAGCTTTTATAATTAGATATATAATCAATCATTTTAAGTTACTTTTTGCAAATGGTGTGAGGTAGGGGTCCAAATTCATTCTTTTGTATATGGATATTCTTTTAGGATTTACTTCATCTTATTTTGGGTTTGTTATTGAGATAAAAGCTTAGGTTCCCAATTTTCAAATGTTTTACTTTTCTAATATATAGTATTTAATGCTATATATTTCCTTTATTTTTGCTATGTCATATTTTCATTAACACTCAGTAGAAAGTATGTTCTAATTCCCATTGCAATTTCTCTTTGACCCTTTGGTGTAATTCATTAGTGTGTCACTTAATTTCCAAGCTTTTGCGATTTTCTAGACTTATGTTATTGCCAGCATATAATCTAGTTTGGTAAGCAGCCCAAGTGCATATGGAAAGGAAATGTTCCCATGGCTGTTTAAATGATACCAAGTTAAGGTCAGCAATGGAAAGGAAATGTTCCCATGGCTGTTTAAATGATATCAAATTAAGGACAGCAATGATATCAAGTTAAGGTCCAGTCATGCTTGCCATGTGACAAGAGACAGCTTCAGAAAATTCTAGCCCCTGGCTGCTGACTGAAGCAGACAAGCTGTGCATTCCCACCTTGCCCCGTTTGGATTCCTGAGCAAAGAATTTGTACATTTAATCAAATGGTTGTTTTATGCCATGAAGTTTTGGGATGCTTTGTTATGTAACAATGGTAAGAGGACCATTCTATTTTGTAGGCTTGATGTTTATGAGACAATCTATGATTTTGTGTAATCCTTATGGGATTTGGGATTATTAAACCAGAGTTTTGAGAAACTAATTCTAGCATTCTATATTTTATACAGATTTGGAAGTAGCCAAGACTAGATCAAAATATTGACATTTGAAAGCTGTAAGTTTAGTAAGTAGTATCATATTCCTGAACAGAATGTCACCAAAAGTTATACACAGAATCTCATGCCTTTCCCTATGCTTAATTATATTGTAATTGTGTGTGTGTATGAAAGAAAACAAAACCCAAACAGAAATTCACACAGGAACTATAATATTGAAGGTAATGTTCAGTTCTGAAATGTAAAAGAGGATACTACATAATTATCTGCTTTACATGTGGAGGAAAAGAAGTATTAATGGCTACTGTGAATTTCAAATTGCTGGGCCACAAACCTGTCAGAATACAGCAAATCTCTCTCTCAAGTAAATGGGCTTCTGCATCTTTGCTCACTGGTCTAGACAGCTGCCATGTGGGTTCTCATACTTCTGGCTGGCTGAGTTAGCAGAGCTCTTAGGATAGCATAAGGCCTGGTCTCTTATTCGAGGTCCTGTATGACTTAGCCATATGTAGTACTCTGTGCTCTCAGGGTTACTGGGTAGAAACATTTAGAAGTACGTATTTGTTTATTTTGAGCCACAAACGTAAAATATGCAAGGGTACAGTTAAAGAAAAAGGTGTTTATTTAGGCCATCAACTAGGATCATAATAAATAACGCAATATACTAATGTACTAACAGATGTTCTCATGCATTTATCATGTTTATAAATATAGAAGCAAGCTGGCTTACAGGGCTGTTGGGACAAATTTGGAAAAGTGTATTTGGCAATTATACAGTAAAAATTAAATTAACAGTGTTGACTATCAGATTCTCATTTCTATCAGTTTTTAGAATACATCCCCTATACATCTGTGAATAAATGGTAATGGTTTCGTAGAGTTTCTACTTTTTGTGAACATGCCAGAGTTAAGTCAATTGTCAAAGGATCTAGGTTGACAATGTGTTATTTGTCAATATTTCTAATGAAAAACAGATCTTAGAAAAATGAACTCTTCTGCATTTCAGTGTAGAGGCTGATATATTACAAGCCAGAATCATTCAAACAATAAAAAAATGTGCCTCAATGAAATAAAACCCAAAAGTAGAAGTTTATAAATAGTAAGTCTGATACTCAATATACAAATGCTGTAGTATTGCATTTGTAATTTGGTAAGTAAATGACCAAGTATCTGAATGCAAAAGTGATGAACTTTGATTAAAGCTTAATTTTGCTAGTAGATTTCACACAAAGGGTTAAAATAGGATAATCTTTAACATAAAGCTTTAGGACAAATAATTTAAACATAAACACTGAAAATGTGTTTTTAATTGTTATTTACAGTTAATCAATGATACCAGTGTTTAGCTTAATCCAGCCAACTGCCAGTCTTGACTCCCTCTTTCAACATCTGTTATTAAGATCTTCCTTATAAATACTTAGGCAAATTAATTGAGTGAAGGAGAGCGGTCTGTGGTCCAGAGTAACTCAATGTATGGCCATTTGGTTTGCAGACAGCGTTTAATAGGAGTGTCATCTGTCTGTAGCATGGGATCTTCAAAACCCATCACAACTGCAGTCCCTTCTACGTACATGACCTGTTGAACAAAATAAAGCCACCAAGGTCAATCAACAGTCTTAGCAAATTCTTCTGTGGAATGAAAACAATTTTTAGAGGCTAGCAAATAAGGTATTACATAGTTTCAAATGAAACTTTACATGTAATTTTATTTTGCTAGAAATGAGCAGGAATATCTGCTTACTGATTAATGTGAAAGTAAATTTGTAAACGATATTTAATTGCTAGCTGGCCAGGTGATTTTTAAAAATTCAAGATCATGTGAATCCTAAAACACATAGACTGTTTCTAAGAAAAAAAATATTCTTCAACGGATCTATACCATTGGAAAGAAATGCTTAATTATCATATTTACATATAATTTATACAGGTCCTACTGCTTTAATACTGAGGTTCTCAGATGCTCATGCTGCCTCATGAAATGGAGGGCTATAAAAGGAATATAGCTATTATGTTCTGAGGAACATGTTTCTCCTTCTAATTTAAGTATTGGTTTTCTAGAGCTGAAACCAATTTGAATGTTTGTCATCAAAATTTGCTATTATGGTATTAAATATTCCTGAAATGCAATTCATGAGTGCATTCTGTACAGCATGAAAAATCATGGAGAAAAAAATTAAAAAGGATGTCAGGACAGAAAGAAAAAAGTAAAAGAGAGGTTGAAAGATCAAACTAACCAGATACTGTATATGCAGTGGCAATGATCACAGAAATATATACTGGCAGGTGAATAGCAAGAAAAAATTTTTATTCTGATTAATTTACAATGAAACATACTTAAAGTATTTTGGACATAACATATCAACAAAAACCCTAACTAACTCATGACCAAGGGCTCACTGTGGACATTAAGGCACTCCTTGGTGGTCAATTTCTTTTTTGTACCAACAGAAATTCTGATGCTATATAATTTAAAAGAAACAGATATAGACTGTCTTCTTCCAAAGCATATAAAATTATTTTTACACATTTGCTGGCTGATACACGAGTGTAATTATGTTCTTCCAAAATAAAAGCCATAAGTTATTTAAGGAGCCAAAAGCAACAACTTTATTATCCTTAAATGGTAGTTGCCTCTAGAACACATTAAATACAGGAATAGAATATATTATCAGATCAGATAATCTTGTGTCATGAATCTACTCATTCCTAAGAAAGTGCTAAAGATACATTGTAATGTGAAATACATTTTTTGGCATCTTTATTTTAGTTAATATATTAGTTTCTAGTGTTGAAATAAATTGACATTGAAACTACAACTCGAGCTTTTCAGTCCCCAAAGCAAAACTGCCTTTTCTGAAAAGTTATACACAAAGAATATAATTCAAGTTATTAAGTTAAATACAACTGGCCCTATTTTTCACAAAGAACTTCACGTGCTCATGTCATTAGAGCAGAAATGCTTGGGCAAGGTACCATGACCCACCTCCATGGCCTCAATCAGGCTCGGATGCCTGGTGGCTCAGACTCCATCTCACTTTGCCAGCATTCTCCTTTTGTCTGTTTCCTTTCTAAAAGGACCTTGCTATGCAGCTTCTAATTTTAGCTCCTGATTAACTTCAAAACATACTTCTGTGACTTAATGACATCCCTATTTTGCTTTATAGCTGTTGTATATTACCGTCATTTTAAGAGTTCATCCTATTTGTTTTCTTATCTTTTTGTTGATGTGTCAGAAGCTTGTCACAAGCATGATTTGAAAACTTACACTGTATACAGGTAGAGTGGCCAAGCAGACCACGGACAGGATTGGGAATCAGGAACTCAGTTCCAATCCCTGCTCTGCCAATGACCTGCTGTGTGACCCAGGGTGAGTCACTCAATCTCCCTGTCTCAGATGCCTCATCTGTAAAAATATGGATAATATTTGACCTATCTTGCAGGGATTGTGTAGGTGAATAACTAGTGATTATAAAGTACCTCCTATTACAAAGCTGTGCAAACATCAAACTCTAGATGAAGCAGTCATTTGCACATTAGAAAACAGTATCCAAGTTTTCTTGACAATGTATATTCTTTGTGTGTGTGTGTATATACATATCTGTATCTTTGGACCTGATAAAAACATCTGATTTATATTTTGTTGTAAAGATAACAGTAAATTTTAGTCTTTTATATTTGGTCTAATTAAAATTATGTACTTAATTTACACTATCTGTTTTCTGTAACCTTCCACAACTTAGATACATGAAGTCAGCATGGGCAGATCAAATTAAAAAGGAATGTTAGACCTTATTCCTTTAATATTAGCTGTAACTAATATATATATATACTATAACTAGTATCTACTGTAACTGATACTTGAATAAACGCAAAGATAATAGACACTCAAAAAGGGGAAATCGATGCAACTGAACTCTGGCTTTAAGCCACACTGAGTACACTCGGCAGTGAATCACCTATGTGCTTCATCAACGTTAGCAAAGGAAAGCTGCAAAGCATCATGGTTAGGAGCATGGGCTCTGAGCTGGACTAAGTTTCACTCCCAGCTCTGTCATTTCCTGGATGCTTGACCTTAAAATGGGGATATACAGACAACACTTACTTCATAAGGTGCTGTGCAACTTAAGCAAAGTAGTTAATACAATTTCGGGTAAATGCTCAATAAATGCTGGCTACGAAGGTTATTTATTTAAAAATATTTTTTCCAGTAAAAAATCTCACTGTTACCTCTTTCTTCCTTTAAATGGATCAGTAACAACTTTCACTGGACTAACTACAATGTTGATTTAGAAACACGCTACACTGCCAAGGGTAACAATCTGTATGGGGGTGTATTTACTCATGGTGAAGCTACTGCTCTGAAGTCCAATGTCAATTTCCAATGCAGACTAACATACACTGGTCAAATCCAAAGATGACTGATTCTAAAATGTGTCCTCATAGTAAAGAGACTCCTGGAATAATCTTAGGTAGCAAGTGTATGGGAATCGAACATTGTTATATACTCACATACTTATTTCATCAACCCAGTTGAAGACCGACGACTATGTGAATTATCATACCTTTTCATTATAATTTGACTGCTTCAATCCATTGTAGTGGTAGACAGTAAAAGATTCTGGACCACTGGAGCCCTATTATAAATAAAGGACTATTAAAACTTTATATTTATATCAGGCAATTTCTAATCAACTGAAAGTACAATGCATGTTTCTCAAATCCTTATCCTTTGACTGGGGACTCATTTGACAAAAGAAGGAACTTAGGTTTATGGAGTTATAACTACCAGAAAGCCCTGAAGCTGAAAGCGTTGCCTCTGAAGAAGATGCTGGAAAGTAGGGAAGGTTGATTTCCATTATAAGCTCTTCCGCACTAACTTATGTTTTTAATTATGCTTGTATCACTATAACTTTTTTCAAAAGACAAGCTTCTAAAACATTTCCTAAAGTATATCTCTTTTTCTATGTAAATAATTTGTTCCTTTCAATGAATTGAGAAAAGCAGTAGCATCACTTTTACTCAGACTAAATACACTTCCAGTATGCACCAATACTTCCAGTTTGGCCCACAATATTGAATTAGTGGTTTCTTTTCCAAAAAAATGCAATATTTGAATATTGTCAACCATTAATTAGTGAAAAGAGCACTGTGAGAAATGAAAACATACTTATAATGCTTAGGGCGATTTCAGTAATATTCAATAAAAAAAGAATATCCTATATATCACTAACAGAGTAAGCTTGTAGAAAAATGGGTCGTGGTATTCCCACTATCTTAACCTTGCTTTTTAATTAGCTAACGACCACGTTCAACCCTCTTAACCTGGCATTCAAGGCTGTAATGACCTGTAATGACAGGCCTGGCTCCCAGTGAGTTCCCTCAGGGCCTCCGGCTGAGTCTGCCTGGATTGATCCCCCTTGTCTTCCTGGCCATATCCGATGGATACAAGCAGGCACGTGGCCCTCCTTAGAATTTTTTCCAACTGGAATTAAGGGAACACAGCTGCTGGCAACTGGAGCTTCAGCTCCTACAGAAAGATAGGCTGTGACAATGTAGCCACTTTGGGGGGGGCGGGGAAGGGAATGGGAGGTGGAGACCTCCCGGTGCTGTTCAAGGACTCCAGGAGCACCTTCCCAGTGCTTGCTTCTTCAATTCACTTGAGCTACTCCTTCCCCTTCATGTATTTCCCCCCCACTGAAGCCAATTTAGGCTGAGGTTCCGTGACCCTGCAATCATGAGTCTTAAAATCCTACAGGGCTTAATCTACCTTTTTAGTCTTATCTCCAACTACTCACCTTTCTGTATTCTGTTTTGGACAAGCATGACTCATTTCACCATGAAAAGACCTTTTGTTGGCCTTTTGCACATTCATGATTTTTTTTTTACTCTTCTCTAAAATGCCCTCCTCTCCTTCCTTTTTCCAGACCTGGTTTAAATCTTACTTTTTCTGTACAGTTTTTCCTGAACACACTAGTTAGTTTTTATACTACACTGGAACTTAACCTTTATCATAACAATTGTCTAAGTAATTTGAGAATGAATCATATAGTACTACTTTGTATCATCTCTTCTATTATTTTGAAAGACTGTTTAATGTTTCATGTCTTACATTCCCAACTAAAGCCTAAAATTTTTTTGTATCCCACTCAAAATGCCTTACAGAAAACAGAAAAATCAATTTGATCGGTTCCTTAATTACAGGAGTCAATGCAATTAGTTACATAATTTGACTCTTGACTATCAGAGTTAAATTATTTAAACTTAAAAAATAACCATTTTCCTGTAACTGAATATAATTTATATTCTCTATTTCCAGTAATTAACTGGCATAAAATACAGAAATACCAACAAAAGGTAGTGTAGCCCAGTGGTAAAGTGCACAGACTTTGTGGTTAGACAGACTATATTGGATTCCTGAATCAGCTACTAAAATACCTAGTGTAAGACCTTAAACAATTGTCTTAAGTTCTCTAATCCTCAATTTCCTCATTGTCAAAATGGGGAAAATAACAGCATGGTGTTTAGAAGGCACACAGTGCCTGATGGAGAGTATGTGCCTGGGAAATGGGAGCTGCTTCTGCTATTCTTATTTAAACGAATGGCCTTGAAAAGCTTATAAATATTACCACTTTTTTCTTCCTACATCAGCCTCTACATCATAGCAAATAAATGTTCTTCCATAGGACCTACGTGAAGTATTATAAAGATTACTGACATTAAATATTTTCCTGGCTGTCCTTGTCACTCCAGTTTTACAACTTCATTTATTTGTGGCTGATTAAATAAATGTTTACTGGGCTAGGTGAGGTGGCTCATGCCTGTAATCCCAGCACTTTGGAAGGCCAGGATGGGTGGAACACCTGAGGTCAGGAGTTTGAGACCAGCCTGACTAACAAGGTGAAACCCCATCTCTACTAAAGATACAAAAATTAACCAGGCCACCATGTGTAGTCCCAGCTACGCAGGAGGCTGAGGCAGGAGAATTGCTTGGACCAGGGAGGCGGAGGTTGCAGTGAGCTGAGATCGTGCCACTGCACTCCAGCCTGGGTAAAGGAGCGAAACTCCGTCTTAAATAAATAGTTTACGGAATGATCACTATATTCATCTGTTAGGGACAAGGCAGTATGTGACTAATTGCAAAAGGAGTGTTGAGTCACTATGCATTTTGTGGCTACAGGGGAAAGGGGACATCAGTGGTATGTAGGGCATGATCAGAAAAGATCTATGACACAGACGGCGTCTGAGCTGCTATAGGATAGGAATAGATTGGAATAGGTAGGACTGTGACAGGTCTTCCTCTAAAGCAGCTGTTCTCTAACTTGGGCCTCCAGATCACTTGCAGGGCTTGTTAGACCACATTGCTGCACCCACCCTTAAAGTCTCTGCTTCAGGGAGAAACCTGAGAATTTGCATTTCTAACAAGCTCTTGGAGATCATACTGAGAACTCACTGCTCTAAAGGTAACCAAGAGCAGGATCACATGCTCGTGGGAGGGAAACAGCATGAACTATACAGACACAATGAGACAAACCAGGCCCAGGTGGAGAGTGTCTTCAGAATAGCAGGCAACAAGCAAACAAACAGTGAGAGAGGAACACAGAGGGAACAAACAGTACAACCAAATGGAAATGTCTGTTACAGGCGAAAGAGAAGGGACTAGAACCCTCTTATTACCTAAAAAATTACTACAAGTAACTGTCTCACTTTACATTTCTCACTTTTCAAAATCTTCCCCAAATTAACAGGAATATTCTTTTTATTATAACTAAGAATCAATATTTCTATCAAAGATTCCGATAGCAGCCTTGAAATAAAATTAATACTGTCTCAAAGTTCAAAATGCTATAATGTATTATTAATCCACATATCTAGAACATCAGATTCCAATAAAAAATCTAGCAGTCAGAATGTGAACAAAGAGGATACCACACTGAAGGGTCTAATGTCGGAAAATAAAATCTAATTTTTCACGAAGCCTTTACCAAAGTTTTAAAAAGTCCAGTAGTCTACCTTGTCTACACTGTGATATCCTCAGTTACTTTTTGAATCTTACCTCTTAACAATTTTGAGTTTAACAATCTTTCTTAACAACTACATCCTGAATTTTAGTAGTTATATTTTGAAATTTTCCCTCTAGCTTTTAAATTTTTTCTATTTGTCAATATCTCTAATAATAGCAGTAAAATAGAAATTGGAATGTCTATTGCAAAATGAACTTCAGTGCAAACTATACTGATAGCTGATAAAATGACCATGATATCTATTATCTAGATAAGTAATTTGATTTAGTGGTAAAATGCTTCACTTAGAGAACAAAGACAGAAAGATAGGTATTGGATATAGAACTGGCTTGCCAATGACGCAAATGTAACTCAAAAACATTAAGGTTGGCACAGATGCCTCTGCTATTCCAGGTCACTGAGCTCCTATCGAAGCCCAGTGGAAGACACGTCCCAATGGGAAACAGCCCAGACCCACTTAGGTTTTAATTCTCCAGGAGCTTAGCTTCACTAGCTAGGGGCTTCTACTACCCACAGCCACCTTGACCTCTTCTCACAGTATTTAAGTTTCCTGAGAGAAGGAAAGTGGGGGTGGGAGTGGAGAAAGAATCTTTCTCTTTTTACTCCTCAAACTTCCGAACTGTTCTCTCCGTATCATTACGTGTATAAACTGGTTTCTGCATCATCTTCTGCTACCCTCCCCATCAAGGCACTGCGTTACCGTATTCGAACACACATTCCCTCTGTCTGGGAAGGTTTCCATGTAATGGTGTTTTCTCAGTCTCTTATCTGCACGTTAGGACATTGTACACAAAGAGAAAATGCTGCAAACAATCACAGGTAATCATCCCAACAGAATAACAATAAATATATTTCCTCAACTATGTTACCTGATCAGGAAAAAATTCTTGAAGAAATGGGCCCAATAATATGATTCCTAATCCTTCTGGATCTAATTTATTCTTCATGAGATTTATACTACAGGGAGAAAAAAGAAAAACAGTGGATACCAGAGGAAAAAAAATAGCTGCTTTTCTTTCATGATTAAATTAATGTTACTACAACACATTCAGCTGCCAAAAGTACTAAGAGCTGTTCTTTTTAGAACCTTAATGACAAATACACAGGAATGACATCTAATTTGCCAAAACTTGGTTATTTTTAAAATAGAGTAATCTGTTACTATTTAAAATTTAAATTGTGACGACTTGGGAATATTGTTCCTTATTAGGTAATTTAAAAACCAAGGCTTATAAACTCAAGCTTGTAACTTCCCAAAGGCAAATTCTCTTTGCTTCATAGGTATGCCTGAATTTAACAAATGAGGCATTTAAGTAACAAAATGTTTATTTTAAGCCCAAGGAGAAAAAGAAACAGGGTCAAAAGGCAGTGGCACATCAGATAATAGAAAACATCTCTTAAAAAGCTCACTTTTAAAAACTAAATGAGATAGCAGCTTAAAATTCATAGACAATGTAATTTGAAGGTTAAAGAGCTACATTAATTCTCAAAAAGGGCTAATGCGTCATGAATGACAGTGGGTGATATATGCTGTATCGGTCCAGCAGCAGCCTAAAGTGCGTACCAGCCCTTACAATGTAGGTGTACCAAGGCTGGTGACAGGTGGTGTTATGTGTGACTAGAAAGAAGGCAGAAAAAGGCAGACTGCAGTTTAATGGGTTTAAAAATGAAAATAGTCTTCAGAAAAGTTTTATTTTCCATGCTATCTCAAACTATAAAGGTCAAGTTAAATCTACCTTACTACACAACATGCAGTGTTGTGTTTGGGGATTTCAGGTGGTTCTAGTCAACCACCTTCCTCAGGGGCAACTTCTCTCCTTTGAGTTTGCCTTTTCCATCTGGGTCAGTTACCAGGTGTGCCTTTCACAAAAGGAGTTAAAGCTATTCTTGTGAGGGTAAGCTATGTTTTAAGGTTTATGAAAGCTGCATCTGCACTGACATAGCCGTCTCTCCCGCAAACACCTATGGTCAGGCTGCCTCACCGTCCTGCTACCTGACATGTAGTATTGGCCCTGTGAGATGCTTTTGTGGGCCTGTGGCTATCATTCTTGTACAGCATACTGTACAAAGGATATGGCATTTTAATGAGTCTGAGTAAGGCCAGGAGGTTATGATGAAACAAATGAAGCCAGGGTCATATTATATTAAATCCTTAGGATGGCCCAGTTATTTTATGGGCCATCCTGTATTATAATTGTAACTAGGCCAAAGTCGAGTGAATACTTCAGTCCAATCTTTCAGCTACTTCAAGAAAAACAACCTGATTGGATCAATTGTACTAACTTTATGATTCAAGGTACGTTTTCCATCTGATAAAACAAGGAAAATTAGGTAGATGATATATAGCTAAGATGATATATAAGAATTTGGAAAAAAAACTTTTTCTTCTTTCTCTTCGTTGTCTTAGGCTGGTCAGTAACAAAAATTACTCGAGCTAACTCACTTTTGTAAATTAGAGCAGTGTAAACAACATGGTCTCTACCTGGAAGTCAAGTTAGAAGAAGTACAGTAATTACTATCATACTATTTGTTGGACTAGTTCAATACTCTGAATTTCTCTTTAAATTGAAAACAATTATTCATTTATTAATTTTCTAACTATTGAGAATGGATGAAATCACAGCTCTAGTAAGATTGAGACAGATTAATTCAGATGTGGCTAGTTTATAAATGTTTATATGTATTGCATACTTTCAAAGAAAGTATGACTGAACTCATCTAAAAACAGAACGGGACCAAATTCTAAAAACGGTGTCTACCAATGTTTGATAAGCTTAAGTTTTTTCATTCTTAGAAAAACTTGCAGAAGGAAAAACTATGCTGAAAAAAGGAGTACAGATCCTATCTTAACTTTTATTCCCATATTTGATCAATATATGTATCCACTTAACAAGAGTTATTTTTTCATGGATAATAACTAAAGATCTTAATCTACAGAGGAAGTTGTAGATGTAACAATGTATAAAACATAACAGCGAGAATGAAGACAATGACAGGATCCTAAGAAAATACTGAAAAACGATATGCCATAATATATTGCAGCCATCCCTAAAAGTTTCAGGTCAGTTAATTTAATCATTTAGAAATGTTAGATATCTTTGATCATCTTTATTTAAGAGGGAAAGTCAGAGGCCTGCTGGTTATTTAAGCAGCGCAACTAGCACTATCTACACAGAACCGTCATTACTTTACTGAAGATACTAAAGTCACATAAAATTTTAAGACGTGGGGAAGTGTTTGCAGAGAAAAAACTTTTTAAAGTTTATAGGAAGATAGTTTTGGCATTTTTTAAAAAGCAGGACAGTAACTGCTGGGTGGGAAAGGAAACTCAATTTAAGTATGTCAAGTCTGCTATAATATTGGATTAGTTCGATTTCTTTCTAAATCTTTGCTTTACATAGATTGCTATGCTTCATATATGCAGATATAGATTTTTAAAAAGGCAAAAAATGTACAATATGTCTTAAACTTAATCGAATCTTTTTGAGTTGGCTAAATAACACTTCCTATTTAGCTTACTATTCAGGATCTGAAACAAGGTCCAATGCTTTCATCACATCTTCCAGAAGTGAATCGGGTATGAATCCATTATCTAGGGGGGGAGAAATCAGAAACAATTTGAAATAAGAATTTACTTCAAGAAATGCTATTACTGCTGATCAGATTCCAGGAAAAAAAAAATCGCATAAAAAATACAAAGAGTTAAGGAATAGTATGTTAAGTTTACTTTAGGCATAGTGCCTATTGTTATTAGAGACTCTCTTCTATTTGTTTTCTTGGAAACATTGGCAAATACTTTTTTGTAACTTGAGAACTCTGACGAAAGCTTAAAGTCAAATTACTTCATCTTTAAACAGTGTTACAGCATTAAGTGGGTAAAATATTTTTCTACTTAAAATCTTAGGTATATCTTTCAATAAAGTAAACCTTTACATTCCCATTTAACAATTCAATTAAAATAATTCTTTACCAACAAATTCCTTTTGTCACAATGTTATTTAGTTTCTTGAAGGAATTTTAGTGATCCACTGATATTTAGACAACTGACGGATTAACAGCAAAGGTATTCTAAAACAGACTTGGCGATTTAAATAAAAGCTGTAGATTTAAAAAAAAACAAACAAACCCTGAAATGAAGAGTGAAACTAATGCTGATGATGACTACTTTATGGAAAATGGTCCAAACTCTGATGATGCAACAGACCATGACACACACAAAGTCCTTGTGGGGTAGTTTGAAATGAGAGTGGTTTTAAACAAGTAAGTTGTTTATTCCTTAAATGTACAGTGCCCAATTTTCCCTGTCCATTTACTCATTCCTGAAGATTGTCTCAGCTTTAAATCAGCTTCCAATGTCCTTCAGGGATTAGATGATTAAAAAAAAAAAAATCTTGTCATGGAGAACAAGATGTCCAAAAGCCCTGCTCCTATAATCAAACTACAGAATAAAGTGTGCAGTTGCTCTTTCAGGATGTGGAATTGTACACTATCTCTATCAGAAAGGAATGAAGTTATGATTGTAAAAAGGTCTTTTCTAAAACCTCATAAGGAGCTGTTTATCCATTTGAAGACAGATTGGCCTTGACTAGAAGGTTATGAGTCACCTAGGATAATTAAAAATGTGAAATTTTTTAAGTGAAGGGTTAGAGTAATTCCAGTTTGTTAAGTTACCAATAATTTGAGGTATTGAGAATAAAGAAGACCTTGGTTGAAGGGACTTGTAAAAACATTCAAGCTCTGTGGGCTTAGCTTTGATGAGTCTGATCACTAATTTTGCTTAAGTCATAGCTAAAGGCTCAGCATCTCCAAATGGGAAACAGGCTTATGTGGCCACCAGCAGACAGGAACAATTAGGTTTCTGTGTTTATAGGCCATATCCATTTGATATTACAGGTGGAGTCTCCCTTATCCAAAATGCCTGGGTCTAGAAATGTTTTAGATTTCAAATTTCTTCTGGTTTACGAATATGTGCAAATATACAATGGTTGAACATCCCTAATCTGGTCCCAAATCTGAAACGCGCCACAGTGTCCTATTGGCACTCAAAATTTTGGAGGATCAAACTTTCGGGTTAGGGATGCTCAATCTGTACAATGTTCTTCAGGAGCACCGACAGCATGTACTTTGTCATGGCTGGCAGCCTTTCCACAGAAACCATAACCTGCAACTCAGTTCCCACCCCAAGAAAGAGCTAATTGGCAAATGACAACAAAAACAACAATGTGACCTTCTTAATAACATGCTTATATATGATTAACCTCAAGCTTAAACATCTTTAAGGTAGCTATGAGATTTACAACTCATAATCACAGATATTCTGAAGTGTAACCATAACTGTACCCAGTCAGTAATTCTACATTTTGTACACGTAGTATTTTAAAACTAAAGATGTAATAGAATTTTCTCAAAAATTCAAAGACTTTTAATATACTCAAGATTAGATTTCAAAATTATTTTCCTTTGTAGAAGACTTACTTTGACATGTTAACCATACCTACAAAAAATTCTTTAGAAAAAGACTAGAACCGTTAAGTGTAAAAACAGATGAAACCTAGGTCATCTGACATTTCACCAACTGACTCTAGAGAATAAGGAAACAGAGGCACAAAGATGAAAAGACAACCTGAAAGTCAACAGCAAAGGAAATCTCAGAGAACACCATTTGATTAGTCAAGCAGATCTATGAAGAACTAAAAGAAAAAAACAGAACTTGCATGCATTAGTAAATTAACTACGTAGATATCAACACAAAAGAATGGGGACTATGAGGCAGGGCAAGCAAAAGAGGGCGGAGCAGCCAGGATGGGAAACGGCTAGCGCGTACATACTGTAATGCTGTTGGATTGTGGCTGAAAGGAGGAAAAAAGTTTTTGGTTTAAAATTTTTAAAGATTTTTACCAGTTGAATATCCAGATTGCTAAAAGTGTCAAGTCCTTAGAGATTGTGGGAAGGAGTAACTCAATGCAAAAGAGTGCTGATGAAGGACAGTGAAAGTGAGGCATGTAATTTCCTGGATAAGATAACTATTTCATAACTGGGAGGAAACCTGAGTTGGGCTTTCGAAGGAAATATAAAACAATCAGGATTTCTGTTCTGAAAGATTAAGAAATAAACAGGAGAGCCCAGCAGGTCTCAATTTTAACAGAGATACTAGCTAAACTGGATGCTGCAGGAAAAGAAGGCAAATGTTAGATACTCAAAACTAACACAATAGCTGGAAAAAGGTTTCTCAGAGTTTTGCAACAAACAGCTTATAAGGAAACTGTGAAGCCCAGCGTACCTGAGACTAACATTTTCCATACACTGTGGGAGAGGGAGACTACAGTTTCTTGGGAATTAAAAAAAAAAATAGAATTTAATGTCATTTTAGTCAAATATTAAGTGATTTTATTTTAAATATTGTATTATATTTATGTAGCAATACACCATTAAAGCCTTAGTATTTATTAAATTATAGATCTATATTCCTATTGAAAAAGGAAGTGACCTTTTCCCCAAGGCCAAGTCACACACCAGAGCTGGGCTCTTCCGGACCTCTTTGGCATTACTTCTGGCTCCCCAGTGGGCAATGAGTTCTGGAGGGCAGGGAGTCCAGATCCCCAGGGCCTAGCACAGTGGTTGACTCATAGCTGCTCATTAACATTTGTTACTTTTAATGATACAAGCTCATAAATAAGTAGCTCATTTATAGCTTGTACTGCAAATTCACTTTTATTATGGGACGGAAAAGGTACAAAATATGGTGTCACTATACAGAAAACTGTTAGCTGGGGCTGCCTGACAGAAACAGTGACAGGAGTGCAGGAAGGCCACAGCAAGGGCACAGGGAGGAGCATTTATTTAAAAGGAACAGAAAAGACAAGGCAATTCTAGAGGATGTCTAGGGAGTGGTGTATATTAAGTTCTATCTACAATAGTCCAATTATTCTTAAAGATTAAAAAAATGCAGTACACTGAAATCAGACAAAATATGGCTGTCAACATATTTTAGCAACTTAACAACAACAGCATCAGATTTAAAGGGATCTTTTAAAAGAAATGGTGTTGCTTCCTGACAAGTAATTGTACAAGGGGGTGGGGCTAAAGGAGAAAGAAGAAAACAAAATTCATTATGTATAATGTGAAAACCTGTGATTAGCAGTTCAAACACTACCTATGTAGACCTTGATGTCTTTGGAGATTATGGAATAAGCTCTGTGCCACACATTTTTTAAAAACCACACCATGGTTAATGTATTGAGTACCGACTAATCATATAAAGTTACTATTAAGTCCGTTTTACAGATGAAAAACTGAGGTAGGAACTTGTCCAACATCAACAGCTAGTAAGGAGTAACAGAGATGGAGCCATTTTCCTGGTATCCAGAGGCACTAGAGAATTCTTGTTGTCCAGTATCTTTCTTTGATCATATTAATATATCTTTATCCTTATCATTTTACAAAAATTCCTATAAAACATGTACCTGAATACGAAGCACATATCCAAACATTTTCTTCCACAAAAAAGACACACAAAAATAAATACTGTGGACTTTCTCCGAAGCTCATGTGCAACACTTCGAATAGGCCTGATAACTGCTTCTCTTTAAGCTGAGTGCCTATGCTCGTCTCGCCTTTCTGAATTTGAGATTAAACTGAGCCAATTATCTAGAGGTGATACATCAAGGTCCCGCAGAAAGTACAATTTTGCTAGTATTCAAATGAGAAATTAACAGTTAAAAACTATATTTTTGACCTTGTTTGATAAGTATGTTTGATATCAAAATAAGTATTGGGCTCCTAAGATCCTCAAGATTCTGAAACAGGCAGAAATTCCTCAACTAGAAATGAGAATATGAAATCCTTACTCCATTAAATTAACAGTCCAAAGTAAGCTTAAATTTAGAAAGGCTAAAAAGTACCTCTTTGTGACTTTGGCCTTTGAGAAAGATACTGGTAGTAGAGAGAAGGGGAAAGACTGCTGAAACACTTAAAATCTAGTCTTGGTTCTCACATTTAGGTATGTGGCTCTGGAGAAGTGACTCAAACCATCACAAGGTTGTTCTCCAAAGAACAAAAACAAGGATGATGATCCCTGCCTATCTCCTAGGTGTGTGGCAAGGTTTTAATGAGGTCATGGAGGTAAAGTGCTTTAGAAATTGTAACATTCCACGCAAATGCCACACATCATTCTTAGATAGATCCCCAATTTCATACCAGGTTCTATGTTCCAAATGATCAGTACTAAATCACTTGTTTAGGCTATGGAAGATGTGGTCTCATAGAGGCAATGCTATAAATTTGGCCTGTACACTTCTATTTAATTAGGAATATACCCACAGCACAGTGTTAACAGCATGACTACAAATCCACCTACCTGTCAGATACCTGGGTTTAGCAACCAGGGTGGGAGCTAAAAGTGAGATAAAGATATAGAAATATTCCTGGGTACCTTCAGTGTCCTTCTAGGTCAGTTATTCTACAAGCATTCTGAGGAGGGTGATGCAGGATAACTGTCCCTATACCAGCCTCTGCTAAATGGAAACTGTATCTAAATGCTTGTAAGAACTTTTTGCGTACTAAGTGTTCTGAGAAAGCATGATTTGCTTACATCCTGAAACAAAAGCATATCATTTGGGGAAAGAAAATTAAATTAGCAGATTAGTTTGTAAGTGATTGAAAAGAATAAAAACTGAAAAATTAATCTACTTTTAATCCTTCTTCTTAGAGCTGACTATTCACATAGCTAAACCATGAACAGTGTGATATTTAGACGAAAAGTGGATTTTATCTTCTTCCTAAGTCATATATAGAGGCATACTTTCTAAGCTATCTGAATAAATTTTGCTTGCTTTAATAATTCAGTTTATAGCCATGATAAGCTGTCATACATAACTCTGTAGATTAAAACCATTTAATAATTTTCTTTGTCTAGTAGAAATACAACAAATTTATTTTCATATGCATCTCTCACAACTCAGTTCTAAAAAATTGCACTGATTATAAATTATGTTTTAGTATTGGTAATATGAGAATTTCTCATTTTCCTTGGTACACTGTAAAAGAAAATAAATAGCACAAGCCTGCTACCTCATTAGTGATTACTAAAAGCAAACAAAGCTACTACTTATGACAACTGTCTCCTACTTTAACAACCTTAACTTCAGTATCTTTGCAGCATTGATGAAATTTTTTTAGCCTTACAACATCAGCCTTCTAAAGTTTAGGGCTCCTGTGTCTGCTCTGAAGGCATTTTTTCATGCCTTTATTCTTTAATAGTTATTATCTCCTAAGATTTTCTGATCCTCTCCTTGTATGTTTCTTTTCTCAAGAAACTCATTCACTCCCAGTTTCAACTGTGGTTCCAAAATCTTCACTAGTAAAACAAAACAAAACACATAATGATTACATGAAAGCCATGTGTTTGGTTTCGGAATGTTCGTAGTTATACTGGGTTAAGAATATGACTATTACCTTGGACAATCGCTTGTACCACTGGGCAAAGTGCTTTCCACATTATTCATTTAATATTCATAATACCTCTAAGAACTAAGTACAGTTGTTCTAAGACTGATACCTAAGAAAATAGTAGGCCTAAGAGTAACTAGCCTAAAGTTATCTGCTAGTAAGTGGTAAGAGAAGATACATTCTTAGAATTTGCATGACATGGATTTTCAGAGAGGAAAAGAGAAGATCACTAAGTGTAAAAAGTTTCAAGATAGAAGAACGTAAAGATAACTGAATCCATTCAGGTGTCTACAAGGACTTCACTGATCCAGCAACTTCCATTTCTACATGGTACTTTGTAAGGGAACTTTCAAGTGTGACAACTTAGTTTTGAAGCTATACTTGAAAGGTCAGTGAGTTAGCTATAATAAAGTCATAACTCTTACCTAAATATGTAAACACAAAAGTGATCAAAAACAACCTCAGTGACAATGACTCAGCAGACATTTTAATGATATATATGTGAACTTCTAAAAACTATACTTTGTTAGGTAGAATAGCTAAGCATAGGCTCCAAAGTGAATGATTCAGATGATCTTCCTCTGCTTCTTTATCCTGGGAGGTCAATTATACAGAAATATCCTGGAAGATCTGTTTATTTAATATTCATTTGGATAAGTAAAGAAGAAAATGACTTACTTTTCAAACAGTTTGTTCAAAAGGTGGTATTTTTCCCTGTTTGGGGTCAAGATTAATCAGAGGTCAACTATACCTTCAGTACTCCAAGAAACACAGAAACCCAACTCAACAAGGACTTGTGTGCCATTTCATTTGTTCCCATTTTCACTATTTTCCTTTTAAAATGTTCAAGAAACACAACTTACTTTTCATTAAATAATCCATTGTATCTTTTGAATAAAATCAGGTCGCTATCAATGTATTTCAAACATATGAAGACATAAAACACAGAGATGATGTTAATAAAATCTTTTACCTTCTGGGTCGTAGGTTTGAAAAACTCTTCTGGCTTGTTCTGAAGGAGCTTCAGGGGCAACTAAAGCCATATCCTGAAAAGATAAGAAGCATGTTGTCAACCAGCTACGGTATTATGACATTAAGAAGAAAACAGATACTAGGGTAGGCAGACATAATGACATTGGAGTCAGAAGACTTTGAGTTACATTTGCATCACAGATGTGTAACGAGATAGGTCATAAACTTTCCAGGCCATTTATTTTACATCTGAAAAATGGCAGTAAAACTTTAAACACAGAAAATTGTTGTGAACAATACATGTGAAGCTTTATATAAATACTTAAAACACTGGGGAAAAACATCTAATACAGGTAATTACTTTATATACTTAAAACACTTGGGAAAAAAGTCTAATATTATACTGGTAGTTACTATAAAAATGTATAATGAAAAAAAACAAAAAACAAAGCAAACACAAAAACAAAACCCAAACCATTTTTTCCACATGGTTTTGTTCAGGTGAGAAGAAATATACTCCAGTTTTCAAATACTCGAAAATAAAATCCAGAGATTTATTATAGCAAATAATGATACAATTAGATAGCAATGCATTAAAAATTTTAATTTAGTAACCTAGTCAAAGCTCAATCAAGTTCTACATGTCCAGAATTTTAATTTTTCTGAACTCAAAGGAAACACCCTGGAGACAGAAATTTCTTTCCCCCCTAAAACAAATTCTCTACCATGACTAATTTATCACAGACAACATTTACCAGGATTCTAAGCACAAAAATTGTGTTATCTTTGATTCTTTACATTTACCTCACATATCTAAGACATTATGAAATTCTCCTTGACACACATGAATCTAAAATGTAGGTTCCTGTTGTTTACCTCTAGTTAGCTTTTACCTATAATTGTCTTTGCCTATAATGGTGTTCACTCAGACAAATGTCATCAGAGAGTAAGTTTCCAAGTATCCATTCCTACTATCTTGAATCCTTTTTATAGGGTACAAATGTTAAAATCTAAAATGCTGTTCCCCTGTGGACACAATTTTTGCAAGAAATGTACTTCTTAATTGTTGTTCTAATATCTCACCTTTACCCTGTTCAAGGTGAAGAAACTAAGAATCAGAGGAGTTCTAACTCAGCCAGGAGGACTCGGTTCCTGGAAACCTTATTTATAAAAAACAGGAATGGGAACTAAAACAAGGCAACCTGTGCAAGCCCTTACACGTTTTTCATGTATTACAATAAAAGGGTAAAGCAACTTAAAAACCACTTGACATTTTTTAACATTTGTAAAATTTTGTAATTGTCTCTCATTTACCATCCCTTGCTAGAAACTTCTTAGGCTCACCCTTCACTGCATTTCCAACATTATTTTGCTGATAATGTATATGCCCAAGTGACATGTTTTCCTTTGGCTTAACTTTCAATGCCTTTTTGATTTTATGATCTAGTCCTTTATTGCTGGACCCTTGAATTGTATCTAGTCTTTTGCTGTTACAAAAAATGCTGAATCAAATAAACCTGAACATGTAACATCATAAACGTGCAGTTATATTTGCACAGCAGGTCACCAGAGTGGGATGGCTGGGTCAAAGAAAGGTTTACTGAACCTGAACAATATTTCTTAAAAACCCTCTTTCCTTTTTCTGATACATTACCAATACAGCCTTAGCTCTATAACTTTTATGCCAAAGCTAGGACTGCAGTGTTGGCTCTTAGATTTAGGGAGCAATTGCTGACACGTGAGTTATTAATTATTATTCCTCAGTTCCCTTTATCACTCCCAAACCTTAGTTGCAGATTTCTACATTTATTCTCGTATAAGCTTTAGCTCCCTTAACTATTTCCAATACATTTTTCTTTTTCAATTGTCTCCGGTAGACTGTTGAAATTTGTAGATGAACACCATAACCTTTGAAATTCTGGCTGAGAAGGTACACGGTTACAGATCAAATTTTATGCAGAGGGGAACTTACAGGGGTACAAAATCAGGATACAATTATTCTTTCTATTCACCATCTGTTCCATTCTCAACCTTTGTTTTGGGTCACTAATGAGTGAGGAAAAGTTTTGAAATGAGTTTTAAGATGTTGCTGGTAATTTCTGAGTATTACTCAAAACTATGATCTAAACAGAAGAAAAGGGAGTATCAGGTTAAATCTTTTTGGGGGAAAGGTAGAAATGTAACTGAAGCATTACTTCAATATTGCTACAAAGTAAAGTTTGGGAAATTATCACTGTTTACATAGCAGAGGGAAGCAAGTAAAATTCCAGATTTTAGCCATAGAAGGCTTAGATCAGATTCTCTGGCATGAAGGAGCTGAAAGTTCGGGAGTGTAAAAAGAATTTAAAGCAAACCACCTAAGTGCCAAGTGTTTTCTTAAAAAATACTCTGCTAGTGGTTGGGCACGGTGGGTCATGCCTGTAATCCCAGCACTTTGGGAGGCCAAGGCGGGCAGATAATGAGGTCAGGAGTTAGAGACCAGACTGGCCAACATGGTTAAACCCCGTCTCTACTAAAAATACAAAAAATAGCTGGGCGTGGTGGTGGGCTCCTGTAATCCCAGCTACTTGGGAGGCTGAGGCAGGAGAATCATTTGAAACTGTGAGGTGGAGGTTGCAGTGAACTGAGATCATGCTATTGCACTCTAGCCTGGGCGACAGGGCAAGACTCCGTCTCAAATTAAAAAAAAAAAACAAAAAAAACTATGCCAACGTAGAAGGAAATTAAAATAAACCTTAATGAAAAGTATACCACGTATCTCTTTCTTGCCTCTGGTTCTGAATAGGCTATACGAGCTCGCCTGCTATAGAAAGAGCTTTTGGAGCTTAGGCAAAAGTCTTGGTGGACTCTAGTTAACACATGTTCATTTGGAGCAGGGTTTGGCAAGCATTTTTCTGTAATGGGCCATAGAGTAAATTTTTATGTTTTGCAGGGCACATGGTCTTAGCAGCAAAACACAGGCACCCGCCACCATGCCCAGCTAATTTCTGTATTTTTAGTAGAGACGGGGTTTCACTATCTTGGCCAGGCTAGTCTCGAACTCCTGACCTCATGCTCCACCTGCCTTGGGCTCCCAAAGTGCTGGGATTACAGGCTTGAGCCACTGCGACCAGCCCTTAACATTTATTAAACATGCCAACTTTTTGATATATGGGGGGAGTAAAGACATCTTAATCACCTTTACAGATTTTACAAAGAATGTATTTTGGCTATTATCAGAAATAGAAAAGAGGGCAGGGAATTCTAGCTAGAAGGAATGGAATCAGGAAAGGCAGGGAAATGTGACTTCATAGCACACAGGGAAACTGAAAAAGGTGAATAGGACTGAGAACTGTGACAGAAAAGGAGGACTTAGGAAGGGAAATGAGCTTTGACAAAAGAATGAATTTGATTTTTGAACTTTTAGAGTTTGGAGGTAATGGTTAAACATCCAAGTAGAATACATGGAGTTATCTTAATACTTGGCACACTGTGAACACTCACTGTTAGCCAACTGCGAGCTTCTCATGAGCTATTAGAAATAGAATATTGTGTTAGATTGAGGTTAATCTAACAATAGTGTTAGACTGTGGTTATGGCTCGGGAACCTGCCAGGGAAAATATTGAAAACTGATGAAAGCAGATTCTTTCAAAGAACTAAGAAGCGAGTACAGTTGATCCTCAGACGACACGGATATGAACTGCATGGGTCCACTTATATGTGAATTTTTCCTCAATAAATATATTGGAAATTTTTCTTGGAAATTTGCAACAATTTGAAAAACTTGCAAACTGTGCAGCCTAGAGATATTTTCAAAAATTAAGAAAAAATTAAGTATGCCATACATTCATAAAATATATGTAGATACTAGTCTATTTTTTTTTTACTACCATGAAATGCCACAAATCTATTACAAAAAGTTAAAATGTATCAAAACAGGGGCATACAGACTGTACCTGGTACCATTCACAGTCAAGAGATGTAAACCAATGTAAAGATGCAGTATCAGATCATAACAGCATAAAATTAACTTTAGTGCATACTGTACTACTGGAATAATTTCATCACCGTCTCTTGATGCTGTTGTGGTGAGCTTGTGTTGTATCTGCTTAGAGCACAAGTGTGGCGCTAATCATCTCCACAAGTGCAGCCCATCACTCCATTGAGTTCCACATCACAGTAAAAAGTAATCTCAAGCAGTTCTCACATACTTTTCATCATGTTTAGTGCAATACTGTAAATCTTGAATAAAACCATGGAATCCGTATGAAGTGCTACTAGTGATCTGGAAGTGCTCCCAAGAAACCAAAGTCAGGACGTAAGAAAAAGTGGAACTGCTTGATATGCACCATGGATTGAGGTCTGTTGCTGTGGTTGCTCACTATGTCAAGATACATGAATCCAGTGTAAAGAACATTGTAAAGAAAGAAAAGGAAATTCATGAAGCCATTGCTGCAGCCATGCAAACCTTCCACTTTTTGCAAAATACCTCCTTGTACAAAAAGTACAACTTGTATATAAGTGCAGGGCTGCTATAGGAAAGGCACACCTTTAGATTCTAATATGATTCAAGAAAAAGTGCAGTCATTATACAAGTTAAAGCAAAACAAAAGTGAAGGAGCTAAATGTGGAGAACTTAATGCCAGCAAAGGATGGTTTGATAATTTTAGAAACGGGTTTGGCTTTAAAAATATCAAGGTAACAGGAGAAGCAGCTTCTGCTAACGAAGAGGCAGCAGTTAAGTTCTCAGAAACCATTAAGAAAATCTTTGTGAAGAAAGAATATCTGCCTGAACAGGTTTTTAATGTGGACAAAGGTGTCCTATTCTGGGGGGCGGGGAGGGGAAATGCCATAAAGGACATTTATAAGTAAGGAAGAGAAGGAAGCACTAGGATTTAAGACAGGAAGCAAAAGGCTACTGTTTTATGCAAATGCAGTCAGGGTGATGATCAGGACTGCCCTTATTTATAAAACTGCTAAACCCAAGCCTTGAAGGGAAAAGATAACACCAGCTGCCAATCTTTTGGTTGTATAAGAAAGAAGGCCTAGAAGAGAATGCTTTCTCTGGATCAGTTCTATCAATGCTGTGTACCCGAAGTTACGTAGTACCCTGCCAGTAAGAGACCACCTTTTAAAGTTGTTTTGATATTGGACAATGTCCCTGGCCACCCAGAATCCCATGACCTCACCACCGAAGGCACCAAAGTAGTTAACTGCCCTCAAACACAACATCACTAATACACCCTCTAGATTAGGAGGTCATAAGGACCCTTGAGGCTCATTACACACAGTACTCTGCAGAAAAGATGGTTATTGCCATTAAAGAGAACCCGAACAGCAAGAACAACATGGAAGTCTTGTAGGATTACAGTACTGAAGAGGCCATCATTGTTACAGAAGAAGCTAATCCATCCAGCCCAAAACATATTCCTGCTAGAAAACACTGTGTTCAGATATTGTGCATGACTTCATAGGATTTACACAGCCAATCAGAGTAAAGGGTTTCAAGGTAAAGATCTCAGAGAAATTCAAGAGCTAACAGATACCACATCAGAAGAAATAACAGAAGATGGCTTGACAGAGATGAATGCTTCTGAACCAGTGCTGGACAATGAGGAAGATGACGTAGAAGAAGCAGGGCCAGAATACAAACTGACATTCATTATCATTTTAACATATTCTTTTCTCCAGCTTATGAGAATACAGTATATAATACATATAAAATACAAAATACGTGTTAATCTACTGTTGGTTATGGTCCCTACCATAAGCCCTTTCCAGCCAACAACTGGCTACTAGTAGTTAAATTTTTGAGGGAGTCAAAAGTTATATGTGGATTTTTGACTATGCAGGGGGTTAGCACCCCAACTCCCATGTTGCTCAAGGGTCAATTATGTTTTCAAAAACGAATTGCATTAGACTGTTCTCACACTGCTATAAAGATACTATCTGAGGCGGGGTAATTTATAAATAAAAGGTTTAACTGACTTATAGATCTACATAGCTTGGGAGGCCTCAGGAAACTTACAATCATGCCAGACAGCGAAGGAGAAGCAAGCACCTTCTTCACAAGGCAGCAGGGGAAAGAGCATGCAGGAGAAGCACCAGACATATATCAAACAACCAGATCTCCTGAGAACTCACTATCAGAAAAATAGCATGGGGGAAACAGCCCCCATGACTCAATCACCTCCCACCAGGTCCCTCCTTACTATGTGAGATGAGATCTGGGTAGGGACAAAGAGCCAAATCGGATCAGGAAGTTAAGTGTAAAACAAATAACTCAAAACCCTGTATGTGGGGATTTGATAACAAACCCATTTGTTAGCTATCTAAACAGAAAGTCTTTCCTCCCAACATACAACCCAGTGATATTGATTAGGTTCCAAATAACAAAACCACCAACTATAACTGTCATTACTAATAAAACAAACTGTGTCTTGAACAATAAAAAAAAAATCGTGTTTTGCTCTTTTGGTCTCAGTCATATACTACTAACAGCTAATTTGGTCAACTCCTTAGGCATTAACTCTTAATCATACCACTTAAAAAAGATGTGTTTATACTAGAGGATGAAAAAAGAAAATGAAGAGAGAAAAAACCTAAGAGATTATTGTAAATTCAAATGGAAACCATTCCAGAAGTTTTCTTCCACAAATCAAAACCAGCACAGTCTTCTAAAGTGATTACTGGCTTGCTTATTTTGAGTGTTTACAATGCTTTTTGGATCACCGTAGAAAATGATCTTTTAGTTAAACCTTGTTTAAATTTATGTGATGTTTAAATGTTTAGAGATGTAATCAGAAAAAGTTATAAAACCACCTTCTATTCTCGTTAAAGTGTTTCATGTTGCAGTTCTTTTAACTCTGTAATTTTAATTCAAATTATAAACACTAATTTTTACCAATTTATTTAACTTAAACACTTGTAAACAGGGTTCCTAGTATAAAGATCTGTAGAATAATCCATGCAGCAAACTTAATATTAATATTCAATATACTGCATATTTGCATAGCAAGTTTGAAGTATAGAATTCCATTCAATTGAGAGTGTTTTACAATCAAGACAAAACATTTCAGAGGTATAACTGCCGTATTTTTCTTACTGTACATAAAACGGTTTAGAAAGAATGTAATGACTTTATAAATGTCGAGGAGGACTCTACCCCTCAGATTTTCCATTTCCAAAATTTAATATAGCTACAGCTTTTAGGTTCCATATGTAGTATATTTTCTCTATCTAACTATACACAAAACCCTAATTTCTTAAACATTTGGCAGGCTTAATAGATGGTAGAGAAAAACCCAGTTTGTGCACTTAAGGTCACAGTCTAATAGAAGAGAGAAAAACATGCTACTCTATCTCTACTTCCATGAATCTTATTAAAATTATCCTAAGAAAATTATCTTCTAAGACGAAGTTCTAACAAATATACACTAATCCTACACTCCCCCCGACACACACACAAAAAAACCCACGAATGATAATGAAATAAAGGGATTCCAAGGTCAGCAAATATACTTGCATTTTCTTTTCTTCATCCCTAGTTGTAATACTTAGGAGAAAATTTCAACGTGTACTGCATTTGGAACTCTTTTAGGTACCCTCAGTAGGAAGAGATCCTACACATAAGACTCAACGATTACATACTGTTTTAGTTAGCAATTTAAGCTCTGATTCACCATCAAAATTATTTTTATTGTAAAAGCAGTTCTTTAGTCTGATATAATCACATGATTTTATCAGAGGAATTTATATTCAACCAATTAACTGGTCAACAGGGATTGCTAAACAATATAGCTTTTAAAATTATCTAGCCTCACTCAGCTTAAATGCAAACGCTTGGCAGGGGGGGCGGGGGATGGAGGTAGGTGGACCAAGCTCTTAATGGGACTATCTAATAGCCTACAATCATGAAACAGATATCTCCTTTTCACATAGCTCTGTATTATCAGTATAACTATTCACTATTCAGCATAAACCTTTTAAATGTTGTAACATTAGCCATCCTTCTAAACACCTACTGAAATATAAGGCCTGTGTACAGTGGGTTGGCTGGGGATAAGTAGTTCATTACTGAAAAGGTCTTTAAGGTTTATTCATTAAGCCTTTCCTCATTATGAAGAGCAATCTGCTATCATGATTCATCAAAGAACCTCCAAGAGCATCGCCATCTAACTTCAAGAATGATTGCACATATATAAATGACATTTTAGCTTGCAGACAACATATTATAGTGTTAAAAGTCCCTCCAATAAATAAATAAAAGGTAACTGGTACATAATTTACCTTTAAGCAAAATTTTACTTTATAATGTTTCACCTTAAGTCTTTGCTTATGATCTGTATTTATGAACAAGTAATTTGGGAAATAGATTTTAAGTCAAATTATCTCAAAACATAGAACGTCATTAGTGCCAGCAGGATTAACAGAATTAAGTTAATACCAATATCTGAAAGCAGGAAGGATGGTGGTCTTTTTTCTTACTCTTCCATTATTTTCCAAATAACGTGTAAAGCCCAGGTCACCTCCACAGCAGCCCACTGCTGTGAGGCACAATCTGTGTAGTACGGGCAGAGAAGTCAGGGTAGGAAACACACAGCAGAGAGCCCTCTGAGGTTCTTCCTCTAGAACCACAGACTCTAAATGCACAAGTGGAAATAACACAGTGGGAGAAGAAGTTTCCGACAGATGTGATCTACTCTTGTGCCGTAATTATTAGAAGCATTAATGAGTGAGCTGCTGACTCTCCAAATTATCATAATTGACCAACTAACTTTAACAAATTAGGCGAGGTTCTTTCATTATTCATGACAGCAGATTGCTCTTCATAATGATGAAAGGCTTAATGAATAAACTTTAAAGACCTTTTCAGTAATGAATTACTTATCCCCAGCCAACTCACTGTACACAGGCCTTATAATTCAGTAGGTGTTTAGAAGGATAGTTAATGTTACATTTTAAAAGGTTTCTGGTGAATGGTGAATAGTTAGTTATACTGGTAATACAGATAGAGGTACCTGAAAAAATAAAGTTCCTCTTTATTTCAAAGTTAGGACTCTTCGTATCACTGGAATTAAACTGTTCAATCACCTAGTGATACAAGGTAATCGATGGTGGTAGATAATATTATTGTTCCCAATTAGTTGCTGCTTCCTCCTTCTAAGAGGATTATTTGTCACTGTCTGTTGCTAAGTGACCTGAAGTACTTTTCTCTGAAAGGGGCCTACTTCCTTGCCTCATTGACATCAGATTCAGCCAGAGAAATATAACTGGGAGTGACATTATGCTAGGTCCTAGCAGAAACTTTAAGTGCCACTATCTGGTTTGGCCAGAAGTCTTGTTCTTTTCCCTCTCTTATGAGAACTGCACATTCCAGGCAGAGGCTACTCCTTCAGCCCAGATCTTAAAATAAAAGAGACACGTGGAGCACACCTGCAGCCGACATGTAACTTATGAGGGCGGTAAGCTTTGGGCTGGGTGTGTTGGGGAGAGAGGTATGGTGGCAGTGGTGTGCTCCAGTACAGCCAAAAAGAGGGCACATTGTTTTTAGAGACGTTAAAACATTCTCAAATTCCTTTTTGCCATCACCACATGCAGGCAAATCTAACCAATGTCAGTAGTCAAATACTCCTTCTACCCGCAGGGTGGGCTGTTCTCATCTCCCCCTTCTTGAATACCACTGTGTACATGACTGAAATGTCAGGGTTGTTGGTTACTGCAGCAAGCTGGCAAAGGGCATTAAAACCTAATATTCTGGCTGGGGCTGTATGTTGCTTGTGCCCCATGTACTCTATTTGATCTTCCTATTGAGAACAGTCTACATTTTCCTCTTGTGTCTTCCCTCATGCTACCCAGTGACTCTGACCTTAACAATGTAAGCTGCACATGGAGGAATCTCCACATACACAGACTTCATGTTTCCTATGAAAATGAATGCTTAAGAAGATTACTGAGACTGTAGTCCACTCAATACCAATAATTTAACCTTGGGAGGCTTGGATTAGTATGAACACAATGTGAGGGCCTCCAACCAATCTTACCTCCTTTTCTACAATTTTAAACAAGTTTTGCATGATTACAAATTAGTCACAGTACTCACATTAATAATTTAAAATTTTATCATGGCTGTACAGAGAAGCTTTGATTGTTGATTGAGAAGGCTGCTCTACTTCCATGAATTTGCTTTACATTCATGCCATGGATATTCCTGTTTAGCTTTCCATATCAAGACAGACTTTCATATAGTAAGGGTGATTTGTAAATAAATCTGATTATTCAAGCTGGTCCTATAGCTGATCGTCAACCTTTGCTTTCATCTTAATATCCTAGCACAACTAGTATGGTTTAGCTATAATCTACCAATTACTATTCCCCAAATACAGTATTAACTTTCCCATTATAACACTACATCTATACAGCCTTCATTTCATATCAGTCTCAAAGTTACCATGTCCTTTCATTCAAGTGTAATCTCTTCTACACCTATTTCTTCCCTCTTCCAGGGTCTACTCTACTCTAGCAGAATGAGTTGTTTTCTTAAAGGAGGGAAGTAGTTAAATGCATAGCTCAGAAGTTGGAAGACTGGAGTTTGAATCCTGCCTTGGTACTCACTAGTATCTAACTTTGGAGATGTCATTTTTCTCATTGGCCCCAGGCTGTAACACGCAGATGAAAACGGCACGCAGCTCACAGGGTTGGTTTGAGGATTAAATGAGGAATGCTCCTGAGATGATTAATTAGCATACTGCCTAACACACAGACAACATTCAGTAAATGTTCGCAGTAAACTATTACCATGTATTATTACTCCTTACGTTTCAACAGTACTTACCACAATACTGAATGTATGTGACAGTAGGTAGTGTGGGAAATCAGTTAGTGCCACAAGAAGGTAGGAAGTTCGAAGAAAGAACAAGAGCAAGAGAGTAGGAGAATCAGCGGACACAATACGAATGGTGGAAGGTTGGACCAGGAATGCTGAGCAAGATTTTGATAAGCGCATGGTGGGCAGAGGATAACATAAGCAAAGTATGTGCAAACACACACAAAAATCCCCCAAATTAAACTTAGTAAGACTTAGTGACGGTCATCTATTAACCATATAAGACCTTTTTTTTGTACTGTTATCAATTCTACTGGCTACAATTTTTTTCTATCAATTTTGAACAGATAGCTAGGGGTGTGGGCTTAATGATACTGACTCTTAATTAAAACTCACAAGCTTCATTCCTAACAGAATACTTCTAGGCTCTTCCATCAGTATTTTATCTTTAGACAATTATTTGGATACTACTGTAGTAGAAAAAGAAAAATTCAGTAGAAGAGAGAGACTTCTTCCAGGAAGGCTGACATCACTGATGACTGAGAAGTAATAATTAACAGAAAAAGAAAATTCAAGGAAATCACAAAAACCAGGTATACAAATACAGCTGCATAAGGCAAAGAGTACATAAGGGTAATTGATGTTCACTGGGCTTAAGGAGGCAAGAATATTTATATTTTGAAAGATTTCTGGTCAAAATAATTAAAAATAAAAAGCTTTAGTATTATGGTGGTACAAGTCATTGGCATAATCCTAGATTGCTGATGGGGGACAGCCCCAAAGTGTGCTAAGCAGGTAGGAAAGAGTTTGTGATTAAAAATTTACATGCATTCCATGCTCATGGGTTGGAAGAATCAATATCGTGAAAATGGCCATACTGCCCAAGGTAATTTATAGATTCAATGCCATCCCCATCAAGCTACCAATGACTTTCTTCACAGAATTGGAAAAAACTACTTTAAAGTTCATATGGAACCAAAAAAGAGCCCGCATCACCAAGTCAATCCTAAGCCAAAAGAACAAAGCTGGAGGCATCACGCTACCTGACTTCAAACTATACTACAAGGCTACAGTAACCAAAACAGCATGGTACTGGTACCACAACAGAGACATAGATCAATGGAACAGAACAGAGCCCTCAGAAGTAATGCTGCATATCTACAACTATCTGATCTTTGACAAACCTGACAAAAACAAGAAATGGGGAAAGGATTGCCTATTTAATAAATGGTGCTGGGAAAACTGGCTAGCCATATGTAGAAAGCTGAAACTGGATCCCTTCCTTACACCTTATACAAAAATTAATTCAAGATGGATTAAAGACTTAAATGTTAGACCTAAAACCATTAAAACCCTACAAGAAAACCTAGGCAATACCATTCAGGACACAGGTGTGGGCAAGGACTTCATGTCTAAAACACCAAAAGCAATGGCAACAAAAGCCAAAATTGACAAATGGGATCTAATTAAACTAAAGAGCTTCTGCACAGCAAAAGAAACTACCATCAGAGTGAACAGGCAACCTACAGAATGGGAGAAAATTTTTGCAACCTGCTCATCTGACAAAGGGCTAATATCCAGAATCTACAATGAACTCAAACAAATTTGCAAGACAAAAACAAACAACCCCATCAAAAAGTGGGCAAAGGACATGAACAGACACTTCTCAAAAGAAGACATTTATGCAGCCAAAAAACATATGAAAAAATGCTCATCATCACTGGCCATCAGAGAAATGCAAATCAAAACCACAATGAGATACCATCTCACAACAGTTAGAATGGCCATCATTAAAAAGTCAGGAGGCCAGGCACGGTGGCTCACGCTTGTAATCCCAGCACTTTGGGAGGCCGAGGCGGGTGGATCACGAGGTCAGGAGATCGAGACCATGGTGAAACCCCGTCTCTACTAAAAAATACAAAAAATTAGCCGGGCGTGGTGGTGGGCGCCTGTAGTCCCAGCTACTCGGAGAGGCTGAGGCAGGAGAATGGCGTGAACCCGGGAGGCGGAGCTTGCAGTGAGCCGAGATTGCGCCACTGCACTCTAGCCTGGGCGACAGAGCAAGACTCTGTCTCAAAAAAAAAAAAAAAAAAAAAAAGTCAGGAAACAACAGGTGCTGGAGAGGATGTGGAGAAATAGGAACACTTTTACACTGTTGGTGGGACTGTAAACTAGTTCAACCATTGTGGAAGTCAGTGTGGCGATTCCTCAGGGATCTAGAATTAGAGATACCATTTGACCCAGCCATCCCATTACTGGGTATATACCCAAAGGACTATAAATCATGCTGCTATAAAGACACATGCACACGTATGTTTATTGCGGCACTATTCACAATAGCAAAGACTTGGAATCAACCCAAATGTCCAACAATGATAGACTGGATTAAGAAAATGTGGCACATATACACCATGGAATACTATGCAGCCATAAAAAATGATGAGTTCATGTCCTTTGTAGGGACATGGATGAAACTGGAAAACATCATTCTCAGTAAACTATCGCAAGGACAAAAAACCAAACACCGCATGTTCTCACTCATAGGTGGGAATTGAACAATGAGAACTCATGGACACAGGAAGGGGAACATCACACTCCGGGGACTGTTGTGGGGTGGGGGGAGGGGGGAGGGACAGCATTAGGAGATATACCTAATGCTAAATGACGAGTTAATGGGTGCAGCAAACCAACATGGCATATGGATACATATGTAACAAACCTGCACATTGTGCACATGTACCCTAAAACCTGAAGTATAATAATAAAAAAAAGAAAAAAACAATTTACATGCTTATAATAATTCAAATCATTGAGAATAATTAAGATGTCCAGATGTCTACCCAGACTTTCCAAGTAGTTCAGATAAGAGATTAACTTCAGGATCCTTTAAGTTGCTATTTTATGGTGTTAAAAGTCACATAAGCCATGATTAAACTACAAGAACAAATACATTAGCATTTTCCCTATTTCCTTTCTGTATTAGATGAGGCACGAAATCTCAATATATGCACAAACTCCAGAATTTACTTAAGATAAAAAGATGAGGTAACTAAACTGCAATAAAACACAAAATGCCAACTGTGAATTTTCTTGGAAGAGTAAAGTGTATAAAGCATCACTTTACTACTTTTCCTTAACACCGTTTTATTACATGCAGAGAAATGTCGAAGTAGAACTGTCCAATTTTTAAACACCTAAGACAGAAAGGCTCTAACAGTTCATTGCAGTGTTTTTCCTGTTATACCAAGGAGTAATAAAAGCAGCTTGTGCTGTAGAAATAATTCTCCCTACATTCCCAGTAACAGATCGCACTGGAAGAACAATGTCAGCTCACATAGCAGCAGTTACATAATTTTTTCCTCCTTAGCATTAAATTCAGTTTCTTTATATAAACAGTTCTGTCATGGATTTTCATGTGTTCATACCTGACAAGAAAACTGCTTTTATCAAAGGAAAGGTCAAAGGTGAAGTTCTGCACACACATAGAATCCCTTTATAACTATAAAAGAGAACAAAAAAGGGATGTAAAACTCATCTCCCCAACTTCAATGGAGAATTTAAATGGAGTACCAAGCAAATTAGCCACTGATTTTCTGAAGATGAAACTAGATGCTATAGGTAGGGTCCAACTATTTTTATATTGGATCAACAGCTGTCACTCCACATTGAGATTCAAATGCACAATCAAAACAAAAAAGGCATTTATTATGGCTTCCATTTTATACATTCTAAATTCTAGTAATATTTAAAGTAGATTTTCAGATTTAAAGTGCCCATTTTGAATTTGCATTGAAAATTTCCTAATTAGTTCCCAATTCAAGGGGAATTAAGAAAGTGACCCAAATAAATTATTCTTAAAACCCAAATATAAAAATAAAAGACGAAGAATCAATGAGGAAAACGATGGTTAGGGAGAAAAAAGAGGACAAATGCCCTAATGTTTGAACACTTAAATAATTATGTATTATTATGAAAGACCTGACTCCTAACATATTTAACATATTATAAAACAAATGTTACACAGCCTTCATCTAATAAGAGATAGTTTTTCCTTCTGAAATTAAGGAAAAACAATTCAAAAAGTTAAGTTTAAGTTCTGTATTCCTTAAGCGTCTACTTTTCAAAATACGTTTCTTTTTACCTGTGCAGTAGGTTCGCATGTTTTCAAGTAACCTCATTGAAAGTGCCATGACACAATTTCTGAAGACCCATGCCCACAGGGCACATTCTGTCTCCATGTACAGACCTTTGTTCTGCCATAGCTCAGATGACCTGCTTGGAAAGTTCTCCATCGTACTTAATAGGAATTAAGTTTCCCTCTTTGAAGAGGTCCATTTATGTACTGCATTTCACCTCATCCGTATCCTCTTATTAGAAGTTCTGTGGGAACCCTGCTGCTTGATGACTCTCCAGTTCCTATAAGGTTCCTGAAGTTAGATTCTGTGATATTCTCCCTCAGTAGTAACTATAAAACTCTCATTTACATAGGGTGGCTTTGATGCATTTCTCACAACCAGATTCCTTAGGATACTATGTGAAGGAGTACAATAACAGTTTTGTTGTTTGACAGAGACAGAGGGTTAGTAAGAAAAGATGACTTTGTCTATATCAGACAGAAAAGATGATTTATAAAACACGGCAGTTTAAATTTAAAAACTTAAAATTATATTTCTTCATGAAAGAAATGTTATAAATGATTAACCTGAACATTTTTACAACCTGTTCATAAAATTATTAAATTTATTTTTAATGATGATTTTCAAGTAAAACTGACTTGTGAAAAATCTCTTTTAATCCTACAAAATGTGTTGGATGATTATAGGTCAGGAAGAGGGCTTCAGTACAATTAAAAAGGTAAATTCTGGGTCACTGGATATATCAAATACAAAGTGGTAAGTACATTAAGTAAATACTTTGGCGCTGAAAATTAAAATCATGAACCTATACTAGTGCCCTTTAAAAAAATTATATTTAATTACTTTAAGTCCTAAAAGTAAATTGTTCATTTCAAAAACAAAAACAGATAGTTAAGGGGTTGTTTCACTGGACGGAAACAATTTTCTTAACCATCCTCAAATCATGAAAGTAAATTTTTAATATGTTACAGCATATAGGTAGTTTGACAAAGCTTATTTGTAAATACTCATGACAGCTGTTTCTAATCAATAATACAGGTGGTTTGAGTTGGTCATGTAGGCTAGCAAAAGCTAGTTTTTCTATTTGCCCTTCACGTAAGATAGAGATCTATTGAATTCTGATGATCCAAGACTATTCAGCAATCTTAAGCGCACCTCCCGACCCCCAACTTATCAAGTAATAACATAGTTATCTCACAATTTTTTAAAGATTGATCTACAGTGTGTTCAATAATGTATGTGGTCAACAAAAAGCCATTGAGCACCTACACTATGCCTGGCACTGCTCTAGGAACTGGCAAACAGTAGGTGACAAAACACAAAAATCCTGCCTTCACAGAGCTTACTACTGAGAAAGACAGATAATATAGGAAACAAGTAAATACACAGTATGAATCTAGTACCCAGAATATATTAAAAAACTCTTATAACTCAATAACAAAAAGACAAACAACCCAATTAAAAAACAGGTGAAGGACCTGAACAGACGTTAATCCAAAGAAGATGTAGAAGTGGACGACAATCACATAAAAAGATGCTCATTAGTCATTAGGGAAATGCAAATCAAAATTACAATTACCACTTAACACCCACTGGATGATTGTAATAATAATTTTAAAAATCCGGTATTGACAAAGATGTGGAAAAATTCAGTTTTCAAACTATGCCGATTATTTTGATAACGCAAATGAACATGGGCCACAAGCCTCGACTTCTAAAGGAAAGTAAGTTAGGAATAACGGTACAGAAGAAAAGAAAAAACAACTCAATAAGAAAATCAAGTCAAATTTAAATAAACATAATTCACAATAAAACCAAAGTTGAAATGTCAAAGATATTTTTTCTGAGAAAGAAAAATGCTATAATTTCAAAACTTAGCCAATATACTACACTACTTTCATCACATTTAATCGCTGAGACCTTAGTTCATCCTGTATATAAATACACCAAAATATATTTTTTGAAAAATTTACTTACAAAATTTAGAAAAAGGAGCCAAAGCCATCAACCACTTGACATCACAGTATTTTCAGTGCTAGTCACGAGACTATGTATAGATGAATATTTGTGAAAATTTGGAGGTGATATTTACTTCTAACACAACACAAACACAAATTATTCCAAAACTGCAATGTATTTAAAGTAGTGGTATATGTATTTGAATGTCACCGATTTAAAAGAAATAATTTTAAATCATGAAAAATGAATAGAACTCAAAACTGCTACTATTTAAGAAAATGTCAATTTGTGCTTCATCTTACCTATAATATAGTTAACATTACTCATAATTTTTGCCCACAGCAATTAATTTGCTTCAGGAAAAAAAGTAACAGATGTGCACTTTCTCCTTACTACTAGGGTCTAATACATGAAGCTTTCATTCCTACAAAAATTTAATTACATGTGTATAGGACATATAAAACTAGTACTTATAACCTAAAACTTAAGAATAAAACTTTCTAATTAGATGCTTAATTCAGTTTTTCATGTACATTTGCAACAATGCTTAATTCTTCATTTTTAAAATTTTATTATTTTTATTTTTATTTTTTTGAGATGGAGTCTTGCTCCTTCGCCCAGGCTGGAGTGAAGTGGCACAATCTCGGCTCACTGCAACCTCCGTCCCCTGGGTTCAAGTGATTCTCCTGCTTCAGCCTCCTGAGTAGCTGGGATTACAGGTGCCCACCACCAAGCCCAGCTAATTTTTGTATTCTTAGTAGAGACGGGTTTTGCCATGTTGGCCAGGCTGGTCTCGAACTCCCGACCTCAGGTGATTCATCTGCCTCGGCTTCCCAAAGTGTTAGGATTACAGGCATGAGCCCCTGCGCCCGGCCAATTCTTGATTTTAATAAAGCAAAATCTTATTCTATAAATTTCAATGTTCTGTAATTTCTGGGAAATAGTATAATTATCCCTTCTCAATTATTCATGCATTAAGTATTACTCACAACATCTTTTACTTTATTAATTCACTTAACACATATCTTTTTACCCCATACAGAAGGTTAAATTCAATACAGCTTCTGATATTTTACTCTATCTTAGCTATCACATTTCTACCTTCCTACCCATGCAACATCAGAAAAGTTTTTAATTCCTCTATGGACTGGTTCCTTTGACATAAAGAAGGGATGTGGGTCAAAGGATTCTGACAGCTCTCACTAGTGCTAAGTTTAAATTTAAAAACTAAGCAGTTTTTACATGATGCATCAGTCTACATAATAGACTGTCTCCCATCACTGCTCTTTGGAGGGAAATACAAGAAGAAAGTGATGTCAGAGAAGCTACAGCATAGCTCTCCACACGCCTGTCTGAGAGGTACTTCTCATTTCCCCAATCCCACTTATTATGTGATGTGCATATAGTGAACAAATTGCTTTAATAACAAGCAGTTACATTCAACAACAGCAAAGCTGCTAAGTACACATTTTCTAAAGCTCTAAGATCTAATCGTTAGCCACACCTATTTTATTAGACATTTCTACCCTTCCGCTGCCAAATCCTGTCCATCACCCAGTCCTGTCATTCTACCTCAGGAGTAAATTTCTGAAATCCATGCACTTTATTCCTCTCTACCTCACTACCCTGGACCAAATTACACTCTTTGCTTACCTGAAATACAACTAGAGAAGTCTTGTTTACCTATTTCCTGGGTTATCCTTCAATATATCCATTCTCCACAATTAGCCAGAGGTATCTTTTCCAAATGTGAATTTAATCCTGTTCCCTTCCTTCCCACCTCCCCCAAAACTACTCCCACTACCAATTTTTAAGAAGTCCAGTTGTCCTAACTCTTAGTATCAAAGAGTAACATGGCCTGCTATTCATCCAGCCTCATCTTGTCCCCCTAATTCTCAGTGCTCCCTCCAGCCCTTGTCTTTCAGTTTGTTCTCACCCCAGTTCATCTGTCTGTCTGTCCTTCTTTCTTCAGGCATGAATTTGCTCTATTTGTGATGTAGAGAATGCTCTTTCCCCTCTCTTCCTCTGGTTTAATCTGATACCTCAGGTTCTCATTTTAGGCATCAATTTTTCAAGTAAACATCCCAATTTTCCAAAACTACAATAAATTCTTATAGCATTATGGACCTGTGCTTTGTCAGCATGCATCACACTAGTAAATTTATGTGGTTATTTGGATATCCTTGAGTAACTCAAGGAGAATGTCCATCTCCATTAAGAACAGACCCATATCTATTTTTGCTCACTACTGTATTCACAACACCTGGCGTAATGCCAGGCACATACTGTAGTCCAGTAAAAAGCTCATAAATGAGTATATGAATGAATGAAGACACCTGCAAATATTACCACCTTCACTGCGTAAGGCACACGAAGAATTCCACTGTTCTTCACAGGCATTTCACAACGCCAAATTACAGACTGCCTTACAAATTATGCAAATAAAATATACTTTTTTACTTAGTTGTAACCAGAACAAAGAAGTCAGCACATGAAATACACCATCAAACATATCAGTTTTATAAAAAAAGACAAATATTTACAAGGAACTGCTGGGGAAATATTAAAACAATGTTGTTTCAGGCCACTGAATGTATAATAAAACCAACTCACCAAAACTCAAAAAAAAAAAAAAAAAAAAACGAAAAAAGAAAAACTCATAGCCAAAACTGCTTGCTCAAATGCAGAAGTGTTAAAGAAGGAATGGCCGAATAATGGTTCTTGTTATAATTTTAAGAAGAGCAAAATTTCCAGTATTTTTTACGTGGTGAAGACTATATGAACATCAGTTTACATTTAACAAATCTAAAACAGGACTCAATAAATGTGATCAAGTATTATTGTTCTTATTTACCATTTAGGTGATCTTCCAGCTTTGTTTTACTTTTATTTCAAGAGGAAAAAACAACTCTTCACTGGTAACTCCTCTTAAAGGTAACATCTCAAACAATCCAAATTCGACTATTCTAAGAGAGTATATAACTATAGATACTACAAAATGAAGCATCACAATGAGTCGTGTAAAATATTCTTAGGGGATATAAATGTCACTGGAACCTAAATGCGGGAAATTTGTACAAAAGTTTTATTCATTCAACTAATAATTCCCCCCACCCCTAGTGTGCCAGACTATATACCAGATCCTGAGACTACACAGGTAAGTCTCAAAACAGTAACAATTAGTATAAAATTCAAGAGTTCTACATCCACATGGCAGGAGTTTTTGTGTTTTTCTCTTAACTCCACGTCTCTAATTCAACACGTTATTGCACATGACGGGGATCTATGAATAAAAAGGTGGGCGAGACACAGCCCCTGCCCTAGACAAAGTTCATGGCTGCCATGGGACACGCAGAAAACAGTATGGGAATTAGAAACTGTGTGCTGTGTGACACATGCGACAGCACAATGGGCAAGTGCTATAGGAACCACAAAAGTATCAGGACAGGTAGGACGAGTGTATGTCATAAAAAGAAGGGCCTATTTCACTCTTAGGAACTCCCTCAACATCACTAACTTTTTCAGATAATGTCCTCAGACTCACAGCTCATTTGACACTGCTCCTTGTTATTATACCTTCTGTGAAATCTGTCCTACTGTTCTGACAACAAAATCATTTCTTAAATATCAGTTATAAAATTTAAGATGTAAAAGTCTTTTATATTTAACACTTTTAGTTTCATATAATTAGTTTTCCTTAAAGAATAAGGTTGCAGATAAACATGATTAAAAATTGGTTTGAAAATACATTTTTGTGTGTAAGTCAGAATTAATTTTCTTTTATGGTAATTTAAAAAATGAAATCCTCACTCAGGAATTAGTAATTGTCAGTTTTTGTAGTTCACATTGTGCTTTTTAACTTCCTCTCTCTACTACAGGAAGGAAATAAATAGCAAAAGCTTTCAAACTAAATGCAATGTATCAGTAACTCTGTACTTTTAGCGTTTAATTTTAAAGCTTTCCGTGCTTGAGAAAAGGTAATTATGTATCTTGCTCTATAACCCCTATCTGGACTTTTGCCAACACAATAAAAGTAAATACAACAATACATAATTACATTCATGAAACTTAGCATTGTCAATTCAGACTAGGGTATAATTTATACCACTTGTACTTTCTACAGAAACAAATAATAAACTTAGATTGATAAATATATGCTCAAAAAGCTCAAGGAGTAAGCACATCACAATGAAGAAACCTCAAAAATACAATTCTGTATCTTCCTACGAACATTCAGCAACCTATCAAGTTACCTATGATCCCAGAGATGTTTAATACATGTTTCTTGAATACTAAAAATGATGATGATGATGATGATGATGATGATGACGATGACCACAACTAAGATGTACTGAGCATTTAACTTGTACTAGGCACTGCTGAATACTTTGTATTTAAGCCTGACGACAATTCTAAAAGCTAGGTACTATTACGAATCCCTATTTTAAAGACACAGGAAAGGGGGCTGAGAGATGCTAGGAAGTGGCAAGGCTGGGATTAAAACCAAAGTCATCTGAGGCCAAAGCTCTTAACCACTCAATGGTGGAAAAACATGACATACAGATTATAGTTGAGATTTAAAAATAGCTTTGTTATAACAATTTTGAAATAGAAATATTCAAATATGGCGGGGCACAGTGGCTCATGCCTGTAATCCCAACACTTTGGGAGGCCGAGGTGGGCAGATCACTTGAGGTCAGGAGTTTGAGACCAGCCTGGCCAACATGGCGAAACTGTCTCTACTAAAAACACAATTAGCTGCGTGTGGTGGCACGCACCTGTAGTTCCAGCTACTCGGGAGGCTGAAGTGGGAGAATCGCTTGAACCCAGGAGGCGTAGGTTGCAATGAGCCGAGATTGTGCCATTACACTCTAGCCTGGGCAACACAGTGAGACTCCATCTCAAAAAAAAAAAAAAAGAAAAGAAATAATCAGATATATTTCAGCTATTTCAATATTGTAATCAGGTATATATTAAAATTGTGGGAAGTATTCCATCTTAAAAGAGCATTTGACTTTAATACCATTGAATTATTAACAGATTTTATAATTTTTTCAAGAGATGCTGTAATTAAAACATTTTATATATCATGTATCATCCAAGTTAAATCTTTTATCCTACTTACAAAAAAAGCAATCTAAAACTTTAAAATTCAATTGTTTTCTCCATAACAAGTGATTTCTGAAAAAAATCAAAAGCTAAAGCTCTAAAGAAAGAAAAAGAAATAATTAGATCATGACAGATTTTGATTAAAAGATTCCAGATTTAGAGCAGGAAAACAGTGTGTTCTTCAGTATTAGTTTTTGAGATTTTTGAACAATTCATTTGTTGTGGGAATAGACTGAAGTTTGCACAAAGATCCAAACCAAATATGAACTTATAATATTTGTTTGCCTGATGTCATAACTTAAAAAAAAATCCTGCTATAAGCATACCTTGGCAAAAAATACGGTGAGGTGAGTCTCACTGCCAACAATCCAAATAGGGAATTTTGGAGATTTCAAGTAAGAACCAACCTAGAACAAATGTAGCAAAATAAAACAAATAAACAAATTAAAAATTTATACTGCCTCTTAAATATTTGCCCATAAATATCTGAAGCATAAAGTGTCCAATTTGTATTTAACTGAAATAATGTATTGTGCCCGAGCACTTCACCCATAGAGAGCAAATGCTGAATGTAAAAATGAATGTTAGAAGACTGTCAGTACTGAGCTTATATTGTGCTTTGACATTAAAACAACAACAATATAGATTTAACACAGCTGGAGATAACTATTTAGCCCTAAGAGTCACTCTCAGGTTTTGCTAAAGTTCCTAGATAAAATGACCACTTTTTAGAATTTCAGCATGAAACCTCAAACCCTAAAACTATAAACTTGACGATAATAACTTTATAAGGAAAATAATTATAGTTTATCAAATGAGTATATTTATGAATAATCAAAGGGAAAGAATATCTTTGTTCCCAAATAATCCAGAAAAATTACAATTTAAATCATTTAAGTATGTAAGTGTCCTGTTATGTGACTCTTCATGATAGAAGGTAAGTTCAAAGTTTCACAATACGAACAGTCTCTTTAAAATGTATAAAAAGCCATATTTGTACTCTGCTCTCAAGGTTACATCATCTGTGAACATTACTAAACCAAAAACTTGAGGACACGATTGTGTGTGTGTGACTGAGAAAAAGAAAGCTTAATACTAAACAAATAGAATAGACTTATGAAACCCAACACGTTCACACCACTCAATTCCACTCTCATATGAAGACAGAAACTTTAACTTAAAAATGACGAATCTTACCAATACAATTTGCTGCATTTTCCTTTTTCTTACAGACTGCCTATAATTGGGGAATTCCAAGTGGCTGTTTGCGGCAGTCAGCCCAAAAATTCTTTCCTAATCAGCCAGCAGCCCCTGCTTCAACCACCACCCTGGCCCTGTGGAATTTATTCTTATCACTAGAAGGGAAGTGGAAAATGGGTATTCTTTTGTATCCATGGACAGAGAAACTAGTATCTTTGTCCTATGATGGGTGGGATGAGTTAGATGTGATAATGTGGCAGTGCTGAGCCAGTAAAGTAGGAAGGATGGTTTGGGAACAGCAGAGAAGAATAAAAGAAAAGGAACAAAGAAAGAGGGAAAGATAAGATCACAGTTCCAGAGTGGACGAGGATTTTAGAGGTGAGCTGTGCAAGTCCTTCAGTTTATACATAAGGAACCAGAGAAATACACAGGATCTGTGCCTGGTCTCATCTCAAGCAACTAAATAGTACAGAGCTAGAATTAGAACTTAAGTTTTCTGACTTCTACTCTGATAGATTTCCATCACATCACATGGTGCCTCGTGTGGTGAAGAGATTAGATATTAACCTTTCTTTTAGAAAAAGTGTGTATTTAAATTAAGGTAGAAGTAAAAAAAAAAAAAAAGGATAAGATCAAAGAATACATGAATGCTAAACTCATGGAATGTTTTATAATAGTAAAAATATATTGAATGCATAAATGTCATCACTTTGAACAACAGTTTAACACTTCCTCAGAAAGTTAAAAACAGAATTACTGTATGACCAGTAATTTCGCTCCTTGGTATATACCAAAGAGAAATAAAAACATGTTCACAAAAAATTTGTACATCAATGTTTACAGCAGCCCTAGTCATAACAGCTAAAGTAGAAACAACCCAACTGATGAACAGATAAAACTGGTTTAACATACAAAAGAATATTATTTGGTCATAAAAATGAAATACTAACACATGTAAAAAACACAGATGAACAATGAAAACACTATGCTAAGTGAAAGGAGCCAGAAACGAAAGGCTATATACCATATGATTCCATTGCTATGAAATGTACAAAAGAGGTAAATCCACAGAGGCAGAAACAGAGTAGTGGTTTCCAGGGGCTGAGTGGGAGGAGCACGTGACTGCTAATGGGTTTAGAGCTCCTTTTGTGGGTAAGGAAAATATTGTGGAATTAGATTGGAGTAATGGTTGCAGAGCATCGTGAATATATTAAAAAGCCCTGAATCGTATGCTTTAAAATGGTGAATCTTCTGGTATGTGAGTTATAAATCTATTTTTTTTTTTAAAGTAGAGTCAAAAGTAGCCATAGCCACCTTATTCTTTGTTGGTTTGTATGTGTGTGTTGAGAGGGAGAGAGAGTGCAGGAAGGAGAAAGAGATTATTTCATCACCTTAATTGTATTAATGCATGTATAGTCAAAATGATATTGCAAAATGTTAATTTCATCTTTAAAGGGAAATCTGCTACACTTATCAAAGCACGGGGTAATGTTCAGACTTACAAAATTAACACAAGCTCAATGACTTCCTTAATGCCATTCCTCCAAGCATCTGATAAAAAGTAAACGTAAAATACACATAGAATTTGAGAAGTCAGATAGAGATGAACACTGTAGCATCATACAGTTTTTCAAAAAATGCTGTCTTGACTCACTTTTGAGGCCCTGGCTAGAGGCCAGTCATTCCCTTGAAAAAGATAGCTAATTAAGTTCTTACTCCAGCCACTACCATTATAGGTCTCTCACACTCCAGGGATCACCCTAATCACCCTGGAGTCAGGTACCAGACAGACTACTAGGGATAACCCAAGAGCCCCCCAGAGTTATCCAAATTAGCCAATCCACAGGGGAGCCCACGCAATCTAGCTGACCCCATCCTACACTTCAGGTACATAAGCTGCTCTTATGGCTAGAGCTTGCTGTACCCCAGTCCCCAGATGTAATCCTGCATGTGGCCCTGCCTGGCTTCCCTCCCTCATTTGCAGTTGGAAGCAGTTGGAAGGAAGAGAGTTTTGCCTTTCACCTAACCAAGTGTTAGTGTGTTTTGTTGTGCATTAACAGAATCCTTAAATCTTATTTAAAACCATAGTTAACTGCTAAAACACTATAGCAATATGTAAACAGAAGAATATACAGCAGCGGTTGACTTCCCACTAAGATCTTGAGGGGAAAAACATTCTTCTGTTCTACCTAAAAATTAAAGCAAAGTAAAGCCTACATTTAGAAAACCTTACAATTCTGGTGAATATGTCCATTCATTCATTCAACAAATATTTCTGAGCACCTGGCACTTAATATGTACTTAGCAATGTCCCTGTTTCCAGAGTCTACATTTCATTACAGAAGACAATAGAAAAGCAAACTCAAGATTTAAAAAGATAGGTAAACAAAAACGGTCATTAATTATTCCTATTGAATATTGTGGAAAAGAATAACTGAGGGAGTAGTCAAGAAAAAAGTCTCTGAGGTACGATCTGCAGTCCAGCCTGAAGGGGACAGTGAGCCATCCATCTCAAGAGCTGGACGACTCCAGGCAGAAGGGACAGCAAGCACTGGAGAGGGCTGGGCATGTCTGGGAAAGTAAGAGGACACCAGTGTGGCTGCAGGACAGCAGTAGAGAAAGCAATGCAACTGCAAAGACCATCAGGGTCTTAAGGGATACACAGGAAATATTTCCAAATATAAAATCTCCACCCCCTAGCCTCATACAAGATGCAGGCATGCGTGCACATCCCACCTGCCCCACCCCCGCCTCCACGCTTAACTTTCTTTAGGATCTAAGAATGTGTGTGTATATGCATTAGGGGGAAGGGGACACACTTTGATGCTCTAGTTGCCAGGCTATTTCAGAATAGCTTTAGTTTATACAATTAAAGTCACCGAAAATAAAAGTCACTGAAAATACTGTTTAACCATATGATCACTACTAAAGGAGTAAGGGCAGGACAAATCAGATTTGATTATCATATGCATATCACCCAGTGTTCAAGTGAAACATGAAAAAGGAATGCTGTCTGACAAAAAAGAGGATCAACCATGATTATTGTTATTACATATAATCGTCACCATCCGAACCCCTGCTATGGAACCCTGTTCTAAAATAGAAGGCGAGCTGCCTTAGGCTCATGCCTGTAATCCCAGCACTTAGGGAGGGAGGCCAAGGTAGGAGGATAACTTGAGGTCAAGAGTTTGAGATCAGCCTGGACAACATAGCCAGACCCTGTCTCTATTTAAAAAAAATTTTTTATGAAAAAGAAAACTAGATCTACTTCTTTCTCCCAAATCATGACATCTTATGAAGTGCAAGTCAATAATGGTTTAAATTCCATTTAAAACGATTTACAATACCCATTTCAGGTTGTTTCGGACTGTGTAGGAGGAGAATGAAATAAACGGCAATAAATGAGAGTTCCATGGCAGTTCCTAACCCTAGTGCATGTGTCAAAGAGTTTAATGCTGTAAAATGCTTGAAATTTTTTTCAGTGTGAAATCATTTTTCAGATGGAATAGATAAAAGTCAGAATTTCAGGCATCTGGCAATTCTTTCTCTTTGCCTAATAAAGTATTACCAGTTGTTTTAGTGAGGCATATTCTTCATTAGGTAATAAAGAAACAGTGCTTTCTTCATTCTCATTTTGCCAAGAATAAATTCATATTCAATAATAGATGTCTGTGGCTTTTTTGAATTATTTTGTACTGGGTTCTGCCACTCCTCCTACAAAAAGTAACAATAGACCTAGCATAGGAAACTCAGCATAATCAGCCGGCTTAACCACACTTAATAACCCTGCTGGTTTAGGGTGGGGGATAGGAAGGAAGAAGAGAGCCGTACCGAACAATAGTGCTGTGCTCAAATGTGCTGTCAGAGGAACAAAACAGTATCCACAATAGTGGACATCTAAACAGAAAACATTCAAAGTACCTTAAAAATCAATTTACCTTACAGTATCTTAAAGCTTCCATTAGTGTTAAAAATCCTACAGCTGCTTGTTCATGTATACCAAGAAGTTCTGCAAAAACAACAACAACAACAAAAAACGAAAACTTAGCATTGTAGTAGTGTGTATAAACTCGAAACGTACTTATATGTATATATATTTATACTACACCAAAACTTTTTAACTTTTACCCAAAACTATACTTTAAAACTTAGCATGTATTTATTAGGAGGTAATGTCAACTAATCATTACAGTACTGCTCATTATAAAATACCATTGGATCAGGTTTGTGGTGGGTAAATGTGATACTATAGATGTATATTAAATGTATTTATAAAACTTGATATTCAGGTTAACTTTTTAAATGAAAGAATTTACTCCCTGAAATCCATGCAATTGTTGACAAAAATACAACAAGAAAAAGAGGCTTAATACCTATGTAAAAGGGCTAACTTGAATTGACTTTGATTTTGAAAAACAAATGGATATGCTAATCACTGGTAAAATTTATCATTAGGTAGTAGTGACTCTACTTGCCTAATACTTAAAACATGGACATTTAAAGCCATCCCTCTTTCCTATAAACACAGGCTGTGTGCTTAAGACTGGCGAAATAAAGATGAATAGAAAATGATCTCCGCCTTAGAAAGGCTACGACTTGACCAGACATGACAGATGAAAAAAACATGTGGTCTCTCTGTACACACACACGGAGTGGTATGAGAGTACCTGCTTACAGTGTTAGGGAAGGCTTATAAAAGTGATAACAGGGAGTTGAATCTTGAAGCGTATTACAGTTTTCCAGGCCAAAAAGAGGATGACAAGAAAATTCAAAGCAGAAGAAAACAACAAACAGGTATGGAAAATCGATGCATTTAAGGAATGAAGAATTTGGCAAAGTTTCCTTAAATGTTTCTGGCCTGGAGGGACATGATAAATAGTGATTAACACAAAGAATTAAGAAGTAAGTTCTCGACTCCTGTGAAGAGGTAACATGAGTTTGGTTTTAGACAAGCTGGGATTGAGGTACCTTTACATGCTCTAGCTAGAGAGGGATAAATAGCCGGAAGTAAGGCTCAGGAATACAGGAGAGAAACGTCAGGGTTGCAGATAAAGATTTGGGAATCACCAGCATAGAGATGAGAGTTAAAGTTATGGATATGGGTAAGTCAGAACAGACATAACACAGAGAATAAAAATGTGATGATAATAAAGTCTTTTCATAAAAGATACCCTTCAGCTAACATACATTAATATAATAATATATTTGGGTCCATAATATATCTAAAAAGCATTTCTTTCTGGCTAAAAATTATGTTCACTGTAAACATAATGTATATATAACTTTGCATCCTTTTTACCATCTGGTCATGTTTTGTCCATTTTTCCATTAGGATATATTTTCTTATCAATTAATGTAATAAGAATATTAACTCTGTCATTTTTGTGGCCAACATTTTACTATGTAGCCTTAACTACAACATCTAGATGGTGTAAGGCAAGAGCTGACAGTTTAACTTTCTGGATTGGTAAATCCAAAATTAATAGAAGGTGCGTATACATACAATTTATACTTTGTCACTAGCTTCTTACAGGCACAGATCGGATAGAGCAATGGTTCTTTAATTGTGGTTTAGGACTCCTCAGGGACCACAAGACCCTCTTAGAGACTACGTGAGATCAACACGATTTTCATAATATGATGTTAATTACCTTTTTACATTTACTCTCTCATAAGCACAGAGTTTTACGGAGGTTGATCTGTTATATTGTATCAGACTGAATTTATAAGCATATATGAAGATCCGGCTGTCTACTAATAAGCCAAGCATTAAAGGGATTTGCAAAAATTTAAAACAATGTCACTCTCCTCAATTTTTGTTAAGTTTATTTAAAATGTTATTTATGTTAATATTAATGAGTATATATATATTTTTTTAAATTATGTTTTATTTCTACAAATTTAGGAGGTAAATGTGAAATTTCTTTAAACACATATACTACATCATGATCAAGCCAGGGTATGAAGAGTGTCCATTGCTCAAGTACAATGCAATTTTCTTAAGCAGAGTGATCTTACTCTGCTATCAAATATTGAATTTACTCCATCTTACTGTATGTTTGTACTCTAACCCACTCCCCTCATGCTTCCCCCACCGCCTGCCACTGACCCTTCCCAGTATCTGTTATCTATTGTTCCACTTTCTACCTCCATGTGATCAAATTTGTTTAGATCCCACATATAAGTAAGAGCGAGTGATTTTGTCTTTTTGTTCCTGGCTTATTTCACTTAAGATTATGACCTCCAGTTCCATTCATGTATACTGCAAATAACAGGATTTCATACTTTGTTATTGTTTATAGAATTCCAGTTTCTTTATCCATTGACCTGTTGATGGACACTTAGGTAGATTCCCTATCTTTGCTATTGTGAATGGTGCTGCAATTAGCATGCATGTGCAGGTATCCCTTAGATATACTTATTTCTTTGTCTTTGGGTAGATACTGAGTAGTGGGATTGCTGGATCTGGTAATCCTATTTTTAGTTTTTTAAGAAATCTCCATACTGTTTTCCATAGTGGCTGTACAAGTTTATATTCCCACCAATAGCATATAGGAGTTCTCTTTTCTCTATCTTCGCCACACTTCTGTTGTTTTTAAATAGCCATTCTGACTGGAGTAAGATGACATCTCATTGTGGTTTTGATTTGTAGTTCTCTCATGATCAGTGATGTTGAACATTTTTTCATATACCTGTTATTTTAAAGTGAATTAATACGTATTTAAAAATTTCTCAATCTCTAACTTGAAAAACATGGATTATTTGCTTTGGGATCATCTGTAAGAGTGTAAAGGGAATGAGATTAAAAGGTCTTAGAATCTTCAGGTTAAAGCAAAACAAGGGAGAGGAGAAGAACAGCCCAAATAGGTATAAATGGATATGTCATATCTTCGCAAACTTTTCTCTCCCTTTCTTTTTTAAATGTAAGCAACACCAAATGTTTTCATGTAAAAAGAATACATACATTGGGAAACAGTTTCACAATTTAATTTCTAAAATCAGTTACCGCCACCTAGTGTTACAATTAGATACTACATCATCTATTTCCCTGGATTTTTAAACAAATGTCTAATAATAATATCATGTTACTAAATACAGCAAACTAGTTGTTCGTAATTCTTGGGTAATGAACTATTTAGATTTGATCAGTAAACACATGCTTAGACATCTAGTCTGGATGGTAGTATTTTAAAAATGTATTATGCCTGTTTTCTTAAACAGAATATATACTTAATATTTTTACCTTCTTATGATAGTTTCAAGAGCATCACACTAGGAAAATTTACTTTTATGCCAAGTCATAATACAGTGAGGATTTAATATTCTCACGTTACGATTTATAGAATTTATTTGTATGAGATTTTCTCAATAAGCCTTGAAAGTGTCTATTTTCAAGTATCCCTAATCTGAAAATCTGAAATCCAAAATGCTCCAAGATCTGAAGCATTTTGAGAGCCAGCATGACTCTCGAAGGAAATGTTCATTACAGCATTTTGGATTTCAGATTTTCAGATTAGGGATGCTAAACTGGGGAGGAAAAATGCAAATATTTCCAAATCTGAAAAAAATCAGAAATCTTAAATGCTTCTGGTCCCAAGCATGTACTCTACATTTGCGAAAAATTCTAATTACTTTGTGATTATATTCTTGTTTTCTTTGCCAGAATTAATTTACTATCTTTTATTATCAGAGACGGGGTTTTGCCATCTTTCCCAGGTTGGTTTCAATCTCCTGGCCTCAACTGATCCTCCCGCTTTGCCCTCCCAAACTACTGAGATTAAAGGCACAAGCCAATATGCCCAGCCTAACTGATTATCTTATAAAAGAGAATGAAACAAACCATCAAGACTCATTTAGTTTCTGACTGCATTTTTAGGAGTTCCACATATTAAGTGGAATATAACCAGACAAGCACCAGAGAAACATGACTATTTTTTGGCCTAACTATAATATCTGTTTCTGTTTATTTTTTAATTGACAAATTAAAGTTGTATATATTTACAGTGTACAACATGTTTTGAAATATGTATACACTGTAGAATGGCTAAACTGAGCTAATTAACATATGCATTATTCTATGTATGAGTCCATCATCTTTCAATTAGGTATGCATTTGACTGGCTGTAATACCGATTTCTTTTTATAAAAACAAAACAAAAACCCACAAAAAACTAAGAAACTTCTGGGTTTCTGAATTACAAGAGTTAACTCCTCTATCCCTATCCCATAAAGAAAATTTTAAAATAAAAATAATCATCAAATAAGCATACAAAAATAAATAAACAATATGGACAAAAATAATGTACAAATACTGAAGAATTCCTTTAAGATAAAAAAGAGACCATGAAAAAATTAATCTACAGAAAATCAAAATCAAAGAAAACTTTAGCTCAACATACATGCAATAGTACAAAATGAAGACGGATGGCAGGTAGAGAGACAGACCACAAAAGGATCTGAGAACCTTAGATGGAGTTTGGATTTTATTTTAAGTGCACAGGGAAGCCAGCCATCGAATGGTTTTAAGGGAGAGAGAAACAGGATCTCATTGAGTTTGAAAAATATCACACTAGCCACCGTGAAAGAGTGGGCAAGAATGCATTTAGTTTGATTAGTTCTACTGTAACTTATTTCTGTTGTATTGGAGAAGCAAAAGATGGTTTCAAAAGCTGGGGTAGAATGAAGTATATGGATTCAGGACCATATAATCTATATAAAACACTAAATGATTTTTACTGAAGAATGTACAAAACAATCTAGTTGGGAAGATAATATGTAAAGATGTAATTTCCTCAAAATAACCTACAAATATAATGTAATCAATCCAAATCTTCAAAGATTTCTTAAAATTGGAACTTGAAAAGCAGGGAGAAAAGTTCAATTGCAATAGATAACGTAGAAATGACTATGACAATTTTGTAAAAGTATAACGTCAGGAAACATGCTAATGAACATCAAAGTATATTATAAAACTATGTAATTGCGAAGTTTTGCATAAGAAGTCACAAATAAATAGATCAGTGGAATAGAATAAAAACATGTAAATATGCAAAAATGTATTTAACAAAAAACGTATTTCCTATCTGTGGAGAACTGACTGGAATTAGGACATTAGATAATTCTTTGAGAAAAAGTCAAAAGGCAGATCCCCAACTCATACCATTCATAAATACATAATCCAGATAGACTAAAGAGCCAAACATTAAAAAACAAAAAGCCCACAAAAGCGTTTTTGGAAAATACTAGAGACTATTCTCTTGCGGTGGAGCCAGGCATGATGGTGCACGTCTGTAGTCTCAGCTACTTGAGAGACTGAGGCAAGAGGACCACTGGAGCCTAGTCTGAGGCTGCAGTGAGCTATGACTGCAACACTGCACTACGGCCTGGGTGACAGAGCGAGATCCCGTCTCTAAAAAATGAAAATAAAAAATCTGGGGGTGGGAGACACATAAAACTGATATAACGGTAGTTAAAAAAAAAAAAAAAGCCCAAATAGAAGCCATCTAAAAAAAGAGACCAAATGATTTAACCACATAAATATGAAAGCCAGCCAGGCGCGTAGCTCACGCCTGTAATCTCAGCACTTTGGAAGGCGGAGGTGGACAGATCACCTGAGGTCGGGAGTTCGAGACCAGCCTGGCTAACATGGTGAAATCCCATCTCTACTAAAAATAGAAAATTGCTGGACGTGGTGGCGTATACCTATAATCCCAGCTACTCGGGAGGCTGAGGCAGGAGAACTGCTTGAACCCGGAGGTTGCAGTAAGCCAGGATCGTGCCACTGCACTCCAGCCTGGGTGACAGAGTGAGACTCAGTCTCAGTAAATAAATAAATAAATAAATAAAAGCCTTGGATATAAGAAAATATATCATTAACAAAGTTATCAAGAAAGAGAAGGCTGGGTGACAATATTTGCAGCAAAGGTCAAACAGAGAACTAAGACAATTTAAAGACAAAGAACTGAACAAAAGAAAGTAACTCCTCCTCCCCAAATGCCAAAAAGATGGGAAGAGGTAATTCACAGAAGAATACTAAAAACTGACAAACACATGAAGAGATGATCAAGCTCAGGCTCAATGAGCACCAGAGAAATGTGAATTAAAACAGGCTATCACTTGTCAACAAACTGACAAAATGTTAAAGATGGACAATTCTAAATGTCAGGCGGGATGCAGAAAAATACAAACTCTCCTACACATTTGAAAGAATAAGTTTATACTTTTACCAGTTGATAAAGCAAATTTTAGAAGGACATTTGGCATTATCTATCAAAATTTAACAGATGTTCCTCAAGAAGTTAAGCCTTATGAGTTACTGTATGACCCAGGATTTCAACTCCTTGGTCTATGGCAAAGAAACACCAAAATATACATCTCATAAAAACCTGTACATGAATGTTCCTCACAGCATTACTCATAATGGCCAAGTGGAAACACTCCACATGTTGGCGAACGAATTAATGCGGTACATTGGTGCAATGGTATGTTATTCATCAATAAAGAGGAGTGAAGTACTGGTACATGCTAAAACATGGTCACCTTGAAAATATTATACTAAGTGAAATCAATCAGTCACCAAAGACTAGATAGCGTATGATTCTATTTCTATGAAACATCCTGAACAGGCAAATCTATAGAGCAGAAAGTAGATGAGCGGCTGCCAAGGCTAGCGTGGAAGGAAGTATAAGGAGAACAGGGTTTCTTTTTGAGATGATAAAAATGTTTTAAAATTGATTGTGGTGATGGCTAAATAACTCTGAGAAAATATTTAAAATACTGAATTGTCCATTTTAAATGGGTGACATGCATATGTGAATATCTCAATAAAGCTATAGGTAAAAAAAAAAATTAACAGATGCCTAAAATTTTAATACACTTTCTACTTTTAGAAATCTAACCTGTAGGTATACTTATATACGGAAAGACATATATACAAAACATGTTTACTACAGCAGTTTCTTATAGCTAAAAATGGAAACAATCTGTTTACCATAAGGAAACTCAAGGCAAAAGACAGACTAGGAAAAAAATACATTTACTGACATGAGATATACATTCATTCAGCATTTACTGGACTTATTTCCTGCTCTGACAACATAGTAGGAGGTAGGTATTATGGAAAGAAAAATTATAATTAAATAGTTACTCATTGAAAATCCTTAGGCAACTTGCTTTACCTCTCTAGGCTTCAGTTTCCTTCTTCATAACATATGGAGTAATACTTTCCTTGAAGGTTGTTGTAAAGATTAAGATCCTACTTCCAAAATGCCTACACTGGCCCATAGAAAAAATTTAGTTTCCCTCAAAAGCCTATGCACCTCGTTTACAGAAACAAGAACATGTGCACAAAGAACTATGATGCGAGGTGTAATAGAATGAAGCCGACTGAGGTAAAGCACCATAGATGATCAGAGGGAGGAGAAAACCTTTCCTGCTGTCGGGGTTAAGTGGAGAGACATTAAATATGAGTTAACATTTTAATGGGGCCAGATGGAATGGGCAGGAGGACATTTGGGGAAAGTACCATTGTGTTTAAGGACGGGGAGGCAGAGCCATCTAAACAGAACAGTGGTTCTTAATCCTGACTACACAGTTATCACTTGCTTAAAAATATATGAATGCCCAGATTCCAGCTGACAACAATTCCATTACAATCTCTATCTAGGTGGTGTGGCCTTGGCATACGATTTTAAATTTCTCCTAGTTAATTGTGATGTGCAGCCAAGTTTGAGAACCAGTGGATTAAGGCACTGGATTTGTGAAGGAGACTAGTAAAAGATTATTAACATAGGGTTGAGTAGGAACACAGAGGCTCTTGAATGCTGAGAAGCTGAAACTTCAGTTGGCAAGCATTAGCAAGAGAGTCACTGAAGGCACTGAGCAGAGAAATAACCTAACAGGACGTGTAAAATAAAATCATTAACTTGTCAGTTTGTAGAATATACTGGAGTGGAATGACAGATAGAAAGCTATAGCATGATAGTCTAGACAGGTGAGAGTAATGAGACCACAACAGACTTGGCGAAGGAAGAAAAAAGAGCGGGGCTAGCATTTCTGTGCTTGTGCTAGGCAGCATATATGAATATGTCTATTTCTAACCTCAATGCACAGGTAAGAAAACCGAGGCTCAGATAATTTAGCAGTTTGCCCACTGTCAAACAGCAGAGGCATAAACTGGTGCCATTGCCGAGGCCTCTGCTTGTTCCACCATGGCACAGTGTCCTGAGGTACCACTTGGCCTCTGTGAGAGAAAGTTCGAGAATGGAGAATCTCGAAGAGTCAGCAACTCATTAGATACATGACAGTAAGGTACAAATAACTAGCAGGTTTTCAAATAAAGCTTGTTGAATAAATTAACATCAGAAACATCATGGCAAGCTACATAACCAATCTTTGCCCTCAAGTGTTTCAATTTTCTATAAAGGCCAGTTACAACTACTGATGATTTTAAATTTTTCCTAGTTAATTGTGATGTGCAGACACGTTTGAGAACCAGTTGTTGCTAAGAGTGCTCATTATGCAGCAGTGGCAAACATGTATTGAATGGTGCTTAAGGACTTGATGAATATCTCTTTTTTTGCCATTTTCTCACCTCATTCTAACTATCCTGTGATAATCATTCCCGTTGGAGGATGAGAAAGAGGCACTGAGTGAAGCAACTTGTTTAATTCCACACAGTTTAATAAATGGCGCAACTGAGATTCCAACCACAGTAGTCTAATTCCACACAGCTAACATACTTAATGATACACTGCCTCTTACACTACATGTTAGTCTTGAGTGCTGTAATACCTATGTGAGATGGCATGGGAGTTCATCTTCTTTAAATTCCACAGTACACCTGAGAGGCAGGTATCTGCCCCATTTATAGAGAAGAAGCTGAGATTGAGACTTTAATCCAAAGATTTCTGTCTGTGGTACAGAGTTAGTAAATAAGCCATGCAGTGTGCCACCTTCAGGGAGAATGAGGGGTAGGAAAAGGCTATGATTTTCGCAGGTAGTGAGGTCTTTGCTTTAGGAGAACAAATGACACAGATTTCAGATCATAGAGAGTAAATATTTTAGCAATGCAGACAAGGAAATTCTGCTGGTGAAAGGATGGAGAGAAAGAGTTTTGTTGCCTGGTCGTTACACACCACGGTTTTTGTTTTAGGCAGTAGAAGCCACCTAAATTTTGTGTAGACCAAGGAAGAGAGTCACATTTAATAGAAGAGACTGTAAATGGAATCAACAGTAACTCTGGAAAGATACACAGTTCTTCTGAAACAGGAAAAAAGAATATGCTGAAAAAAGACAACTTGAGATTCTAAAGTCAGCTGAGAGTGAGTGGGCAGAGGTAAAGTTAGAGACTCATAAAGAGGAGAAGGGATTTGAATTCACTGCCTTAAGCAGTGGTAGATAAAGGAGTTATGAGGAGTAGAAAAAAGGGTTACAATGTGCAGTCAGCAGTAAGAGTTTAAATGAGTTTAAGTAGGATTAATTTAGAGTACGCCCAACCAATAAAACTTGTAACGAGGTTTCTTTTCTAGCAATAATCAGCCTGGCAGTGGGAGGGAAAATGTGTACTCTGTGTTATCCAGGAAAAACCAAGAAGGTTCAGTGAAACATAAATGGGGTATTTTTCTCATTTTTAAGTTTGACGACTGAAAGTTCGCTTCAAATAAACATTCCAAAATGCAAGAAATATACCCTATTTTCTTTTCCATGTTAGCTATTTCAAAGTTATTGCTTAGTTTTGGCTTTTAAACTATACAGAAAAAAGGTCCACAGCAAGATGACAGCCTTGAAAAGCACGATTTCAAGAAACAAAAATGACGTATGTGTACATCTCAAGAACCGAAACTGATAACTGACTAATATATTCTGTAAACGAAGTAACGACTTCATGGCAAGAGCTGCCTAAGGAGCCTCCTATTCTTTTTTTTTTTTTTTTTTTTTGAGATGGAGTCTCGCTCTGTTGCTCAGGCTGGAGTGCAGTGGCGCGATCTCAGCTCACTGCAACCTCCGCCTTCCAGGTTCAAGCAATTCTCCTGCCTCAGCTTCCAGAGTAGCTGGGACTACAGGCATGCATCACCACGTCTGGCTAATTTTTGTATTTCTAGTAGCGACGGGGTTTCACTGTGTTGGCCAGGCTGGTCTCGAACTCCTCACCTCAGGTGATCCATCCACCTCGGCCTCCCAAAGTGCTGGGACTACAGGCATGAGCCACTGTGCCTGGACATAGAGCCTCCTATTCTTGAAATCTCATTCTGTTAGTCCTGCCAATGAAAGTTATCTCATCTCAGTCTATGAGAGGTTGGGTGAGGAAAAGCCTAGGGAGGCAGAGGAGTATTCTGGTTTGGGGACTAGGAGAAGCTATTGAGAATCCGGAGAATGCGTAGAAAGATGAACCACACTGATGAGTACCAAGTGCGAGAGAGAGTGATGCGCTAAAGACGGTGTGGGAAGGGTCAGGCCAGAGCACACAGTAAGAAGTATCAAGGACAGAGGGCCAAGTGGGATGAGGCACCTCAACCCAAGTTCAGCAAGAACCTATTGCTTCCCTAATCATATGAGGTAAGATACCTGAGGGTCCAGAAACAACTGGAAGAAGAAAGAGGGGAGTGTGCAGAAGCCATCACAGGTGAAAGAGAAACAGAGAGACCAAAAAACCCTGTATATTACCCAAGAGACACTGAAATGAGATTTTTTTTCACTGACAGGATTAAATGCTTTCAGCTATTAATCAGATTAAGGGTTGAAGAATAGGATGAGCTCAATTAAAGAGAGCCGAGCAAGATAATTTGTAGTTTTTTGTTCACGAATTTCACTGTTTAAACTCTGACCCTTTACTAGAAATCAGCAAAACTTCGTTCTCATTTTAACCTCGCCACTAAGTAAATAATTTTGCATATGAATTAAATAAAAAGCAAACTTAGTTCTTAAATTTTTTAAACAGTAATAAGGGTTGTACTGTGGTGCTTTTTAATTCTGAAGTTTTAATTTTACTGATTTTTTCCTTAATATTATACCCTTTCATGTTTCTGTTAATTAACTACACATTTCTGAATTTGAGAAAAATTCAAAGGGAAAATCATGAATCACTTCAATGGGAGCAAAAAGTGGTAACTATTATTTTCTCAATTATATTTGCTCTGTTTGACTGTGAGCTCTGGGAACTCTGGAGCTTCGTGTCCTATACCACATACTTCAGAGAGGCACACTGTGGTTACTTAATGTCAGTTAAATGAATAAATAAATGAATTCAGACTGACCCAGTAATAAAGTGAAGGGAATTTTATTCAGTTATGTATCAGCTCTCCTTAACAGAATGGACTGGCCAAAATGGGATCCATTTCAATGTGCTTAACAACATATGACGCCACAGGAAAGAAATAATAGAGACCAGAAATGGAAGTGGTAGTGGAAGAGTTGGTAATTTAAAAGTCTCAGTCAGTATTAAATTTGCTCAGTGTTTTAAAGTACGCACATTAAAAGTATTATAGGCAAAAACCCAAAGTAAGTATTTCACATCACCAGGCTTTGTAATGCTCCATTTTAAGCAAAGAATGCAGTACTATCTCTGAATAAATATGCACTGTGTTTATACATATTAAGAGTCGTAAATCCCAGTTTTATACCACAGAAAATGAAAGGCTTGAGAAGTAACTTGACAGAAGTCATACATTTGGGATTTGAACCCAAGATCACCTGGCTCCAAGATTAATGGTCTTAACATTATGGTGCCTTGAAAACTGTAAATGATTCTTCTATTAGAAAACACTTAACCTCTAGGTAACGTAGAGCCATTAAATAGACAAATAATAATCAGCTGTATTCCAATGAAATATTATTCATCAAAGAGAGCAACATAACAAAGAATATACTTACTCATTCCTGAGCACTCTCTATCACCGTCCCATACATTAGAAACAGCATGTCCCGTCAGCAGAAGATTAATTAAACTTTGGCTATTAATAAATATTAAAAAGCAATTAAATATGAATATAGTTGCCAAGTCAAATAATTCCTACAGCAAGGTATAAAGTAATGACTTTTCACATTAAATTATGTAAGAATTTACAAAGTTAGGGAAAACCTTACATTTTCCATTTTATATATTCGGCCTTGCTAAATGTATCACCAAATATATCAGCACAGTGGTATTTATTGTTCTACATATTCACATACATTTAACAACTTTATCTAATATATATTTAAATGGATAAAAAATGACAGACTAATAATTTACTTAATATTTACAATCTTTAAAAATGAATATATAATTATTAACATTTTGTCTTTGATGAAAGATACATGAATTTTCATCTTTGAGGCAGAAAGGTCTAAAAAGAAGGACTCACGTATTAGAGTACGTTAACTATCACTGTTTCATTGAGTTTTGGTAAAAATAACCATAAAAAGCTTGAGAAGGAGGGTGGTCCGAAAGGAAAATGGGGAATTTTTTTCTCCCAAGCATAGAAGCATTTACAAAGATATACTTATTTCTAAGTCAAAATGAATAAATTTTATGATTTAAAAAAATCATAAATGGATTTGTTAAAATACCTCCCCACTGTTATCTTAAAACAAAATATTTGCCCCAATAAATACATATATAAAATGAAATTAACATTTCATACGTCAAGCAAACAATGCATAAAACAAAGAAGTGCTCAAATCCATACATGTTGTACCATCAACACTACTGACAAACAAAATTACCTGACTCAGTCATGTTTTATCTGAAGTCAAGTTTCTAAAAACTGGAGTTCACATGAGGAGATAAGAGATTTTAGTTAATTACCTGCCATGTCCATATACAGGATCTATCAAGGGTTCACTTGCATCTTCAATTTCATTTTTTATGTTTTCAATGCCCTAAAGAAACAAGGAATTCATTGACTTATTTTAAAAAACTAAAATGAAAATTACCATTTTTTAAAAAACTGACTAGTTTACACTATAAACTAATACAATTATTTAAGTAACTTTTCTACCACGAGTAACTCAGATTTGAAATGGGGGTGCATTTGAGATAACTGTAAAAAATAGTTCCTCAAGTATCTTTTATTTTCTTTCATGGGCTCTATATAAAGAACACTCATGGGTGAAATATGTACTGTTGGTTAAAAGGGCAAGGAGAGAGAATTAACTTTTAATAGGAGAAAGGAGAAATTATTTAATAGTTAAATGAATTATTTAAAAGTTAAATGAATATGAGCCTGTTAAGGCAACTGATTTTTTTTAGATCATATACAAACTGATTGCAGTAAATACACACACACATGAATATTGATAGAGATAGAACATTAAATAATTTGCATTTTAATTATTTAACTGGTACATAAAATGGAAGGTCTACTTCTGATTGTATTTTCTCACCAATATGGGTCATTCAAATGTATACTGACAAAATGCAAATTAGGAGGGCAGGAAGTGCCTTCTTTTCTTAAAAACCAATTTCTTGATACTTTTTAAACCGTCAGAAGGGCACTCAACTCCCAAAAGTTCTAGACACTGGATAAGTACAAGAAAACCTACTTATTGTAACCTCATCAATTCCAGAAGGACAAAGATAAACTGCCATTCATTGTTCTATTCACTTAACTTTAGCCATTGTTTCTATCATATTAGAGGTCATTTCTAAGAATTAAATAGATGATTAATTAACAACCAAGATTTTTAATGAATGACTAAATCCCACAGGGGGAAACAAAGAAGCATGAGCTCTTACATGTGCCATCCTCGTAAACAATACAAATCAGGCTATGATAAAGTCAAGATGAATACTATCAGCAAGTGACACTATCACTACTGAGGAAGGGGATATCATTTTAAAGACCAGGTCAAGGAATGACAACTTGCATGATAATTTATTGGCTGTAAAGAAGAAGAAACAGAGGAGGTATCAAACGTTTTGAGCATAAGAAAGTTGGAGAATTACTGAACAGTCAAGAAGAGCTTATAAGAAACCAGTCATCTTAGATACCACCATCACTACTACTCCCAACATCTACACAACTAAGCACTTTGGGTTCTCTTATTTATTTATATTTAATAATCCAAATAGGTATTTATTTACATTTCTAAATATACTCCCTTTCTTTTCCATTCCATGACCTGTCCTACTTTAGGCTTCTCTTATTTCAGTACCCAATTTTCTAGTTTTCCTGACTCTAGTCTTATATTACAAACACCAACTCCATCCATCACAACTCCTATCCCAATTTAAGATCTTTTATCAACAAAAAGATCTTGTCACTCCCTTGTTCAAACTTTTTACTGTGTTCCAATTCTGAGCAGATGAAACCTCCTCTTTGTACAGTGTACACAGAAAGGCCTTCATATTCTAAGTCTTTTCTTACATACGTGCCCAGTCTCATCTTCCACAATTGCCTCTCTGGTGTCTTATGCTACAGTAAGGCTCAACTACTTAGATCTCCCCAAACCTGCATTATACCCTCAATCCTTTACACTTTTATACTTGCAGTGCCCACTGCTGGAAAAAATTTCCTCCAGCTTTTCCATATAGAAAACTTGCCCTCATGCATCAAGGTCCTATCTCTGTCAGATGGTCCCTACTAGAAACAGTATGCCCTTGATTCCATCTAATAGGTTCAGACAGAAGACCAAACGCCAAAACACACTGCCATAATGGAATTATTAATGTGCCAATTTTTTTTACAATGCTAAATAGATACCATTAAAAATGCATCCCATATTATTAATACAGACATAGTCCCTAGCATAGAGTCAATCAATGCTCAAAAAATATTTGTCAAATAAAAGAAGTTTAATTTCAGACATGATAGATCTAATAGCGTAGTCAACTGAGGCTAACACGTTACTAGAGCTATGAGATTGGTATTTGGGGAAAAAGAGTAGGACTAGAAGGGGACATATTGGAACTATTAAATAGCTATATAAAGGTAACCTGAGCAAATGAAATATCCATAAAAGGCATACTGGATCCAGGGAAGAAAATTTCTGGACTATAAAAATTTAGAGGAGGAGAGAAAAGAGCAGGAGGTAACAGGTAAAGAAGGAAACGAAGCTATCAAAGAAAACAAAACAAAATAAGAATGGTGAGACATTACAGAAAGAAAACTCACACAGTGATTTTTCAAAAAAAAAAAATCAAGAAATGGAATCAAGGTCAAAAACAGCTTCCAGAAGGGGTTAACGGGTCAAGTGCTACACGGAAGGATCAAAGGAAACACAATTTGGAAGAACTGACAGCATTTCACAACTAGAACATTACTGATAATCTCTGTAGTTCAAAAGAGCAGACGTGAAACTGCTTAAGCAACAAGTGAGTGCTGAGGAAACAGAAATTAACTCATTTTCAGGGTAAAAGATTTTTATTCTAAGAGTTTAAAAACACCATCAGGAATAAAATTACTCATCACAGCAGGAAAAACAGCACTAAACAACATTAATCAAAGGCAGAAAAATCATCTTCTTGAACACACCTTTGTCAGTAATACAGAATACAGAAAAAGCAATACTCCAAATTTATTTCCCCACATTGAATACTGGTCCAAGACAGCATCTTTTAATTCTGGTAAACTTCTGAACGATCTTTTTCTGGGGGAAAAAAAGAATTAAGTATTGGTATCATGATGAGATTAACTACATTCATAAAAGGGAAAATTTTTAAATTTTCTTATACATTAAAACATATACATACAAACAGGAAACTTTTGGGACGTTTCTAAATTTTTCAAATACAAATTTAGCCACTAAAACCAAAAGCTATTTCTGACAACTATCACTATATATGATATGTATCATTAAGAAAGAACACCTACTTGGCAGGGAACCTCTTCATCTCTTAGGTGAACTGTCTGGCATCAGTAAATTCTTCAATAATATACGGTTATTTAAAGAATAGAGTGGCCTTCTTGTAAGAGGGGGTAAACACAAAGAAAACTTCACTTTTTAAATCCTATAAGTCACTTAACAAATATGTGAATGCCAAAGATAACTTACACATTTGCGGCTTCTTTTAAAAGAAATTAATGTTACATTTTAAACCAAATGCCACCCATAATTCTATCAACAGCCATCTTTACCTTTTACTTTGTAATAAAAAGTTTAAATGCTCTAACGAAACAAAAATATCGGCATTCTTAATAAAAGGTATAGAAAACAGATACTGGCAAATAAGTAATAATTCTAATATTTATCCTACTAGAAATCTTTATATTTGTTTAGGACACAGACACATTAAGCTAAAATGATTTTTTTCATTTTAATGATGAAAAAGCTGTTTATTGTTTTTAAAAAGCGTATTTGGATAGTTAATTAAGGACTTAGCATAGTTTATACATTTACAAACTATTTTAATTTAATGGCAAATTAATCCTGAAGCAATGGATTTAAAATTTATGTTTAAGTAGCGCATTTCTATGTAAAACTAAGAACCTTTCCACAGTATGAAAAGACTTAAAGTGGCAATGTGTCCACAAAGTAAGTATTTTAAATGTTCCAATGTTACTTACTGAATTAATGCATGAAATCGCTCAAAGCCAAGCTCTTCGACAGCCAAGGCAGCTATACATAAAAGACACTTTTCAGCACTACACATGGCAAATAAATGACACAAGATACACACAGCAGGCTGTAAATACTTTCAAGCAATCAAAACTTTCCCTATTTCCTTACTCCCTTAAAATTCTCAGTTTATTTTCAACTTTATTATAACATTAATTTATATTTCAACATCTTTGTTATCATGAATATAACTAAAATGGATATAATACTGAGAATGTACAAGGGTGATTAAATAACATTTCAATTCAGCTATGCTAGGGCAGTTTATAAAGTATGAAAAATTACTGATAATCAGTGCCTCACATATCATAATGTGTCCTGCACTTTTAAATAATCTTTCAGATTATATAAATCCAAGTAATATCGTCAGAGCTAACCTTCCTTTTTATAATATAAAATCTTTAGGTTTAAGGCTTAATTATTAAACAAACATGTATAAAAAGGCATAACACTTTCAAACTACGCAGGTTCAATGACAGCTTTAAGTTTGTTTCCTCATTTATTTGTATAACTGTTAAAAAGTTTTCAGTAACTTATTTAGATTATGTTTATTAATCAAAGGAAATCGAAGAAAGCATTTTAATCAGAGGTAATGTTTATTGAGCACTTTACTAAGTGCCAGGCCCTTTTCTAAATGCCCTACATGTCTTACCTCATTTAATCCTCATATAAACCCTCTTAGCTCCATTTTACAGAAGAGGAACCTGAGGTACACAGAAAAATCCTCTCAAGGGCACATAGGATTAAACAGCAGAGATGAGACTTGAGCCCAGATAGTCTTGGCTCCAGGGAGTTATTTATCACAATGAATAACTTCACATATATTTTATAAAGCAAATCTTACTACTATCAAATATAAATTCTCACTGGTGAGTTAAGAAAATCGATTCATTATGAAGTCAAAATTTCAAATTTTTATTTACAATTTAAAATGTCACATTATGCTAGCTTTCCAAAGCCTAGCTGTAAGTGTTTCACATTTCATTTTAAAATCTTTAGCAGTCTAAATGGATTAAGTTATTTCTTGGTTTATGTGGGAAACAAACTGAAATTGAACCTGAGTATTCACTACTGCAAACGACTGTGCATTACCAATAAGCCAAAACTATACACACCACATAAGCCAATGAAATTAATGTTTGTAGAGAAAGTAATATTAACAAGAGGGGAAAACGCTTTACATTAAAACTTTCAGAAAAAGAAAATTCTACCTAATCTTTTCCAAATTATACTACTTGTTCTGCAATGTTAGATTATCTAAACAGTTTTACTGGGTATACTGCAAGAGTAGACATAAAGATAATAATTTAGAGAAAAGAGGCAAGCAAAATAAAAAGCTTAGCAGGCAGGGATGGTGAAAAAATATAAAACACAAGAAAAAGAACATAGCTGGGAATAAAGGAAAGAACAGGTAAAATAGATTGTTACATGGAATAAAAATTGTAATATAAATACAGTTCATTTGTCACTAAGGTAAATTCTCAAATTTTCAGTTAATAAAGTATTTCAAATGTATACATTATTAAAAAAATTTAAAATATGGTTTACTTCACGGCAACTTTTAAACTGAGATACAAAGTAAACTGGAAAAATTACTAAAATGTTTTCTGGAGGGTAATTCAATATAATATGCCCATCTAAATTAGTTACTGAAGTACCAAAGGGAATGCATTATAAGGCCCTTTAACCTACAGCAATGTGACCTATCACTACAGAACTGCAGAGCATATTTCACAGTATGCACTCAGTATACTATTAAGATACTAATGGAAAATGTTATATAAAAAGATCTTGCTGTTTTCTCACACATCAATATACAGACTGGCTTTAAGCACATAATCTTTAAAATACCCTTTCAAAAGATCAACAATTCCTCTTTCAAAATTTTCATATCCTAAATGAAACTATTAAGTGTGCTAACATCCACACAGTAAAACTTGGAGAATATGTTAAAACCAATCTTAATGACACTTTGGACTACCATCCTTGCGACTGTTTTCCACTTGTTGTCTTCAAATGTCATTATAAACTCTAAAATATGTTAAGTTCTTTTTGAAAGGCCATGTTTCAAAGGCTTCAAAAGGAAGCATCATTCAGCTGTTTAAATGTTCAAAATTATTCCTTGCAAATGTACTACTATTAGAATTTGCCAGGCTTAAGGCATTTTAACTGTAGAGGTAGGAGAAAAAAGATACTGACAACACAGAGATATTTTAGTCCAGGGAGGCAACAGCACCTTATAGATAATACTATATGGAAAGCAAAATGTGTATCCCATACAATTGAAATGTACTTTCAGGTACGTAATCTCTTTATAAAAACTTTCTACAGAGATGATAGTTAATGTGATGCTCTGTGGGTAGAATAAGTCACTTATTTAACATAAGCACTTGGGACTACCAATTATCAAAAACCATCAACTAGCAAGATTATTCCTGAAAAGCAAATCAGAAAAGCAACTCTTAACTAGCTTCCGTACCACTAGTTGTCTCCATTTCACAATGGCAGCTTTCCAGTCAATTACATAAGAATTTTCAAAAGTTAAAAACCACAGAATATATAATTTTTATGAATAATGACAATAGCTATTATCTAACTTAAACAGCTATTATTCTACTATTTAACTTCAATCAAGGTATGAAAAACTTGAGGCGTAATTAATATTGCCTTAAAATAATCTATATGTATAAAAATATCCAAATAATTCAGAAGGAAAAGAAACAGCTTGCAATGAAGAGAAATGTCCCCATCTTTGCTCTGGGAAGCAAGTAAAGATAAATTTATGAAACCTTCTGATGTCAAAAAAAATCTGTTTTGGCAATACCAAAGCAAAACATTAAGGCATCTGAAACTGACGCATATCATTATTTCTAAGTAAGAGTTCTAAAGCTCAAAAGAGATTATTATCAAGCAGAAGTTAACCAGAACATTTTTAAAAGTTTATTTTAAGAGATGCATTTTTTTTTTGCAAAAATGTAGTATCTTCTAGTAGTTAAAATAAATGAAATGGAAATAAAAAATATTAAGGCTCAGTAATTAAGTTTAAGCTAGAAAAGAATACATGTTACGAAAATTTAAAGTAATTTTTTCTTCAAAATATTCAATAGATTCATTAAAACAAAGGAACAAGAAAAAAACTTCAGGAAATAAAAATATATCTTACAAGAATGTTCCACTTGGCAACTAGACTCTGCAGGACTCCCAGAAATACTAGCAGTTTCCTCAGTTGTCTTTCCTCTTAACCATGAAACCAAGCAGTATGATCCAGAGTGGTCACAACAAGCACTTTCTAAAATATCACACAAGGTATGACAAAGGAGTTCCTTCTGCTCTTCCTCTAAAAATAACCAAAGCATAAGTTATAATGGTTTCCTCTGGAAAAAAAAAATTCTGTCACGAATAACAATAGTAAGAATGGGTTAATGATGAAAATCAAGCATTTTAAAAATGGGGAAAAATCTCTAAATAGATTTTAAATTATGTTTTAGAAAAACAATGTGTTTGTGGATTAAAATATCACCACTTTAAATAAAGCCATCCAAATAAAACCATCAAGTAGAAAAAGAATCCTGAAAAATGCAGAATTACACATTATGAAAGATCATAATCTGACACTGATCATCACTTTCTTAAACCTCTAGCAACTGCAGCATTTAAGCCATGAGGTTTCCTTTACTGAAGAACTGAGCACAATGTAAAGGCCTGTTGAAACCTCTATTTTTTTTCCCTCACATCTGAACTAGTCTAACGTCTTTGATCACCCCGTCCCAAAGGGATAAGAATAATGAGATGAGATACCGTCAGCACATATGTTACCACAATCCATTATACCAGCAGAAGCCAGTGGTTAGAATACAGATTTGAGCATTAGAATTTTATAGAAAATAGTGCAAATGCTCAGGCCATCTCTCTTTGTGAACTTTAGCCACACTCTCTTTTCAAGCAGTATTACTCTCAAGTAGTAGTATTACTTTCTGAAACTTTCAAAAATTTTATGATACAAGGTTTCTGTCTCTCCTAATGGATTAACAGTTCTTTAACTGCAGGAACTATGCTGTTCACTTTATAATCACCACAGCATTTATGACACTTACGACAACGCTTTACAAGTGTTTTATCAAAGTGAATATAGTTCTGTGTAAGAAATAGTGTAAATTTTATTGAAAGTTCATTTCAAAAACAGTATCTCAAATAGTTCCTTCTCTACTAAAATTTGTTTTGTATTTCACCTATTAATTTAAAACTTATGGAAGTGATCTCTTAACTCAATTTCATCCAAAATTATTTGCAGTATTTGCACTGTGTAAGGCATTATACTAAAACATGCAGTAATATAATGATAATTCTGAGGTCTTGCCCACAGCTGAATAAGACCAAAAAAAAAAGAGACTATTCTTTATTGTATGCTGCCACCTAACAGTTCTAGGAAATGCACCATGTTTCAGCAAGAGGCCAAAGGTTTTTCCCTTAGTTATACCATCATGTCTTATAACCCCTGGTTAGAAAACCAAATTTGGAAATATGGAAATATGCACTGTTCATGAAACTTTCTAAAACATTTTAAAAGGAAACCTCAGGAAAAAAAATTCCCACTGATACTTAACTTTCTCAGATAATTTTAATTAAACTATTGCCAATGAATGCTGCATAAATCATCTCTTAAAACAGAGGAGGAATCGAAAGTTTTAAAAGACAGCTATCATACCTGAACAATCCCGCCAAGAAGACTTCTCAGAAGAAAACAGGAGCTTCTTCAAAAGAAATGCCTTTACACAATTAAAGCAATAATTAGTGAAATGCATTATAACCATACATCATATCATTCTTCAATTTTAAAGTGGGAAAAAATAATGTGCACTCCCTTTCTAATCTTTTGACTAGTTCTGTAAAGATGTCAAATGGGTTCCCCTCACATTTGAGAGGAAATGTGCAGAGTTATTTATTCAGAGTATACTGCTCTGAACTTGATTCTAGATTAATCAAATTATTCTTCTTCCACAATACATGTTTTCTGACAAGTAGAAGAACTAACTCACCTAAGAGAATAACTGAAAAGCACACCAACTTACTGCTCTATTCACAAAGTGAAAGCCCTGTAGAACAGGAACAAGTCTACATTTCATTTAGATTCCTTCAGGTAAAAGAAATCTCAATGTAAAAGTGGTTCCGTTCCCTTAGTCTTCATCTGTGACACAAGAATAACACTATTAGAGTCGTCACTTTACTATCAGGAGCTCAAGTTTAGCTCAAAAAGCTACGAGATTCAGAAGAAAAGACAAATGGATTTCTAAACTTCCCCTTAAGCGAGTCAACGATGTTACATTGGTTATTTGATAAAAAGCTGCATGGTGAAGTGTCTCCTTCTCAAAGTGTAGTTCAATGGCAGCTATATTCCAGTCACCTGACTTGTTTAAACTGCAGTTTCTTGGACTCCACCTATTCTATCTGAATCTCTAGAGGGCAGGTCCAAGAAAAACAGGTTACAATGATGACTTTTCCTCACCTGTGTTTGAAAGTATTAGTGTACAGATTAGGAAGACTGCTTTTTATCAGGCAAGCTTAGGTTTGAATCCTGGCTCCAATATTACTAACTAAAAATAATTGTACAAACTTTAGAAGGTTGCAGTGAGGATTATATGAGAAAATCTATGTAATGCACATAGCACAGTACCTGGCACCAATAAACAACTCAAGGTATTACAACAAAAAACTAAGTAATATTCCATTTACATAGGCATAAAGTCTATAAATACGGTAACCAAGTGCTTCTAATTTTCCCCAAAATGGCAACAACCATCAAGTGGAACAGTATAACTACATCACAACATTTTAGAAGTGAGATGGGGATATTCATTATTTCACTGCCAATATAACTACTGTTAGCATTTTGACATGCTTCCTTCCCATCTTTTTTAATACCTAGTTTTAATTTTATTACAAGTGAAAAATCATAATGGGTATATGAATGTATTTTCTGTTTTTCTACAGAATTCATAAGATAATTCTTAACCACTACTTGTCTATCAAGCTATTTATCAAAGTTTACTTATTTAAATTACATTATTGTGCATTAGGTTGCTTGCAATTTTTTTGCTACTTTAATATATAAGTTCCTTCTTAAATACAACTTTTTCCATATTAAATATTTCTTTAGAAAAGACTCACAGAAACACAACTATTGCATCAGAATCTGCACTGTCATGGTTCCAATTATAATTTAAAATTCCTACCCACAAATTTGTACTATATAGCAGTATATGAGTGTGCCAGCATCGTCCCACCTTACATGCGCTGGCAATTGTAATTTTATTTTTAAAGATGAGAAAAAGTAAGAAATAGAATCTAGTTACAGTTTTATTTTTACTTTCCTGGCTTCCTAGTGAGGGTGAGCATCCTGATTATTTGGCTGTAAAGCATCATTCCGCCTGTTACGACTGCACATCTATGCCCATTTCACCCCTGAATCTTAGCGTTTTTCTAATTAACTTCTACAAGTTATTTATATAACAAAGACAATATCCCTTTATTGCTAATATTTACCGCAAATATTCCTTAGTTTGGAAGTCATTGTGTTTCTTAGAGTGTTGATGATACATTAAGTTTCTTATGGTTAAATATTATTCCAAGAATACATTTGATATATGGTACAAAATGACCTAAACTTATCTTCCCCTCAAAGTGCTAACGAGTCATATTGATAGGATTTATGAAAGTTTATTTTATTTCACCATTGATCTTAGTTCCTTCTTTATTCCTGGTGTGATAAATTCATGGTAAATTGTTACAGGTAATGAGGTCTATGATTGTATTATCTATTTGGTTCCATTATTTTGTCTATTCTTCTTACACAGTATCATGCTCTAATTTTTATACTCTAAAAAAGTTTTAATGTATGTACTTGCTCACTTCTGGTCTCCTTAATAACTTAGTTTTGACTTTTACACTGAAATATTAATACAAACAAAATTCTTTACAAAGTTTATGTGACTTTTTTTTTCCTTTTTAGAAACGGGGTCTCGCTCTATTGCCCAGGTCGGAGGGCAGTGGCATGATCATAGATAGCTCACTGCAGCCCTGAACTCCTGAGCTCAAAGACCCTCCCCTTCTAGCCTCCCGAGCAGCTAGGACTAAAGGTGTGCACTACCATGCCCAGCTAATTTTTTCAAATTTTTTTTTTTTTTTAGAGCAGGGGGTCTCACTATGTTGTCCAGCCTGGTTTTGAACTCCTGGCCTTAGGCAATCCTCCTCCCTCAGCCTCCCAAAGTGCTGGGATTACAGGTGTGAGCCACTGTGCCTGGCCTATGTGATTTTTTTTTTTTTTTTGAGACAGAGTTTCACTTTCGCCCAGGCTGGAGTGCAGTGGCATGATCTCGGCTCACTGCAACCTCTGCCTTCTGGTTTCAAGTGATTATCCTGCATCAGCCTCCTGAGTAGCTGGGATTACAGGCGCCTGCCACCACACCCGGCTAATTTTTGTATTTTTAGTAGAGACAGGGTTTCACCACATTGGCCAGGCTGGTCGCAAACTCCTAACCTTGTGATCCGCCTGCCTCGGCCTCCCAAAGTGCTGGGATTACAGGCATGAGCCACCATGCACAGCCGTGATTCTTAATGACTACCTCAAAGGTATAGAAAAGTAGGTTCAAGATTTTGAATATAACCATCATTGCATAGCACCCCACTTGCAAAAATAACTACCACTACTGAAATATACTATATTTTATAAAACAGGAAACTCCTGTGGTATACCCTCCATTTAACTATATTCATGCACTTGCAACAAAAACCTTGCTATTACTGACCAAGAGGGGCAGTATTTACATAATCTAATTTACATATGGACATAACAAGGAATCTTCAAATTCAGGTAACATTCCTACTGGCAACCAAAAGTTGTTTCAGTTACTCAGTACAACAGCTATAATTATTAATTTGTAGTTAAATTTCATTCTTCACATTCCATAATTCCAAGGCAAGATTCAAGACATTCAAATTTTTCCTCATTTTTAAAAAATTCTCCTAATGCAAAAAAAAGTCAGCTTAAAAAAAAATGATCTATAAAAGGTATTTTGGAATCAACCATAATTTTTTTCTCTACAGAAATATATTTTTAATAATGTAAGTATTATTATGCTCTATATAGAGCATAAGTTCTGAGAAACAAATTTACTTTCTAGCCAACAGTTTAGGAACGCATTTTTTTTGAGACGGAGTCTCGCTGTGTTGCCCAGGCTGGAGTGCAGTGGCGCAATCTCGGCTCACTGCAACATCCACCTCCCGGGTTCATGCCATTCTCCTGTCTCAGCCTCCCAAGTAGCTGGGACTACTGGTGCCCACCACTACGCCCGGCTAATTTTTTGTATTTTTAGTAGAGACAGGGTTTCACCATGTTAACCGGGATGGCCTCCATCTCCTGACCACGTGATCTACCCACCTTGGCCTCCCAAAGTGGTAGGATTACAGGTGTGAGCCACCACACCCAGCCAGAATGCATTCTTAATACCCAATGAATAATAAATGCCATATTAAATATATATTTTCAAAACACGATGGTTAAAACATAAACAATAAATTAGCTGTAATTTTTGTAACAGTTATTTTATAACAGTTCTAAAGTTACATGGTCATTCACAGACATCATCAGTGTTACAGTAAACTGAGAATTCAATCCTTGGTTTTAACAATTTAACAGTTTATAGCGAATCAGCCTTTGAAATTCAAACAATGTAACACACCAAGATTCCAAATCAAATAAAGACATTCCGATAAATCCTATGTTTTGTGCAAAGAAAAAACCTTTTTGGTTTTTGAAATGGTTTGAAATCGGTTGTTACGAATTTTATTCAGAAAAGCCAAAGCTATAGCACAAAATAGTATAAGCTGCCAACTTTTTTCAAATTTGAAAAAGTTATAGACCATAAAAAATATGCAATCATCTTCAGCTTTAGGAAAGTAACTTTTACAGACTGAAATAATGAAAACAGTACGATTACAGTGATTGTACCTATCTAGTGTATAACATGTTATTACTTAATAGGATCTCTGTGTTAAAGAAGTCAAGAAACTTCCTAATTTTCTGAAAGTCAGGGAATGCCTATTATTTTTCCTTGAAAATAAAGATAGTCAAAAGGCTACTATTGCACAACTCATCGATATTCTGAATTCATTTTTATTTTGGATATTTACTGTAATTTACATGAGCAAAAGTTAAGAGTTAATTGATCATGTCTCATAACTACTATATGGAGTACAGACATTAGAAAACGACAAGTACGAAACATTTCAACATGTCCCTCTAAGGAGTTGGTAAAGGAGTCTATGTTACCTGAACAGGTGCAATAACAGCACAGGGGCCACCTTCAAACTGTTCTAATGCAGATCCCTCTGATTCACTAAACACAAACCCTAAAAATGAAAGCAAGTAGGAAAGATTAAAAACATAATTCAAGTAGCAGCTAAAAGAATCTTTCATGTACTTTGCTTTGAGAATGATCACTTATCACAACAGCAAAATATCTTCAAGTCATGAGGTGTGGATCAAGGAACCTTTTGAAAAAAAATCTATAGAACCTATCCACCCCCACTCTCAAATGCACATAAGAGTACATATACTCACACAATTTTGCACCCAGGAACTCCTCTAGGAGGATAGAGTATGGACTTTAGTAAAATGACACTGAATCTGACTTTTCATCTAAGGAGGACTAGATAGTCTACTAAATTCAAACAATTTTTAGAACTCTTTAAATACCGTATCATTCTATCATTTCAATCTTTCTGTCACATTCTATAAGCTAATGATTTAATGGCATTGGCTGGGCGCGGTGGCTCACGCCTGTAATCCCAGCACTTTGGGAGGCCGTAGGCAGGCGGATCACGAGGTCAGGAGATCGAGACCATCCTGGCTAACATGGTGAAACCCCGTCTCTACTAAAAATACAAAAAAAAGTTAGCCAGGCATTGTGGCGGGTGCCTTAGTCCCAGCTACTCGGGAGGCTGAGGCAGGAGAATGGTGTGAACCCAGGAGGCAGAGCTTGCACTGAGCCGAGATCACGCCACTGCACTCCAGCCTGGGCCACAGAGCAAAATTTCATCTCAAAAAAAAAAAAAAAAATTAAATGGCATTGTAGACAGTACATGTGTTTATATTGCCTCTACCTTAATTTAAATATTACACAACCAGCACTGAATGATAGCAGCTAGCGGAAGTTCTTCAGAGGGCCCTGGGTCAGAAGTTAGGAGAACCCAGTGACCATCTAGATAACCTTGTGAAGATCATTTCACCTGCTTGGGCCTCAGTGTTCTCATTAAAATAATCAATCCCAATTCCAAAATGCTAACAACCTATACATTTCCATTAATTGTTACTATTCAGACATTCAGCCAAACCAGTTCAGGCTAACGAACATCTGATATTATGCCAATCATCTGGGATATATGCCTGGATGACACAGTCTTGGGTCTGGAGGAGCCACTAGTCCAGGTGAAGACAGACATACAAACAGATAATTACTAAAATAAAGGAATAAACTAATGTTGTAAGAGAAGAATGCAGAGTATTGTGGATACAGAAAGCCATGCTCTATTCTAACAGATAACTTCCAGGCTCATCTTGAACAGGAATTTGCCAGAGAGGCAAAGGTGAATGAATGGAATTCAGCTAAAGAAAATACCTTAATTAAAGCAAAAAGGTTTTCCGAGAGGATAGAATGCTTACAAATCAGAGAAAATTTAACACAGCTAAAGGGTAGTAAGGGGGTAGGATGGAGGTGCCAGCAAATGGGCGGCAGGAAAGATGACAAGTGGCTAACATTGCAAAGGGCCAAAGAACCAGGACTTAACCAGAAGAGATCTTTCAGTAAAACAGTAATATCATCTTACTGGATTTTTTTTTTCTTTTTCCTTTTTTAAAGGAAGAGAAGCAGGAAGAAGTTGTTTCAACATCCCTATAGAGATGATGCTGATGTAATGAAAGCAACATTACTGTGGAGAAGAGAAACTATATTCAAATAATATTTCTGATGTAAAAATAAGATTTATTTACTATGTGTTAAGTGGGACAAAGGCTTGGTACAAAACAAATTAGAGCTGTTTCCGAAGTTTCTAGTTTGAGACACCAGATGAGAGCAATGGAGAGGGTGCCAGAGAGGGTGCCATTCCATCCCACCTCCTCTCTTTATCTTCAGTCTCTTCCAGGAAGCATATAAACATTTATCTAACATATTAAAACAAAACAAAACCTTAAGATTCCATCAAAAACTCCAATCAGCACTCCATCACCCTTGTCCTCCCAAAGTCAAGCTAGTCATCTATATATGCCCTGTTTCAATTTTCTTACCTCACAATTTACTTAACCCTGACTAATCTGGTTTTCAACCCATGAGTGAATGTTGCGGGAAGTCAGGGACCCCGAATGGAGGGACCTGCTGAAGCTGTGACAGAAGAACATAAATCGTGACGATTTCATGGACATTTATTAGTTCCCCAAATCAATACTTTTATCATTTCTTATGCCTGTCTTTACTGCAATCTCTGAACATAAATTGTGAAGATTTCATGGACATTTATCACTTCCCCAATCAATACTCTTTTAATTTCCTATGCCTGTCTTTAATCTCTTAATCCCATCATCTTCGTAAGTTGAGCATGTATGTCACCTCAGGATCCTGTGATGATTGTGTTATCTGCACAAATTGCTTGTAGAGCATGTGTGTTTGAGCAATATGAAATTTGGGCACCCAAAGGCAACAGGATGGCTGCAATGTTCAGGGAACAAGGGAGATAATCATTAGGTCTGACTGCCTAGGAGCCGGGCAGAACAGAGTCATATTTCTCTCCTTGCAAAAGCGAATAGGAGAAATATCGCTGAATTCTTTTTCTCAGCAAGGAACGGCCCTGAGAAAGAGAATGCATTCTCAGGGGGAGGTCTCTAAAATGGCCGCTCTGGGAGTGTCTGTCTTATATGGTTGTAGATAAGAGATGAAATAAGCCCTGGTCTCCTGTAGCGCCCCCAGCTTATTAGGATTAGGGAATTCCTGCCTAGTAAATTTTAGTCAGACTGGTTGTCTGCTCTCAAATCCTGTCTCCTGATAAGATGTTACCAATGACAATGCGTGCCTAGTAGGACATGAAACTTCATCAGCAACTCTAATTTCACCCTGGTCCTGTGATCTTGCTCTGCCCCCATTTGCCTTGTGATATTTTATTGCCCTTGAAGCATGTGATTTCTGTGACCCACACCCTATTCGTACACCCACTCCCCTTTGAAAACTGCTAATAAAATCTTGCTGGTTTTGCGGCTCAGGGGGCATCATGGAACCCGCTGACATGTGATGTCTCCCCCGACACCCAGCTTTAAAATTTCTCTCTTTTGTACTCTGTCCCTTTATTTCTCAGACTGGCCAACACTTAGAGAAAATAGAAAAGAACCTACATTGAAATACTGGGGGCTGGTTCCCCCAGTAAGTGAACCAAACTCATTCTCACCCAAGTTCATCAGTCATCATTACAGGCCAGTTCCCAAATCTCATCTTATTTAACCTTCCAAAGAATCAATCTGAAATGCTGACCACAAACCTGTGAAACTTTTGTCCCTTGGCTTTTTGTTCCAAGTTTTGCTTTTCTAGTTCTTCTGTCTCCATGATCACTGCTTTTAAGTGCTAATGTTACCCAGGTCTTGGTTTTAGGATCTATGCTCCTTTCATTCTATGCATTTTTCCTGAGTAATCTCATCTACTCCCAGACATCCATTACTGGTTACAACCATGTAATTCCCAAATATAGCCCAGAATAGGACTCCAGACATAGACAGAGTCTAAGTCCCTTAACATAGTCCTGTATTATCTGGCTTCTGCCTGCATCTCCATCTTCACCCTTTGCCATTCTCCCTTTTAGACTCTGGGAACATTTTCTTTCAGGTCCTGAGATATTTCATTTTCTCTACGTCTCTTACCCCTTGTAAATGTTTCTTCTGCTTGATACACCTGCTAACCATTTCTCTGGAAAACTCAAACTTATCTATAGGTTTCACCCTAAGATAAGGTCTGCCTGCTTCAAGGCTTCAAAACGTATCTTTAATGTGTTCATTTCCATCCCATCTCCAGTCCACCTTATAGTTCACATTGCTATCATCTTTGACCTTAAATACTGTCAAGAGTTTGCAACCATGTCTCCCCATTCCTTCCTCCCTCCTGTCCAGTCGCCAACTATTCACCACACAGTTGCCAGAAGAGTATTTTAGAAATGGAAATCAGATTTTGACACAGCCTGCTTAAAAACATTTCAATGGCTTCTCATTGCAATTAAAATAAAATCCAAACTCCTTTTTGTGGTCTAGAAGACACTGTATGATCTATCAATCCAGCTGACTCTGTTTACACTTACAGTCATTATCTACTGTGACCTGAGGTCCTCAGAACATCCCAGAGACTTTACCTGTAGCCTCAATGCTCACTGTTCTCTCTACATGAAAATGCTCTTTCCTCTACTCTCCGTATAGAAAAATCCTTATTTTTCAGGTCTCAGTTTAGGTGTTAATTCCTCATAGGGATATTTCTTTACAAACCTATCTAAGTAGTCTCTCCTGTCATCCCCTAGCACAACCAGTACTTACCATAATCTGTAGTTATTGTTTGTTTACTTGTTAATCATCTGCCTTGCCTGACCGGTGTTGTATCTGTGTTACTGGTCACTGTTTTCCCACAGTGTGTTTACAACATACTGTGGCTGTTGCTCAATTAATGCTTGTTGACGTTTTGGCACGGAAGATAGTGGCAGTGTTTGTTTCTAGGAATACCAAGTTCAGCCTCAAAAATGTGAGATAACCATTTGGCAACTTTTGGAAATCGGAGATGTAAGTGTGTAGTTCAGGGCAGGACTTAGGATTAGAGGCAGCAATTTCAATCATCTTAAACATGTCAGTTAAAGTGAATGAGAACTTGTAGAACAAAAATAATGAAGTTGGGAACTTTAAAAAGTGAGCAGAGGCTGAGTCAGCAAAGGAGACTGATAAACATTAGAAGGATAAGAGAAAAGCACATTAACTGAGCTCCTAGAAAGGAAAAATCAGAAGCAAAGAGTAGTCAACTATTACAAATGCTGCTGAATAAAGATATAAATTAAAATACTAGATTAATCATGTCATTGAGAATACTAAAAATATAAATTTACAGCACTGGGGAGAATAGCCAAATTTTAAAAGGTTGAAGTGTAATTTGGATTAGAAAGAGAAATAGTAAAAGCAAACTACAGTTGGCTGTCCATATCCATAGGTTTGGCAACCACAGATTCAACCAAACACAAATGGAAAATATTTGAGGGTGGGAAAAAAAGGATGGTTGGGTCTGTGCTAAACATGTACAGACTTTCTTTTTCATATCATTCCCTAAACAATACAATGTAACAACTATTTACATAGCATTTACAGTGTATTAGGTATTGTAAGTAATCTAGAGATGATTTAAAGTGTAGGGGAAGTTGTGTATAGGTTATATGCAAATACTGCAGAGCGTCTATGGATTTTGGTATCTGCAGGGGAATCCTTGAACCCACTACCCCTCGGACACCAACAGACAACTATATTTAAGTTTGGCAGAAGGGTAAAAAGAATGATAGCTTGAAGAGTAGTTGGATAAAGAATTATTAATTTTGTAGACTGAAGGGCGTGACTTAGAAAAGGGAAAGAATGATTATATGGAAAAGAGACAGTTTAAGGTCTCCAAGTCCTGAAAAAGAGCTGAGAAAGACTTTTAAAGGTGGTCCACAGATAACCCTGGAAATCCTAGAGACCTTTCAGGGGGCCCACTGGAGGTTACAATTATTTACATGATGAAACTAAGACACGATTTGCCCCTTTCGCTGTGTTGACATTCACAGTGATGGTACAAAAGCTACGGTGTATTACATTGCTGGTTCCTTAGCACACATCAAGACAGTAACATCAAGCTGTCCTAGTGGTCACTGTCCTAAAAAACACCCCCATACCCTCACACAACTACAGAGCCAATTTAAGAACACACTGCTGCAGTCAAAATTACTAATTTTATTATATCTTGATCTTGAGTACAATGTCTTTTTAAAAATATATTCTGTGGAACAAAATGGAAGCTACCCATAAAACACTTCTGCTACATACTGGGTATGATGGTCAAAAGTTATCTCAAGGAAAAGTATATGTGTAATTTTTTTTAAATTGCAAGCTGAACTAGCTACTTTTTTTTTTTTTAATGGAGTGCTGCTTTTACCTAGTATAACTACCAATAAGCTACAATTATTCAGACTTGAGTATCTGGCTGACATTTTCTCAAAAATAAGCGAGCTTGACATTTCAAGGAAAATACCCAGTGATAAAATTTCGAGCGTTCAAGCAGTAATTTGGAACACTTGTGTCCACTACTGTGAGTCTGACAGCTTCTCAATGCTTACAGATTGTTCTGATGAGACCACTGGTAACAGAAACAAACGTGACTTCTGGTATGGTATAATGACATACATTAACATTTGGAAGATTGTCATAAACCAGTAGACTGATAATTTCCAAATCACTGATGTATACTGTTATAAATTAATGCAGAGGTAAGAGATCTATTCAAACTGCAAGACAGACCAATGGATTTCAATTTAACAGAGGATGAAAAGTTACATGATTTGGTTTTAGATTTCATATTGCAACTGATATCTACAATACTCTGACGTGTCAAGTTTTGGTGTGGTATTAAAGAAGATTATGTGTAATTATCTGAAAAGGCTACTACCATACTTCTTATGCCTTTTCCAATTGCATATGTGAGGCCAGATTTTCTGCATCCACTTCAACCAAAATAATATATTGCCAGACAGGAGAAGCAAATGTAGGAATCCAGTTGTCTTCCAATATGATAAACATTAAAGAGATTTGCAAAAACGTAAAACAATGCCAAGAGTCTCACTAAGTTTTAAATTTTTTGAAGTCCTCAATAATTTTTAACACTGTAATGGGGACTTGAGTTCCAAAAACTTGAGAGCCACTGGCCTAGGAGAAGAAGTAAATTTTAGAAGTCTTTTAAGTTAAACATATGAGGAAAAATGAAAAAGTAAACAGGTGTTATATTGAGAGTGAGAGGAATGAGAAGGGTACAGAATTGAGGAAAGTGTTAATTCCGAAAAACATAAGGAAAGAACTAAGAGAAGCACTGAGGGCTCAGCTAAGATTTAACTACATTTTTCTTGGTGCTGGACACAATTTTCTCCAGCAATACACAGCAGCCTGGGAGATCAAAAATAGGACAAATGGAGAACTGGAATAGAGAAGATGCATGTAACAAATTTAATAAGAAAATGACAACTAAGGTTTCTGGTTATGTTAAAACAACCAAATTTAAGGTCCAACCTAGGAACAAGAGATGAAATCTTCACTATTTGGCCAGCTCTTCTCCTACTGAGAATAAGGAAAGGATGCCTAGTGTTGTATCCAAGTGCAGAGGCGAAACTAAGATCTGCTAAACTTTTTGTGTATGAAATTAAAGTGTGAATTAGTAATGGATCTTGCCTTCCTTAAAAATTTAAATCATGTAACTCAATTATCCACGGGTGGGGCTTTCAGTTGGAATTGCATTACAGTGAGTTGCTTTTGCATTTTGAATATTAAAAGCCCATGGAGTGAATTCTAAGCAGTTATGCTTCATGCCAAATTCTGTTTAATTCCAAGATACACGTTTGAGTGTGTTAACTGATAATGGACGAAGGCTAGTAGAGCCAAAATGAAATAAAGTCAGCTAAATGAAAAGTATTCTATCCTAAAACAGGACTATGCTAAATAGACTTCTCTTTTTATAATAAGGTTTTACTTAAGTTTGAATTTCTCAGGACATAGCATTACTTTTCTTGTCAAGAGTTCTTATACTCAAATTATTTCCTAGTTTTAAAAGGACTTAACTTACCATAAATGGCTGTTTTTCCTGATTAGGTCTGAAATTATCCATCTTAAAACACCTAATCCTATGTAGACAATTTTGTATCACATTACACAGTACTACAGATCACAGAAAAGTCTTTCTCATTTTCACATTTTATAGCTCAGAACCAGGGTAAACCTGAGCCAGGAAACCTCATCGTAATTTTTCAATCTCTTGTTTTCATATTACTTACTACACATATACACATTTTGCACACCATTTTGACAACTATACCTTCTACAATTCTAGCCTTCCATGTAAACAAGGCTATAGAAAGACTTAGTTTGACATCCTGGCTGAGTCAAATATCTCAACTGGACTTCACATCTAAAAAAACGAAGATAACTACCTTTGTTCTTTCCTATCTTTCAGGGTTGTTGGAAAGATTAGGTAAGATTTTCAAAAGCTGTAAAATATAATACAAATATAAGATATTATCACAGACACTCTGAAGTATTTGAATAATAAAACAAATTATATATTCAAAGTACTAAGGAATTAATTTTGTCGTATATGCTTACCAATTACGAATTAAGAAATATTGGTTGTTAGGCAAATTATAATTTAGGTATGTTGAATAAAGGAAAAATATATATAAGAAAATGTTAAAAACTTCCAAAAACAACAAAAATCTTTGAAACGATGTGATCCACAGTATTAGCTTCACTTTGGAAGAAAAATTAACGATGCTGGTGTGTCATTTTATTACTTTGATAAAATAGTAAATCACATCAAAATAAATACCCAAACACATCTTTAAACCTTAAATTAACCCAATTGTATTAACTCCTAATATATTTTATATTTATATTTTAATGGATCCCTCAATTTTCCTAAGTCATTTGTTAAATATCATTTTTTTCATATTATGTAACAAAAATTGTGCTACACTGAAAGCCCAAAGCTCTAATTTCAATCAACTACACCTACACGCCCCTCTTCCCCTGGGGAAAAAGAAAAAAAAAAAAACCCCACCCACTATACTGCTACAAATAGCAAAAATAAATCTCTCTCTGACTAGCCTTTAGGAGAAACAATAAAATAGCTGGAAGAAGGAAAATAATTGGAAGAAAGAAAAATGGCTTATAAGAGTTTATACTCTCCCTCAGGCATCAGCAAACTACAACCCTCATCTGCTTTCATGTTTTAGAATGCAGCCACACCCATACTAACCATGGCTGCTTTTGCTGCAATAGCATTAATGAGCTGAGAGGCAATAAAAAGGCCACTCACCCTATAAAGAAGTTTGCCAAACACTGAGCTAAGCAATCAATATTGAAAAGAAAATAAATTCCAAATAAGTCAAAATGTTTTTATTTATACAAGAAATACTACTTCTGTTAGGTCTAGCTGATTCTCATTTTGGTTCTGTTTGGTTGTGGTCACTCTGTCCACTTCTTACCATCTCCACTGCTACTACTCTGGTCCAAGATAGCATCTTTTCTCCCCTGGACTGCTGCAGTTGTCTCTTATCTGATCTTGCTGTCCCAATCCACTACAGTCTATCCTCAAACACAGCAGGCAGATCAATCCTTTAAAAACTTGTCAAGTGGTATCTCTCCTTTGCTTCAAACTTTTGAAGGACCCCCATTTCATGTATAAGATGAGTGAAAGTCCTTCTAATGGCCTAGAAAGCTTTATATGATTTGGGCCATTTCATTTCTTATATCATCTTTTATTACTCTCCTTTTCCTTTATTCCCCCTCCTGCCACACTTACTTCCTTCTTGTTCCTTGAACAGACCAAGTGTATTTTCTGTGAAGTTTTTTATAACTACCATGCGACTTCTGCGGGACTAGCTGAGTGAATCCATGCGTTTGCTCAAATCTCATCTTAAAATGAGGCCTGACCAGGACACCCCACCCAGAACTCCGTATTTCCTCATCTTCAAACTATTTATTGTACATGTGTAATTTATGCTACGTTATGTTTACTGTTTGTCTTCCCTCCCACCCTACTGACTCTCAACTGTAAAAGCTTGGAATACTGGTGTAGTTTGTGGGAAGGGGGGAGAATAAATAGTGTTAATGAGCTAAGGAAGTGAAAATTATATGCTATTCTTTAAAAAGTACTACAGGCAATTGAGCAGGAGGAAAGCAGACAGAAGAATAAATTTTCAAGTTAAAATAAAACCCTGCCAACTTTAAGCCCTTAAATTACATGGCTTATTGCCTTTAAAATTAAAACTGCCCAAAAAAAGAAGAAGAAAAAAAAACACCCCACATTTTTTAAAACGAACAAGGATTTGTAGAAAAGAATTATCCAAAAATGTCAAGCCAATTAAAAACAACTATGTGCCACTCCTGCAGCTTATTGTTTTAACAACCATATCAAAAGAATTTAACTTGATCAATCAATATAATTTCATAGATGAAATATCTCGACATAATTGTATAAATATTCATGCCAAACATCTTACACCTGTATCTTGCTTCCAGAAAACTAATGAGACTGCAGTTGTCAATTGAAGACACGATCACAGACTATGAAATAAAGCCAGAGTTGATGTCACATTAGTAATGCAGCAAAGCAGTGTCTTGTGCCTGCTCCCACAATCCCAAAGGACTGTCACAGCAATATTTAGCAATGGCCTCAAAGAACAAACAAATGAATACAACAGTTAACATACCAAAACTAGTAAAAGGACTCCTCTGATTCAGAGGTGATAACTTCAAAAATATATGATTGGTTGCCTTAAAATCTTAATCAGTGTAAGGCCTTGAAGAGCCACATATCCAAAATATAACTAACTGCACCCTGTAAACGAAAAAAAGAAAGAAAGAAATCCTTTATTTTGAAATGGTACTGACGGAACTAATCCTGTTAAAGAATTTCTGCATGATTAAAGGTGACAGAGCATTCTAATAAGTCATTATAAAGTTCTACTTAGAATAATGATTATCCATCAAATAAACAACTTATTGTAATTGTCAGGAAAAAGCCAAAGAGTGAATTTGGCGTAGTCTACAATTAAACACTTTTTAAAACAATATAAAAACAGCTACCATATACTGAGTGTTCACTATATGTCAGATAGTGTGCTAAGCGCCTAAATTATTTACATGGCCTCTAATCCTCACAACAACTCTGTAAGATCTATTATCTGTACTTTACAGAGAAGGAAGCTGAGGCTTAAATAAGCTAAATCGCATGAACCTGAACCCAAGTACATCTATTCCAAAGACTGTGCTCTTAACCATTACTAGAACTGCCACCCTGAATCTTCCTTCTGTTTGCATTACAGTATAAATATAAACAGGGCTGAATATTATCTTATTCTACTTTGTAAAATGTTTAATAAATGTTAACTGATTACAATGGAAGTAAATTTTTTCTTAGTCTTTCACAGTATTTTAGAGCTGCTTACTATTAGAATAAGTAAGTCAAAGCGGGAAGTGTTAAAATAAAATCTCCCTCTAAGATGCCCAAGATTGGGTAACTGACTTAATGGAATGTGAAAAAAAGAGCCCAGGTCATTACATGTAGGGTTTGGAAACTCAAAGGAAGATAATGAAAACAGAGGTATATTAGGAATCGAGAGACCTGGAATCCACTCCCAGTTCTATCAATTTGTGCAACTTTGGCCCAGTCATTTACCTTTACAACTAATTTTTTTCATCTACAAAGCAATAGTGAGGGACTAAATATCCCAACTTATAATACATCATAATTTTAATTTTACCAGCTCTTAAAACAAACATGTGGGAGGGAGGGAGAGATTACGTAAATCCTGAATTTTTGTTACAAAATACACGTTTTGAAATAGGGGTTTATATTTACTATGCCAAAATTCCGCCCACTATTATTATTTTAATAATAATAGTGTTTTACATACATAAATTATTGATCCTTCTGACTCAAGGTTATGCTTTTAACCTCATCATCATCTTTCCTAAGTCACCTTTAGGAATGTGTCAGTTGTTTGCCTATCGAAACTTAAGAATTAGGGATAGTTACTAGTATAAAGCGTCCAGCCTGTTACAGTGCAGGAATTCAATAAATGCTTATTTTATTTCATTATTATTTGTACTAAGACTCTTTATATAAGCAAAAATCCTGTCTGGGTTACAAGTATACCGGCCGATGAAGTACTATGATCCATATTCCTTTTTTAACCGTGACAGATAAGAAACCATATCAAAAACGGGGATACTTTGGGCCAAGAGTACACTTTTTAGCAAGTAACAGTGTTTATACACAGAGTACCACGCCTAACCACATGACAATACAAACAAAAAACTGCTTTTTGGAATTAGCCACTTGGACTTTCCCGTGGACGTCCCTCCTTCTCACCAAAAATAGACCAACCACCACCAATAGAGAGCTCTGTTAGGGGGTAAAGATGCGGAAGGCCACAGCACCCCCTTGAGAAAGTGACACCGGGGCACGGGGCGCATCTTCCGTGTCACGCCCTGCAACCCAGCAAGGGGCCACCCTCTCCTCCTCCCCAGCCGAAGGGCAGCCCGGAGGATGGAAAAGGCGCTGCGGGTATTTAGTGGCAGCTGTAACCATTCTCCTACTCAAACTCTCCCCACCAAGGCAAGGCAAGGCAGGGCGTGTCTAGAAAGTCCAGCTTCGGCGCTCAGCACGGCGACTGGGGCAGAGACCGGGGCACGCGAGGGACTGGAGCGAGAGGCGTCACAGGCGGACTCTCGCAGGGCAAAGGAAGCAGCGGCTGCAAGTAAGAGAGCCCCGCCAGGGTACCTTGCGTCCAGCGGCAGAAAATGGTGTCCGAGAGACCGGGGCTGCTCTTGGTGCCCCACACCAGCTCCATCAGCTCTTTAGTCAGTTCGGACATGATGGGGAACCGGCGGGCGGATCTTCGCTTTGCGGACTCCTGCCCCGGAACATGGGGAAGGGGCAACTCCGGAAACAGCAGCTGCGGGACGGCGGCGGCAAACGAATTGGAAGGTGAGGCAGGAAGAAGGAGAAGGGGCTGAGAGCCACTTGCAGAGACCGCGCCTGTCAAGCCAGGTTGGGGCAGCAGCGAGTTTTCCGTACCGGAACTGCTGGTGCCACTTCCGACTCCTCTTTAACTCCCGCCCCTTAGAAGCTGAGGGCCCGGAAGTCCCCTCCCCGGAAGTGAAATTGGAGGCGGAAACAGCCACGGAAAGCGGTGGTAGTAGCTTCTGACCTTTCTGAACCGTCTGGGACCCTTTGGTGGGGTGGTAGTTTTTGTATTGGGAAGGGGCGTCGGCGTGTTTCTAACCTCCAGGAATACCTCCTTCCTCTACCCACTGCTCTGGGCTAAGCTGGAGGCTCTGAGGCCCAGGCCCTAGGAACTAGAACATATGCCCATTGCTTGTATTTTACAATATTAATTTTGCAAAACTAGAAGTATAAGGCAATGGTTGAGTCACAGTGCGGTATCATCCATGCCTTTGTAGGGCGCTTCTCATAAGCTGGAGGCTGTCTGCCTCTGTACTTCAATAAATCAAGACCAACTAGTACCAAAAAACATGGCAAAGAATGTGGCATACATAATGTGCATTAGAAATGCTTCTACCAGCTGCAAGGCAGAATTACAAGGTATTTGTAGGGAAACAAATTCAGAGCAACCTGTTTGTAAATGTTACAGCATTTTCATCTCCAGTTTTTGAGACCGCAGAGTGTGTGGGCAACACCTGGACTAAAGCTGAGGTTTCACTCATTAACTAGCAGTTAAATTGAGTTCATGTGAAAACTTAAGTTTGTGCTGCTTAAAAAAAGAGGGCTTGTATTGCCCGAGCTTTGAATTTAAAACAAAAGGGCAAAATCTGATTTTAAAAAACAATATATGCTTTTATTTTGGTTCTGTAAAGTTTCTGTACTCCTTGGAAACCATACTACTTTGGGATGCAGTAATGCATAGTTAAGAGGCCAAGCTATGGGTCATACTGGCCCATATTCCTACTTTTTGCACTTACTAGCAAGTTACCTACTATCTACCTAGGCTTTTTTCTTTCTAAAAGGGAGATTGCATACATTTCATATATTGTAAGGAATAAATGGAAAAAGTAACACATGCAAAGGATTTGGTGTACTTCCTAGCACATGGAAGGCATTTATGCAACAGTGGGTATTTTTTTTACCTCAAGAAGCCATTTTGTGGGAATTTGATGCAACAGTAGTTCTGACTTTTTTACTCATAAGTTCTAGCCAATTGTATTTTAGTGTAATACGTTATGTTGTCTAATTTCAAAAACATGCAGTTTCATTGTAGAATACCTTTGCATTTGGCTAATTAAAATTAACCCTTCATTTAAAATCTTTTAGATTGCAAATAAGGTTTTGTTAATTTATACTTTATTACTAGCTATTTTTTCCTATTTATACATTATTTCTAATTTTATTTTAATTAATTTTATTTTATTTCTTCAGTACCATTTACTGTAATTAGAGGGACTTGCCCAAAGTGCCTGTAGTAGAGCCTTAGCATTCCTTTTGATCTTTATTCCCTTTAGAATATCCCTTGCCTTATTTTTGCAAATCAATCTTACCTATCCTTCATGTCAGAGTGTGCATGCCAAGCTTTCTCTAGTCATTACAATTGAAAGTAATAATTATAATTTCTGAGGCTTCATGGTACCCTATCTGTAACTTGCTTATGACAATTCCTATCATCATTGTATTTGCAAAGAATTATTTGCTTTTCTCTTGGGATATAAAGTTAGAGAAGCAAAGAGCTGTCTATTCATAATCCTAGCATGGGGCCTTGAACATCACTGTATCTCAATAATTACGATTCAAAGGAACAAAACCTGGCTTTACTGGAAATTAAGAATTCATTATCTCTCAGCAAGTGAGAGATCGGGGAAGTAGTACTGACTGCTCCAGTTAAATATCTAATATTTGCACACTGATTACAATTTACATAATTCTTCCACTTCCTGAAAGACACAGAAGGGTCTATGTACATAGAGCTCATAACTGGCAGACTTCTAAGTTCAGAGGTGTTTCCATATTTGACTTTCTCCATTAATGTATGTAAATACTAATGGTGTAGTATATATAACACTACATTTGTTTCCTTTACATTATTATACAGATAGTAGTTATAAGTTTGATTACTTTGTTATGAAAAAAGAAAAAATTGTACTTTCAAACTGTATTTTTTTAATCAAGAAATTTTTTGATCTGTGATTTTTCTTAGTTTCCAGCTACAGTGATGCTGGCAAAATCTTGGATAGACATTTATATGAATGACCTTTCCATTTTCACATTATAATTTTTTTTTTTTTTTGAGATGGAAGCTTTGCTCTTTTGCCCAGGCTGGAGTGCAGTGGCACCATCTTGGGTCACCGCAATCTCCACCTTCTGGTTTCAAGTGATTCTCCTGCCTCAGTCTCCTGAGTAGCTGGGATTACAAGCACCCGCCACCATGCCCAGCTAATTTTTGTATTTTTAGTGAGGTGGGGTTTCACCATGTTGGCCATGCTGGTCTTTGACTCCTGACCTCAGGTGATCCACCCACCTCAGCCTCCCAAAGTGCTGGGATTACAGGTGTGAGCCACCACACCTGGCCCACATTATAATTTTTATTTGAAATCTTTTTAATTTTTTAATTAGCAGGACATATCTTTAACAAGGAATATTTTACTGTTAAATTGTTGGCTTAATTATTCATTAGGTATAACATTTAAATAGAAATTAATATTCATTAAAATTGTTCTTATTCAGTAATTATCTATAAAATAAATATTTAAATGAATCACGTTTTGCATCTATACCTGGTGCTGGATGAAAATGCCTTTCTCTTGTTATAATGACTTGGAAAATTATGTAAATGTTCTTTCATGTATTTATAACACTTCATATTTTAGCATATTGTTTTTCTCAGGACTGTCTATGGTTTCGATTAAACCTGTATCACTGAGGTGTATATAGGTTGCATTAATAATCTTTCACTTCCTATTTATATGTAAGTTTTATTAATAATACTTCTGTTTCTTTCAAATTCAAGTCAGGGTGCTTCCATAAAACTGGGCTGAGATTTCCATTATAATGAATTCTTTTTATCCATCTTTACTGCTTCAGGCAACAAAATTAATTACTCAGCATTAAACTCTAACTCTGTTTAATTATTTTCCTGTCTTTCCTCAAATCTTTTTGCCAAATTAAAGCACAACAGCTTTATTGCCTAGTTCCTAGCAACTAACATGAAAAGTACAATTCTCCAGTTGGAAACCCTGGACTCCTAATTTAGTGTATTTACATTACTCCTTACCTAGAAGAAATCAAGTCTTTCAAAAACTCACCCTGTCATAAGATTAATAAATTTTAGGTGGGTCATTAAAACAACCCCATACTCATTTGTTACTAGAACTTTTTCATTTGTATGTCCTCTGCCTTCCAATAGCAGCATAAATCTAGCAAAGCAAATGAAACTACTTCCTTCTGCATCATCCTAACCTTATCTCAGCAGGATAATGCTTGCCCAGCTGAGCATACAAGTCCCTTTCAAACTCACCAACATCATATTCAAGGGTGGCATAGTGCAGCACTCCCCATTGCATCTCCTACCGACATTAATACATGGTGGCAAAGGGGATCTGTCATTAAATGCTGGGTTAAGTAAATTTAAACAAGTCATTCACGCAACTCTCCAACAGTGGAGGTTGTGTTTAATGTTAAAAGACACATTTGAATCATTTCATTCACTGAACTTCTTATATCATTTATGTTCTGCAAAATACTGTTAGGGAATCAGGGGTCTAATGAAATAGTCTCTTGAAATGGAATTAGAAAATCTGAATGTTAGTCCCTATATGGGCAGTAAGTGTGATGTTGGGTGAATCATTTAACTAGCTGTACCTTGCTTTCTTCATCTGTAAAATAAGAGAACTAAATATAGGTTATTTCTTAAGGTCGTATTCACTGCAGGTCCTGTTCACTTCTATGATTCTAAAAAGTGGCCGTCTTTAACTTGAAATATATGGGGATAATGGGGAGAAAAAGCATATCGGAAACATATATGGAATAGACAAATAATTATGGCATTATTCTTTAAGACATAGAATAAAAGAGGTCATTTGCCATTTTAGCACTTGTGCTAACATTATGAAATGAGAAGATAAAATTCCAACTTGTACATTAACACAAGACTAGCTATATAAAGTAAGCATGTAATATTTACACACTTGGATGTGTCATAGGCACCTCAAACTCAATATGTGCCAAATTAAACAAGACTCTTCCCACAAACCCTGCTTTACTCTCAATGTTTCATATATCAGTGAATGGTGCCATGATCTACAAAAAGCGCATTCCTTAATGTTCTCGATTGTGATAGAATGAATAAATACCCTCTTTCAGGTTCAGTTACCACATTCATAAAGTGATCTTATTAATAACTATCATACAACGACTGTGATATTTAATAGGGAACATTAGGCATGAAAGAATTAAAAGCATTGAAAAATACTATTCTTATGTTAGCTTTATTAATGATTTAGGCAAAACATTATAAAGGAGCAAAGATGGCATATGAATTATTTTTGCATTGAACTGGGGAAATCCAGAGAAGTTTGAGCTGGATAAAATCTTGACTAGAGAAGAAAGGGAGGAAAACCAGAGAAGTTTGAGCTGGATAAAATCTTGACTAGAGAAGAAAGGGAGGATGTGCATTTTATGCTTGAAATACTCTCGTGGCAGAATCTTAGCATTTGTGTTAGTAAAGAGAGATGAGTCAGGAATATCAGGTTATGGAGGGTGTAATGGACAGAATTCTGCCCCTCCAAAATCCATATATTGAAGCCCTAACCCCTGATTAAACTGGGTTTGGAGATAGAGCCTTTAAGAAGGTAGTTAAGATGAAATGAGGTCCTAAGAGTGGATTCTAATCCAATACGACTGATTTCCTTCAAAGAGGAGAAAGAGACACCAGAGCATGATGTCTCCCTCTATACCAAAAAGGCCATGTAATGACACAGTGAGAAGGTGGCCATCTATAAGCCCAGAAGAGAGGCCTCGCAAGAAACCAAACCTCTCAACACCTTGATTTTGGACCTCTAGTCTCTGGAACTGTGAGAAAATAAATTTACGCTGTTTAAGCCACCCAGTCTGTGCTATTTTGTTACGGCAGTGCAAGCAAACTAATACAGTCTCTTAAAAATATTAAATGTTAAATACAGGTATGCCTCAGAGATATTGCCGATTGAGTTTCAGATCATCACAATAAAGTGAATATTGCAATAAAGCCAGTCACACAAGTGTTGTGGTTTCCTAGTGCATATAAAGGTTATATTTACACTATACCGTAGTCTATTAAATGTGCAATAGCATTATGTCTAATAAAGACAATGGACATATATACTGTAATTTAAAAAATATTCAACTGTTAAAAAATGCTGATGACCATTTGAGCCTTCAGCAAGTTGCAATCTTTTTGCTAGTGGAGGGTCTTGCCTCCATGTTGGTGGCTGCTGATTGATCAGGTTGGTGGATGCTGAAGACTGGGGTGGTTGTGAAAATTTCTTAAGACAGCAGTGAAGTTTGTTGTATTGATTGACCTTTTACAAAAGGTTTCTCTGAGGCATGAGATAATATTTTATCCACAGTAGAACTTCTTACAAAATTGGACTCAATCCTCTCCAACCCAGCTGCTGCTTTATCAACTGAGTTTATGGAATATTCTAAATCCTTTGTTGTCATTTCAGCAGTGTTCATAGCATCTTCACCAGGAGTAGATTTCATCTTAAGAAACCACTTTCTTTGCTCATCCATAAGAAGCAACTCCTCATCCATTAAAATTTGATTGTGACATTATAGCAATTCAGTCATACCTTCGGCCTCCACTTCTAATTCCCATTTTCTTGCTATTGCCACCACATCTGCAGTTACCTTCTCCACTGACGTCTTGATCCCTTCAAAGTCATCTATGAAAGCTAGAATCAATTTCTTCCAAACTCCTGTTCCTGTTGATACGTTGATATCCTTCCATGAATCACAGATGTTCTTAATGCTAGCCTCCAAGGTGGCAACCAGTGACCATGCCTCTTGATGGGCATGTCCTTGGGTAGTTCCTTTCCACATTGAAAAGCCCCCAACTGCCTGACCAACTGGATATTGTGAAAGTAACGGGATGTGATTTTCAAAGGCACTGCAATTTCTGCCTGGTCTCGTGGCTCTGTTTCTTTGGGGGAAGCCAGCTGCCATGTTGTGAGGGTACTCAAGTTGTCTATGGACAGGCACACATAAAGAGAAATTGAGGCTAGGTGTTCCCATCCCCAGTCTCTAAGATCCCACTTGGTTATTATTAGGACCTTCACCAAGACAAAGAAAATTCAGCTTTTTCTGAAATTCTCCTACTCTCAAAAAATAAATTCTGCCTTGGCCTTCAGCTTTGTTTGTTTCTGGCACTGCAGGAAGTAAGTTTTGTTCGGTTTTGCGTGTTTGTTTCAAATGCTGCCAGGGACCATTTTTGACTCTCATATTTCATCTTAGGTTGCTGATTAATAAATACAAGCCTGTCATTTTCTTTCCTTATCATTTCAATGGTACTTAAAAAGCAGACAGTCTTTGCAATTCAGTATCAGTCAGTGATTAGCCACGGATTGTCCCTGTGGCTCTAGTTTGGTCAAGGATAATTACTCCTTGTAGAAAGAGTAATAAACTTTTAACTGCCAAGAATTTACAGTAGCTGGGGGATGGATATACCAACTGGTTCAATGAAAGGAATCTAGGTGGAAACTCACAGCATCCATACGCATACCAAAAATCAAAAAGTCTGTAGCAACAACATACTTAATGAAGAAAAATTTCCCTTTTAGAATGGCAACAATATAAGACATCCTACAACCATCACTTCTATTCAATATAATAAAGGAAGGCAAGAAGAATACATAAAAAGACTAATAGAAATAAAGCTTCATGATTCATAGCCTGTCTCAGGTTCAATTCTGTAATTAGCATTTTTCTGGACTTCTATAGCACACTCTGCCCTTAATCCTTAAGACCTTTCTGTCATACTTTTACTTTTGTGCATTTTGTGACTGCCTCACAGCATTGATCAAATCCCCTCTGGATGAATTGAGACTCCAATAAAAACATACCAAATCCAGCAGCTTAACTTTTGCCAATATGGCAAAAATTCATGAGGGATACGTTCCAAAACCCCCAGTGGATACCTGAAACCGCAGATAGTACTTCATCCTAAAAATGCTATGTTTTTTCATATACATACATACCTATCACAAACCTTAACTTATAAATCAGGTATAGTAAGAGATGAACAAAAATAACTAATAATAAAATAGAACAATTATAACGAACTACTGTAGTAGAAGTTATGTAAATGTGGTCTCTTCCTTTCTCTCTCCCAAAATATCTTACTGTATTATACTCAACCTTCTTGACCATGGGTAACAAATATGGAAAGAGAGACTGTGGCTCAGGCGGGGGATTATGGTACAATATTGAACTCTTCTTCCATAGTCTGGAAGAAGAATGACAATTTCTGTTGGAGAAAGCTCAGAAACTGAATGGATTTGGATGCCCAGAAAACAACGTCTGGCAGTTTTGAACTAAGTCAGCGATAGTAAAACAAAATTGAGTCTATGAGTTGAAACTGCTTTTAATTTTATCCCAGTCTCTCTCCCAATTTTCTTGGTTCTCTTAGAAGCTGTCCAGATTTGCTTGGCTAAAAACCGATATTGGAATGTTGCATAGAAAACCCGGGGAGGAAAAGGCATATGATCATTAACAAACTCCCTGGTTCAATTCATGTCATGATCACCAGCATGGCGTCTGTCCAGGCAGAAGGTCATGCTTGTTGAAGAATGAATGACCTCTGCCCCTGGGCATCGTGTTGCACATTCTGTGGCTTTGAGAAGCAGCCTTAGGCAGGATTGGAGCCTAGATGGACAGACAGAGGTCTTTTACACCTTCAAAAGCAAACAGCAGTAGAGCCCCCAAGGCTGCTTCTACATTCTTTAGTTTTTATTTTTGAAATGTGTTATTAAAAATGTCAAACATATGAAAAAATGGAGAGAAAGGTATAATAAACACCTGTCACACCTAGATTTAATAATTAAATCATTTGTTTCATCTATTTTTGGTAAATTTTAGAATAACTGATTACAGATGTCATAACAATTTTTCCCTAGTTATTCCAGAATGCATCTCTAAAAATTAAAACATTCCCACATAACCACATTATCACATCCAAGAAAATTAATAATTTCCTAAAGTAATTTATTGTCAGTCTTTATCTGTATGTCTCCATTAAGTTTTACAACGCCTTTTAGAGCTAATTTTGACAGGTCACGATTTGATCAATGACAACATATGGCATTTCTCTAAAGAATATTTTAACGTAGAACATTCTTCTTCCCGTTTTTTCATGACATTAATCTGTTGAAGAGATGGTATCAATTTTCCTTTAGAACGTTTGATTCTGATTGTTTCCTTGTAGGAATGTTTGATTTGTACCTTGCTTAGGTTTTGGAATTTCCCACAAATCAGAAGTTTAGATGGAAAGATTTGATTCGATTTAATTTGAGTACATTAATTAGATGGCAAAACACTTCTTTGCAAGAATATCTTAAGAATAATGTTGTGTTTTTTCTTACTGCATCACATCAAAATCTGGTCATCTAATTACTAGTGTTGCTAACATTGATTATTCATGTAAGGTGTCCCCCTGCAAGTAACCTGTGGGCTCTACCTTAGCTCTGTGTCATTTCAATTCTCTGTTAGCCTTTTATTTAATGGTTTAGCAGCCACTAAAAATTCTTGCCTGAATCAATTATTCCATTGAGAGTTGCAAAATGATCACCTTCTGTTTTTTGGTGGTTGTTTTTCTCACTCCTTGAGTTGGATGATTGGTTCATTATTTTTCAACCTTCCTACTGCATTCTAATATAACATTTAGTGCTATAAAATTACAATCTAAGTATCATACAAATTTTGATATATAATACTTTTATAATTACCATTCAGTTCAAATGTTTTATGATTCTCATTTTTTTCTTAACCCATTTGTTATGTACAAGTAGATTTTAAACCTTCAGACATCTCTTAGAGTTATCTGTTTGTTATTGTTTTAATTTAATTATGTTTTGTTCAGAGGACAATTGTTTTTATAATCCTGATACTTGGGTATTCGGTGAAAGTTGCTTTTAGGCTTAGTTCATGGTCAATTTTTTTTAAAAATTTCATGCATAATTGAGAGGAATATCAGCTCTCTGATTTTTTGGTAGAGGATTTTATGTATTACTAACAGTTTAAGAAATTAATTCATTGTTTTATCCATCCACAGCCTTAAAAAAATGTTTAAATCTAGTTAATCACTTAGGAGACTGTTAAATCTCCCACTGTCGAGGTAGATTTATCAATACTTTTCTTGCTGTTGTATTGAGCATTGCTTTATGTATCACCATATTTATATATCTGATATTCACACATTTAGAGTTGTTATATCTAACAAATAATTCATTTAATCTGTAAGATCATATTAGAATAGAGGCAGTGTCCAATATTTAGTTCCCCTTTGTGTAATCTCTATAATTAGTCTTCATATGTATTATGTTTTTATAGTCAAGGTTTGTTCATGTTCAGGTTTACTGTCCTAGTTGTCACTTTCTTTGCTTACCTTTCTTTTTGGACTTTTTTCCCATTTCGTAAAGCATATAGTTTTTGTATTCTTCTAATGATAAATTTTATTGTCACTAAACATTGATTTGTAAAGAAGGTGCTTATTTTTGTCATTCTTTTTTTTTTTTGGAGACAGTGACTCACTCTGTAGCCCAGGCTGGAGTGCAGTGGCACCACCTTGGCTAACAGGAGCCTTGAACTCCCAGGCTCAAGTGATCCTCCCACCTCAAACTCCAGTGTAGCTGGAACTACAGGCACATGCCACCATGCCTGGCTAAATTTTTGGAGGGCTGGGATTACAGGCGTGTACCCCCACACTTGACCTATTTTGTCATTATTCTTATGTGATAATTTAGGTGGGATAAAATTCCAAGGTCTAAATTCTTACTAGCCATGTGACTTTGAGAATGTTGCTTTGCCTAACTCTTCCTCAGTTTTTTCACCAGTAAAATGAAAATTAAGGGTATGCTCACCACTGGGCTTGCGCCGGTGGTCCTACTACTCAGGAGGCAGAGGTGGAGGGTGGATTTTATGTATTTTATTTTTATTTAACAAACATTTGCATGGCATTTACTATGAGCCAGCCCTGTTTAAGAGTTACAGATGTTAACTCATTTAACTGACATAAGGTAGGTACAGTTTTTTATTTTTAGGGATGAGACCTTGTCTGTATTATGATTATTGAATTAAAAATAAAATAAACTGTTTTTGGAAATATGCTGGTCTAGATAAATGACCAGTAAACACATTTAAAATTACTTGTATAACATGGCAAACATACTCTCAAAAACTTATACTTGCAAGAAAGTAACAGATATCCCCATAGGCAAAATCTGAAGAATAACCCAGAAAATCAGAGAAATAAACCAAATAACTCAATATTTCTCAGCTGTCCTGGAGGAAAAGTGTATATGTTTTGGGGGGTGGGAGTTGGTTTCAAAGTTGTTTGGTTTTAAGGGCTAAAGCCAGAAGATAATGACTTGAACTTGTGTGATTTCACTAGTTGAAACTGAGCCAGTCAAATGGCTGTACCATTAGTGAAAGTGTGGAATAGGAAAAAATAATCCTCATCTCTAATAAATTAAAAATAAAATACGTGAAATAAATGAATAAGGTGTGAGTTGCTTTCTCTCATGCCTTAAAGATAGCATTCTACAGTTGTCTGCCATTTATTGTTACTTTTGAAAGGTCAGTGGTTTATCTGATTGTCATTCCTTTTTAGGAAACCTGTCTTGTTTCTCTGTTTGCATTTGGGATTACCTCCTCATCTTTAAGTTTCTGCTGTTCCACTGGATTATCTAGGTATTTCACTTCTATTTATCCTGCTTGGGAGTGTTATACATTGTCAATTGGGGAAATTGTGTTTTTCATCAGTTTGGAGAACATTTCAACCATTTCATTTTTAATATTTTCTCTCCATCATTTCATTTCTTGTTCATCTATGGAAATCTGAATAGACATACATTGGGCTTAGTTCTTCCATCTTCCATGGCTCAACTTCTCTTTCCCATTTTCCATTCCTTTCTCTCTGGAGCATTATATATCTGCAATAAAGTCTTCCATGTATTAATTCTCTGCTTAGCTCTGTCTTATCTGTTTTGTCCAACCTATTGGGTTTTTAATTTCAATAACATATTTTTATTTATACAAGTTCCATTTCATTGTTTTCCAAATTTGCCTGAACTTTCATGATAGTATTTACTAACTCACTTATAATAAAATATTTTCTTGTTAGTTTTCTGAGTTATGAGTTATGAACTCATGTTCAATGGAGGTTTTTTTTTTTTTTCCTCAAGAATCCTATCTGGTTATATGGTCTAAAGAGAGTATGTGTCCCCTAAAGAGGTTTTGAATGTGGTTAATCCAGGTACTTCCAGTGATATTACGCATGATGCAACCACAGGCCAATTTTATGTTGCTTTCTCAGCTGAAATATTCCTGGACCACATAGATAATGGACTGAAGAACTTGAGCCCATGCCAGGAACTCCATTATCAAAAATTCTCAGATGCAACATTTTACTTATCCATCTAGATCCCAGGTCAAGATTACAAGCATCCTTGTTTTTTTCCTGGGCTGGCAGATATTTCTTTTTTCTATTCCACACTTGCACTAATGGTACAGCCATTTGAATGGCTCGGTTTCAACTAGTGACATCACTAGTCGAGTTCAAGTTATTATATTTTGGCTTGAGCCCTTCAAACCAAACAACTTTGAAACCAGTTGCCACCACTCAAAATACATATTCTTTCCTCCAGGACAGCTGAAAAATACTAAGTTCGTTGGTTTGTTGCTCTTATTTTCTGGGTTCTTCTGGTTTTGCCTATGGGGTATCCCTTACTTTCTTGCAAGTATAAGGTGTTTTTTTTTCTTTGTGTGAGTGTTTTTTTATTTTTTTAAATTTTTATTATACTTTAAGTTCTAGGGTTCATGTGCACAATGTGCAGGTTACATAGGTATACATACATGTGCCATGTTGGTGTGCTGCACCCATCAACTCGTCATTTACATCAGGTATTTCTCCTAATGCTATCCCTACCCCAGCACCCCACCTCCCAACAGGCCCAACAGGCCCTGGTGTGTGATGTTCCCCACTCTGTGTCCATGTGTTCTCATTGTTCAACACCCAATTATGAGTGAGAACATGCAGTGTTTGGTTTTCTGTCCTTGTGATAGTTTGATGAGAATGATAGTTTCCAGCTTCATCCATATCCCTGCAAAGACATGAACTCATCCTTTTTTATGGCTGCATAGTATTCCATGTTTTTGCCCATTCAGTATGATATTGGCTGTGGGTTTGTCATAAATAGCACTTATTATTTTGAGATACGTTCCATCAATATGTAGTTTATTGAGAGTTTTTAGCATGAGGAGCTGTTGAATTTTGTCAAAAGCCTTTTCTGTATCTATTGAGATAATCATGTGGTTTTTGTGATTGGTTCTGTTTATATGATGGATTAAGTTTATTGATTTGCATATGTTGAACCAGCCTTGCATCCCAGGGATGAAGCCGATTTGATCATGGTGGGTAAGGTTTTTGATGTGCTGCTGGATTTGGTTTGCCAGTATTTTACTGAGGATTTTCGCATCAATGTTTATCAGAGATATTGGCCTAAAATTCTCTTTTTTTGTTGAGTCTCTGCCAGGCTTTGGTATCAGGATGATGCTGGCCTCATAAAATGAGTTAGGGAGGATTCCCTCTTTTTCTATTGATTGGAATAGTTTTAGAAGGAATGGTACCAGCTCCTCTTTGTACCTCTGGTAGATTTTGGCCGTGAATCCATCTGGTCCTGGACTTTTTTTGGTTGGCTATTATTGCCTCAATTTCAGAATATGTTATTGGCCTATTCAGAGATTCAACTTCTTCCTGGTTTAGTCTTGGGAGGGTGTATGTGTCCAGGAACTTATCTATTTCTTCTAGATTTTCTAGTTTATTTGTGTAGAGGTGTTTATAGTGTTCTCTGACAGTAGTTTGTATTTCTATGGGATCAGTGGTGATATCCCTTTTATCATTTTTTATTGCATTTATTTGATTCTTCTCTCATTTCTTCTGTATTAGTCTTGCTACCGATCGATCTATTTTGTTGATTTTTTCAAAAAGCCAGCTCCTGGATTCATTGATTTTTTGAAGGGTTTTTTGTGTCTCTATCTCCTTCGGTTCTGCTCTGATCTGAGTTATTTCTTGCCTTCTGCTAGCTTTTAAATTAGTTTGCTCTTGCTTCTCTAGTTCTTTTAATTGTGATGTTAGGGTGTCAATTTTAGATCTTTCCTGCTTTCTCTTGTGGGCATTTAGTGCAATAAATTTCCCTCTACACACTGCTTTAAATGTATCCCAGAGATTCTGGTATGTTATGTCTTTGTTCTCATTGGTTTCAAAGAACATCTTTATTTCTGCCTTCATTTCATTATTTACCCAGTAGTCATTCAGGAGCAGGTTATTCAGTTTCCATGTAGTTGTGCGGTTTTGAGTGACTTTCTTAATCCTGAGTTCAAATTTGATTGCACTGTTGTCTGAGAAAGTTTGTTGTGATTTCTGTTCTTTTGCATTTGCTGAGGAGTGTTTTACTTCCAATTATGTGGTCAATTTTAGAATAAGTGAGATGTGGTGCTGTGCAGAATGTATATTCTGTTGATTTGGGGTAGACAGTTCTGTAGATGTCTATTAGGTCCATTTGGTCCAGAGCCGAGTTCAAGACCTGGATATCCTTGTTAACCTTCTGTCTTGTTGATCTGTCTAATATTGACAGTGGAGTGTTAAAGTCTCCCATTATTATTGTGTGGGAGTCTAAGTCTCTTTGTAGGTCTCTAAAGCTTCTTTTTATGAATCTGGGTGCTCCTGTATTGGATGCATATATATTTAGGATAGTTAGCTCTTCTTGTTGAATTGATCCCTTTACCATTATGTAATGGCATTCTTTGTCTCTTTTGATCTTTGTTGGTTTAAAGTCTGTTTTATCAGAGACTAGGATTGCAACCCCTTCTTTTTTCACTTTCCATTTTCTTGGTAGATCTTCCTCCATCTCTGTATTTTGAGCCTATATGTGTATTTGCACCTGAGATGGGTCTCCTGAATACAGCACACTGGTGGGTCTTGACTCTTTATCCAATTTTCCAGTCTGTGTCTTTTAATTGGGGCATTTAGCCCATTTACATTTAAGGTTAACATTCTTATGTGTGATCCTGTCATTATGATCTTAGATGGTTATTTGCCCATTAATTGGTGCAGTTTCTTCATAGCATCAATGGTCTTTACAATTTGGCATGTTTTTGCAGTGGCTGATACCGGTTGTTCCTTTTCACATTTAGGGCTTCCTTCAGGAGCTCTTGTAAGGCAGGCCTGGTGGTGACAAAATCTCTCCAAATTTGCTTGTCTGTAAGGATTTTATTTCTCCTTCACTTATGAAGCTTAGTTTCGCTGGATATGAAACTCTGGGTTGAAAATTCTTTTCTTTAAGAATGTTGAATATTGGCCCCCACTCTCTTCTGGCTTGTAGGGTTTCGCTGAGAGATCCGCTGTTAGTCTGATGGGCTTCCCTTTGTGGGTAACCTGACCTTTCTCTCTGGCTGCCCTTAACATTTTTTTCTTCATTTCAACCTTAGTGAATCTGACAATTGTGTCTTGGGGTTGCTCTTCTCAAGGAGTATCTTTGTGGTGGTCTCTGTATTTCCTGAATTTGTATGTTGGCCCGCCTTGCTAGGTTGGGGAAGTTCTCCCAGATAATATCCTGAAGAGTGTTTTCTAACTTGGATCCATTCTCCTCATCACTTGCAGGAACACCAATCAGATGTAGATTTGGTCTTTTCACATAGTCCTATATTTCTTGGAGGCTTTGTTTGTTTCTTTTCACTCTTTTTTCTCTAATCTTGTCTTCTCACTTTATTTCATTAATTTGATCTTCACTCAGTGATATCCTTTCTTCCACTTGATTGAATCAGCTACTGAAGCTTTTGCATATGTCACGAAGTTCTCATGCCGTGGTTTTCAGCTCCATCAGGTCATTTAAGGTCTTCTCTACACTGTTTATTCTAGTTAGCCATTCGTCTAACCTTTTTTGAAGGTTTTTAGCTTCTTTGTGATGGCTTAGAACATGCTTCTTTAGCTCAGAGAAGTTTGTTATTACTGACCTTCTGAAGCCTACTTCTGTCAACTCGTCAAACTCATTCTCCGTCCAGTTTTGTTCCTTTGCTGGTGAGGAGCTGCAATCCTTTGGAAGAGGCACTCTGGTTTTTGGAATTTTCAGCTTTTCTGCTCTGCTTTCTCCCCATCTTTGTAGTTTTATCTACCTTTTGTCTTTGATGTTGGTGACCTACAGATGGGGTTTTGGTGTGGATGTGGTTTTTATTGATTATGATACTATTCCTTTCTGTTTGTTAGTTTTCCTTCTAACAGTCAGGCCCCTCAGCTGCAGGTCTGTTGGAGTTTGCTGGAGGTCCACTCCAGACCTTGTTTGCTTGGGTATCACCAGCGGAGGCTGCAGAACAGCAAATAGTGCTGCCTGATCCTTCCTCTGGAATCTTCGTCCCAGAGGGGCACCCTCCTGTATGAGGTGTCTGTCGGCCCCTACTGGGAGGTGTCTCCCAGTCAGGCTACACGGGGGTTCAGGGACCCATTTGAGGAGCCAGTCTGTCCGTTCTCAGAGCTCAAATGCCATGCTGGGAAAACCACTGCTGTCTTCAGAGCCGTCAGACAGGGACACTTAGGTCTGCCAAAGCTGTCTGCTGCCTTTTGTTCTGAGATGCCCTGCCCACAGAGGTGGAAATCTACAGCAAGGTAGTAGGCCTTGCAGAGCTGCAGTGGGCTCCATGCAGTTTGAGCTTCCTGGCCTCTTTGTTTACACTGTGAGCACAAAACCGCCTACTCAAGCCTCAGCAATGGCAGACGCCCCTCCCCCCACCAAGCTGCGGCGTTGCAGGTGGATCTCAGACTGCTGCGCTGGCAGTGAGCGAGACTCTGTGGCCCTGGGACCTGCTGAGCCAGGCACAGGAGGGAATTTCCTGGTCTGCCAGTTGCAAAGACTGTGGGAAAAGCATAGTATTTGGGCAGGAGTGTACCATTCCTCCAGGTACAGACTGTCACGGCTTCCCTTGTCTAGGAAAGGGAAATCCCCTGACCCCTTGTACTTCCCGGGTGAGGTAACGCCCTGCCCTGCTTCAGTTCACCCTCCATGGGCTGAACCCACTGTCCAACCAGTCCCAATGGGATGAACCAAGTACCTCAGCTGGAAATGCAGAAATCACCTATCTTCTGCATTGATCTTGCTGGGAGCTGCAGACTGGAGCTGTTCCTATTCCGCCATCTTGGAAGCCTCGACAGTTTTTTTTTTTTAAGACTATGTTTGCTATGTTATCAGAGTAATTTTTAAATGTGTTTACTGGTTATTTATCCAGTCCAGCATATTTCCAAAACATGAGTTTAGTTTTCCGAAAATGTGTTCTGCAGAACGCTCATATTCAATCCAGTGTAACTATGTGTTGGAAGAAAAAACTTAATGTTAGAAAAACTTTTTCTCTAAAACTTACATTTAAATATATGTAAGAAAACTAATCTTAATTATACATTTTCTTATGTTCATGCAATGATTAGCCCTTAAGGAAATGCTGCGCCATTCTACAGAATGCCAGAAAGTGAAAGTAGCAATTGATATAACCACATCAAATGTGAGCTAGCCATCTCACTGATATATTATCTGTTCAATGGTCAATGACATATGTTCTATCCCTTGATTTAAAATTCCAGTAAACATTTGACACTGTGTTGTAGTCTTAGGAGTCAATTCTGCCATTCCATCAACAGGTGGGGCCATTGTATTATAATTTGAATGTTGTGCAAGAAAAGTATTTTGTCATTAGTTGCACTGATAAGCATCTCAGCTTTTTGAGAGCTGCTTTTGCACCCTGAGAAACTTTGACTTTAGGGTTTTAAAAAATGTTACGTGGTTAAAGTTATATTGCAGAGCAAAACTGGCTGGATTCTTCTCATGTATATTAAGTCTAGAAATTGCACACTATATGTCTGCTATTTTGTCTACAAAGTCATGAAAAACCCAAAATAATATTCATAATAGGTAGTTATATATTCTGATATATAGAGAATATCTGCTTTAATATTTTTGATCCTGAAAATTCTCATCTTATTTTCATTTTATAAATTTAAAAAACTACTAGGTATTAGTAAAAAAAAAAATTCACTTTTTTTGCAATACCAAGGAAAGCAAGACAATATTTGTGTTTTTTTCTTTACATATACCATTAAATATAACATGGGACATGGGTCACAGCTCTGCCAAAAGATCTCTTTGTAGCTATGTGTTGCCAGAAGCAACACTGTGGCGATCCCTTTCGGGTTGTGGCCAGTCATGTGGGGATAGCTTGAGATGGGTAACCTCATATGCCCTGTCATAAAGAGAAGGAAGAAAGGATGACATCAGACTCTACCCCATGCTTTGTTCTGCCTGCAATTCACTCTTGTAAACTGGCAAAGCTATTTCCTCAAGGGTAGTTGTCAAAGTCACAGCATGATCACAGGAGGTGGTAATAGGAAGTTGGCATGAGCCACTGACAGAAAAATTAGTTTGAGGCTTCTTGTGATTCTCCTCAGGGATTTCAAGAACAGCCAGCTCTTCTAAGCTAATTAGTCCTACATTGTTGTGATGGATGATCAGAAAAAACAGTAATTGAAAACGATGCAGTTCTTTAGTAATGCTAAAACTGTAAACAACAGAAATATCAAGAAATGAAACAAACACTTAGAACCATTTGGATAAATTAGATGAATAGGTCAGCAGATGAAAAATTCAGTTTCAAAGTAGACAAAATAGGATTTGTTTGGGAGCAGACATCCAAGTTAGGGGCTATATGTTAAATGATGCAATTATCAATATACTGAACATATTTTTTTCTTTTATTAGTAAACTGGGAAATATTCTTAAAATCATTTTCCTTTGGTTTAAGTTTGAATGTGTAGTTTTCATTTACACAGCATATATCTGTGGTTCACAGACACATTCTGAAATTTATTCTTGAGTTTATTCTTGTTCATTCTTATTATGCAACTCTGTCACAATCCCTATTTCACAATTAAGATACATTTTCAAAAGTTACACTGAAAGTAAGAGTTGGAGCCCAGACTAAAATCTAGCTCTCTCTAAATTATGTTCTCTTTTTTATTCCACAATGGAGACTGAACAGATGAAATTTTAACTCAAACTATAGTTTCTCTGTTGTAGAGTAAGTGAATAAGTTTAGAGGATAAATACAGTGTATAGAATAGTACAAATGTTAATTTTATTTGTTTATTCCTTTTAGACATGGGAGTCTTACTAGGTTGCCCAGGCTGAAGTGCAGTGGCTATCCACAGGCGTGATCATGCCGCACTACAGCCTTGAATTGCTGGGCTCATGATCCTCATGCTTCAGCCTCCTGAGAAGCCGGGACTATAGGCACATGCCACTGCATCTGGCTACAAATATATATATTTGTATTTGTACATCTATATTTGTAAAATATATATATTTATATTTGTACAAATATATATATTTGCATATATATTAATATATATAATAAAAATATATATATGTGTGTATATATATATATATATTTTTGAGACACAGTCTCGCTCTGTCACCAGGCTGGAGTGCAGTGGCATGAGCTCAGCTCACTGCAACCTCTACCTCCCAAATTCAAGTGATTCTCCTGCCTCAGCCTCCCGAGTAGCTAGGACTACAGGTGTGCACCACCATGCCCAGAAAATTTTTGTATTTTTAGTACACTAGGGTTTCACCATGTTGGCCAGGATGGTCTTGATCTCTTGACCTCGTTATGGTTATCTGCCTGCCTCAGGCTCCCAAAGTGGTGGGATTACAGGTGTGTGCCACCACCCCCAGCCAAATGTTGTTTTTATTAAATTGTGATAATAGATATTTTCCCCCTTTCCTTTCCATGAATTGTGTTGCCATATGGTTCTATCTTCATTAAGGTTTAAATTGTGCATGCAGGACCTCTTCAACTTTCAGATCTGGCATTTTTTTCTAACTGGGGTAGTAAGTGAAGAGTGGAAAATATACTTTTGCCTGGCACAAAAGAGAATGAGGGAAGATCCAAGACTTATTTTGTTATTACTCAATTCCCATCTGCCATTACACTCTTGTAAAGTTTGTTTGCAGTTTCTTATCCATTCTGTGAGAGATAACACAGTACACTTTTGCCCTTTTTCCTTTATGTCAGGGAAGTGAATAATGATTTTTTAATGAGGATGAACTTTTAATTTCGAGACTTTATACTTCTTGATAGCAGTAAGCATGCTTTTGATTCGTTAACAATTATAGCTCTTAATTGTTTTTACAGAAATTTTATGCAAAGTGGTCATATATTATATTACATCATATTCTTTAACTTAGAACTGATAAAAATGAGAGTTTGATTTATCATTGTTGAAGTTCGTAGAAAACAGATTTGGAGCTGCAAGAACACAACACACTTCCCCTGGAAAATACTCCAAGAAGTAAATCTCTGGACATTCTTTGCAGCCCTAGTAGGATACAAGAAGAAATGTTCTTTATTTAGAAAAAGGATCATGAAGCTAGGAAATATTAGCTAAAATGTCAATAAGTAGGGAAGAAAAGAGAGAGGGATGGTAGAAAAATGCAGATCTCCATAAATGTGGCTGTGATAGCTTGGGCTGCCATGGAAAATACCACTGATGGCGTGGCTTAAACAACAGACATTCATTTTCTCACAGTTATAGAAGCTGGAAGTCCAAGGTTAAGGTGCAATCAGGGTTGGTTTTTGTGAGGCCTCCCTTCTTGGCTAATAGGCGGCTGCCTTCTCTCTGTGTCATCACACAGCCTTTCCTCTATGCAAGCTTGGAGAGCACACTCGCTCTCCCTTCTTCCTGGAACATCACCAGTTATATGGGAGGCCCCATTCTTATGACTACTTAACCTTCATTACCCCCTTAAAGGCACTATCTGTAAATATAATCACATTGGGGAGTTAGAGCCTCATCATATGCATTTGGGGGGTGACACAGTTCAGCCCACGACAATGACCTTAACACTAGGACAGTTGTTTTGCAGATGTCACTCGATCTGAGTTTGTTTCATGTTTCATCATGAGGAGATCTAGGTTATGGATTCTGGGTGGGAGTCTCTCACAGGGGATACTGTGTTCTCACTGCATTCTCTCATGTGATTTTAATTTGTCCAATGGTGTTTACTTTGATCATCTGAGTGACCAAAGTGGTGGCTCTCAAGACTTCTCTATTATAAAGTTTCTTGATGTGTTGCTAAATAACAGTTAGTAAGCATGCTTTTAGCTTGGAAAAACTGATACACCTCTTAACAGAAGTAGAGATGCCAGAAAATCCATGAGAGATTGTGGAGAAAGGGGTGTTCAAGGACTTGAAAATGCTATAACGAGTCTACTGTACCTAATCAGAAAACCCACCAGCTGACTGTCCTCAGGAGGGTCTAGAAAATACTACATTTGCCAAATTGATAAGAAATGCCCTGGTGAGGGGAAGGGGCACCAGCATTTTGAGAACCTCAGGAAAGTCTGTCTTCTGTAGGTTGGGGCTGAAGGTAGCTGATGGTGTTGCAGAACTGAGCATTTTAGTAGCAACGAGGATACTAGATCCCAGGAAAGCAGAGGCCAGGAGGCAGCCTTTAAGAATCAGAAGAAAGATGAACATAACTACTATAACAGGTAGCAAGACTGGAATTTCATTCAGGGCAATCTGATCTGCAGGGGACTTGGGAGATGACGTATGGTTTTCCTAAGGGCAAGAGTGCTGAGCCGCTGTCACAGGTTGGGTTTTCTAGAAAGAGGCTGGTGTTTAGGAAGCAGGTTTTTCACTCAGGTCTGTCCTTGGGATTGAAACTGAGGGAAAGAAAGTGGCATTAAGCAGAGGGAAATGAACTTCGTACAAGCCTGGCTGACCCGCAGGGTGAGCTGTGAAACTCACATGGTTTTTTAGCAGTGTTACAAGTTGGGTTGAGATGGCCAGGCCTTATTGTCCCACATTGATCAATGAATGGATGTTGGCCACCTTGGGAAGGGGCAGGTATTAGTCAGGATTCTGCAGAGGAACAGAACCAATGGGACAGATATCTAAATCTCTATCTCTCTTTCTCTTGAGAGAGATTTATTCTAAGGTATAGGCTCATATGACTATAGAGGCTTATGGAGGCTGATTCTGGAGGCAGATGTGATTCTACCACCTGCAAGCTGGAGATCCAGGAAAGCTGGTTCTGTAGGTTCCACTCCAAGACTGAAGGCCTGAGAAGCAGGAGTGCTGAGTGCAGGGGAAGATCAATGTCCAGGCTCCAGCAATCAGATAAGGAGGGAATTCAAACGTTCTTCACTTTTTTTGTTTTATTCAGGTCCTCAATGTATTGGATGATACCCATCCACAATGGGGAGGGCATCTTTTTTCTCAGTCTACTTTGTCAAATGCTAATCTCTTTTAGAAACATCCTCCTAGACATACCTAGAAAGGATGTGTCACCAGATATCTGGGCATCTCCTGGCCCAGGCAGGTTGAGCCATAAAATGAACCATCATGGGGTATAATGTTGGGTAAGGCAGCTCTCTGCCACTGACATCCCAAAAGGTTTGTCAACTGAAGCATATCTGACAATAACATCCCTAAAAACTGGAGCCATGAGCCCTTTATTGACTGGGGACCTGGGTGATGTATTAGAGTGTTCAGTACAGTCTACCTCTTGTGTCTAGTTTGTCACAGGCTTTCTAGGAACTGCTCTTCCAGCTGGTGTGTCTGTGGGATACCAGGAAGAGGAAGGTTAGTGGGACCAACTACAGAGCTCACTGTTGTATATATATTTCTAGTGTGCACAGGCTAAGTCTTGCAGCTCCTTTTGAAGTATAGTTTGCTTTCTTTCCTTATCAGGCCCAGCACATTCTTGACTGGCTTAAGTTAGGACTTCACCTGGCTTATAGGCCTAGAGAGGCCAGGAAAGGACTTAAAGGCAGATCTCAGTTGGGGCACATTTCGACTTGCAAGGGAAAGATTTCTAGCATTGTCTTCAGGCAAGGTGGAGCATGCTAGCTTTTAATAGAAAGAATGGACATTTGTGCAGTCTCGAAGGAGTCAAAGACATCTAGGAATTCAAGATTTGGAGAGAGCATCAAACCAGATACCCCCTTCCTGTGTGTCAGGACTCTTCCTCTCTCTCTCGCTCTCCCTCTCTCTCTCTCCTTTTTTCTTTCCCTTCCCTTTTCTTCTTTTCTTTTTCTTTCTTTCCCTCTCTCTCTCCCTTTCTCCCTTTCTTCCTTTCCTCCCCTCCCATCCCTCCCTCCTTCTTGTTGTCCTCCCTCCCTCCCTTTGTCCCTTCCTCCATTCCTCCCTTCCTCCATTCCTCCCTCCTTCCTCCCTTCCTCTCTTCCTCCCTTCCTTTTTTTTTTTTTTTTTTGAGACAGAGTCTTGCTCTTGTCACTGAGGCTGTAGTGCAGTGGCACTATCCTGCCTCACTGCAACCTCCGCTTCCCGGGTTCAAGTGATTCTCCTGCTTCAGCCACCTGAGTAGCTGGGATTACAGGCATGGGCCATCATATCCGGCTGATTTTTGTATTTTTGGTAGAAAAACGGTTTCCCCATATTGGCCTGGCTGGTCTCAAACTCCTGGGCTCAAGTGATCTGCCTGCCTCAGCCTCCCAAAGTGCTGGGATTACAGGCGTGAGCCACTGTGCCTGGCCAGGATCTATTCTTTCTAAACCAAACCCTGACTTCAGAATAGTGGATCTGTCTTTGATTTTAGTTTAACTCTCCCTGGAGCTCAGTCACCTCCACAATTCATACCTGGACATGGCCCTCAGTTCTCACTGCCCTCCCAATGAGAGGTATATGACAAAGAACACCATCTAGCTTTCAGACATAGTTTTCCATTAGTAAGTCTCAGATTTTTGTTATTTATTTCCAGAGTTTAACACAGTTGAACCCTACTCATCCAATTTTCTTGACCTTGTAGCTGTGATTCCCTCTATCTTTCTCAAATCTCTGATATACCAGCTAGTGCATCCCTGTACTACTGATCTGCCATCCCGTTTCACCACCAGCAAAAGTTTCTGGCAGCACCTGTGTTCTGCCTACCCCTACGGATGTGGTCCTTACTGCAGCCAGTGGCAGGTGCTATCTTCAAAACCCCATCTTATCTCCCGCTTTCACAGAATACTCCTGGGATCAACTGTCACAGGCTCTAGGGCAGAATTTAGAGTGCACTTGGAGTCAATACCTGTGGAAGGCAGGCTATGGAAGCAGGATTGGGCAGATGGAAATCCAGCTCTGTGGCAGACCCAACACCAGTCTTGGCCGACTACAGGGGAGTGCTGGAGCCGAAATGGCCCTTTAGTATTGTCTGGAGTTGAGTGGGGATGCTAGCCCTTTATATTCCTGCACCAAGCAGTCACTGGATGTAGCCCATTCTGGGAAGGAGCATGACCTTAAGCTGACAGTGTCTCTACAGCTGGGTGATACCTAAGGATGCTGGCAGTTCAAAGGTGTCTTCAGAGAGCATCCCAGCATCTGGGACCTCAAGCCTTTCATAGAAGGGGCATCTGAGCGGTGCATCACAGTGTCCAAAGAAGTTGTCAATAAAGGCCTTGTCTGCTGTATGCAGTCAAAAGACATAAAGAGTGGATGAGCAGGCTGGGTGCAGTGGCTCATGCCTGTAATCCCAGCACTTTGAGAAGCTGAGGTGGGTGGATCATTAGGTCAAGAGATCAAGACCATCCTGGCCAACATGGTGAAACCCCATCTCTACTAAAAATACAAAAATTAGCTGGGCATGGTGGCACGCACCTGGAATCCCAGCTACTTGGGAGGCTGAGGCAGGAGAATCACTGGAACCCAGAAAGCAGAGGTTGCAGTGAGCCAAGATCATGCCACTGCACTCCAGCAGGGGCGACAGAGTGAGACTCCATCTCAAAAAAAAAAAAAAAAAAGCATGGATGAGCAGAGGCTGAGGTGGGTGCTCCGACAGAAAATGATGAGATCCTCTGGTAGTTTGTAAGTGTGATGATTGAGTATTCACATGCATGTGTGAGATGTGTCACTCCCAAACCTTATTGCAACATGGGCACATTACCCATCTGACATGGAAAAAGCAAATAGGTCAGGTACAGTGGCTCATGTGTGTAAACTCAGCACTTTGGGAAACCAAGGCACGAGGACTGCTTGAGGCCAGGAGTTCGAGCCCACCCTAGGAAACACAGTGATACCCTGTCTCTACTAAAAACAAAACAAAACAAAACAATAGCCAGGCATGGTGGTACATGTCTGCAGCCCCAGCTACTCGGGTGGCTGAGGCAGGAGGATTGCTTGAGTCCAGGAGTTCAAGGCTGCAGTGAGCTATGATGGCACCACTGCACTCCAGCCTGGGTGACAGAGAAAGATCCTGTATCAAAAAAAAAAAAAAAAATTAGCCCTTGTCCAGTATCCAGGCTTGAGCTTTCTCACTCTGAACTCATCAACTGAAGATTAGCTAGAGTCTTCATAGAAAAGAACTCCGCAACTCCACAGCAAGTGTATGAAATAGTGATTGCCTTCATCCTTCAACAAAGATGCCTAGAGCCATTTATTTGGATAAATGTACACTGGAGAAAGGACAAGACTTGCAAGCTGTTGGATACAGATCCAAGGTGGAACTGATATCCAAGGACCCTAAGTGGTATCATTCCCCACAGAGCCCCCATCCCATGCCCCAGACACGTGTATATGGGGGAAAGGAAATCGATGAAGTCCTGGCCCAGGTCTGTTTCACTCTGAGTCCACTGGGCTCACTTAAATTACAGTCAATGTATTTATCAAGTCGCTGTGCTTTAAATCTTTAACTCTTGCTATTTGTTTCCTGTTAGTCCTATATTTGTTTTTTTCCCCTCTCTTTTTCCTGCCTTCTTTTGGAACAAATGAATATTTTTCAGAATTCCATTTTATCTCCTTTGTTGGCTTTATTTTTTAGTGGCTGTTCTAGGTTTATTTTATTTTATTTTATTTTATTTATTTTGATGGAGTCTCACTCTATCGCCCAGGCTGGAGTTAGTGGCCCAATCTTGGCTCACTGCAACCTCTGCCTCCCAGGTTCAAGAGATTGTCCTGCCTCAGGCTCCCAAGTAACTGGGATTACAGGCACCCGCCACCGCGCCCAGCTAAATTTTATATTTTTAGTAGAGATGGGGTTTCACCATGTTGGCCAGGCTGGTTTCGAACTCCTGACCTCAGGTGATCCACCCACCTCAGCCTCCCAAAGTGCTGGGATTACAGGCATGAGCCACTATGCCTGGTCGGTTTCCTATATATCTTTAATAAATTACAATCTACCTTCACCACTTCATACAGAGTATACGAATCTCACAATGTTGTACTTATATTTCATCTTTGCTGTTCTTTGGGCTATTATTGCCAGTCCTTTTACTTCTACGTATGTGATAGACCCTGCAACCTTTAATAAGTATGGCTGGTGGGCGCCTCAGTCCCAGCTCCCTTAAGTAGGTACAAGGCCTTGTTTCCTGCTCGCTAGAAGTTTCGCAAAACACATAATCCATAAATTTCAGCTTCAGCTACCATTCAGGTTTCAGCTTTCTAAACACCTTATTTTTTTTCCTAAGATTTTTTCTTACTCTTGGATGCTTGGCTCTTCATTTAAAGAGGCTTGTTTTATCTATCTATCTACCTTTCTTTCTTTCTTTCTCTCTCTGTCTCTCTCTCTCTCTCTCTTTTTTTTTTTTTTGATGGAGTTTCGCTCTTGTTGCCCAGGCTGGATTGCAATGGCGCAATCTCAGTTTACAGCAATCTCTGCCTCCCGGGTTCAAGGGATTCTCCTGCCTCAGCCTCCTGAGCAGCTGGGATTACAGGCATATGCCACCACACCCGGCCAATTATTATTTTTTTTTATATTTTTAGTAGAGATGGGGTTTCTGCACGTTGGTCAGGCTGGTCTGAAACTCCCGACCTCAGGTGATCCGCCCACCTCGGCTTCCCAAAGTGCTGGGATTACAGGTATATTTCATTCCTGGGTAGTTTGGGAGAATTTTTCAGGATATATGGTCCTCTGTGTTTCTGGAAATACAGTGTGACTAATATAACAACAAAAAATGTTGATTTTACAGTTACATACATACGTGTTGCTATGGTTTGGATGTTTCATCCTTCTAAACCTCATGTTGCAATTTACCCCGAATGTTGGAGGTGGGGCCTGATGAGAGGAGTTTGGGTCATGAGGGAGGATCCCTCATGAATAGATTAATGCCCTTCCTTTGCTGTTAGTGAGTGCTCACTTTATTAGTTCCCGAGAGAGCTGGTTGTTAAAAAGCTCCTGGCACTTCCCCACTTTCCCTTTTGCTTCTTCTGTTGCGGTGTGATCTCTGCACATACCAGCTCCCAGCACCTTCTGCCATGAGTGGAGTCAGCCTGAGGCCCTCATCAGATGCAGAAGTCCAATCCTGGACTTTCCAACCATTAGAACCATGAGCCAAATAAACCTTTTTTTCTTTTTAAATTACCCGGTCTTAAATATTCCGTTATAGCAACACAAAGCAGATTAGGACACATGTATAAATATTATAAACTTTGCATTTTATATTGAGGATGTACATTCTCTTAAGCAGTGCCTTAGAACATTTCTCATAATCAATGGTGTATTCAGACACAAATATATTTCTCAGTAAATGTGTAAAGTGTGCAGAACACATTCTTTAATCACAAAGCCATCACATTGAAATTAATAACAAAAGATAAATAATAAAAATTAACTACTTAGAAACATGTAAAATATTTTCCTGTATAACTTCTGGGCCAAAGTAAAACTATTAACTTCATAAAATATGAGAAATTCATGGCCTCATTGTTTATTATTAGGCAACAAGTCATAGGTATAAGTTAACTAAAGTACCATTCCATAAAACCTAATAAAGGAACATTAAAATATACCAAAGAGCTATAGGAGAAAGGTATAGGAGAAATAGAGAAAAAAGGAGAAAATAATAAACCAAAAGCAGTGAAGAGAAAAGTTTATTTCTGAAACAACACATAAAGCATATGACAGGAACTCTGATTAATAATCATAGAAGAGATGCAGAGACTGCATTAGAGGAGTGGTCCCTCAAACATATTAGACTCAGGAATGTATAAGCAAGGCCTGTGAAATGTTCTAGACACACAAATTGTGCTATCTACCTTAGTTAAGATGTTTTGCTTGAAGTAAAAAACAAAAAACTTCTAAGCTTAAAGAACTAGGGCACTTTATTGGTTCATTTCACTGCATCCTTTAAAGATATATCATGAAGAATTTACTGTGAAATCACATGAGGCCAAGCATTAAATTTTTAAAACATGAGGGGGAATAGATGAAAAAATTGGGGAGGGACCTCCTCCCCCGCCGCCACCCTATCTCTGTACAGGGGAACTTCTTCCTTCTGCCTTCTCTTGTCTTTCTTGCCTATTAAACTCTCTGCTCATTAAAACCACACACACACACACACACGCAGACACACACACAAATTGTGAAGAATATGGTCGTTTTTGAAGCTGGGACCAAATGATGGATTCACTGTATTTCAGTTTACAATTCCCCTACTTTTCCATATGTTTGAAAATTTCCATAATAAAAACAGTTAAAAAACCCCCCACAAAACCACGTGGTTAAGAATAGAGAGATGGGTAGTTATTATCACCAGAGAAAAGGTGAATAATAGAACAGACCTCCTCTGCACAGCCAACTGTTATTAGACAGTAATAGGAAATTACTTATTGAATTATTTTTCTATAGCTAGTGTATTCATACTATAAGTACTTGAAAAAGATGTAGAAAAATAAAAATTATAAACAAATAATACTTATGAATATAGATCTTAAGGTTTTCAAAGAGGAATTAAAACATATAATGCCATCATAACAAAATTAAATTTTTTCTAGGATTCTAAGGATGGTGCAATATCAGAAAATCTATTAATATAATTTATCTCATCAATAGGTCAAAGGAGAAAAAATTAGCTCTAGAGATGCTGAAGAGGCATTTGAGCAAAGTCAACTTCCAATCTGCACAGAACCTCCCAGGAAGCTGTGAACAGCAAGTTACTTTGGTAGTATAAACAGTGTGCTTCAGAATCCAATTGCCAAACACTGACTTAACAGAAAAACACTATCTGTTTTTTCCACTGAAGTTTGGAACAAGACATAGGATGCCTACTATCTATGTTGCTTTTTTCTTTTTTACTATTGTTTTGGAAATTCTAGTCAATGTAATGAGACACAGAAAAAGGAGGAAGGAAGAAGAAAGGAAAAACAGTTTTAAATAATAGAATGGAGATGATCATATGATTCCCTTCCTGGAAAAACTAAGAGAACCAATTGACTGGTTATATAATCTTGGAATGCAAGAGGAGTTTCTAAGCATATTCTCAGAGGCAGAAATGTAGAAGGTTAAGATTGCCATATGATAAATTAAGAAAAATTTAAAACAAAATGGTCGTAAATCCACCAGACAGATAAATGAATGTTAAATAACAAACTAGGGAAATATATGTGTAGCACATATGCTAAAAAGGACTAAGATTTATATTTAAAATATCTTTTAATATATTTAAAATATGAAAAAGTTGTCAGTATTCTTCATCTTTCATCTCCTCTTTAATTCCATGATCCCGGTCTATCTCTGAACTCCTTACTTTTAATATATTTAAAAGATCTCTTACAAATCAAGGACGCAAAACCACATACCTTTATAAAAATGAGTTAAGATTGGGAGGCCAAGGCGGACAGATTATGAGGTCAGGAGTTTGAGACCAGCCTGGCCAACATGGTGAAACCCCGTCTGTACTAAAGATACAAAAAATTAGCTGGGTGTGGTGGCATGCACCTGTAATTCCAGCTACTTGGGAGGCTGAGGCAGGACAATCACTTAAACCCGGGAGGTGGAGGTTGCAGTGACCCAAGATTGTACCACTGCACTCCAGCCTGGGTGACAGGGTGAGACTCCATCTAAAAAAAAAAAGAATTAAGAATAGAATGTGAAAGTATAATTAACAAAGAAAGAAAATGACCTACATGTGAATAAATATTGTACTGCTCTAGTGATCAAAGGGATGCACCTTAAAACAGGATGTATGTCTCACCTCCTATTGAACTAGTAAATACTTATAGCTATTTTGATGAATTGTTACATATTTTAAAAATAATTTGTCAACATGTCTCAAAAGTCTTAAAAGAAATATTCACTCTTTGATCCAGCACGTATGCTACTATAAATTTATCCTAAGGAAATTATCAAATAAGTATGCAGATGTATGTGTAAAGATTGTTAATTAAAGCAAAACATGCACAAAATAGGGATTACTTAAATAAGTTATGGGGCATTTTTCAATGCAAAATTATGCAGTAATTGATGTAGAAGAGGTAAATCTATATTTATTAATATGAAAAAGATTCCTGCGATATTACTGAATGAGAAAAGACAGGTACCAAACATCTGTGTGTGTTTGTGTGTGTGTGTGTGTGGTTGCAAAAAAAAAAAAAGATGCTAACCTGAATAGTCAAAACAAAAAAAAAGGAATTTATTTTAACAAGACAAAGAGATCTCAAGGATCCCAAGGCTACTTCTTATGAGAAAGGTCCCAAGAAAAGTCTCACCCATGTATTAAAAAGTTGTCAGTATTCTTCATCTTTCATCTGTCTCTCTCTGTTTAATTCCATGATCCATGTGGTGGGTTATGTCTATCCCAGAACTCCCAACTTTATGTATTACAGTCCAGCTGTATCTAGACACTGCTTGGCATTCTGTAAATTCCAGCTTCAAATTCCTGGAGAGACTTGGACCAAGAATATATACATATATGATGTCTATCCTTAGTGTATTAAATATGGCCAGGGAAATAGATTATGTCATTTCAAGTGTTGCTGCCAGGCATAGGTTTGGGGATTTGATGCTGTTACTGGAAAAAAAGGGAATGTGTAGAGCTGGGCACAAATCCAACAGGTGTCATGAAAATATGGAAACATATTCATTTCAGTTGAGTCACCTATGGGTCTTCATTCAGTAATTAGAAGTGTGACATTTTCCCAAAATTTGAAAAGCAATTTAAATGTAAATGACATACATTTCTTAAACTTTCGTCTGTTCTCTCATTCTCTGTCTGTCTCTCTCTCTCTGTCACCTCTACTCAAAGCTTTATTGGGTCTTTCCAGATCACCTAAAGTTTCACACCACAGTCTTTACTGGACTGGTCTTTTCTCTTTTCCTTCCACATTCCAGATCTATTTTATTATGCTATGCTCTTTTCTACGTAGCTTATTCAAGCCAACCTTGCTTCCTCTTGTATCTCCCCATCCCCTACAACCCCACTCTGGACAGTAAACACCAAGGCACTCTGCTGTCAGCCACGGGATTCCCAGCCAGCACAGAACTGACGATGCCGTCTTTTTTCCTTATCACATATAATTCACTTACATGTATGGAAAAAAGGCTGAAAGATATAAAGTCTTAATATCATTTATTACCAGAAGGAGAAATTATGGATGATTTTTAAAGGCATTACATTTTCTCATTTTTTATTAGTTGTAAATAAAGAAGTAAAGATGCATGATATGGAAAATAAACATATAGTTACTCATCTTGTGCCAAAGATTCTCATTGATATTGCTAACATATTTTTATCTTAGCACTTTTATCCCAAGGATATTAAAGCCTCCAAGTCAAATACTTCATTTTCTATAATGCCCTAGCAAAACACTTTACATATAGTACTAATACATTTTTTAAATGAACAACTAAATATACAAATAAAGTAAAATTAATTTTGTAGTTTTAACAACAATCAAAACAGAAAAATCTATAAAATCATGTAACCAAGGCTAACAGTTTTTCAAATAACAAAAAGACCTAGTGTAGTCATTATACCAAATTGCCTCTTACCAAGAAGCAACTGCATAATTTTGCAACATGTTGACAAAAATTAATATCCTTTGCTCAGCAGGAGTTGAATAAATATTTAACAAAATTCATTAAGTTATTATATAATGATCTATACTTTGCACTACATATATATACTATGTATATATGCACACTATAATAGTATACACTGATATACTATATGTAGATAGTATATTTGTATATATTAGTATATGTATATAGTATATGTGTATACTATTATAGTATATATATACTGTAGTACTGTACATACTATAGTACATGTATACTATATATACACATGTGTATACTACAGATAGCATATACTATCCATATATACTATATGTATATGTATACTACATATAGTGTATATAGATAGTACACATATATGCATATATTCTATATTATATATAGCATATATATACATGTATGCTATAGTACTATATGCGTATATGTGTATAGTAGTACACTGTGTATGTGTACTATATATAGTACATATACATATACAGTACATATACACATATACTACATTTACATATATAGTATATATGTACTATCATATGTACAGTACTATAGTGATGTAAGTAATGTCCTGAGCTAGAAGCTATCTAATTTTTTTTTTTTTTTTTTTTTTTTTGGAGACGGAGTCTCGCTCTGTTACCCAGGCTGGAGTGCAGTGGCACGATCTCGGCTCACTGCAAGCTCTGCCTCCCGGGTTCACGCCATTCTCCTCAGCCTCTCTGAGTAGCTGGGACTACAGGCGCCCGCCACCACGCCCGGCTAATTTTTTGTATTTTTAGTAGAGACGGGGTTTCACCGTGGTCTCGATCTCCTGACCTCGTGATCTGCCTGCCTCGGCCTCCCAAAGTGCTGGGATTACAAGCGTGAGCCACTGCGCCCGGCTGAAGCTATCTACTTATAGTGGAGTTTTGTTGTGACTTATTGCTAAGAGTCAATTTTCTTATTTTGTTTTAGCCTTTACTTTCAATCAGCTTAATCTTGTGAGAAACCCTGCAGGACTTGAGACTTGAGAATTTCCCACTGTGGGAACATATACACCATGGAATACCATGCAGCCAGAAAAACAATAAAATCATGTCCTTTGCAGCACCATGGATGCAGCATTATCCTAAGTGAATTAATGCAGGAATCGAAAACCTAGTAACACATATTTTCACTTATAAGTGGGAGCTAGACATTGAGTACATATGAACATAAAAATGGAAATAATAGACACTGCGGACTATAAGAGTGGGGAGAGAGAGAAGCAAGGTTTGAAAAACTACCTGGCTGGGGGCAGTGGCTCACGCCTGTATTCCCAGTACTTCAGGAGGCCTAGGTGGGTGGATCACCTGAGGTCAGGAGGTCGAGGCCCACCTGGCCAACATGGTGAAATCCCTTCTCTACTGAAAATACAAAAATTAGCTGGGCATGGCGGCAGGTGCCTGTAGTCCCAGCTACTCTGGAGGCTAAGGCAGGAGAACTGCTTGAATTCAGGAGGCGGAGGTTGTAGTGAGCTGAGACTGCGTCACTGCACCCAAGCCTGGGCAACAGAGTGATACTCTGCCTCACAAAAAAAAAAAAGAAAGGAAAAAAAGAAAACCTATCTATTAGGTATTAGGTACTATGCTTACTTTCTGGGTGATGGGATAATTCATACTCCAAACCTCAGCATCACACAATATGCCCATGTAACAAATTTGCACATGTACCCCCTGAATCTAAACTAAAAGTTGAAAAAAAAAAAAGAATTACCCACTGTGGTATTTGCATGTCATTGTCCCTGGCAGCTGTCCTTCCCCACCTTGCCTTCACTTGAATTTATCCAGTGACTATTTCTCTTCACTTCTCTTGATGAAACCAAGCTGCCCAAGTAATGGCTGCTAAGATGCAAGAATAATTTGTGCTTGCTGACTTTGGTGATGCTATCTTGCCAGAACCTTATGAAACATTCCACTCTCCTTTCCAAGAAGGAGCACTTCTTGGGAAACTTCTCCTATTGATGAATAGACGATTAGGCTGAAAGTGCTCTGGTAGATTTTTCTTCCAAAATATGAATAATGATTAATAATATTAGGGGAATAAAGTTAAAATAGAACATTGTTAAAAAGTTTGTCAATGCAGCAAGGATTCTGATTTCAGGGGGTGAGTGTTAGAATAGTAGAGTGTGGTTCAGTGTGGCAATTATATTGCTATTTTCAATATGTCTATACCTCCTGCAAAATGTAAGACTACATACTTACCAGCAAAAAAATCACTCACAACCTATCTCCCACTGCTGTTGGTACCAACCGTGGCATCTATCTAGCAATCAGCAGAACTCTAGTCAAAAGACAGGTGTTCTAGTCTGCCCCAAATGTTCATGCATTTGGACCCTGTTAATGGACTAAATGAATTATTATTTTCAAAGCCTATTATTTAATTTTCCAAAGATACAGAAAGCATATATTTGTTAATTATCCAAAATATCCAATATCTTAACTGATATTGAAATGAAGACTTAAGTATCCTTATATACATTGAGAAAAATGATCTAATTACTTTATTTTTGTAAGATAAGGAGAGGTTGACTTTTCCACCTGTGAAATTTCACAAAGCTCTTTTCCTATAGAATTTTGCCTGCCGTGCTTTGTAGGTGCCAACCGACTGGGAATTATTCTTGAAATTGTACAAGACATCCCTTAAATTATAGAAAATTTATTGTCTACTATTGTATCAGAAAATAACATATTCTTAGTACTATTCAGTGGAATTTAGGTTTTTAGGAAATTTTGCTAACCCTGAGAATGGCAAAATAATAGATTCTTCTGTAACTCTACAAGGCCACAGGAATAGGTGCTGTGACTATGACCTCACATCATACAACTGGACTCTTCATTGAGTCAGAGTTATAGAAAATGAAAGGTAATTAACTGAAATATTTCAATTTGTCTAATATTTTCTTAACATTTCTGCTTTGAGGGCTACAGAAGAAAAGTTTTTGTCTTGGAGGATCTGTAGTTCATAAAGGGATGTGTTGGGGGAGTTAGAATATGGTGAACTGTGTTGTTTGGATAATGGTGCTTAAAAGGACAATTGAATAAATAACTTGAATATGAAGAAGAATGGGCTAAAGGCTCTACATACGGTTGATTCCTTACAGGAAGAAGTTATAACATCCGGTTGTGTTGCAGGACAGATGAGCCCCCAAAATGGGGCTTAGCTCAAGTTTTTGGCCTTGCTCAGGAAGGAATTCAAGAGTGAGCCAGTGGTAGAAGAAAACAGCTTTAATTGAGGCATCAGTGGTGTTCCAGTTTCGTGACTGCCCCTGTGGAGCAGGGCTACCCCATAGGCAGCGTGCAGAGAGTAGCAGCTTAGGGGAAGTTTGGCAGTCATGTTAATACCCACTTCATGCTAATTAAAAGCTGTGTTGTTCAGGAAATAGCTAGAAAATAGGCAGTAACTTTTGGGTGTTGCCATGGTGATGGTAAACTGTCATGGCACTGGTAGGGGTGTCTTATGGAAAGGTGCTTTTGGTGCCTCTTCCAGGTTTTGGCCAGTCTTCAATCTGTTCCAGAGTCAAGCCCCACCTACCTTCTACCTCAGTTGGGAAGATCACTAAATCTTCCATGGTTGCAATGCGTGGGTGGGGGGTTGATATTTGAAGGTTTCCCAGGATATAAACTCCCCACACCCTATGGTTAAAATAGAATTTGACAAGGCGCTTCATTCGACATTGTATTTCCCATGCAGGGTACCCTGCCTGAACATAGTAGGTGTTAAGAAGCATTTTTTTTAATTGAATAAAAATTCTTTTTGAGGAATTTAGATATTTCAGAAGTTAATTTACAGAAGCCCTAAAACTTCCCATTACCTTATCGTGGTATGGATTTTTTAAATATTTAGGGGAGATCACATTATGTTCCTTTAAATAGTACTATTTTGATTTTTGAGCCTTCCTGTTTAAAAATGTTGACCTGTCTTCTTGGTAGTCAGGAATCTTGAAAGCTCAGGCTTCTCCATTTCATTACCTCATAGATTTTGCCAGAAAATGCTACTCTGGGAGGAAAGTAGCAGAGCTGAAACTTCAAATAGAATCTCATGAGTCATACACATGTCTGCTAACAGGAGGGAGAACAGCATGGACTCACGAGTAGGGACAGTCATGCAAAGGGAGTTACTTGATTTTTTTTTCTTCTCCTCTTAATCAGGAAATAGTCGTTCCTCCTCCACATTTATTACTTTTTAAACAATATATTCCTCTGACAAGAAGTTAATGATGAGTCACTTCTAGGAGGCAGAAATTTGATTTTCTAAATACTTAGTTCTTTGTAGTTAGCAGAGATCCAACAGTGACATTTAAAAATTATTCTGTTTCTGTAACTTGGATACTCTTTAAGAGGACTATGTATGTGGAATGGTGTACACCTACGTGATAATTCATGTCAACTATGCACTTACTACAAAATCTCAAATGCTTCCCTACATAAATCAGTTCTGAGACCCAAGAAGCCAACTCATTAAAATTTACTTGAGATTCCTGTAACCTTTTCTCAGGAAACAACAGCAGGTAAAAAATGTGCAGCTTTTTATAAAAAAATGTGTGCAAAACTTCAATTCTAGTCTATAAAAAAATCTTTTTTTTTGTGGGTAGTTGAAAAGCCTGGCAGAGGGTGGGTGGGAAAGTCATGAAAGTTTGGAAGGATGACATAGTAGATTATGGTGAATTAGAAATTTGTCACAGAATATTGATGGAGGAGATGCCGGGCTGAGTCAGATTTTCTCAGTGACAAGATGATGGTCGAGTTAACAAATTAGGTTCCTCTGAAAATTGCACTAATATTTTTGGCCACTAGGTCATTGGAATTTGCTTCTCCCCCAAACAGTAAGGATAATATTGAGTCAGTCTGCATATCCTGAAGCTGGTATTATACTATTTATTGCTAGTGACATTGTCAATGTCTGGATGGCTGCTGTTTGCAGGAATCTCATGCCATTCTCTTGCTTGATAACTACCAAGGGCTCTGTATCAACTACAGAATACAACCAAATCCCTTAGCATGATGTGCAAGGCCCTCTACCATCTGATATGCTGCTTAGATTTTATTATCTCGTGCTAGTACCCATCTGGGTCCCATGTCAAGTTTCAGACCCATCTGTTATATCTTCAAGAGTTCTCCATTCTTGCACTCACCATGGTAAAGGCATATTTATAAGTCAATCTCCTTGGGGGCAGGGACTATGGTTTATTAATCTTTGTAGTAATAGCATCTGGTACATGGAGTGCTATAGATGTTTGTTAAATTAATAAGTATATGTTCTATCTTCTTCTTCTTCTTTTTTTTTTTTGAGACGGAGTTTCGCTCTTGTTGCCCAGGCTGGAGTGCAATGGCACAATCCTGGCTCACCGCAACTTCTGCCTCCGAGGTTCAAGCAATTCTCCTGCCTCAGCCTCCCAAGTAGCTGGGATTACAGGCATGCGCCACCATGCCCGGCTAATTTTTGTATTTTGGGTAGAGACATGGTTTCTCCATGTTGGTCAGGCTGGTCTCGAACTCCTGATCTCAGGTGATCCACCTGCCTCAGCCTCCCAAAGTGCTGGGATTATAAGCATGAACCACTGCAACTGGCCATGTTCTATCTTCTTTTAATACATAGCGTAACTACCAACTAAGTAACACACTTGGCATGCAGTAGGCAGAATTCTATAGAAGACCCCAATAGCCCTTACCTTTGTGTAATTCTATTCCATTTGAGTGCAGTGGAAACTGCATACGATGAGATACCACTCCCATGATTATAAACTATATTATATGGCAAAAAAGGAGAAAATATAATTACATGAACCCCTTTAAAAGCCAAGTTTTAATGGACTGGTGAAATGAATCAGAGATCCAAAGCTTGGGAGGGGATTTGATGCATCTTTGCTGGTTTCGAAGATGGATGGGACCACTCCCAGCTCCTAGAGGCCAAGGAATGCAGGTGGCCTCTAGGAGCTGAGAGTGGCTCCCAGCTGATAGCCAGCAAGGAAATGGGGACCTCCACTTCTGCCAACAATCTGGATGAGTTTAGACGTGGATTCTTCCATATCTTCCAAATAATAGACCAACCTGCTGATACCCTGGTTTCAGTACTGGGAGACCCCATGAAAAGAATCCAGCCATGAATGAGTCAGGTCATCCTAGAGTTCTTACCTGCCTGGCTGTGATGTAACAAATTAATATGGCTTAAAGTCACAATATTTGTAGCAATTTGCTTTGTAGCAATGAACGACTGGTATACCTAGTGTGCAACTTCATCAGATAAATTGTGTGTGTGTGTATATGTGTGTGTGTGTGGGTGTGTATTCTGCTGTTTTTGTTTAATTAATAGATAATAGGTGCTCTCAAATCAAATTTATGCTTGCTAATTACATTAGAGTACTTAGTCTAAGGTGGTTTGTGCATTTCAAATAATGTAGCGAACTGTTATTGGGTATCTGCCATGTCTCATGTACTATGCTGTGTCCTGGCTGAGATTCAATCCTGAATATAATATATACAAAGTAGCTTGATGTTCTGGGTCACAATGGCTGAGACACAATTGCAGACACAAACCTTATGTCAAATAAGTGAATATAATAGTCTTAGAGTTTGAATATTTAGGGGGTTTCTGCTATAACAAGTAAATTTATTTTCTAATAAATATTCCAATTTTATGTTTGGTTCTTTGTCAAATATGCCTGACATTTTTGGATGATATCCTTTTTCTCTTATGTATTTTTAAGTACTCTGCCCCAGAAGAATGTTTGCTAACTTGTATTAAGCTTTTCTAATGCTTTAGTGTTGGTGTTGTCAGGTTAATTTGTCAGTCATACAGCTAGAAATGAAATTCTTAGGTTGTTTGGAATTGCTAAAGTAACTATATGTTATGTAAGGCATTATTCTCTTGAGGTAATACATATACTTTAAAGAACTGTACCTTTGCAGCCTAAGAACATAAACAAATTCAAAATGCTCATGTAAAACCACTTTAATACCCTTAAGCCAGAAATGGTAGACAGAAGTATAATGATGACTGTCCATGACTATGGTCAATTTTTCCAGTATTTATCCAGTTTTACATATGAAACAAAAGCTCAACATCTCTGATCATTAGAGAAATGCAAATCAAACCACAGTGAGATACCATCTCACACCAGTCAGAATTCCTATTATTAAAAAGTCAAAACTAACAGATGCTGGTGAGGTTGTGGAGAAAAAGGAACACTTTTACACTGTTGGTAGGAGTGCAAATTAGTTCAACCATTAGAGAAGACAGTGTGATGATTCCTCAAAGACCAAGAGGCAGAAATATCATTTGACCCAGGAATCCCATTACTGGGTATATAATACCCTAAGGAATATAAATCATTCTATTATAAAGATACATGTCCACGCATGTTTACTGCAGTACTATTCACAATAACAAAGACGTGAAATCAACCTAAATGTCCATCAGTGATAGACTGGATAAAGAAAACATGGTACATATACACCATGGAATACTATGCAGCCATAAAAAGGAATGAGATCATGTCCTTTGCAGGGACATGGATGGAGCTAGAAGCCATTCTCCTCAGCAAACTAATGTAGGGATGGAAAAACAAACACCACATATTCTCACTCATAAGTAGGAGCTGAACCATGAGAACACATGGACATACAGCAGGGAACAACACACACTGGGGCCTGTTGCGGGGTGGAGCAGGGAAGAGCATTAGGAAGAATAGCTAATGGATGCTGGACTTAATACCTAGGTGATGGGATAATCTATGCAGCAAACCACCATGGCACATGTTTACCTATGTAACAAACCTGCACATCATGCACATGTAATCCTGAACTTAAAAGGTGAAGAGAACAAAAAAGAAAAACAGTTTTAGTGTATGCTGAATTATGACAGATCCCATTGCACATACAGAAGACTAAAATAAAGTATCTAAACATGGTAGCTGAGGAGCCAAGGACTACTCTAATATATACAGAGCTGGCCACAGAGTAGGCTGGCCAGGCAACTGCTGTATCTCAGTCTGGAGGGCATGCCAAATATCAGCAGAAAAATAACAAGACCGAGAAGATCCTACAAACAACTCATTTCTGAGGGTATGCACTATGTGTGTCTGGAACGAATGTTTTCAAGTAGCTTCTTGAGGATGAGGAAGAGGGTGGTGAGACCCTTAGAGACACGCCATACTGCAGGGCTTGTGTTTTAGGGAGTGAAGTTGGAAGGTCTTGGAAACAGTAGGGTAGTGACTGAGCTCTGTGGTCCCTGCCCTATGTGCTTCCGCATACCACATGAATCTCTTCTGGATTAACATGTAACTCACATGAATCAGAAAGGTACCAAATTATTAACCTTCCAGGGGGTCCTACACATGTATTGGCTCAGAAATTGACAAGAAAACAGTAAATACAACAAGACATATAGGAGCAAGTCTAAAACATAATGAACATGAAGGATTTAGAGAGTTAAGACATGATAGGTGGTAGCTGCACAGTACAGTAGATGCCGAGACTTGAGGTAGACCCTGAAAAGAGAGAAGTTACATTTTCCTGTAGGATTTTTTTAAATTATTTTATTTTATTTTATTTTATTTTACTTTATTTTTTTGCAGGGAGACCCACGGCAGAGTGGGTACCAATGAGGAGGAACCCTCGCTGGAATCCAGGCTTTGGACAGGAATGTGAGCAGGTGAGTCAAGACCAGTTGGCAGAGAGATTAAACTCCTGCCAGAGAGAGATTTTAGAGTTGATCTAACAGACAATAGGGAGTGAGTTGCTTTTGTTAAATAGGTGGTGCTGATTAATCGAGGGTACCCAGGAGTCAATCAGCAAGTTAGCAGCTGAAGAAGTTTAGTGTACTGAGGACTATTTCCTGTGGAGAAGTGCTCCCAAAGTGGTCCAGTAAGAACCACTCAGGACCAATTGTTTCAACTGAAGATTGCTAAGCCGCTCTTGCGGTGCTCATTTCCATGGGTTTGGGATGAAAGCAGTATTTCCACAGGCCCACAGAGTAAGTCTTATTTACACATAGTTCTCTTATAGGTAATTAGAAAATGTATTTTATAACAGACTTAGTGTTTGCCATCTGGGGACTTTTGGTCAGATTAGACGAAAAAAACCCTAATCTTGGTGAGGAAAGCAAGAACTTGAGTGAACTTCATTTGAACGATCTAACATTTTCCATTTAATGGCTTTAAAGGAATCCCTCAACTTTTGGAGTGTTTTGTATTATTAATTTGTTTCTGAATTGCAGTATTTATAAAAACACTTGTGCAGCTTAAAATAAGACATTCCACAAAACTGCCAATATTACTAAATGGTTTATAATGAAATATCCAGTCTGTCCAACCATTGCATTTATTATCAACGGAGGATTTTTCTCCTTCTGACCAGTAGAGGGGGCTATAACTCTTGATATAAATAGCTGTTTTTTCTAGACAGAAATTACATCACCGACCTGTACTGTTGAACTATTGTACCCTTGAATTTATAATTAATATACTAGAAATATAATGTGGTGCACATTTTTCATACTTTATCACTTTAGACTTACATTATTTATGGTACCGCTTGTTTTATATCTCCAAGTATAAACTTCTTTGCCATCCCAAATGGACCACAATTATCAGGATAAATGTGGCTCTTTTCTTGCGTCCAACATTACTTCTGCCTTCCCCCTTTTCTGGAACACCAGTGGTTGCCATTTGTCTGAATATAACTTGCTTGCTTGAAACCCAGTTCAGAAACAACTCTTTAATAAATCCTTCTCTTATCTTCCACTTCTCAATTTGCATAGCATGATTTAACTACTATTTTATTGATGATGATTGATTGATTGATTGATTGAAAGGGAGACTCACTCTGTCACCCAGGATGGAGTGCAGTGGCGCGATCTCGGCTCACTGAAACCTCCGCCTCCTGCGTTCAGGCAATTCTCCTGCCTCAGCCTCCAGAGTAGTTGGGATTACAGGCCAGCGCCACCATGCCCAGCTAATTTTTGTATTTTTAGTAGAGACGGGGTTTCACCATGTTGGCCAGGCTGGTCTCGAACTCCTGACCTCAAGTAATCTGCTCACCTGGGCCTCCCAAAGTGCTGGGATTACAGGTGTGAGCCAACATACCTAGCTTAAGCTCCTATTTTCTGGTGCTTAATACAACTGTTTATTTTATGTTTATTAAATACATCGTGATTTTTATTATTCCTCTATCAGATCATAACTAAATTTCCAGAAAAAATACGAAATGCCCTGTTAAGTTTGAATTTCAGCTGAACTAAATGTTTTTGTTGTTGTTGTTTGTTTGTTTATTGTTTTGAGACAGTCTTGCTCTGTCGCCCAGACTGGAGTGCAGAGGCGCAATCTTGGCTCCTTGCAAGCTCCACCTCCCGGGTTCATGCCACTAAATGTTTTTTAGTATAACTAAATCCCATAAAATATTTGAGACATGCTGACACTAAAAAGAATTTATCTAGAATTCACATTAACCGAAAATTTAATATTTTTATTTGCTAAACCTGGCAACCTTAATTATAAACACTTTGACTGTTGAGTCTTTGTCTTGTTCACATTCATGACCACAGAGCATCGTGTCAATTTATAGTAGTTGCTCAATAAATGAAAGGGTCAAGATGTAATATGTGGCCAAGTTATTGGAGAGTGAGAATGAGCATTATTACTTTGAATAACTGCTTTTAAATGATCTGCACTAGTATTACATTAACGTGTTCACAGTGAATTATTATTCATTCTAAAAAAGAAATAGTTGTAAGGAAAAACTTTGTGCTAAGTAGAAATTTAAGGATTTAAAAATAAAAATTGGAGGGAACATTTGAAAGATATTTAAGTGTCTTAAAATATCTCTTTGAGTTGTTAAGAAACATGATGTGATTAAGAAAAGTCTCTTGCCAAATGAATCCCTTACAAGAAAAAAATGTATGATTTTAAAAGATGCATTATGTGTTGAATCAAGACATAAATTATAAAGAGATGGTACCAGTACTATTCGTTGCTTAGAATAATGAGCTTGTTCCCATACTTGGACTTGAAATGGAAAGAAAAAGTGCTGTACAGGTGCTATACAATCAGGGGTAGTACCCTGATTGGATAAATGTATTTTCTATACTTAATCTAAAATATCTATAAGTGTAGCTACCTTAAACCAAATCTGGGGCATTTCTCCACAAGTCACTTAGGCATTGGGAAAGATTTAGAAAAGAACAAACATTTATAATTAACCTCTATCAACGGGTAAATTCTGCACAGTCTGTAAAACCTTCCTCTGACAGTTAGAAGTCTTATGCTGGGTGATCTTGTGACCAAGTTCCATTATAGTCAGCATGACACGACATTGGTATATAGAAAGATGAAATTATACTGACATAGCCAATTTGAAAGAATAGCAGTCTAAAGCAGAGGATACACACACACGTGCACACACATGCACACACATACACATCTGTGTGCACATGCACACACACCAGGATAATCACAGGCGACTGAAAGTTGAAAGCAATTTGAATCTCATTAGCAACAAGGAAATACAATTTATAACAGAGAGATACAATTCTTCACCTATTTGCTAAAATTAAAAAGAAAAAGATACTACTCAATACTGGCAGCACTTCACACACTGTTGGTGGGAGCAAAAATTGGTATACTCCTTCTAGAAAGTATCTTGGTTTTATATATATATATATATATGTACGTGGTTTTATAGATATATATATATGTATTACAGACGTTAAAAACTTCATATACTTTACCTAGTAAGAGGCTTTTTATAAATTCCCAGGAAGGAAACATACAGAAACTCATAAAAAGGAATATGTGCAGATAATCTCATTATATTTGGAGGAAGGAGGGGATGTTCATCATTCTTGGTGGCAAGCTAGAGCAGCTCCCTTGGCTGGTCTCCTTCTTGGGGGACAGGCACTATTGGCCCAAGATTTGCTTTGTCACATAGGACCAACCTTTTATTTCCGGCCCTGCTATTGTCTCTTGTTGAGACCTCTCTCCCCTACCGCCACCACCCTAATCTCCAGCTCTCTGCACAGAAGGCCTTATGAGGTCGTAGTATTTCGCAAAGGAGTAGAGTCGGAGGCCTTGCTCTGCTGTTATTCCTGAGGCCTGGAAAAACAGGCCTCTTTATGTCCACCCCTTTTCCAGGTACATTTCTGGAATTTGTCATTTTCATGTAAATATTTAAATGTTTAATGAAAACAAGTGGCTGTATAGTTGGCTATTAACATTTATTAAATAATATTTCCTTATTGATTTGAAGCGCTATCTTTAACTTATAATGAGATCACCATTTGTGGAACATTTTCTACTCTCAATTTGTTCCACTGGTGTTTCTGTATATTCCCTCTATAGGCTTTTAAATTTTGTAAATATGCAAGGGTAACTTTTCATATCATTCTACTTCTTGTTTCGGCTTTGTATCTAACTCTAGAATGAGTCAGTGGGTTCAAGGTCAAATGATCCCATTGTTCACATGGCCTTATCTGCTGTGAAGAAATGGAGTCACAAAAAGTCTGGGATTAAGTTCCTTTTCTCTGTGTTCCATAGCAGCCTCATTGCTTTGCTTTATTGAATCTTCCTATTATCTCTACACTAGATTGTGTCTTAAGGCCAGGACATACCCATCCCTGATTCCTCTGTGCCTGGCTTAGAACTGGTACCTTGTCCAAGCTTCTGATTTTACAGGTGTCTTACTCAGTCTAGGCTGTTATAACAGAATGCAATCGAGATAGATGTGAGCTTTAAAGATTAAGAACTACATCTCCATCTATTTTGTTTGTTTTGTTTGTTTTTGAGTCTGGGTCTCTCTCTGTCACCCAGGCTGGAGTGCAATGGTGCAATCTTCGGCTCACTGCAACCTCTGCCTCCTGGGTTCAAGCAATTCTCCTGCTTCAGCCTCCCAAGTGGCTGGGATTACAGGCTCCCGCCACCACGCCCAGCTAGTTTCTGTATTTTTAGTAGAGATGGGGTTTCATCATATTGGTCAGGCTGGTCCTGAACTCCTGACCTTGTGATCCGCCTGCCTTGACCTCCCAAAGTGCTGGGATTACACGCGTGAGCCACTGTGCCCAGCCCATCTCCATCTATTAATATATTCATCTCTGCAGTGAATCTGGAGAAGCACAAAGGGCTGTGGGCAAAGAGACATTGGGATAGATTTTCCCAGTGATCAGGACTGCTTCCCGGTGCTTCTGATTATCCTTCCTCTGTTAGTGTGTTGGTCTAAGGAAGGCTGTAATTAAAGCTGTAGCCTTTCAAGTTAGAATTAGTTTTTCTATAATTATATTTTGTTCTCTGGGAACGAGGTCCACTCCATCCCTTGCCAGCCATATCATGTATGTGTTATCTAACTTACAGACATTCAAATTTGAAATGCATTTTCAAGAACAATTTTTAAAGTGACTGATCTTCCAATTTAAACAAAATTTGGGACAATGAATCCTATATTCAATGGACTTTTAGGATCCAGTATCTTTACCCTGTGGCCTCCTGTTTTCTAAAAGTAAATCTTCAAAATAGTATTCTGCAATTTCATAGACCTTTTGGTATTGCAACCACTTTCAGTATGCTTCCAATATATTTAATTAATTCTTTCTACTTTATTACAATAGAGTAATATATTTCCACATTATTCCTTATGGTCATTAAAAATTTAAAATATCAGGTATCTGGTTCTTATCTGTTCAAAATGAATCCAGATGTTCATGTACTACATGGGTGCCAGATTTTTTTTTTCCATCACAGGCTTAACTTCGGAGAACAAATTTGGAACAATTCTGTGGGGACCGTTGGTCACAGATGGCTGAGTAATCATAAATCCTTGGGTGGAGATAGAGTCCTTCTGGACTGCAGCGCTGAAACTGATTTTCATAATTTAAAATACTCAACCCTGCATCATCCACGTAAACAAAAGGTGTCTCTTGTTTAAGTTTTTCTTTTTTAAAAAAGTGACATGTAATTAGCTTCTAACACCTTAATTTTGTGTTTACTCTTAACTTTATTTTTTGGCATCTCTTCCAGAAATTTGTTCCTTCCCTCCAGGTATAAAAGGGTTCAGTTTCTTTCAGTTAAAAAAAAAAATCCCTCTTCTTGCTGGAAACTTTCGCTTGTATTTCGAGCTGAATTATAACACACTTTCTCTTCTCATCACCCTTGTCACACAGCATTAAAATAATCGGTGCATATACGTGAGCTCCTTCAAGGCAGAGATTGTCTCTTATCAATTGCTGCAACTCCATCGCTTAGCAGAGTGTCTGGTATATAACAGGTGCTAAGTGAAAAACGAAGGATGGTCTCTTAAGTCAGAGGTTTATATTGCATCACATTTATTGTCCAGTAAAGGATAAAGTAAGGCTTTAGTAAGTTCTTTAGTCATTTTACTTAAAAATGTTTTAACTATTTATTTTATAAGCAAAAGGAAAGTTATACCTTCTTGATTTGCAGAAGAATTTAACACAATTTCTAAGTGCTCTTTATTACGTTTAAGAGTTTAAAACATTTTTTTTTTTCTGATGCTGTTAACTTCATCAATCAAGCCCAAGTAGAATCTGTTGGCACACTCAAGTTAGGATAATTCATGAGGGGGCAGAGGTGTTTTGTAAGGGGACTACGTAAAAGGGGTAGCGCGGGAGCCGAGAGAAATTCCGAGATAGTACAGTGCCTTGGGGCTAATATACCAGGTGTGGCCAACCTTAGGACCAAAAGGAAGAGTTGAGATAATGGTATTGGAAATTGAAAGGAGAAACTGGTGTGTTTTGAGAACTGTGCCCTTCTGTGGAGGGACATGACCAGCCTGAGGCAACCAGCTACGCTTTCCTCTCTCCCTTTGATGATCTGCTGGGACTCTCTATTTGCTAACTCAAAAGCAAGCCTGAGGAAAGGAGCACCTATTGCTATGGGCCTTAGGAGTTGACCTCCCAAGCAAGAAACAAGATGGCGGAGGATGGAGAGTGGATGTGGAGGGGAATGGCAGATCTGGGATACAGTTATGACAGTTTATTATACTGAAGGTACTTTCTCTGTGGAATAGCCATCCTGCTGAAAGAAAGGCACAAAACCGGAAAACAAATGCTCAATGTAGTAGGGTCTGCCTGTTTTTTTTTTGTTTTTTTGTTTTTTGTTTTTTTTTCAGTGTATTTAAAGCAGTCCTGGCCTTCAGGAACTGCACTGGGTGTCAAGATATGATAAGCCCAAGAAAGCCTTCAATTATATAATATTAGCCCAAATGTGAGTGAATTGTGTACCATCGATGGCACTGCCTTTGGCCTCAGGTTCACCCTCATATAGAATTCAAGACCACTTTGCACTAATGAGACAGTTCATCCCATAAGATAATGCATTTCTCAACGCCCTAAAATGCTTTCCTTTTGCATCAGTCTCTTTTTTTTTAATAATGTAGAGAGATTTCTCCAGCTGGATTCACTCTGTGTTGCCTGCAAAATGCAATTTGTTTTCTAAATGCTATATTATCTTCGTCCACCACCTTCAATTTAAATTTTAGTAAATGGTGCTTTAGTTCTCTGAAAATTCTCCTTATGCTCTATATTGGACTTAAGTAGATGCCAATTTTCACATATCTGGCTAAAAAGAATATTGATGTCTAAATAAATTTGAGAATAGAAGACTTTATACGTATCGATTTTATCACATCACAGATATGAAGCATATATTTGATACTTACCTGAAACAGGCACGCTGATATAGCAAAGAAATGCCTTTAAAAATATGTATGCATAGAACAGAAAACTCTTCTTTTCTGACAAACAGGCCAAAGACCTTCAAACAGGAAAGCCAGCCCATTTAGGCAGTAGACTCTTCGCTGAAACCATAGTTTGAAAATCACTAGGCCATGTACAAAAATAGTAGAGTCAAATTGCTACATTATCACAAACATGATGTCTCATAATTGGACAATAAACATCTAAATTTGAAAATTTAAAGCCCTTTGGAAAAGATTAATTTAGTATAGCCAGCAAGTTAATTGACTTTTTTTTTTTTTTTTTTTTAGAGTTAGGGTCTTGCTTTGTCACTCAGACTGAGAGCAGTGGCATCATCATAGCTCACTGCAGCCTGAAATTCCTGGGCTCAAATGATCCTCCTGCCTCGACCTCCCAAGGCACTGGGACTACAGATGCACACTACCAGGCCTAATTTTTTTTTTTTTTTGAGAAATAGGCCCTCACAATGTTACCCAGGCTAATCTTGAACTCCTGACCTCAAGGGATCCTCCTACCTCTGCCTCAAAAAGAGGTAGGATTATAGGCCTTAGCCAACACACCCAGCCTTAATGAACATGTTTTAAGTAAAACTTCCTGCAGTGAGAAGGCACTGTCCCAAAAGCTACTGAGTAGCTTCTGACAGTGTTGGACCACATTTTATCACAGATAGGACCGACTAGTTTTCATTAAAAATCAACTCATTTAGGTAACAGCATACTTTGACTCAATACATCAATATTTCTGTATGTTTTTAAAAATAAACAGAATGCCTAACCTTCTAACTAGTTGTGAAAACTAAAAATATCTAAGATGAAACTTTTGCAAGGAGGACAAGGTTCAGAATCAACACAGTCCCGACTGAACTGACTGCATTTAGAAAAAAGACAGCATGGTACAATGAGACTCTTTTAGAAAGAGGAAATCTGAGATTGAACTCGTTATATTTTTCCATTGAATTGGAGGTGATAGTTCATAGCTTAGGCTAGGGAACCTGACCACCTGCAACTGAATCCCAGCTCAACTCTTTTAGGAGGCACAGGAACTGGAGAAAATTATTTAGTTTTTTGTTTTTTGCTTTTGTTTTTTTTTTTCTTTTTGAGATGGCATCTTGCTCTGTCCCCAGGCTGGAGTACAGTGGCGTGATCTCGGCTCACTGCAACCTGCACCTCCTGGGTTCAAGCAATTCTCCTGCCTCAGCCTCCCGAGTAGCTGGGACTGCAGGTGCTTGCCACCATGCCCGGCTAATTTTTGTATTTTTAGTAGAGATGTGGTTTCACCATGTTGGCCAGGCTGGTCTCAAACTCCTGATCTCAAGTGATCTGCCCACTTTGGGATCCCAAAGTGCTGGGATTACAGGAGTGAGCCACCGTGCCCGGCCTATTTAGCCTTTCTGTGCTTCAGTTTTCTTATTTGTAAAACAGAGATTCTCATTTAACTACCAAATGGGATTGCAGTGGGCCTTAAAATTACTGTATGTAAAATTCTTATAATAGTGCTTGGTATATAGTAGTGTTAAGTAAGTATTAGCTACCATTATTAATGATTAAATTGAGTACCACTTTATTGACTGACTTAACTGACTTTGTGTAAGTTACCTAGTCTCAGTACATTTCAATTTAATCGACATCAAAATATGCTAATGGGTGCCTCACCTAATTCTGAATGTTTTTGTGACTATGTATTTACTCAACAAACATTTATTGAGCCTCTACTCAATGCCAGGCAATGTGATAAATATTGGGAAAAACATACTGAGTAAGAAAGACAGATTCTCCATTATCATGAAGCTACAGTCAAACAGGCAATGTTGACACTCTGGTGTGTAGAGCTCATGGTGATATAATTGGGTCTGAGAGTTGAATGATGCCCAATCTCCTATCTTATGAATGATTCCAGCTCCAAAACCATCTTTGTAAATCTTGTATCTCTCCAAATTGTCAAGGATGTCCTGTCTTATTCTTCAAGTTCTAGAGAGCCCCTCAAAGTTTAAAACTCTAGGTCAATAATCCTGAATTGTATCCAGAGAATAAGACATACCATAGACACAGCACCTAGAGAAGAGAATGGGCAATGTGATATTCCGCGTGCCAGTCCTGCCTTCTGCATCCCTGTCTGTGGCCATCACTGATGACATGAAGCTTACAGTCAAGCAGCTTCGCTGTACCACCACCACCATGACTGTACCCTACCAAGGCCTTGTTGGGGTCCTCCCTTCAGTGCTCAGAAACAGGACTTGAAGACAGAAGCTCTCCTGGTCCTTGCCTCACTTCTCATTTTTCTTAAGATCCTTTCTAAGTCCATTAATTAAGGGCTATTTTTAATAAATGAAAATGCATTTTGTTTGATTGATTGATTCATTCTTATTTTAGAATCTGTGTCTGTTAACATCACTGGAGCTCCTCTGGGTCTCAATATGTTGTGTAACATTTCTGCTCATGTTCCTTCCTATTTTCATACCTCCTTTGGTGCTTAGCTATTGTTTAGTTTGTGCCAGTTGTTGCAATTGCAGAATTGTTTATAGAAATAATTTCAGGCCTAGGATGATATCTTCCCTCCTGAGAGGGCTTTACATGTGCCTTTTCCAGGCCCCTGAGAGCTGTAGCAGCCTAGGATCATCTCAGACCAATTTCAGAGACTGCAGTGCTCTGAAGCTGGACTGCATGCCCTAGGAGGGCCTGTCGGCTTCTGGGTCACGGTTACTTAGGGGATGCCAAACTTTGGGTTTCCATCCTAAAGCAAGCACTCCTCCCCAATGTGGGGGAGGCTCCCTACTTAATCCCCATCAGCTTTATCCTATTTGCCTGTTACAGTTCTTCTACCCTCCACTTCTCAGCCACTCCCTCTGCAATCAGCATCACTTCTAGTGGAGAAGTGGCCTCAAAACAAAGGAGAAGGAGGAAGGGGGAAGAAAAGAAGAAATGGAAAAGAAAAGGTGTATGAAACAGATTTTGATTATTGAGGGAGTACAGGCTATTTAAAAAATAATAGTGCTAGGGAACCTGGATCAGAAAAAACTACAAAAAGGTTTGTGAATAAAAGTGACAGTTTGGGGTCTGTCTTGAAGCTCATTAAAAAATACTAAACATCCTTCTCCTCTGTAACAAACTCATTGGCCAAACTGTACAGAAAACATGTCTCCAATCTGCAGATGACTGTACTATGAGTTAACTAGGAATTCCTTTGTAAACATTATAATGATGATAAAATGAACTGAGGAGAGGGGATGGGAAGGAAACAAGGGAATAGGGTGGGATGGAAGATTGGGGAATTTTTGGTGACACTGAAACTTTGCTGTGGTCTGAATAAGTCCCTTCAACATTCATTTATTCCTAATTACCCTTATGGTGATATTAAGAAGTGGAGCATTTGGGAGCTGGTAAAATCATGAAGGCTTTACCCTAATGAGTGGGATTAGTGCCTTCATTAAAGAGGGTGAAAAAGATGACTTTGCCCCCTTTCCTCATGTGAGAACACAGTGTTTGTCCCTTCCACTGTGGGAGGATGTGGTACGAAGTGCCCTCTTTGAAGCAGACAGACCAACCCTCCCCAGAGACTCAATCTGTTGGACCCTTGATCTTGGACTTTGCAGCCTCTAAACTGTGAGATATAAACTTCTATTATTTGTAAATTACCTCATTTGTAGAACCTTAAAAAAAAAATAGCATCACAGACAATTGCAAACCCAGGTTTTCAGACCCAGAACCTGTGAAGCAACCAGTGTTCTGATTTCTATCACTAAAGGTTAACCGTAACTGTTCTAGAACTTATTATGAATGAAATCATAAAGTATCTATTCTTTTGTGTCCTCCTCTTTTGCTCACAATTTTTTTGAGATTCATCCATGTTGTTGCATATTTCAGTTGTTCATTTTTTTCACTGCTGAATAATATTAAATGATACTAATATACCACAGTTTGTTTCCCCATTTGCCTTTGATAGGTTGTTTCTAGATTTTGGTTATTGTGAATAAGGCTGCTCTGATTATTATTATTTTTGTGGTTAAATTTCTAGGAATAAAATTGCTGGAATATGGGTAGCTAAATGTTTGGCTTTATATAAAATTACCAAAGTGATTGTTCCATTTTCCACGGCCACTGACAATGCATGATCATTCCAATTGTTTTTATCCTCACATAGAGTGTTGCCGGTCTTTTACATTTTAGCCATTCTGCTGAGTGTGTAGTAGTATCTCATTGTTTTTTAATTTGTGTTTCCCCAATTAATCATGATTTTGAGAGCCTTCCATTTGCTTATCGGCTTTTAGTATAAGATTTTTTTGTGTGAAGTGTCTGTTCAAATCTTTTGCCCGTTTAAAAAATTTGGGTTGTTCATTTCTTTATTTTTGATTTGAAGGAGTTCTTTAGATGTTCTGGGTATGCGTTCTTTTCCAGATATGTGCATTGAGAGTCCAGTCAAGCACTTCCAGTCAAGGACTTCTCCATTTAGTTTGTTTTCTTTTCTTTTTTTTTTTTTTGAGACAGAGTCTCGCTCTGTCGCCCATGCTGGAGTGCAGTGGCGCGGTCTCAGCTCACTGCAGCCTCTGTCTCCCGGGTTCATGCCATTCTCCTGCCTCAGCCTCGTAAGTAGCTGGGACTAGAGGTGCCTGCCACCATGCCTGGCTAATTTTTTTTTTTTTGTATTTTTAGTAGAGATGGGGTTTCACCGTGTTAGTCAGGATGGCCTTGATCTCCTGACCTCGTGATCTGCCCCCCTTGGCCTCACAAAGTGCTGGGTTTACAGGCGTGAGCCACCGTGCCTGGCCTCCATTTAGTTTCTTAATGGCATCTTGACAAACAGACAATTTTATTTTTAATGAGGTCTATATTATCTTTTTGATGGTTAATACTTTTTATTTTCTAAATCTTTGCCCATCCTTGATTGTGAATACATTTTTTCTGGTAGATTTTTATATTTTTAGATTTATGCCTGTAATTCCACTCAAATTAATTTTTGTGGTTTATAGAATAAATAGAATTTTTGTGGTTTATAGAATATATAATAGAATGACGGTTATTCTATTCATAGCATGATTTTTTGAAAAGATTTTATTTCCCCCATTGAAATGACACGTGCTCTTGTAGAAAATCAAATGATCCCAAATGCATGGAGATATCTGGTGTATCTGTTCTGGTTCATCAACCTATTTATCTATTCTTAAGGCAATGTGCAGTCTAGATTAATACCAGTAACTAATTAATACCAGTAACTCTTCTGAATAAAATAGTTGTTTTTGTCAGGTTTCTCCAGAAAAACAGAACACAGATATATATTTAATATGAGAATTGGCTCCTAAGTTATAGAGGCTGAGAAGTCCCATTATCTACCATCTGCAAGTTGGAGAGCCAGGAAAGCTCGTGGTATAATTCAGCCTGAGTCCAAGGGCTCAAGAACAAGGAATACCAATGTCTGACATCAGGAGGAGATAGATGTCCCAGCTCAAACAGAGGAAGTTAATTCACCCTTTCTCTGATTTTTTGCTTCTTTAGGTCCTCAACAGATTGAATGATGCTCACCTGAATTGGTGAGGGTGATCTTCTATACTCAATGTACTGATTCAAATACTAATTTCTTTCAGAGACACCTTCGTGTACACACTCAGAAATAATGTTTTACTTATTATCTGGGCACCCCTTAGCCCACTCAAGTTGACAGGTAAAATTAATCATCACAGTAGGGTAATTCCTCCACCTTTGTTTTACTACATCTAGAATATCTTGACTATTCTAGGTGAGATGGTTGGCTGTGTTCCCACCCAAATCTCATCTTGAATTGTAGCTCTCACAATTCCCTCGTGTTGTGGGAGGGATGTGAGGTGATTGAATCATGGGAGCGGGTCCTTCCCGTGCTAGTCTCATGATCGTGAGTAAGTCTCATGAGATCTGATGGTTTTATAAAGGGGAGTTTCCCTGCAGAAGTTCTCCTCTCGTTTGCCACTCTGTGAGATGTGTCTTTCACCTTCTGCCATGATTGTCAGGCCTCCCCAGCCATGTGGAACTGTGAGTCCATTAAACCTGTTTCTTTTGCAAATTGCCCAGTCTTGGGTATGTCTTTATCAGCAGTGTGAAAACGGACTAATACACTTGGTTCTTTGCACTTCAATATAAATTGTAGAATCAGCTTGTTAATTTCTTCAAAAAATCATGCGGGAATTTTTATTGGAATTGTGCTGAATCCAAAGATCAACTAGGGCAGAATAGGTGTCTAAATAGCATACACATACAATAAACTCGGCCTATCTTTCTATTATTTAGATCTCTCATTTCTATCACAAATAGAAAAATGTATATTCACATACAAAAGAATGAAGTTGAACCCTTCAGCAATAGTTTTCTAAGAACATTGTAGAAATCTGTCATAGAGATCTGGCATATCTTTTGTCAGATTAATTACTAGGTATTTGCTTTTTTAAATGCTATTGTAAATGGTATTCTATTTTTATGTTTCATTTTCCATTTATTTATTGTTCTTATATAGAGATGCAATTGATTCCATATATTGATTTGGCATTGTGAATCCTTGCTGAATTCTCTTATGTACATATCATGTTTTCTGGTAATATTGACAATTTCATTCTTTACTTTCCAATATTTACAAAATTTTAAAATATTTATTTTGTTGTTCTTAATGCTTTGGCTAGAACGTTTACTACATTGTTGCATAACGTGGTGAAAATTGATAGTCTCACTGTTTTCCTGATTGTAAGGGGCAGGGCTTAATATTTAACTATTGGTATAATTGTAGCAGCAGAAATTTTTGTAATCAATGAGGAGTGCTGACTTTTGTCAAATACTTTACTACATCTTTTGAGGTAATTACATAATTTTTCTCATTCATTTTGTTAATATGTTGAATCACATTGATTGATATTTGAATGTTAAGTCAACCTTACACTTTGGGGATCAGGGGAGGAAAACTCCACCTAGTAATGATGTATTTATTATTCTTTTGATATATTCCTGGGTTTAAATTGCAGTATCTTATTGATTTTTGTGTCTATGATCATGTGGGTTATTTGTCCGTAATTATATTTTTGAAATGTTCTAATTAGTTTTTTTAAAAAAAACCATGTGGCTTCAAGAAATGAGTTGAGAAGATTTTTTGCCTCCTCTATTTCTTGAGATAATTTGTATATAATTTTTATTATTTCATATTACTTATTTGACCAGTTTTAAATTGGGATTTTTTGTTGTCGTTTTTGAGTTTTAGAAGTTTTCTATATAGCCTGGATTTTAATCCCTTATCAGAATCAGATATGCAATTTGGAAATCTTTTCTCCCAATCTGTGTTGTCTACTTACTATGTTGATAGTGTCTTCTGACATATGTTAAAAAATTCACGAAGTCCAATTTTTCTATTTTTTTTCTTTTGTTGCCTATACTATGATGTCACATTCAAATCATTGCCAAACTCAATCTCATAAAGCTTTCCCTGTGTTTCTTTCTAAGAGTTATGTAGTTTTAGGTCTCACATTTAGGTACTTGATTTATTTTGAGTTAATTTTTTAATATAACGTTAGGTAAGGGTTCAACTTCGTTCTTTTGCATGTGGATATACATTTTTTTTCCAGAGCCATTTGTTGAAAAGACGGATTATATATTAGGGATTGTTTCTGGGCTCTCTAATCTATTCCGTTGCTCTATATGTCTGTCTTTATGCCAGTAATACACTATTTTGTTACTGCAGTTTTATAGCAAATTTTGAAATCAGGAAGTGTGAGTCCTCTAGCTTTGTTCTTTTCTCAAGATTGCTTTGGCTATTCTGCATCCCTTGAGATTCCATATGAATTTGAGGATAAGGTTTTCTTTTTCTGCAAAAAATAGAAATTTTGATTGGATTGTGTTGAATCTGTAAATCACTTTGGATAGAATTAACATATTAAAAATATTAATTATCTCAATCCATGAACATGGGATACATTTTTCATTTACTTATCTTTTAAGATTTCTTTCAGCAGGATTTTGTGGTTTTCATTGTATACGTCTTTTACCTCCTTAGTTAGTCCCTAAGTATTTTGATCTTTTTGATGCTATTGTAAATAAAATTGTTTTTTATAATTTCTTTTTCATATTGTTAAAATGTTAGTACATAGAAATACAGCTGATTTTTTGTGCATTAATTTCTGCTACTTTGCTGAATTCATTTATTAGTTCTGTCAGTTTTTGTTTTGTAGAATCTACAGAGTTTTCTACATACAAACTTATATTGAGAGATAATTTTATATCTTCTTTTCAAATTTGTATGCATTTATTTATTTTTCTTGCTTCATTGCTCTGGCTAGAGCTTCCAGTACAATATTGAATAAAGGTGGTCAAAGCTGGCATTCTTACCTTCTTTCTGATCTTAAGGAAAAGCTTTTGGTGTTTCACCGTGAAGTAAAATGTTCATTGTGGTTTTTTCATATGTGGCTTTTATTATGTTGAGGTAGTTTTCTTTTATTACTAGTTTGCTGAGTGTTTTCATTACGAAACAGTGTTGAATATTGTCAAGTACTTCTTCTACATCAATTGACATGACCGTTTTTTTCTTCATTCTGTCAATGTGGTGCATTGTGTTGATTGATTTTCTTATATTTAACTCTTCTTGTATCCCAGGAATAAATGATATTTGGTCATGGTGTAAAATTATTTTAACATGCTGCCTAATTCAGTTTGCCAGTATTTTGTTAAGGATTTTTGCATCAATGGTTACAAAGGATATTGGCCTGTAGTTCTCTTAAATTTTAGTATCTTTGTCTGGCTTTAGTATCAGAGTAATATTGGCCTCACATAATGAGTTAGAAAATGTTCTCGCCTTTTCAACTTTTTGGAAAAGTTTGAGAAAAATTTGTGTTCTTTAAATGTTTAGAAGGATTCACCAGCAAAGCCACTGTGTCCAGGGCATCTCTTTGTCAGGAGATTTTTTATTACTGATCCAATCTCCTTACTAATTATAGGTCTATTCAGATTTTTTATTTATTCCTAATTTTGTCTTGGTAGGTTTTGTGTTTCTAGGAGTTTGTCCATTTCATCTAGGATATACAATTTTTTGGCATACAATTGTTTAGAGTGTTCTCTTATAATCTTTATTCTTTCTTAGAATTGGTGATATCTTCAATTTCATTTCTTATTTAATAATTTGAGTCTTCTCTGTTTTTTTTAATTAGTCTAACTAAAAGTTTGTCAATTTTATTGATCTTTTTAAAGAAACAACTGTTGGATTTGTTGATTTTCACCATTGCTTTTTTATTTTCTATTTTATTTATCTCTGCTCTAATTTTCATTATTTCTCTCCTGCTAGCCTTGGGTTTAGTTTGCTCTTCCTTTCCTAGTTCCTCAAGTTATAAACTTAGGTTGTTGATTTGAGACCTTTCTTGTTTTTTAATATAGGTGTTTATAAATTTAACCATTGACACTTCTTCTACTGTTTTCCATAAGTTGTGCTATATAATATCTAAGGATTTTCTAATTTCCCTTTGAATTAGTTTCTTTTGTTAATCCATTGGTTAAGAGCATACTGTTTAATTTTGAGAAATTTATAAATTTTCCAGTTTCACTTGTTGATTTCTAACTTCATTCCATTGTGGTCAAAGACATTATTTTGTGTTATACGTATTTTAAAAAATATACTGAGTTAATTCTTAGCCTGACACATGCTCTGTTTTGGAAAATATCTCATGCACTTGGGAAGAATGTGTTTATTGTTTAGGGTAGAGAGTTCTCTATATATCTGTTAGATCTAGGTTTTGTTGTTGTTGTTGCTGTTAAGTCCTCTATTATTTTAGTTTTTTTTTTCTGGTTGTTCTATTAATTATTGAGGGTAGGGTATTGGAATCTTCACCTACTATTATAGAACTGCCTATTCTTCTCCTCAATTTTGTCAGTTCTTGGTTCATATATTTAGATAGTCTGTCATTAGCTGCATATATGTTTTTGATTGTTGTATCTTCTTGCTGTCTTGACCCTTTTATTGATATATAGTGTACTTTTTGGCTTTTGTAATCTGTTTTGATGTAAGGTCTATTTCGTCTGATTTTCCTATGGCCACCCCTGTTCTCTCTTGGTCATTATTTGCATGAAATAGCTTCTCTCATCCTTTCATTTTCAATCTGTTTATGTTTTTTGATCTGTAAGTTTCTTATAGACAACATAGAGTTGGATCTTGTTTTAAAATCGATTCTGTCAATACCTTTTAGTTGGGGAGTTTAATCCATTTATATTTAAAGTAATTATTGATAAGAAGATACTTTTTATTTTGCTGCTTGTTTACATGACTTATAGCAATTTTGTCCCTCATTTTCTGCATTACTCTCTTTTATGTTCAGTTGATTTTTTATAGTGAAATGTTTAAATTCCTTTCTTATTTTCTTTGTATGTATTCTATAGTTTTCCTTTGCTGGTACCATGGAAATTACATTTAATATCCTAAAGTTATAGCATGCTAATATGAATTTATATCTGTTTAACTTCAATAATAGTCAAAATGCTGCTCCTTTAACAGCTCCATCCTCACCTGTTTCAGTTATTGAGGTAAAAAATTACAAATTTATTGTGTGCTAAATAACATAAATAATTCCCTTTAGTGCATTAGCCTCTTAAATTATTTAGAAAACCAGATATAGAATTATAAACCAAAGTTACAATAATTCTAACTTTTAGAATAATAATTACTTTCTAATGTAATAGTCTCATATCATGTAGGAAAAAAGTGCACTTACATCACATAGCATTGTTATAACTTCTAGATTTTATAATTGCTCATGTATTTACCTTTATGGAGAGATTATTTTCTTCATTTGGCTTTGAGTTACTGTCCAATGTATCTTTTCCTGCAGGACATCCTTTAGCATTTCTTGTAGGTCAGTTCTAGTGGTAGTGAACTTCTTCATGTTTTGTCTATCTGAAAACCTCTTAATTTTTCTCTCACTTTCTAAGTGAGCTTTTGCTAGATGTTTGATTCTTGTTTGACAGGCTTTTTATTTAGCACTTTGAATATATTGGATCACTGCCTTGTGGTTCTCCACAATTTCTTTTTAAAATTCTTTTAAAAAATTATTTTGAGACAGAGTCTCGCTCTGTCACCCAGGCTGGAGTGCAGCGGTGTGATCTTGGCTCACCACAACCTCCACCTCCTGGGTTCAAGCGATTTTCATGCCTTGGCCACCCAAGTAGCTGGGATTACAGGTGTGGGCCACAATGTCCAGCTAATGTTTGTATTTTTAGTAGAGAGGGGTTTTGCCATGTTGGCCAGGCTGGACTCAAACTCCTGGCCTCAAGTGATCTGCCTGTTTCGGCCTCCCAAAGTGCTGTGATTACAGGTGTGAGCCACTACCCCTGGTCCTGGTCTCCATAATTTCTGATGAAAAATTTGCTGATAATTTTATTGAGGATCCCTTGTATGTGACAAATTGCATTTTCTGCTGGTGTTTTCATGATTTTCTCTTTGGCTTTCAAAATTTTGATTCTAATGTGTTTTGAGGTGGGTCTCCTTGAGTTCATCTTACTTGGAGTTTGTGGAGCTTCTTGCAGGTTTATGTTTATGTCTTTCATCAAATGTGACATGTTTTCAGCCATTATTTCTTTAAATATTCTGCCTTTTTCCTTCTCTCTTCTACTTATGGGACCCCCACAGTCTGTATGTTGGTCCTTTTGATAATGTCCCATAGGCACAGGTCTTTTAAGCTGTGCTTACTTTTCTTCAATCTTTTTTTCTCCATCCCTTAGATTTGATAATTCCCATTGCTCTATCTTCAAGTACATTAATTCTTTTTTTTCATAGTTTTTTTTTTATTATACTTTAGGTTTTAGGGTACATGTGCACAATGTGCAGGTTTGTTACATATGTATCCATGTGCCATGTTGATTTTCTGCACCCATTAACTCGTCATTTAGCATTAGGTATATCTCCTAATGCTGTCCCTCCCCCCTCCCCCAACCCCACAACAGTCCCCGGAGTGTGATGTTCCCCTTCCTGTGTCCATGAGTTCTCACTGTTCAATTCTCACCTATGAGTGAGAACATGCAGTGTTTGGTTTTTTGTCCTTGCGATAGTTTACTGAGAATGATGTTTTCCAGTTTCATCCATGTCCCTACAAAGGACATGAACTCATCATTTTTTATGGCTGCATAGTATTCCATGGTGTATCTGTGCCACATTCTCTTAATCCAGTCTGTCGTTGTTGGACATTTGGGTTGGTTCCAACTCTTTGCTATTGTGAATAGTGCCGCAATAAACATACGTGTGCATGTGTCTTTATAGCAGCATGATTTATAGTCCTTTGGGTATATACCCAGTAATGGGATGGCTGGGTCAAATGTTATTTCTAGTTCTAGATCCCTGAGGAATCGCCACACTGACTTCCACAATGGTTGAATTAGTTTACAGTCCCACCAACAGTGTAAAAGTGTTCCTATTTCTCCACATCCTCTCCAGCACCTGTTGTTTCCTGATTTTTTAATGATGGCCATTCTAACTGGTGTGAGATGGTATCTCACTGTGGTTTTGATTTGCATTTCTCTGATGGCCAGTGATGATGAGCATTTCTTCATGTGTTTTTTGGCTGCATAAATGTCTTCTTTTGAGAAGTGTCTGTTGATTCTTTATTCTGGCTACTCAAATCTGTTTTTGAATGCTTCCAGTGCATTTTTCATTTTAGTTATTGTAGTTTTCAGCTCAATAATTTCCTTTTGTTTTTTCTTAGTTTTTAAATCTCTTTATTGATATGTTTATTTTGTTCATACATTGTTTTCTTGAGTTTCTCCACGTTTAGTTTTTTGAGCATATTTAAGACAGTTATTTTAAAGTCTTTGTCTAGTAGATCTGCTACCAGGTCTTTTAAGGACAGTTTCTGTTAATTTACTTTTTTTCCTTTGAATGGGTCATACTTTCCTGTTTCTTGGTATACTTTGTGTTTTTTTGTTGTTGCTGTTGAAAACTGTGCGTTTGAATGTAATAATCTGGTAACTCTGGGAATCAGATACTCCATCTTCCCTAGGGTTTGCTATTTTTTTAAAATAATTTTAGGCTGTCTCTGTGCCATGGATAAATAAGCCTGAGGCATAAACTTAAGGGTCTTCTCAAGTCTTTCTGAGCCTGCACCTTTCCATGGGCATGTGTGTTCACTTTTTAATTTTCCCCATGTATGACATTGTGTTTGAATGTTCTGGTTTTTTATGTCTGGCTCTTCAAAGGGAAAAACAAAATAATAAAGGTAGGGAGGATGGGTACTATCCCTTTAAGTCACCCAGCAGTCACTTCATCCAGAGGGGAAGGAGCATGCAACAATATATGAAGGAGCAAACCCAATGGCCACTGCCTCTTTGTATCTCTGTGATTAGAAACACCAATTAGTAAGGAAACTACAGATCCCCAATACTCAGAGGACAAGGTCCCTTTTTACACACTCTGGCTCCCACAGGCTGTGTACAAAGACTATTATTCATGTATCAAGCACTATTATAAATGCTTTATATGTATTAACTTATTTAATCTTCACAGAGAAGGCAGAAGACAGGTGCTGCTTGTTATACAGGAGACAGAGGGAAAACTGTTAGAATTTGCTATATGTTTTGGATACTCTTTATCAAGGCAAGAAAATTTCTTTCTGTTATAAATGGGTGATGATTCTTTCAGAAATTTTGTGGCATCCATATAGATGGTTATACTAATATGGTAAGTTACTTGGAGGTCTCCTTGCATTTCTGAAGCAAACCCTATTTAATCTTGATATGTTAGTTGCTTATTTTTACCTTTATTCATTTGCATATTTTAAATACTTGTATAGCTTTTTTAAGGTGTACACTTTTGATCAAAATTACACTAACATCAATGAGTAAGTAGGGTGGTGACTCTAATACTTTTATTATCTTTGCATAATATGTCTTAAATTTTGATAAATTTTTTTACTTTGCCTTATCAAGCTCCAGATGATATACAAATTAATGTATTAATAGGTTACTTAACAGATTACGCTGTACCTCTTATGAAAAGCACCACTATTAAAAATTAATTAATTAAAGCACTTTGCATAGTACCTTAAATATTGATTTTTTTTTAACTTTGTCTTATCAAGCTACGGATGATACACACATTAACATATTATTAGGTTGCTTAACAGATTACCTTGTACCTCTTATGAAAAACACCACTATTAAAACCTTGACCTTCTGCTCTAATTCAACATAGCTTTAGGATATATTTTACCCCTTCCATCAATCTTCTTGAACTTAGAATGGGAACAGGACACTTTCTACTACAATATTTGCCCTTTGAAGACAAATACCATGTTCCTTTCATTCTTTGTATTCTCCAGCTCCGAGAATAGTATTTGATGAATAGTCAAAGCTTATTAAACATTTTTTGAATAGATGTAGTTACTATGACTTGGGCGAGAAGATAAGATTTGAGTTCTCATTATTGACTACATCTTACACTGAGTGTTTCTATACTCCTTTTTATCTTCCCTTTTAATGACAACTAAACCCAGAAGGGAGGCAGAATTCTAAATGTAAAAAATTAGCCTCATGAAAACATGGTTATGAAACCACTGCTTTCCTGTTGCAATGTTGGTACAAGTGATGCTTACTCCTAATTCTCTATCTTTGGACTAGAGTAAGAAATAAAAGAGTAATTCACTGGAGATGCTGCCATCAGACACATCACCTACTGGACTTCTTTGGGTGGCCTTTATTAAGGCAGATTTTTCCATGTCAAGTCATAAAACAATAAGCATACGGTCTTACTATTAGTTTCCTCTGAGATCCAGTCTCTTTATTTATGACAAAAATATGTTACTAGTATTTTTTGATCCAGAGTGTCTGTAGTCTATAAATTTAAATCTGATCTTGAATATAATATGTGCCTCCTGTAGATAGAAAAATGTTCCTATTCACACTGGTACAGTTACTTCAGATTATGATTTTCAGTGTCATTTTTTAAAAATAAAATGTTTTAATTTTCTTTCATCTGAGCACTGCAAGCTTTATTTTTAGGACTGAAGATTTAATTCCAACAGGATATGTTTAGAACTCTCTTGAACCGGCTTTCTGAAAACATTGTGTTTCATCTTATTATGAAAAGTGTAAACAGGTTATAGCTCAGAAACAGGTGCTGAAAGGCTCAGCTCTTGAACTTCATAGAGTTGTCTTCCAGCTGAGCACAGCAGACTGTTCACATGTGATTTCAAATAACATTGAATTAGGACGCCACATCTTTCCATCATTTTTCTCTCTTTGCTTGTGAACTGGCAGTACACAGTGTAAGCTTCATTCGTATGTTAAATAAAAAAGCATCCCTTCCCAATTCTGTCAACACATTTCCACAGGAAACCACATATCTAATAAGCAAAGGAAATCTTCTAAATGAAATTTTCACAAACACAGTGTCAACCGAGATTTAGTACAAGTGCACCTTTAAAAAATCTAACAACATTTACTGAGCATCTACTATCTGTCATTTATTTCTTCAAGAATACAACTGTAAATATGACAGGTAAGATCCTACCTGTCGTAGGGATTACATTCTGGAGGAGAAAGATGGAAAACCAACCAACCAGCCAGCCAGCCAGCCAGCCAACCAACCAACCAACCAAAGTCTTTCCAGTTAATGATAATTGTCATGGAGAAAATACAATGTGAGCTAGAGAGTGGTCTGGGATTTGAGCATGGGAACACATGGCAAAGTTGGTTGGAGGACATTTTGACTTTTCTTGAACCCTTGTTAAAAGGTTAAAAAGGGCTCTAAAGCATTTAAAGAAACTACTGATGTTACAACATCTTACCAAAATAAAAAGTTAATATGCATTCCTAAAAACATATTACCATATAGACAAAACAACATTATCATATTTAATAAAATCTATAATTCCTTAATCTAAAAGCTCATCCATATTTAAATTTCTTCCAATTATTCTCCAAATGTCCTTCACAGTTCATTTGTGCAAACGTTGTTGAATCCAGGGTCGTATATTGCAAGTGATTGTCACGTCCCTTATGTCTCTTTTGGTCGAAAGCAATTCATAACACAGGGACACGACCAATTGTCTTGTTGAATAGTCTACCTTTTGGACCTTGTCTCATTTCTTCCTCATGATGTCATTTAACTTACAACTCGATACCTTGCGTTTTCTGTAACTTGAAACTTAGTTTCAAAGTCTTGATTAGATTCTAGTTAAACATTTTTAGATAGAATACATCATAAGTGATGCATATTTCATACTGTATTATATCTATAAATACATATTAGTCATACTGCCATCATTGAAACTCAAAATTGACCATCATATTAGAATGATGATAGCCTTGTCCCTTCATTGTACATTAGAATTTCCCTTTACAACCAGAAAATAGCCTATGTGGTACACTTTGGCATCATATATGCATCCAGTTCCCAAATATTGACATAATGGTCTTAAAATCAATTTGTAGTCGTTGTCTGAATACACAATTTCACTAGACATTGCAAAATAATTCTATTTTTCCTAATTTTTCTTTCCTTTTATGGGTTATTTTAGCTGGTGGACTTCTACAGTTTTCCCTCATGAACTGGCGTTATTTGGTTACTTGGAAAAACAATTCCTATTGGAAAGACAGAGATGCAAGCATTTAGTTTTATCCTTTGATTTCTAACTTTCAAAGAAAAAAATTGATTTAAAAGCCAGTAAAAAGGGAGAAAATGCATTTTTTTCTGATTGTTTTCCTTTTTTGATTATTAGGGATTCATAGATTTTTATTAATTCAATATTTCATGAATGTTCCACAATCCTATCATTAACCTATTTTTTTAATGCTCAAACTGTAACAATTTTGACCAGTGGAAGACTCTTCAACCTGGCCGTTGGTAATTTTGATGTGTGTTCCTTGAGGCATTGATTAGGAAAAGTTTTCCTGAAAAGTACACAAAATCACATCTCTAAAATTAAAAAGTTGGTAAAATTGACTCTACTAACTCAAACAAACTCTTGCCTTTCCAAAGACACTGTTAACATAACGAAAAAAGCACTTATAAAATGGTCCTAGGGTCAGTAAACGACTTTGGCAGTCACAATTCCATCCACTGGACGTTTTTATAAATAAATACAGTTTTACTGGAACACAGATACATCCAATTATGTAGGATTGTCTAGGTTGGCAGTCACAATTCCATCCCACTGGATGATTTTATAAATACATACAGTTTTACTGGAACACAGATACATCCACTCATGTAGGATTGTCTATGCTGGCAGTCACAATTCCATCCCACTGGATGTTTTTGTAAATAAATACAGTTTTGCTGGAACACAGATACATCCATTTATGTAGGATTGTCTACGTTGGCAGTCACAATTCCATCCCACTGGATGTTTTTGTAAATAAATACAGTTTTACTGGAACACAGATACATCCATTCATGTAGGATTTGCAATACCATCCACTGATGTTTTTGTGAATACATACAGTTTTACTGGAACACAGATACGTCCATTCATGTAGGATTGTCTACATTGGCAGTCACAATTCCATCCCACTGGATGTTTTTGTAAATAAATACGGTTTTACTGGAACACAGATACATGCATTCATGTAGGATTGTCTACGGTTGCTTTTGTGCTGCAACAGGAGACTTGAGCGCTCTTGAGAAAAGCTTTGTGTCCTGTAAGACCTGAAATATTTACTATCCGGCTTTTTGCCAAAAAAGTTTGCTGACCTGGGGTTGGGACCATAAAATTTAAAAGTTTATGAAATATAATATTTTTTGTTTGATGTTGCTTCATGGGTTTATCTTGTTTTTTTTTCCAACCAAACTATTAGCTTCTGTTAAGAGAAGGAACGTCAGTATTCTTCACAATGCCCAGACAGATAGCTTGCGTAGTACAGATTTTTTAAAAAAATCTCACTTTGGGAGGCCCAGACCATCCTGGCTAACACAGTGAAACCCCATCTCTACTAAAAATACAAAAAAATTTAGCTGGGCGTGGTGGCAGGCACCTGTAGTCCCAGCTACTCGGGAGGCTGAGGCAGGAGAATGGCGTGAATCCAGGAGGCAGAGCTTGCAGTGAGCTGAGATTGCACCACTACACTCCAACCTGGGCAACAGAACGAGACTCCATCTCAAAATAAAAATCTGTTAAGTTTCAGGAGTACACATGCAGGGTAGGTAAACTTGTGTTATAGTTTGTTGTACAGATTATTTTATCACACAGGTATTAAGCATAGTACCCATTAGTTCTTTTTCCTGATCCTCTCCCTCTTCCCACCCTCCAGTCTCCAAAAGGCCCCGCATGTGTTGTTTCCCTATATGTGTCCATGTGTTCTCATAATTTAGCTCCCACTTATAAATGAGAACATGCAGTATTTGATGTTTCTCTTCCTGTGTTAGTTTGCTAAAGATAATGGCCTCCAACTTCATCCATCTTACTGCAAAGGACATGATGTCATTCTTCTTTACGGCTGCATAGTATTCCATGGTATACATGTGTAATACCACATTTTCTTTATCTAGTCTACCAATGATAGGCATTTAGGTTGATTCCATATCTTTGCTGTTGTGAATAGTACTACAATAAACATATGTATGCATGTGTCTTTATGACAGAAAGATGTATATTCCTTTAGATTATAGTGATGGGATTGCTGGGTTGAATGATATTTCTGTTTTTAGGTCTTTGAGGAATTGCCACACGATCTTCCACAATGGTTGGACTGATTTACACTCCCATCAACAGTGTATAAGTACTTATTTTTCTCTGCAACATCATCAGCATCTGTTATTTTTTGACTTTTTGATAATAGCTATTCTGACTAGTGTGAGATGGTACCTCATTGTGGTTTTGATTTGCATTTCTTTAATGATCAATGATGTTGAGCTTTTAAAAACTATAATTGTTGGCTGCATGTATGCATATGGATACATCCATATATGCATCTATGGATACCCATAGGTATCCATAGATAAATCAATCAAGTATCTGTTTTAGACACTTTTATCTGTGGATGCCTTCCGTGAAGTATACCTTCATAGAAGTTTTTTTTAAATAAAGACTACTAACTCAAAATAATGAATTATTGCATACAGGTGTATATTTAGTGCATTTGAATGATATAAAAATGTACCAGCAATATGTATTGTGAGGGCTGACATTCTGTATCCTTCATATTACATTACAGAGACAACTTTCATTTCTACCTAACCATTAATGTGCCTTATAGAAGAGAATAATTTCTTTCACCAGTTCACTGAAATAATGCAGTGTTACTTGTAACACAACTACATAATGAGTTGACTTTGATCTTCGGAATAAACTTTCTGTACTGGAAAGCCTCTAATTTTTCAGGGATAATATAAAGGTCAACATCTGTGTTTCTCAAATTTTTCTCTGACTGACATAGAGAGATCCACTTTAAGCAACACATTTTACTTTCCCTATGTGCTGCACTCCCACTGGGTTTATATGTACTACCAATTTCACTAGAATTCAGTGCAAGGAAGAGCTGTCCTTCTTTGCCATGGGTTGACTGGGAGAGCTTGGTTTTATCTCTATGGGTTTTTCTGTGTCTAGTGGCTTTTGATTCTTGTCAGCTCGCTTGGAGAAATGACAGCCAATCATGTGTCAAAGGACATTATTTTCTGATCTTAGCTATTGTGAACAGAGCTGCAATAAACTTGGGAGTGCTAATATTCTTTCATGATCCTGATTTCATTTTCTTGGGTAAATATTTAGAGGTGAGATTGCTGGATCATAAAATATTTCTATTTTTAATTTTTAAGGGCCTTCCATACTGTTTTCCATAGCTACTGTACCATTTTGCATTCCCATCAACAGTGAACAAGGGTTCCAGTTTTTTCCACATCCTTGCCAATACTTGCATCTTTGGGGATTTTTCTGTTAATACCATCTTGCACACTTAAAAATTTAAGAGGGTACCTCTCATGTTAAGTGTTTTTACCTCAATAAAATAAGTATTTTTTTAAGTGACAGCAAAGATGGCTATCTATCACTGTGGTTAGTATTTATTTTGCACATGCATTATAATTAATATCTGGTTCTGTACAAATTACAACTCAGCTTCAGATTCCGAAACAGTGAAACCTGTATGGGAGTAAAATCTGTTAAATAAATACAATTTCTGTGCAATGAGAAAATTATTTCTTGTACTATTGTTCATAAATAATGGAACAATGTGAAATGAATACTTAAAGAAATATAGATATATTAAAATAATGCACCATTTGCCTAAGTTTATGCAGTTAGCAAGATTTACTGTAACTGTAAATTATTTCAAAATTGACTGCAGTGTTTCATAAATTTACTGTGTGGGTAATTTGGCAAGCAGCCCATTAACAAAGCAAAGTAGAAGAACTAGTTTCATCTACTTTTCCTGAGTTAGAATTATAGACCAGTTAGTTTTGCTATGTTAAAGACTTCTTTAGACATTCCATTTTACACATATTAAAATTTATTTAAAATTATAGCTGAGTGCTATTCACATCTGTGTGCACTTGTATGTGCAAGTGTAAAACTGCTTAGATTACAATAAAGGTCTTAGATTACAAGGAGGTTTTATTTTTCTTTTTATTTTTAAACTGTTGGTTTATAAGTCTTAAACCTTGGAAACTCAAAGTAGATCATGGTTTTTCTGCCCTGGGACTATGGCTACTGGGTTAGTTTCATTTTGATGAAATCTGTCATTGAGAAAAGAGAGTTCAAGCTTCTCTAAACCAATTAAAATGTTTTTGCCTCAGGAGGTAAATAAAAGCACATGATAGAACTAAAACAGAGTGGAGAGTGGTAATCAGTATAGTAGTTCAGTACTGAACAATATTGAACACCGTAACAATAACACCTAATAAATCATTCTGAAAGGTACATTGGATATATATTTTTTCAAGGACAAATAAAGTATACCCATGAGGATCAAAAGGATTTCTGTGTTATTTTTATGGTCTATTTTGAAAAGTATTGATTATTTCTTCTAAGGTAAACTTTAAATTCCCTTAAGATATAAAATAGTCCCCAAAGTATTAAAACTTGTCATATTATATTTAGGCATATTATGAATTAAAATGTATATTGATTTAGAGATGTATGTAAATCTATTTGGAATCCTACTTAAATAATTTTAGAGCCTTAATGTTTAAAAAATTTTTTGCACTGCTTTTATCACAAGACATTTTAGTGTTTAATGCAAAGCCTTGCTAATGTTAATTTTACTCTTAGATTATATTTTTCATTTAGTTTCAGACAATAGAACTGTTAAAATTTTTTTTTGTAATAAAATTAACAAATATTTTGCCTCTGCCTTTTTAACTGCTTTTTATTTGGTGAGAATTTTCCAGTCATCAATGGTCTAATGATCATGTCACAATTGGAAGCTAATGAATTTGAGTGAGGATATGAGCATAGCGGTTTTAAAGAAACACGTTTGGTGCATTGGCTCATTTATTCATCCATCCACCCATTAATCCATCCATCCATTAATCCACCTGCCCATTAATCCATCCACTCACTCACCATCCACCCACCCATTCATCCATCAGCCATCCAATATTTCTGAGATCTGCTATGTCAGACATGTTTATTTTCCTGGCGAATAACTTTGAAAACAGAAAACCCTGAAGCCTACCATAATTTTGGAAGTATGAAAACACATACTACAAATGTTAATTTATTTTGTATTTGAGGGGCAGCATACCTAGAGAACAAATATCTTCGTAACCAGAGACAGCACTGTTAGTTAAAGGAAACTGGTTAAAACCTCGGTAGTGGCTTTCTCTAATAGATTTTAATACATGTTTAAATAGTGTTAAGCATTTGATACAGAACATAGCTCTGTAACTTGATTTAGTCATGTAACTACACTAAAACTAGAAATAACGTCTTTTTCAGACAGATTAGGTCTAATAATGATTGTGAAAGTCTTGAACGTTAAGTTGATATCATCAGTGTATGAGAATGATTTCCTTGGTGCGTATTATTCTTCTTACTATTATTATTCTTAGAGATGGGGGTCTTACTATGTTGCCCAGGCTGGAGTGCAGTGGCTATTCACAGGCATGATCATAGCACACTGCAGCCTTAAACTCCAGTGCTCAAGATATCCTTTCACCTCAGCCTCCAGAGTAGCTGGGACCACAGGTGCACACCACTATGCCCGGCTTATTATCACTTTTTTTTTTTTTTGAGACAGTCTCACTCTGTCGCCCAGGCTGGAGTGCAGTGGCGCAATCTCGGCTCACTGCCAGCTCCGCCTCCCGGGTTCACGCCATTCTCCTGCCTCAGCCTCTCTGAGTAGCTGGGACTACAGGCGCCCGCCACCACGCCCGGCTAATTTTTTGTATTTTTTTTTTAGTAGAGACGGGGTTTCACTGTGGTCTTGATCTCCTGACCTCGTGATCCGCCCGCCTTGGCCTCCCAAAGTGCTGGGATTACAAGCGTGAGCCACAGCGCCCGGCCTATTATCATTCTTTTAATCCTTGCTAATATAAGTGGAAAAATTTTACTGCACTCCCTATTAAATTTTTTATATTTATGGTGTTAATCTTTACAGTATACTTAGTGGTCACTTGTCTTTCTACTTCAGTAAGTAGTGTATTTGTGTTCTAATATTTGTTCACTTTTGTATTTGGATGTATCTTTTCTAAAAAACTGATTCATAAGAGCTCATTTTATATTAAAGAAACTCTTTGTCATTTATATGGTAAATATGTTCAATCTGTTCATTGTAATTTCACATATACATTAGAATAATTTCTTATATGGTCAAACTTATGGCTTTTTATATATTCATCTTTTAATTGCTGTTTTTGGTGTTATTTTTTGAAAATGGTTTCCCATATTTTACAAATATCCATGTATATTTTATCCTTGTAAATTTCAATCTTTACATTTAATTTGTGAATTTCCTGGAAACAATGCCAGTGTGTTTTGCAAGATGAAAGCACACTTTAAAAAAATCATTTGGTCAACCACCTTGTCTCAAACTGTGGGGACATTTTATTCAAGAAAAAGCTTTTAATTTTAGAATAGGTTTATAGAAAACTTGCAACAATGATACAGAGTTCCCAGGTACCTCATACCCAGTTTCTCCTGGTACTGACATGTATGGTGTATTTCTCACAATTAATGAAATGGTATTGATACATTATTAACTAAAATCCATAGTTCGTTAGATGTCCTGAGTTTTTTTTTTAACCTAATATATCCTCTTTCTGTTCCAGGATCCCATCAGAATACCATATTATATTTAGTTGTGTCTTCTCAGACTCTTGCTGGACGTGACAGTCCCTCTGACTTTCCTTGTTTTTGATGACTTTAACAGTTTTGAGGAGGACTGGCCAATTGTTTTGCAGAACATCACTCAACTGGGATTGTTTGCTGTTTTGCTTGTGATTGGACAGGGTTATGAGTTTTGGTGGGGGGAAGACTACAGATGTAAAGAGACATTTCTATCCCATTATGTCAAGAACACATACTATCAACACAGCTTCTCACTGTCATTGCTGATATTTACCTCTGTCACCTGGCTGATGTCGTGTTTGTCAGGCTTTTTCACTGTAAGGTTATTCTTTCTCCTACCCCCACTCCCTTTCTTTTTCCTTACTTTGAGACAGACTGTTACTCTGTCACGTAGGCTGGAGTGTAGTGGCGTGATCTTGGCTCACTGCAACCTCTGCCTCTTGGGTTCAAGCAATTCTCCTGCCTCAGTCTCCCAAGTAGCTGGGATTACAGATGCAGGCCATCACATTCGGCTAATTTTTGTGTTTTTTAGTAGAGATAGGGTTTCATCATGTTGGCCAGGCTGGTCTCAAACTCCTGAACCCAAGTGATCCACATGACTTGGCCTCCCACAGTGCTGTGATTGCAGGCATGAGCCAGTGCACCTGGCCCTTTTTTTCCCTCTTTCCATATGGTGCTCTTGGAAGGAAGTCACTATGTTTAGCCCTTACTTAGGGAGCAGGGGAATTGTATTCTCCCTACTTGAAGGCAGAGTGTCTACATACATTATTTGGAATTCGTTTGCACAGATTTTTCTACAACAAGCACTTCTGGTCCTTGCTCTTCACAGAAGATGAATTCCAGATAGCCAGTACCACTGTTGGTCCCTAAAACCAGTGGACCCTCAATCTTAGCCCCCAGCTACAACTTGGTGCTATTGGTTTTGGTCCAGATGTGTTTTTGAGGGTAACTACATAATTTTAATTTTAAAATATATACTTTATCTACCATTGCTACAAATTTTGAGGGAAGCAAGATTTCCATGTGAATTCTCTTCACCATCTTTAATAAAAGGTCTTCCTCAGGGATCTAGAACTAGAAATAACATTTGAGCCAGCCATCCCATTACTGGGTATATACCCGAAGGACTATAAATCATGCTGCTATAAAGACACATGCACACGTATGTTTATTGTGGCACTATTCACAATAGCAAAGACTTAGAACCAACCCAAATGTCCAACAACGATAGACTGGATTTAGAAAATGTGGCACATATACACCATGGAATACTATGCAGCCATAAAAAATGATGAGTTCATGTCCTTTGTAGGGACATGGATGAAACTGGAAACCATCATTCTCAGTAAACTATCGCAAGGACAAAAAACCAAATACCGCATGTTCTCACTTACAGGTGGGAATTGAACAATGAGAACTCATGGACACAGGAAGGGGAACATCACACTCCGGGGACTCTTGTGGGGTGGGGGGAGGGGGGAGGGACAGCATTAGGAGATATACCTAATGCTAAATGACGAGTTAATGGGTGCAGCAAACCAACACGGCACATGGATACATATGTAACTAACCTGCACATTGCGCACATGTACCCTAAAACCTAAAGTATAATAATAAAATTAAAAAAAACAAAAAAAGCAAAAAAAAATAAAAGGTCTTCAGACAGACATTATATATCTTTTAAAGAAATTATTGTTTTAATTCCAGTTTACTTAAAGTGTTTATTTTAAAAAGTAGAAATGAATCTTGACTTTTTATCCATTCCTTTTTGGCATCTATTGGATTACTTTTATTATTTTCCTTCACTCACATGTTTAATTACAGTAACAGATTTCCTATTACTATACCTTCTTTGAATGATGAGAATAGTTCTGTGTGACCATGCTGTGTGTATATATATATATATATATGATTTTTATACATTATATGTATTAAAATGTATTATATACTTACATAAATTTTGTACATATTTACATATGTATTTTTATATATACATATAAATTTATACAATCATGGATCACTTAATGACACGGATATATCTGAGCAACATGGCTAGGAGATTTTGTCAGAGTGTGAATATCACAGAGTATACTTAACAGAAACCTAGTTGGTACAGCCTACTGCACACCTAGGCTAGATGGTATAGCCTATTGCTCCTAGACTACAAGCCTGTACAGCAGGTTACTTTACTGAATACCGTAGGCAACTGTGAACACAACAGTAACTATTTGCATATCTAAATACATCTAAGCATAAAAGAGGTACAGTAAAAATACTGTATTATAATCTTTTGGGATTGCCGTCATATAAGTGGTCTATTATTGACCAAAACATCATTATGCCACACCTGAGTGTATATAAATTTACGAAAAACACGTTTTCATTAAACTTCTAATATTTTAGTTAAGATTTTGCATGTATATCCACAAGTGACATTCATTCATTTATTGTTTCTACCTTTGTCTGAATTTTTTTAAAGCAAGGTTATTATTGTTTTGTATAAGAAATTGTGATGCCATCCATCTTTTTCTCTGTTACAATGAGGTCTTCACTCATCTATTCAGGAGGTCCCAGTCCTCCCAAATCCAAAATTAATATTTTCACCTCAGAATGTCACAAATGTTTCATAGTACGTGTAGAACCCAGCTGCCTTAAAATAAATATTTCGCTGCTTACCCACATCTAGAAATATCTAATTCTGCCTCAGTAGAGCTCATAATATCAGGCAAACTGTATTGCCAATCTTGCAATGCCAAACAGTCCCTGTGAATTTCAAGTCTCCACTCTAAGGCTACCTGAGGTCTGGTTGACGCCATCGTGGCTGCCCTTGGTATTCTGACCCGTGTGTTAGGATTTGCTTTTTAGATACCTGCTGGCCAACATCTGTGAACCCTCATTGTGTCCAGCACTTTTTCTGTGACCCACGTTGGTTCTAGAGCCTACACGTCAGGTAAGGGCTTTAGTACTATATAAGGCAGGTCATGGCCACGAGTTCTATATTTATGGTCTGGCAAATGCAACCCTGCCTCAGTAAAGTAGCCACTGTCTGGATAAAGCTGCCTTAAGATTCAGTTATCATGAAATGCACAACTTCATAGTACTGTGCTAAAGACAGAATAAAATCTAAAATTGTGACTGTATTAGTCTTTTCTCATATTGCTAATAAAGACGTACCCGAGACTGGGTAATTTATAAAGAAAAAGAAGTTTAACGGACTCACAGTTCCACATGGCTGGGGAGGCCTCACAATCATGGCAGAAGGCAAAGGAAGAGCAAAGGCTCATCTTACTTACACGGCGGCAGGCAAGAGCATGTGTGCAGGGGAACTGCGCTTTATAAAACCATCAGACCTTGTGAGACTTATTCACTACCACAAGAACAGCACGGGAAAAACCCACCCCCATGATTCAATTACCTCCCACTGGGTCCCTTCCATGACACGTGGGGATTATGGGAGCTACAATTCAAGATGAGATTTGGGTGGGAACACAGCCAAACCACATCAACGACTGCAAAAACTCAGACCCATGGCTCAATGAGGTCTCTACAGACTGCTAAGAGTGTTTAACTAAAGTCCAGAAATGAAGCTGTATTCCCTGGCTCCGTTTGGCCTGTCCATCTTGCTACTTTAGTTCCTGCATTCAAATCCTTACCTATTTTTCAGAGTTCCCTGACCAAGGCATTAAATGATAATACCACTCTGAAATGAATTTACTATCCCTTTCATCTGGGAAGGAGGAGGGACCCCAGAGGCCCGGGTGTTCTGTGAGTACAGCTCTTCCTTGCAGGGGACATCAGCAAGGGGAAGGAGCCCTCTCTCTTCTGCCTTCTATTCGTTGGGCTGTCTGTGTCTGTCATGAAAATATATTCCATTTCCATTGCCCCCCCCCCCCCGCCACATTATACTCACTTTTTTTTTCCTTTTGCATTTGGGATAACTATTCTCTATATCATTGTTTTGATTGTTTGCAACCTGAGTTTTGCTTTTTACTTATATTTAATTTTGATTATCCTTGTATTCATTTCTTTTTCTTTCTGCTCTTAAAAAAATCTGATTTTTTAAAATTCCTGGACAGTTATGACATTCGATTCTAGTTTATTAATGAATATATCATCCCACATTCTATGGGGCTACCAAACAGTTTTCACTTGTTCTTCTTTGTTTAATCCACAGGTTTTCCCTGGTCTCCCATGTTACTTTACCACCTATTTATGCTCAAATGAAGCGATCTCTTCTGACTCAATATTTATAAATCAATCTAAGGGCACATGACTTTACATGTTGCTCTTTGCTCGACTGTCAGGTACTTTATTTCCTCCTTTGATTTACAACAGTAAAGCAGGCTGAAACTTACAGGTCCTGGTCAATTCTCTAGTTTCCAGCCATATTTTTCTTCAGATCAATGGAAGCAGCATTGTCCAGCTCTCTGGTTTGTAAAAACTCTGATAGGATACACAGAACTGTAATTTCTATGCAGTTATACTAGGATTCTTTTTTAGCTGCCTTCAGAATTCCGCTTTGGCTGTTCACCTTGAATATCAACTTCACTACCAAGACATTGGCTCCTTGCTAAATCATGTCATTTTTCTGCAAGGAAGTGAAGAGTGGGTGGATGAAAAGGCTAAGAGAGTGAGCAAGAATGGAGAAAATTATACGGAATCCACCATGCAGCATGGCACCTACAGGTGGGAATATATGCTTGTTAGGTCTTATGGTGGAAGAGTCTGTATGTATATGAATTTTGGGACAATGGCGGAAAAGATGTGAAACAGATTATCCAGGTGGTTTCTGTTGCAGTATTCAAAGCTGGGCTGTGCTCTGAACTGGCTGTAGTATTATTAATTCTTTCCAGACTCTAGTTTGTCAGTTTTAGTTTTTGTTGTTTGAATTCTTATCCTCATTTTTCTCTTCTTTCTTCTCTTCCTCTCCTTCCTCTTTCATATATATACATATTCATATATATACATATATATGAAAGAGGAAGGATATATATGTGTGTATATCTGTGTCTAGACATATATATGTGTGTGTATATATAGACACATATATATGTGTATATATGTCTAGACATATATAGGTGTGTATATATATCTAGACATATATAGGTATGTATATATGTCTAGACATATGTGTGCATATATGTCTAGACTTATATAGACGTGTGTATATATGTCTAGACGTATGTAAACGTGTGTATATATGTCTAGATGTATATAGACGTGTGTATATATGTCTAGACGTATATAGATGTGTGTATATATGTCTAGACGTATATAGATGTGTGTATATACATCTAGACATACATAGGTGTGTGTGTGTGTGTGTATATATATGTATTTGATAATTTAGTGAGAAAATAGTTGTAGATTTACACCATTTGGGACCTAAAGCTTATTCAGGGCTCTTTCTACACTCTAGTCTTGACTGTACACTGTGTGTACAGCGTGTGTCTATACTCTAGTCTTGACTGTACAAGTCCTGTGGGACACCATTCTGCAGAAAATTGTTCTGAGACATGTTAATAAATGTGCCTTTGAAAGTGTTCTAGGCTGGGCATGGTGACCCATGCCTGTAATCCTAGCACTTTGGGAGGCCAAAGTGGGAGGATTGCTTGATCCCAAGAGTTTGAGGCCAGCCTGGGCAGCATAGCCAGATCTTGTCTCTACAAATAATCTTAAAATTTTAGCAAATGTGGTGGCACATGCCTGTAGTCCCAGCTACTTGGGAGGCTGAGGCAAGAGGATCACTTGAACCCAGGAGGATGAGGCTGCAGTGAGCCGTGGTTGCGCCACTGCACTTCAGCCTGGGTGACAAAGCAAGACCCTGTCTTAAACAAAAAAAGTGTTCTAGAAACCTTTCAAGTATATTTCTACATTTGAAAATACCATGTTAAACAAAGCTACAGAGGTCTGCTATCCAGGACTTCTCAGCATCTTTACAATGCCAATGTGTATGTATTATGAACCATCAGAAGGTATCCTCACTTGTATGACCATGGACTCCACTATTCCAAAACAGTGTTCCACAGATCACTTCTTTGGGAAACAGCATCTTCCCTGTATACTTTGTACTTAAGTGTTTCAGAGGATTTACTTACTACTTTCTGGGCCTGAGAAAGCATGTTGGAGAAAAAATAACTTATTCAGGCTCCCTGGTTAACATTTGCTGTACTGATGCATAAAGATGTTTAGCTATTGAGCTAATGTTAAATGTATTAACTATATCCTTTGTCTTAAAATTATTGTTCATTTCAATGACACACAGTTTGATTGAGATCCAAGGTCTCTCTATAAATATATACAAAGCACGAAGTCCAAGTTTCTTTCATTCACTTCCATTATCCTATCTAGTCTTCTGTTGCCTTGTCAACCCTAAATAATATTTAAGACTAGAAATTATCCCACGTAATTGGAAACATGCTTATATATTTATGCCACAGTGTTGTACCCTACAGGAACTTGATACCTACTAATTAATTTATTGTGCTCTCACCTTAAAATATTAGAATTCAATCTTTGGCTTTGGTTATTCTACTGCAAACTCCAGAGTTGCGTATACAATACAACAAACTGGTGAATGTATATTGTCCTCTTATATACATTAATTAGCAAGTCTAGGCTTAATACTGATTTTGAAGTATTGTAGAGAACCAAATCAAATATTTGCAGAAATAAAGTGTTGCTTCTTAATAAATTCCTTTTTGAAAACAGTAAGGGATGGAGGATAAAGAGAAGTTGGTTAATGGGCACAAAAATATAGTTAGAAGACAATCGGTTCTAGCATTTACTGGTATAGTAGAGAGATAATAGTTAATGTATTATATATTTCAAAGTAGCTGGAAGATAAAGAACTAGAATGTTCCAGTACAGAGAAAAGATAAATGTTTAACCTGATTTTATTCCCTAATTATCCTGATTTTATCATTATATATTGTATACATGTATCAATATATCATAGGCACCCCATAAATGTGTATAACTATTATATATCAATAAAATTAATAAAGCAAAAGAATAAGCTAAAAAATTGTTGGGATTTGAAGTACTTCAACAAGGATGTAGGAGAATTTAAGTAAAACTAAAGTAAATTGTCCTAATTTTCAGTTTGCATTGCATTGAAGAGGAACAAAGGACATTTAGGTGGTAAAATTATTTTATGGCTTTGAACTTTAAAAGTTAAATAAAATAAACAAAACTGAAAATAAGAATTCCTTTGTAGCTCTTCCGCTTTGACCTCCTCAAAACGAGCAGCTCTGAAATATAAGCCATGTAGTAAGATTCAACATTCTTTTGATAATATTTTTTGGACAGTGAGATCTTTTTAAGAAATTGCTTTCTATGTCATTTAAATGAGGGAAGAGCCAGCATGCCCAACTCAAGATTTTAAGCTGCCAAAATTACTCCCTGATTTGTTTCCCATATTATGCATTTTATTAAGTTAATGTAGTCTGCGGTTTTTCCCCAACACCATGTAGTTGAGTGTACAAGCCCAGCCTTTATTATGTACAGGTGGGAAATTATTTTCTTGGCCTGAGATGGAGCCCTAATTTCATCTCTGCAGAGGAACTGAAGGAATGTGTTGAGTGTTGTTAGATGCCCGAGCTGTAGCAAAACTCCTTGCCAATACCAACGCACTTGGCAGACGAACTAACTCTGGAGACCTTGGATGCTGTGACCCAAGCTGAGGCTTCAACGACAAATCGGGAAGTCGAGGGAACACAGAAGGTATCTAAGGAGCTTCAATCAGTATTTCCAAGAGAAAATACCCTGTTAGTTTTTACTGTTGCATAGCACATCGTCACAAATTCAGCAGCTTAAAACAACACACATCTATGATTTCAGAGTTTCTGTGGGGCAGGTGTTTGGACACAGTGGAGGTGGGCTCTCCGCTCAGGGTCTCATAAGGTTGCCATCCAGACAGCACTGAAAGGGCTGCATGGCTGGGCAATGCAGAAGACTTGAAAACACTTCCCAGAATGGTGTCAGTGCAGTGAAATGATATTTCTGTACTGGAGGTGGCTTGGCACAGCAGCTCCTGGTGTTTTCTGCCTCCAGTCTGACTGGGAATGACATGTTGATTCCTCAGGGCACTAAACTGTTACAGAAAGCCAGATCCAGAGGGGTTTTGTTAGCGGGATGCAGGAACAACACAGAAGTAACTTGCGTGGATGGAGAGATTTTGTTGGTGTCATTTTTTCTCCCAGGAAAGCCTCATTCATACTTACAGTCCCTGAGATCTTGAATAATTGAAATTGCTTATTTTTAACAGCTTTATTGAGATACAATTCATATACCATACAATTCACCCATTTAAAATAGACAGTTAACTGGATTTAAGTAATTCAGAGTTCTGTAACCATCTCCACAATCAGTTTTAGAGCATTTTCTTCACCCCCAAAAGATACGGAACACTCCAAGCTGTCACCCCCTCAATCCCTCCAGCACCCCAGCCCTAGCAAATCACTAATCTACGTTTTGTTTCTATAGATTTACCCATTCTGGACATTTTGTATATATGGAAGCATATAATCTGTGGCTCCTTTCAGCATTACTTAGCATAATGCTTTCAACATTAATACATGTTGTAGCATGAATCAGCATCTTGTTTATATTTATTGTCTAATTATATTCCATTGTCTGGTTATACCACATTTCATTCACCCATTCATCATTTGATGCAAATTTGAACTGTTGCAATATTTTGATTATTATAATGGTGCCTTGAAAATTCACATACACGTTTTTGTGTGGACATAGTTTTTACTTTCCTTGGGTATATTCCTAGGAGTGGCATTGCTGGGTCATATGGAAACTCTATGTAGATAGAGAACCTCTTGAAATGCCAGGCTGTTTTCCAAAGAGACTGCACCATTTTTGCATTCCTATCAAGTGTATGAAGGTTCTGACTTTAACGTACTCTGACCAACACTCATTCTGTCTCTCTTTTAATTATAATCATCCTAGTAGACGTAAGGTGGGATCTCACTGTGGGTTTGATTTAAATTTTTCTGATGGCTAATGATGTTGAGCATATTTTCATGAGCTTAGTGGCCATTCGTATATCTTTTTTTTGGAGAAATGTCTACTCAGATCCTTTGCATGCTTTTTTGTGTTTACCATTTAAATTAGTTTTATTTATTAATACTTCCAGTTACTATTCAGTTAAAAACAAGGCACATGAACTACATCCTCTTATTGCTCTATGAATGCATGCAGTTCATTGTGTAGATCACAAAGAATAAATTATGCAAACAAACACCACCTTCTCTTTGCTCTGTTGATTGTTTCTTTTGCTGTGTAGAATCCTTTTAGTTTAATTAAATGCTATTTGTCTATTTCTGGTTTTGTTGTCCATGCTTTTGAGGTCTTAGGCATAAAAATCTTTGCCTAGATCAATGTCTCAAAGAGTCTTCTCTATGTTTTCTTTTAGTAGTTTTATAGTTTCAGGTCTTGTGTTTAAGTCTTTAATCCATCTCAAGTTGATTTTTGTATACGGTGGGCGGTAGGGGTCATTTTTCTGCATATGGTTATCCAATCTCCCCAGCACAATTTATTGAATAGTGTGTCCTTCCTCAGTGTATGTTCTTGACAGCTTTGTTGAAGATCAATTGGCTATATATATGTAGATTTCTTTTTCTATTGTTTTTAAATGTGCATGGCATCTTGGCTTGGTATTAAATTCGTGCATCATGCCTTATTTAAGGATTTTGTACATGTTTCTTTCATATGAAACACGTGTTAAACTTTTCTCTCAATCTTACCTTTTCTGGCATTTTGCAATGTTGAACACAGTTCATTCTTGTTTCCCAATGTCTTTCTGGAGGAAAAAGAGTTTCTCTTCAGGGCAATACCACTTCTAATAAAAGATTTTTCCAAGCAAGACACATGTGATATTGAAAGTTTATGACTATACAACATTTTCCTCACTTAAAATTTTACTGTCTGACAGCTACTCTTCAGAATTGTGGGTTAGTGTTGTGGCTATTTCCTACTTCTATTGAAGTTAGAATTTTATTTGCTGTTCTTATGATTGTTTGCATGTTGGATTCACAGAGGAGAATGAGGTAGAAATGCTTTTAATGCACCATCTTATATTTTGACTAAAAATGGTTGAGAAGAGGCTGACAGAGCTTCAACAGAACTGTTAAAGTTGAAGAACTTCATATGAAGAACTTAATATGTATTGCATATAAACCATATGACGGGTATTGTCCTATAGTTGTCCTAGTTAACCTATCAGAGACTGGTATTAATATCCACATTTTTGGCTGGGAGCAGTGGCTCACGCCTGTAATCCCAGCACTTTGGGAGGCCAAGGTGTGTGGATCACTTGAGGTCAGGAGTTTGAGACCAGTCTGACCAACATGATGAAACCCTGTCTGTACTAAAACTACAAAAATTAGCCAGGTGTGGTGGCAGGCACCTGTAATCCCAGCTACTCAGGAGGCTGAGGCAGGAGAATTGCTTGAACATGGGAGGTGGAGGTTGCAGTGAGCTGAGATCCCACCATTGCACACCGGCCTGAGTGACAGAGTGAGACTCCATCTCAAAAAAAAGAAAAAAATTCCACATTTTTATAGATGAGTAAACTGTGGTGCTGACTGGGAGGAAAAGTGTAGAAAAGAACTGAAAGACTCCTCCTGCAAGACCAAAAATTATCTGCATATAGAAATGGGATGGATATTTCTGGAGCTGATAGGAGACGGATGATTTGAAAGGAAAGAAAAGATTGGAGGAGCTTAAGCAGAGTATGGAGAAGCCAGAACTCTATAAAGATGCCTAGGAGAGGAGAGAGTTGGTGTAGACATTTGAGGAGAGGAAGATATGCTCATAGAGCATTTGGGGAAGAAATTGTACCATATGTTGTATAGTGTAATTCATGTTTCATTGTCTTCAGTGTTCAGTGAAACATACATTGCTTTTCATGACTTTTTGAATGCATCTGTGTCTCAGATTTGACACTGGGTTAAGGCTGTCATTGAGTGGTCCAATTTTTTTTCTTTTAATTTTTATTTTAGGATTGGGGTACATATGATGGTTTGTTGTATGGGTAAACTGGTGTCACAGGGATTTGATGTACAGATTATTTGGTCACCCAGGTACTAAGCATAGTACCCAATGGGTATTTTTTCTGATGCTCTTCTCCCTCCTCTTACCTTCCACCCTCAAGTAGACCCCAGTGTGTGTTTTTCCCCTTTCTGTGTCCATGTGTTCTCATCACTTAGCTCCCACTTGTAAGTGAGAAGATGTGGTATTTGGTTTTCTGTCCCTGTGTAAGTTTGCTAAGGATAACGGCCTCCAGCTCCATCTATGTCCCTGCAAAGGACATGATCTCATTATTTTTTATGGCTACATAGTGTTCCGTGGTATATATGTACTACATTTTCTTAATCTAGTCTACTGATGGACATTTAGGTTCATGTCTTTGCTATTGTGAATAGTGCTACAATGCACACATATGCATGCATGTGTCTTTATGACAGAAAAATTTATATACCTTTGGGCATATACCCAGTAACGGGATTGCTGGGTTGGATGCTTATTCTGTTTTGAGCTCTGTGAGGAATTGCCACACTGCTTTCCACACTGGCTGAACTAATGTATGCTCCCACCAGCAGTGTATACATGTTCCCTTTCCTCAGCCTTACCAGCATGCGTTATTTTTTGATTTTTTAATAGTGGCCATTCTGACCGGTGTGAGATGGTATCTTACTGTGGTTTTGACTTGCATTTCTCTAATGACTAATAATGTTGAGTATTATTTCATATGCTTGCTGGCCACATATATGTCTCCTTTTGAAAAGTGTCTGTTCATGTGAGTGGGCCAAATTTTTAAAATCTGTGTTATGGTATCAATGTTTACCTTAAAAAATAATGATTGTTTTTGTATTTCCCAGAGGTTCTGTGATTTCTTAAGACAGGAGAAAGGCTTTAATATACCTCCCACAATACTTAACTTTTCCTATAGGCACTCTTCGAAATGTTAAGCGTTAATATTTACAATAATGGTAAGAAGGGCCAAAAGTTTAGTTAGCACAGATTTAAGCTTGCTAATAAATTCAGGAGAAATCCATAATTTAATCTAGTAGCGAGTTGTAAAAATAAAAGTTTTAAATTCTACACATTAAAAAATCATCTTCTAATTAATATTTTAGTGTGCCTTTTAAGTGACTGTTTTTCTGACAAAGTAATACGTTTATTGCAGAAAATCTGGGTAATGCAAAAATGTGTAAAAAAGAAAATTAAAATCACCCATAATCTTGTCATCCAGTAAGTGTGTTGTGGCATATTGTTTCACACACGTGTGTGTGTGTATATATGTATATATATGTGTATATATATATATCTGTTTTTCTGTATGTATGTACATTGCTTTAAAAATCTCTTTTTAATCTCCGCATTTCAAGTATACTTCTAAAGCATGATTTTAAATGTTTTCATAGCTATAGTTACTTTTAGATAATTTCAGATAATTCTTTATAATTTCTTGTTCATTTAATCAATTTCTTATTTTATAAATAATAATGAGATGAATATCCTTGAATGTACACATTTCCCTCTAGCTCAATTTATTTCATTAGGATAACTTCTTAGAAGAGCAATCATTGGGAAAAATGTTAACAATTTTTCAAAAATCAAATTTTTATGTGAAGGGTGATAGGTACACATTTTTTAAAAAATCAAAGAGTGCAAAAGAGAGAGAGAGAGAAAAACCTAAGTTTTTTCTTTATATCTTCCAAACTCCTGGCCTCCTTTCCTAATCCCAAAATCAAACTCCCTTACTCCATTTGTGCATGCATAAAATTTGCACCTCCCTCTCTCTTCCATGTCCTTTCACAGAGGTAGATTATGCATATACTGTGTTCTACAGTTTATTACTTTCCAATAGATCCTGGAGTATACTCATTATCAGCACATGCAAACATACTGCCTTAAAAGAATAGATCATGGTGTTCTATTATATATACTACAATTCCTTTGACCTGTTTACTTCTATATGAATTCCTTACCATCCTCCCAGTCTTTTGCTATTCTGAAGATACTACAAGGAATGATCTTCGCCATAGTTTTTGTGAATAGGACCAAATATATACAAATGTTCTTTAGTATAATTTTGGATACAGACACATGTATCTATCCATATCTGCATCCTCACCTCCTCTCTTTGCTTTCATGCGTGGAAACTGTAATAAACATTTGTCATTTCTTAGCTTCTCTGTCCATTTCCACTTCACACAGCATCCCAGCTTTCTTTTGGAAAAGTTTTTCGCCAGGTGCTGTGCAGCCTTAATGTGATAATACATTCAAGTGTCAGAACTCACATAACAGGATCCAAACATGTCCTTGGAGATTCTTCTATTAGATTCTTCCTCTAACGGACTGGGTTCTGCCATGAGAAAGCATATATATGATCTCCACTTGACTAGTCAGATTCCTGGGACTTTTAAATCTTGAGCTGTGGACACTTGAAACAAAGATCAATGTTTAGAGTTCTTTCAGGCTTCTCAAGTGGAGTCTGGGTAGGACTGCCAAACCGTGTCTTCTTGGGAGACCTTTTGTCATGACCTGATCTTGTCTGCCTCAACCTGGTCCTTCGGCCCTTTCTTCCTTCCAACCAGAGAAACTCCCAGAGACGCTTCTTCTGAAAACTTCTCTTCTTCCCTTTCCTTGAGTTAACCAGATTTGGCTTCTGTTGCAACCAAATAAATCTAGTGAATACAAAGAGTATCCTTCCATTTGCTCGTAGTTGACTTCTCCTTTGTCTTATTTATGTGTCTTTACTATTTGCTTTGTTTTAAGACATAGAGAATTCTCTAAAAATTTTAAGCACAGATAAATTAATAACCACTTAATTATTGTCTAAACAAAATTAGCTCAATGTTACTTTTATCTCACTATGCAAGTATCTCATGGCAGCACTGTTTCCTCTCTGATGGGTGTAATTCTGTGTAAGTCCTGGGGCTCTGCTTACAGACACAGGGACCTCCAGGCTATCAAAGGAATTCCCATTGGTGTGATCCTCACAGGGACTGCTGCCGTCACAGTCAGATCAAACTCCTCCAAATCAAAGGATGCTACTTACATTCCTCCAGAATGTCCTCAAAGAAGCTCATTTCCTTAAAGTACTGCTCTGATTCTCTTGTTGAGCAGAGGACAGTATTTGAGCCCTGGGGAAGGTCTCACATTAATCCGGCCCAAATGGCTCTAAATCTGTCAGTTATTCCTCAATCTTTCTCTGATGCAGATAGTCCTCTTCTCTTGCTTCCAGTGTAAATGTAGGGATTCCCCCTCATCTTATAGAACTTTATCATTTCGACAGATACCTGGTAGTCTAATATTCTTACAGGGATAAGAAGTGGATTTTATCATCCACATATTATAGAGAAGGAAATGGTATTGAAAAATTATCATTGGGATTAGTTCCATTTTAATTAGTGACAAAGCAAGGAATAGAAGTTAGGTGTTGTATGGCTCCTTTTCATGTGTCATTAATTCTATCGTGTTTCTTATATAAACCCATCTAGAGGCAAAAATTGGTTGCTAAGATTTTTCAATCTTGTATTTTTTAAAACGCTCATGACTAATTTCTCACTATATATAAAAAGTCATACATAATAACTTCCAAGGGAAAAGTGATTCTATATTATGAAAAGAGCTCTGAGAGTCAACTAATCTGTAGAAAACAAATAAATGAATGAATACCAGTGCTCTGGATCTCCTTTTGGGGGAGAAAGTTTTAACACACGTGTTATTCTCACTTCAACTTCTGTCTCCCAACCTTTCTCAGCTTCTGGATTTTTAAGAAAATAATAATAAATGACATCTTACATGTCTTTAGATTTTTGTTGTTGTTGTTGTTTTTGAGACGGAGTCTCACTCTGTTGCCCAGGCTGGAGTACAATGGTGTGATCTCAGCTCACTGCAACCTCCACCACCTGGGTTCAAGTGATTCTCTTGCCTCAGCCTTCTGAGTAGCCAGGATTATAGGCACCCACCAACACACCTGACTAATTTTTGTTTTTTTTTTTTTTAAGTCGAAACAAGGTTTCACCATATTGGCCAGGCTGGTCTCGAACTCTTGACCTCAAGGGATCCACCTGCCCTGGGCCTCCCAAAGTGCTGGGATTACAGGCATGAGCCACTGTGCCTGGCCATGTCTTTAGATTTAGTGCAGCACTTTCCTATACCTCTCTTGCTAAATTCTTACAATACCAGATGGCAGGTATTTATCCCACTTTAATAGATAAGGAAACAGAACCTGTAAAAAGATTATACCCAAAATCACACATCAACAAATGGATGTACTGGACTTAAACTCAGGTCAGATTCTATCCTGGTTTCCTGATGCCATGCTATGTTAGTTATTTTATTTTGTTTCATTTTGGTTGTCTGGTGTTTGGAAGTAGTGTTTATTTGTATACTTGGGGTTGTTTGATGAAAATGGAAAAGTCATTAATAGCTTGACAGATATAAGAAGGCATATTACCACCTCCCATTTGTATGTAGTTTTGGAAGAGTTGTATCTACTTTTGAAAATATTTCTCTAAAATTTCATAAGACCTCAAATTCTTTTGGGGTAAGTATGTTTTCTGAGGGAAGGATCAGAGTTTTTGCCCCAATGATGTCATTGTTCTCTGAAGTATTTCTAGGCTTTTTATTTCCACTCTAACCATTCCATCCACCAACATAAACAACCATGATGCTTTGCTTTGGTTTTTGCACCTTGTTTGCTTTCTTAGATAAGAGGCTGTTTTCTGGCTCCCCATCTTTCTAAGTCTTATGAGCTGAAATCAGGCCTTAGTATAGTGTCTTGCACACAGTAGGTGCTCTAAAAATGTTCTTGGTCTTTTACAAGCTACTTAGTAAATACTTGTAGAATGGATAAAAGTTTAATTTTACTTTGAACTGTGAGGATACAGGACCTATTTATGTTAGAAGCATGAAAATCACTTGATTGGCTTTCCTTTGGTTCTTATTGCTGTGTGTGTGTGTGTGTGTTGCCCCTAAGTCTGAGAAACAGGTTCTAAAAAAGTTGCCCTTCCCTTCCATTTTCCTAGCATGTAGCAATTTTTAAAATTCATGTATTTATTTGCAGCATACTTGAATTTCATGTAGATGTAGATTTGTAATAGAAAAAAGATTGGTGAAATTATAGAAATACTTTAAAACTATGCAGAACAGCACAGGGGTTTAACATGCTTCATTATATTATAAAATTAACTATATCCACTGAGAGAAGGTTGGCTGATAAATTATTAGTATTTATTTACAACACTCATTCTTGAATTTCAAAGCTTTCAAATCTAAAACTAATTCTACATGCAAAAGCTTCCAGAAGAAGAATGCAAAATAAAGAATTAAAGAATTTTGCTCTAATATCAAAATTATACTTATATTACGCTAGTATGATAAAAAAAATTAGGCACTATAACATTTCGGGATGTAAAAGGATGGATATTCTTTAAAAGGTTTCGGTTTTAATATTAGCTATATTATTTTCAAATTAATAGTAGAAACACATTGATATATTTTCCATTAGCATAAAGTTACAAGTATTTCCTCACTAATAATAATAAATGGTAGCATTTAGCATATAAACGGTGCAAACTCTTAAATTACCTTTACTTTTGCTATCTGAGTGCAGCTGAGGAGAATTTAATGCATTTTTTACATGGTATAATTTTATTTTGCTCTTACAATGTGAGGTGAGTAATAATGATATTCTAATATTAATTTAAGTACAAAATATACATATTGATGAATAATAGCCATGTTTTTCAGTCCCCCTTGCCAAGTCATATTAAAATGACAAATAATTGCAGTTGCTTAACAGAGAAATGGTGCAGGATCTGTAGTGAAAAGCACATTAGGGACCAAGAGTATCCATTTGTTATCCTTTGTCAGGAAAACATGGCTCCTAATGAAAGTGAATGTAGAAATACTGATTGAGGACCGTGACACTAAACCTTTTTCTCGACAAAAGTCATGATGTGGGTATTAATAAGAGGATTGAAAGGTGAAGTCACAGCTTTGATTCTTAAAATGTGTATAACCTGGATTTGGTTTTTGTTTGATTTCTTTAAAATTAAGACCTGTTAATTTTGAGGGATCAGGGGGATCATGGCTGTGGGGGAAGAAAGTACAGAATAAAATGTGGTAGAGACATCCCAGTGATATTCCACAGTCAGTGTGTTCAAGCAGGATTGCTCAGGTAACTTGGGCAAACGTTATTTAAAATCTGGACAGCTCTCAAATCAGAATCTGAACACCTCTTAAAAAAGAAAAAAAAAACTCTGCTATTTCTCCTCTCCTCCTGTTAAACTTTCTCTTCCATCTTAGTTGCCTTATCTTTTTGAAAATTATGGTCTCTCTATGCAAAATATTGCTGTAAGAAGAATTTTTTTGACCAGGAAAATGAGTAACCTGTTACAAGGAAACAAGAAAACATAATTCCAGTTCAGGGATGCCTCTGTACAATTTTCAGAAATTATGATGACTTTGTTATAAGCCCAGGCATATACAGTTTCATAGCATTTTGTACCCACTGATTCCTGTTCCAACAAGATTTAAGATTAGTGGTTCCTTCTGAAATGGTGTAAACCTGCATGTATATTTCTATGAACATATAGAAAAATTATGTTCTAGTTTGTAGCAATTTATTAAAGATTTAGGTATACAATATCATGGAGCAAGAACTGTGCTAGGCAATTAGGAATACCATTGTTCACAATTCAGGGGGGAGAAAAAAAGCAAACAATACTGTCACTAATTGAACACATTGAATACCAGGAACCTTCCCGAGTTTCACATAGATTATATCATTTAATACAACAGCCATTTGCTATAGACAAATTATTTTACAGATAGGAACATAAGACACAGGGAGATTTAGTGCATTGCCCAAGATCATACAGTTAGTAAGTGCTGACGTCAGGTTTGGAACCCAGATTCCAGACTGTGCTCTTAATTGTCATATTTTGCTACACAATATAATACAGCTGGAATATAAGCACACGGGAGCTACAAGGGCATGAAGGAAGTTGTGTCTAATTGCCAGGGATATGGGGTAGGAGCTGAGAAGCAGGCTATAGAATAGAGAGAGGTACTCAGCAAAGGAAAACTTGTAAGGAGTTCTAAGTATCAAGTGGCTCACCATGTTAAATATCATCAGTAACTGTAATAGAGCATGATGTTTTAGTTTTTCCTTTCATATTTGTTTTTATTTTAGTTGCTCTTTGCTTCTTTCTATATGCTTACTAAGTGGGCAAAATAAAAATTGGTGTTGGGGGAAGTAGGATGGAAGATAAGATTAGACAATACAAATTTATAGTTTTTATTCCAAATTAAGTGAGAAAATATTCTTTATATTCTCTAAGTTAATAAAGGTACTTCATAAAGTAGAAGAAATTGCAGCTTACTGATAGAAAAATATAATCTAGGATCAGAAAAAAATTGAATAAAATCGAACTATTCTTGAACTATTCAACTTAAAATTGTGTATATGTATGTATGTGTGTGCCTATGTGTATATGTGTGTGTACATATATATATATATACATATGTTACATATACACACACATTAAAGCCTCACCTATCCTGCTGTCTTAGTCCATCTGTGTTGCTAAAACAAATTTTTAAAGGAACAGAAATTCTGGAGGCTGAGAAGAACAAGATTAAGGTACTGGCACCTGGTGAGTGCCTTCTTGTTGTGTCCTTACATAGCAAAAGCTTGAAGGGCAAAGAAGACAATGTCCCTCCACCAAGCTCTTTTATTAGAGCATTAATCCATTCATGAGTAGAGCCCTCCTGATCTAACCTTTCAAAAGATTCCATCTACCAACACTCTTGCATTAGGGATCAAGTTTCCAACACACGAAATTTGGGGGACACATACAGACCATAGCACCTAAATACTTTAAAGCCTCACTTATCTTCCGTTCAGTTACCTGACAACCTCAATTATCTTTGATAGACCCAAGAATCAGAAAGCGAGTAAATAAGACTTCTGAGTACACTGCCCTAAATGACTTTAATTCCTTCAGTAAAATATGTGAGCCCCTTTGTGCTCATACACGATTGTGATCAAGACTGACTTAGCCTGACCCAGAGCTTTTGTACTGAAGTTAGGATACTTTCCTTATGGAGGAAGTCCTTGGGTTTTTCACTTAGGACAAACTGTCTTTTATATATAATAGTACTTTGTTGTAAAATTTTGCATCTGTTTTCCCAAGGGATATCTGTCTGTGATGTCTTTGTAATGTCTTTGGTTTCAGTGTCAGGGTAATAATCACTTTATAATATTAGTTAGGAAACGTTCTCTGTTCTACTTTTTGGAAGAGTTTGTGAAGAGGTGCTATGAATTCTTTCATGTTTGGTAGCATTCAGCAGTAAGCCATCTGGCCATGAGATTTTCTTAGTGGGAAGTTTCAAATTCATAATTCAATCTCTTTACTTGTTATAGGTCTATTCAGATTTTCTATTTCTTCTAGAGTCAGTTCCAGTAGTTTATGTCTTTCTAGGATTTTTTCATTCATCTACATTACAAAATTTAAGGACAAAGTTGTTTGTGGCATTTTAAATAATCATTTATATTTCTGTAAGTTTAACTAAGGGTTTATAATTTTTATTGATCTTTATAAAGAACCAACTTTTGGTTTTGTTAATTTGCTTTATTGCTTTTTGATTTATTATTTCATTTATTTCTGCTGTATTCTTCATTAGCTTATTTTAAAATAATTTTTGGTATACAATTAAGATATGCAATGTGATGTTATAATACGGATAGTAAAATCATTACAATTGTGAAGCAAATTAATATATCCATCATCTCACAGTTACCTATTTTGTTTATACAGCAAAAGCAGCAAAAATCTACTCATTTTGCATGAACCCCATATGCAGTAAAATTTTATTACTTATGGTCCTCATTAGACCTCTAGACTTGATCATCCTACACATCTGCTACTTTGTATTCTTTTACCTTCATCTCCCCATTGCCTCTTACCTACCTCTTTCCCTCCCATTCCTGGTAACACCTGTTTTCTATCTCCCTGTATTAAATTATTTTCTTTTAGATTCCACATATAAGTGAGACCATGCAATATTTTTCTTTCTGTATCTGGCTTATTTCACTTAGCATAATGTCATCTCATCTCATTCATGTTTCGGCAAATGCAAGACTTAGTTCTTTTTTAGAGTTGAATTATTTATTAACTTATTTCTTTTGTTTGTTTTGGGTTTAGTTTAATTTTTAAGTTGGAAGTCTAGAATATTATTTGAGATGTTTCTCATTTTTTATTACATGCAATGACAGGCATAAATTTCTCTCTAGTTACTGCTTTAGCTATGGATGCATAGGTTTTGGTTTGTTGCATCTTCATTTCATTTATCTGAAGGTATTTTCTAATTTTCATTGTGATTTCTTCTTTGATCCATTGGTTATTTAAAGAGCATTGCTTAAGTCCCACATATTTGTGAATTCCCCAAATTTCCTGCTGTTATTGATTTCTAATTTCATTTCTTTGTTGTTGTGGAATGTATATGATTTCAATCCTTATATATTTAATGAGGCTTATTTCATGGACTAACTTAGAGTTAATCCTAGAGAAAGTTCCACAGACACTTTAGGAAAATGTGCATTCTTTTGTTGTTAGGTGGTGACATCTGTTACATCCAGTTGGTATACAGTTTTGTAAAATCCTAGAAAGTTTGTTCATAGATGCAACAGCTGATGTTGGGTTTTATTATATTTTCTACCAACTGGTAAATTTTATAAATTACATATTTTTAAAATGATTTATTTTATAATTGACACAGATTATCTTCTCAGGTATGCTATTTCTCGAAGTCTTAAGACTATTTTTTTTTTTTTTTTGAGACAGATTTTCACTCTGTCACCCAGGTAGTGGTGTGATCTCGGCTCACTGCAACCTCCACCTCTCAGGTTCAAGCAATTCTCCTGCCTCAGCCTCCCTATTAGCTGGGATTACAGGTGCCCACCACCATGCCTGGCTCGTTTTTGCATTTTTAGTAGAGACGGGGTTTCACCATGTTGGCCAGTCTGGTCTCAAACTCCTGATCTCAAGTGATCCACCCATCTCGGCCTCCCAAAGTGCTGGGATTACAGGTGTGAGCCACTGCACCCGGCCGAGACTAATATATTAAATCAAGCCAAAAATCAATTAAAATTACATTTGTCTTTTAATAAACTGAAATATATACATACTAGCAAGCTCTACATTAGAATATTTACACCAGAGAGAAGAAGTAAATCTTTTCTTCCTCCAGCCTAAAAGGGTTTCTACCTGTCATTTTTTGTGCCAGGAATAACATTCGTTTCCTTCCGGGGATATACTCACCTTCTAGAGTATGTCTATATTGCAGTTCCAGAAAGACAAATCTTTCATTGATATATTGTGATCTGGGCTTTTCATCCTCATTTTTGGAATGGGTTATGCACGGTGGGAGGGATAAGAAAACCACAACGTAAAGTAGCGTATGTTACATAACGCAGGGACACTTTTATAGTTTTTGCCTAAGCTATTATGCGTAGTTTGGTCATAGACGAACTCAGAACCACTTTTCTTGTAAAATATGAAGGACTCATATACTAAGCAGAGAAAGCTTGGGATTCTAGTTCTGGCTACACAGTGATTTATTTGTGTGATCTTTGTTTTTATTTTATTTTTGGAGATGGGTCTCACCCAGCTGGAGTGCAGTGGTGCAATCATAGCTCACTGCAGCCTTGACCTCCAGGGATCGCACCATCTTCCTGCCTCAGCCCCCCGAGGAGCCACAACTGCAGGTGCTCACCACCACACCAGGCCAATTTTTAATTTTTTTGTAGAGACAGGGTCTCCATTTGTTGCCCAGGCTGGTCTCAAACTCTTGGACTCAAGTGACTGCTTTGGCCTCCCAAAGTGCTGGGATTATATGTGTGAGCCACCATGCCCGGCCTTATTGGTGTGATCTCTGAAAAAATCATCTGATTTTTGTCTGCCTTATTTCATTTTACTATCAAAAGGAAGAGGGTAGACAAGAGTACTTAGAGGCTTCCTTTCAATTTTTACATTTTTGTACTACATTTAAATGTGGAAGAATCACTCCCAACAAAAATGGGTAATTAAAACATCAGAGTTAGAGTGGGTATGAGGAATTGTTTTGCAAAGGAAGGAAATAATGGAGAATTTAGATTTTTTTTTCCAGTATATAAAGACATCTAAATCCTGTTGTATGAAGGATAAACTCATAGATTCGGATGTAGCACTATGCTTTTGTTTCTGGGACCACTTAAAACTAACCCATTCTAACCAGGTGGATGCCTAATCTCTATCTGTATCCTTAGAGATCTCATGATTTCTTTAGATGATGTGTTAAAAAACATGCTGTGCTTTTGGCTTCACCATTATGACCTGTTCCTTATCTAAGCAAGAATTATTAAATGTGTGGTTAGCAAATGCTTCACAAAATCAAGTTGCTTGCTTCTTTGTATCGTGTTTTTCTAGAAAAGTGAAACTTTGAAGGAAATACCCAAGAAACAAGAATATTCCCTCAATATTGTTTTTAAAAAGCCAGAAAGCATATCGTCGATAGGAATAATACTAGGCTTTGATTAAATAGTCAACTCCTTAAGGATGTTCTAAGTCTACTCACATTAAATCCAGTCGTTTATACTTTTTTCCCTCTACATCTATACAATTTGACAGTAATATCTGATGTAACTAATAAGCTTCTGCAAGACCTTAAATCACCATATGGAACTCTACTAACCAATACACTGGCCATACTAAACAAAAACCATCTTATGTTGGCAACATTTTGAAAGGTAAAGACTGAAATATAAAGGTCTTTCTTGTAATTGCTCTAAAAATGCAACTAACAGGAAATATATTATTTGCTGAGAATTCTACTGAATAATAATTCTGCATATTATTAACTGAGAATAATGCTACTATTTCTCCCTAGCGTCTTCCAATGCATTGGGGTTAAAGTCATCAGGCCATCAATACTCTGCTATTCCTTCTCCACTGTGTACTACAATCTTTTTCACTTCCCTGTCATTTGCTATCCCCTGTGTGTCTCTAAACCAACCACTTGAGTATCCTTGCCAATTTCTTAAGTACACACACTTATGCAAGTTGTAAAATGAGTATCATCAAGCCCTGATTTGGATCATCTGATATATATGTCCCCTTGTGGCACTAAGCAGCAAAAAGATCCCTCCAAGAAAATCTCCAAAGAAAAAGAAAACCTCCCAAAGCATAAACTTAACCAATCACACAAACAAGTACAAAAGAACAGAGAGAGCAATTAATTTTTGATCCATGACAACCTACTTATTTCTTCACACATAAAAGTGATTACCCTTTTCTAAGCAACATTCCTACTCAAGTAATTATTGGCCATAAAGTTATCCATAAAAGCTGTTGAGGAATCTCAATAATTAAAACTGCCTTTGGTCATAGCTTGATTAAATACTCAAAGGTGATATGTTAATATTTTTCTAACTTTGTGTTTGTCTTCAACTTGAAAAACTAGCCTGAAATGAACTTTTTGAAAGTGATATGATTAAATGACATTTATATTCTTAGTGGAATTGTTTTATTTTTAAATAATGGGTGTTTAAACATAATTAAGTGCTTTCATATAATGTATACATTAATTTTTATATTACAGTAAAACATGTCCTTAAATGTTTCTTTCTTTTGTCCTATTCTAATCTTGTCCTTTCTCTACTTTAATAGAAAAATCATGCAAGGAGGCCATGCAGACAAATGTACAGCAGTCCTGTTAGCATTTAATCTCTGTTTAAAGAAATGCAAATATTGCTGCTGATGGTACTGAAGCGTTGTCCAGTAATCATTTGGGGAGCTCGCCCGTTCATTTTTCAAGCTGTATCCATTACAATCAGTCACTGAAAATTGTGATCTAGGATATTCGTTCTTCACGAAAACAATGAAATTAAACTACAGGGCACTGGAAAATTGCTTTCATATTCAAGCTGGGCTACACATATACAGACACCTTGTTGATGATTTTACTGCCTCGAAGAAAATGTATTGCTACTGCCACAAGCCTGTCTTTTGGCACTTTATCACTTACGAGTGATGATAAAATTGTGACAACGAGACTTCTTTTTAATCTTATAGGTCACTGCTGGTAGTCTGGACTCTCCACCCTTTTGTCCTCTCATTTAGGGTAGATAAGGTGGAAAATTCCCTGTAGCTGCCTCTAAATTTCATTTAAACAATAGCAAAAACTGACTTTGTCTTCTGATTTTCAAGTCCCCAGATCTTTTAATGTATCAGTTTTATTTCTTCATATTTTAAAATTAATTTTTAGAAAGAGTTCTGAGTCTATTTGAAATTGTTTTTATAAAACTAAATCACTAGATGTATTCTGAAGGGTTCAAATACTTTTATGAATCATAAACATGAGAATGCTGACTATAAAGTGATTTTGTTGCTGAGTTTCTTTTCATTATTATAACCATCAGTTTTTACTAACTACTCAGATAAGGATATTTAGACAGATATTGAATCTGGCAACATACAACTGCCAAAAAATAGTATTTCTGAAAAAGTTTCTCGAATCCTTGAGCCCTTATATAACAAACAGTGAAGCAAATAATAAAATACTTATTTAAAGCTCCTATTTTTGAGGGTTTTTTTTTTTCTCTTTGATTTGTGAACTTTTTCACAGGTTTTCTTCGGGGAATCCTTCTCTAAAGCCTCGGATGCATAGTGCCATGCTCTATTTCTCTGACATGGACTTTGTGTGTTATTTTAACAATCTCTCAGCAATAAAGGAAGCCTTTGTTGCTTCCATAATGCACTATGTCTTACAGAAGAATGTTTTATATTATATAAATGAGGCGTAACGGACTCTCAAAGTAGCATTTTATTTCCACTGAAGTATCAAGGGTGCAATTCAGAATGTCTTCTCTGAAAAGGTGCCAAACAGTTTACAAATGTATTTTATTTCTGATTTAAATATGCACTCCACCTGGCTAGCTTCATTTTACAGGTATGTAAACCATCAAAAAAGGAAAGTTAGGATGTTTTTACGTGTTCATTTAGTCAGGATACATTGTTTAGATAGTAAAAACAGGCTGGGGATGAAGTCTCACTAAAATGTTATTAGTGGCCATTTTCTTTTCTTTTCTTTTCTTTTTTTTTTTTTTTTTTTTTTGAGACGGAGTCTCGCTCTGTCGCCCAGGCTGGAGTGCAGTGGCACGATCTGGGCTCACTGCAAGCTCTGCCTCCCAGGTTTACACCATTCTCCTGCCTCAGCCTCCCGAGTAGCTGGGACCACAGGCACCCACCACCATGCCCAGCTAATTTTTTGTAATTTTAGTAGAGACGGGCTTTCACCATATTAGCCAGGATGGTCTCGATCTCCTGACCTCGTGAACCGCCCGCCTCAGCCTAGTGGCCATTTTCATTTACAGTGAACCTACTGTCTGTCAGGGACTGTGCTGGGTGCCGTATAACATCCCTAGTACTGCTGTGATGTGTTATTATACCCATTTAAAAGATGAGAAAAGTGATGCATGGGAAGTTTGTGCCCAGGTAGTGAAAGACTGAGCCAGGATTCAAGTAGTGCTTTATTCACCATTAAAAATGATTTGGCCGGGTGCGGTGTGTCACACCTGTAATCTCAGCACTTTGGGGGGCTGAGGCAGGCAGATCACGAGGTCAAGAGATTGAGACTATCCTGGCCAACATGGGGAAACCCCATTTCTACTAAAAATACAAAAAGTTTAGCTGTGCATGGTGGCACATGCCTGTAGTCCCAGATACTCAGGAGGCTGAGGCAGGAGAATCACTTGAACCCGGGAGATGGAGGTTGCAGTAAGCCGAGACTGCGGCACTGCACTCCAGCCTGGTGATGGGGGAGACTCTGTCTTCAAAAAAAAAAAAATCCGAGCAACCCATATTTTACTTTCTATATTTTCTGTAGTAGTCAAACAACAGTTTGACAAATGAGCAAAACTAACAAAAACTCAAAGGGATACTGACGTTGGGTTCCCATCCTTTTGCAATCCTGTGTAGGGCTGCCATGGGCTGTCAGTCTGTAGATCTACAACTCAGCACCATGTCCACAGGACCCATTTAGATTATTACACATGAGATTATTTTCTAAGCATGTGTCCTGATGAGTGAACTTTTTGCAGGGAGGAGGGTTTGTTGGAAGAGGCAGTTAAACCTACTTGATTTTCTTTCTCATTAGCTTTTATTTCAGCTTGAGCGCAGGGCTTACGGCTTATGTAGTTGTCTAATGCAGGCGTGTTTTCTCACACTGTGATTCGATATACTTGCATTCAGAGAATGACACCCATTCTTTGCTTCTTATCATGTATGGCTCTGTGCAATCCTGTCTTTGTGGACTGACTTGCAGACTCAAATATAAAAACAGCAAGGAGTTGACTCATCAAGTTACTCCCCTTTTCTTTCTTGCTAACGTCACCATGAAGTCTTGTATGATCAATTGGAAAAGAGAAAATCACTTCCTACTGGGGTGACTCTATATAAAAATACAGCTCTCTGGAAGCCATTGTTCTAAGTGAATTAACACAGGAACAGAAAACCAAATACTCCATGTTCTTATTTATAAGTGAGAGCTAAACATTGAGTACACATGGACACAAAGAAGGAAACAGTAGACACTGGGGGTGGAGGGTGGGATGTGAGTTAGGACTGAAAAACTATAATACCTATCAGGTACTATGCTTATTACCTGAGTGATAAAATTATCTGTACACCAAACTTCCATGACATGCAATTTATACTCATGTAACAAACCTGTGCATATATGCTGTATTAGTCTGTTTCCATGCTGCTCATAAAGACATACCTGAGACTGGGTAATTTATAAAGGAAAAGAGGTTTAATGGACTCACAGTTCCACTTGGCTGGGGAGGCCTCACAGTCATGGCAGAAGGTGAAAAGCAAGTCTTACATGGTGGCAGGCAAGAGAGAGAGCTTTTGCAGGGAAACTCCCCCTGATAAAACCATCAGGTCTCATGAGACTCATTCACTACCATGAGAACAACATGGGAAAGATCCGCCCATATGATTCAATTACCTCCCACTGGGTCCCTTCCATGACACATGGGAATGGTGGGAGCTAAAATTCAAGATGAGATTTGAGTGGAGACACAGCCAAACCATATTACACCCCATTGAACCAGAAATAAAAGTATAAAAGTTGGAAAGAAAGAAAATGCAGCTCTCGTAAGTACAGAGGTAAGTAAGACAAGCAGGTGCCCTCTTGGCCTCTCTGTAGGCTTGTTTCTGTTAAAAGTGATTGCATTTGTAAATTATTTCTTCAGTGACGAGGAATGACCATGACGATTTAATATAACTTTGCATAGTGCCTAGAACTGCGCCCTGAATGAGAAATCATGAAAATGCATTTACTAATATTTATGAAGCCAGAAGATGACCAGAACCTCAACCTCAGTTGATGTCCGTTTACACATACAGGTTGCAGGTCCAGTTTTATCCTGGAAAGAACACCTTCAATGCTGCCTCAGAATTTTACCTCCCCCACATTGCCTGAAAATCCATAAAAGTACATGTAAATCCTAAATAATTTTATTTCTGCTTCAAACTAAAAGTATTATTTTTGCTTCTAAAAGCTTTTTTTGGAGTTTTCTCCATAATTATAAAAAATGTCTGTATGTGTGACCAGAAATTCTTTAATGGTGAATGCTTAAAGATTCTAAAAGAGGAGTAATTGGGTCATTTGTAAAAATATCACAGCCTGTGCCTTACTACAGAATGTTTTTCTCTTATGCAAATGGAGGACTCTTAGGATTTTCTTAAGAAAACGATTAGTTTCTTGAAGAAATATAGCAAAGCTTTTAAATCAGAATCTTCTTGCTGAAGCATTGCTTGAAGAGAAATTATCATTGTAGTGGGGGTTATGGGAGAAGGTTGTACTCAGAAGCACAGGTGGTGGCACAGCTTAGTAATTTCACTAGAAAGTAAGGTTTGTTTCTTTAAACTTGCAGGTCTGGAATCTGGATTTCATTAGTAAAATCAAAGAAGATTTGATGAATAATGAACTTATGTGAGACTGATACATAAATCAGAAAGTCAATTTATTAATTTTAATGTGGGAATTTAAAATTCTAGTGCCTGGGATGCATCTATTTCCTATTGAGGTCATCTTTCATCCCCTGTCAAGATTCCTGGGAAGCCAGGCAGAAGTTTCCTTAGTGAGCACAGATTTGTGCAAACCTTCAGGCATGCTTCATGGTGAAAGTTTATGGTAATACACATTCTCTACAGAAGAGATAAGTTCTCTTATATAGGAATACTTGCACATGTCAGATTCAGCCTCTTTCTCACCTATACTACGCTAGACAAAAAGTTAACATTTTTATTTTCCAGATACACTTCTTCCATGTAAGCCAACCTCATTAGTTGGACATTGGTTATTTACACATGTGTTTAAAATAGACAAAGTCGAAAGTCTCATTCAATTTCTAATGGAACTGGAAACTAGAACTTCAATGAAAAAGAGTTTTATTTAGGTATTACTGACTTACAATAAACTCTACTTATTTAAAATATACAATCTGGTAAGTTTTGACATATGATACACTCATGAAACCTCTACCATGATCAAGACAGTAAACGCACCCCTCATCCTCCAAGTGAGACCTCTTTTTTCCCTGCCAGCCTTCCCTGCCACGCCTCACGTCACAGAAGACTGCTAGTGTGCTTTCTATCACTGTAGGTGAGTTTGCATTTTCTAGAGTTTTATATAAACGAAATCATACGGTACGCATTTTTTTTCCTCTGGCTTTTTTCACATGGCATAATTATTTTGAGGTTCGTCCATCTTGTTGCAAGTATCAAAAGTTCATTCTTTTTATCACTGAGTAGTATTCCATTACATGGGTGTACCACAATTTGCTATTCTTCACTTATGGATAGACATTGGGCTATTCCCAATTTTTGACTATTACAAATATGGCTGCTATGAACATTGGGTGCAAGTCATTTCTGAGGACATGTGCTTTCTTTCCTCTTGGGTAAAAACACCTAGGAGTAGAATATCTAGATCATTAAACATTGTAAGAAAGTGCCAACCTGTTTTCCAAGGTGGTGGCACCATTATACAGTTTGATTAACAGTATGTGAGAGTTCTAGTTCCTCCACACTTGTCAACACTTGGTATGGTCAATCTTTTTAATTTTAGCCATTCTAGTGGGGGTGTCATTGTGGATTTAATGTACATATCCTTAGTGATACTATTTTTTCATCGCTAATTTGCCATTCACTTATCTCCTTTGGTGCACTGTCTGTTCAAATTGTTTGCTCATATATGTATATATATATTTTTTATTAAGTTTTAAGCATTCTTACATACATTCTAGATATTAGGTCTTTGTCAGATATATACTTTGCAAATCTTTTTCTCCCAGTCTGTGACTTGGTTTTTCGTTTGCTTCATAAGAGTCTTATGAAGAGCAGAAGTTTTTAGTTTTTATGAAGTTTCATTTATCACTTTGCTTTTATGGATTCTGCTTTAGGTGTTGCATTTAAGAAATCTTTGCCTAATCCAAGTCTGTAAAGGTTTTCTCCTGATTTTTTTCAACACGTTTAAGAGTTGTAGGTCTTGTATTTAGGTCAGTGACCCATTTTGAGTTAATTTTTATATATGGTGCAAGAAAAGGATCCAAGTTAATTTCGTTTTTGCATATTACTATCCAGTGTTACAGCACCATCTGTTAAAAAGGCTATCCTTTCTCTACCACATTGCCTTTGCTCTGCTGTTAAAATCAGTTGTCATATAAGCACGAGTTTATTTATGGATCCCTGTGCTGTTCCATTGATCTATCTGGCTGTCTTTATTCCAATGCCATACTATTTAGCTTATGTATCTTTATAATAATAATTGAAACCATGTAGTGTTAGCGCTCTTAACTTTTCTTTGTCTTTCACAGTTGTTTCGGCTATTCAAAGCCCCTTGCATTTCCATATTATTTTTAGGAATAGTCAGTTTCAGCCGGACGTGGTGGGTCACGCCTATAGTCCCAGCACTTTGCGAGGCCGAGACGGGTAGATCACCAGAGGTCAGGAGTTCGAGACCAGCCTGGCTAACATGGTGAAACCCTGTCTCTACTAAAAAATATAAAAATTTGCCAGGTATGGTGGCGCACACTTGTAATCCCAACTACTGAGGAAGCTGAGTCAGGAAACAGTGTCGCTTGAACCCGGGAGGTGGAGGTTGCAGTGAGCCGAGATCACGCCACTGCACTCGGGCCTGGGCAACAAGAGTGAGACTCCATCTCAAAAAAAAAAAAAAAAAAAAAAAGTCAGTTTCTACAAAAAACAGCCTATTAGAGTTTTGATTTGGCAATGACACTGCAGATCAATTTGGGAAGCACTGACATCTCAGCTGTCTTCCAACCTATGAACATGGCTTACTCTGCATTTACTTATGTCCTCTTTAATTTGTCTCAGCAATAACTTTGTAGCTTTCAGGGTACAGATCTCTCATGTCTTTTGTCAGATTTACCTCTAGGGAGTTCCTATATTGTGACACCATTTTAAATGACACTTTAAAAATTTTCAATTTCTGATGGCTTTACAGAATAAAGCCCAAACTGTATATTGATGTGCATGGCCCTTTGTTCTCTGCCTCCAGCTTTCTTTCCATGTAATTCACTTTCCTCTATATTTGCTGCACTGTGGCTACACGGAGTTTCTTGTCATTCTCTGATTAGAAGTCCGTTCAGCCTCCTGGTCTAGATGCATCGTATGTTCTCCACGTGAAATAGACTTGGCTGGTTCTAGGCCGGAAGACAACCTTTCAGACCTTAGCACACATATTCCTTCTTTTTTGACAACTTACTTTTTCCCCTAAGCAGATGAATGTGACCCTCCTTTATGCTTTAATATTTTTTCTTCTACAAGACATATCACATTTATAATTATTCTTATTTGTTTACCCGGCTGGCTGATTTCCCTATTAGAGTGTGTGTTCTTTGAGGGCAGAGATGAAGTCTTGTTCACTTTGGTGTCCTTAGTATCTGGCAAAGGTTCTGCACTATATAGGAGCCCAGTAAATTGTTAAGAAAATAAATCAAAACAAAAAAGTCAACCAGTAACAAATTTATGGGAAGCTTCATTTTAGTATACGAATGCTATAATTACCAAGTATTAATCTTTAAAAGTCATTTTTCCTATTATAGAACTTATCTATGTTTATCAGAAAAAATTGCACAGAACAGAGGTATATGATGAAATTATTTATTATCTAATTTTTAAGCATATATGATTTATCTTGACACAATTAAGATCACACATGGAAAATTTTATATTCTACTATTATCTTCATGTTATAAGCATTTTCCCAAAGCAAGCTATCAAAATTATTCATTATTATTTAAGTTATGGTATATGATTAAATTGAATAGAGTTAAAATAATTTATTAAAGTATTCCCCTATTATAATGTTTTATTTTTTACAATTTTTTATTATTAAAAAGAATGACACAATATTCTTTTTGGTTTATATACATTATACAAGTATTGGACCTAATGTTTTTTAAAAATTATGCTTTAAAAAGTTTGCATTACAGATTATTTCCTTGGGATAAATCATACAGCAAAATAACTGAGCTAAGAATTGGTAGATATTTTAACAAACTGTTTTCTAGAAAAGATGTACAGATTCACACTTCCATCAGCAAAATGAGTGTCAGTTTCACTGCTTGCTTGCCATCACTGAATATTATAGCTTTTTAAATGTTGGGGATAAATATTTTTCACATATCTATGAGTCATTTGTTTCTCTTGTATTTTCTCTGTGGGATAGTAGTGCTATTCTTTTCAATTATATGAATTTTTTATGTTAAATATATTAACCATTTATCAGAAATATTTATGAAAACTATTTTTCATACTTGTGGTTTGTATTTAGTATTATTTGTAGTGTTGCTTAGTTAAAAAACACAGGTTGTATGTGCCCTACTACTTACTAGCTATCTGAAATTCAGCAAATAACCTCTGGAAAAGTCCTCTTCCTAGCTCTATTTCACAAGCTTGATTTGAAGATTAAATGAAGATTTTGAACATTAAATGAAGTAATGGATATAAAGGGCTTAAAATAATATTCACTGTCCATCGGTGCTAAGCAGTAGTAGTTTCTCTGCTCTTTACTCAGCTTCTTCTCTGTATGTTTTTATGGAATTAAATCAATGCTTATTTTATTTTTAAGTTACTTCTTTATATTTAGCTTAGAATAAAACGCATTTTCTTTAAAAGCTAGGTAAATATTCCCTCTTTACCTTGCTGAGCTAATACGGAGTAAGCTGGGTCTCTCTGTAGTCGTGAGGCTGGAGATAAATGCTCTTCTAAAGGGAAGAAATTTCCCAGCCAGCCCTTTCTGCCTCCCTCAATTCAGCATCAACCACTCTGTATCTAGGAGAAATTCTGCAAAGATTCTTAGCAATACACAGCATTCTTCTTTAGCACTTAGAGTTTGCAATCTTTGATCACATCCCTGGGACCTGGAGGGTAAGAGGTGTCTTTGCTTGCACCAGCATCTTTAACTTAATGTTAACTTTTAACTATTATGGACACCAATTGTACTTGTCAATGATAGAGTGATTCTCTGAAACTATTTTGCAATACACAGGGCTATCTGTGGCATACTAAATGGCTCCAAGTTATAATCACTGAGTTCTTAAATCTATGCTTTAAGTTTTTGTCTCATCTCTGATACACAAGTTTCATGTTATCAGTTTTTCCCATTGTCAATTTGCTGCCTTCAATATCTCCAACTTCTAACTTACTGCTTCTAACTTGCTATAGGCAGGGAAATCACATAAACAAAGCAGGTAAAACCGTGCCTAAAGTAAAATACTGGCCAGGTGTAGTGGGTCAGGTTTGTCATCCCAGTACTCTGGGAGGCTGAGGCAAGAGAATCGCTTGGGCTCAGGAAGTCGACCCTGCAGTGGGTTATAATTGCACCACTGCACTCCAGCCTGGGCAACAGAGCAAGACCCTGTCTCAAAAAAAAGTATCCAAGGTAAAACCTAAAGATATTTTTAATGAGCATAGGGCTCATAAGCTTTGGTCCGCATGTCAACTGTTTCTATTATTTCCTGAGATTCACTATATTCAGAAAGATGAAGTTTCTAAATTAATGATTTATGTGTATGTGGAGCATGGGTATGTATTGCTATCATACTTGGTGAGTTCTGACCCTAGTGGCCTCAGCAGAATCTACATAGTAAATCGGTTTCTATTAAAACAAAGAGTACATTACATTTTCTTTAGGGGTGGCACACCAAAAAGAAATGATTTCTCAAGACACCTTAACCGAATACGACTTTAACTCAGTTCAGAACTGAAGCCTACAGCCATTTAAGCTTTAAGTTACAGCTTTCACCTAAGAAAAATATACTACCCATTTTGAAATATCTCAAAATATTGCAAAATATCCATCAATCAGGGTCTTAAAATATTTATGATTTATATCCTTTGGAAACCTTTGCCATAATTTTGTGTTACTATTTAAAATAGAGCAGTTTAAGCAGTCAGCTTGCTATTGGTTTTTTTTTCCACCACCAAGATAGCAGCTACAATTTTATACATCCTCATAAAACTTTATCATATAATCAGCATAAGGTCAGGAGAAGTTGAATCAAGTAATGAAACAGTTCTCAGGAGATGACTTATTTTAAAGGAAACACTCCCAACACTATTTTTTTTGTAGATCTTTCTTATTCATGGAATGATTCAGAAAGTTTTCTATTCAGTAACATTCAAGACTTCTATGGGGTATTTGTTCTCTTACATTAAGAGACTTTTTTTTTCTTTTTTGAGACAGAATCTTAGTTTGTCATTTGGGCTGGAGTGCAGTGGTGCTATCATAGCTCACTGCAGCCTTGAATTCCTGAGTCCAAGCAATCCTCCTGCCTCAGCTCCCTGAGTAGCTGGGACTATAGTCATACACTACCCTGTTTGGCTTATTTTCTAATTTTTTTGAAGAGTCAAGGTCTTGCTATGTTGCCCAGGCTGGTCTCAATCCCCTGGCCTCAAGCAATCCTCCTGCCTCAGCCTCCCCAAAAGCTAGGATTATAGCATGAGCCATCATGCTTGGCCAAGATATTTGTTAAAATGAGGACATAATTTCTAATAAATTCCCATGGTAATCATATCTATATAGTACATTCTGATATCAGTGATTTACAAATATATTTTTATTTTCCTCCTCAAAGTTAACTGAAAAAATTTATTCTTCCTCTTTTAAGTCAAATTTACTTTTAATTTATATTCTATAATGTAATTCTTGAATAGAGACTCTGGAATAATTCATTGTGTAGTTTTCTAGAGGAAAAAAGTGAACACAGTAATGCCAAGTAATGCATTTCAAAGAAATCATGTGAATTATGGTGAAATCAAGATTTCATTTAACTTTGAAACCCTTTAACTATATTATTTAGAGTAACATAGAACCATCTTCCCCATTTTGCTCTAAAACACCATATACTTTAAATCTATGTGTATTTATCTATAGACATTCCTTAGCATTGTATAAAATGGTTAAAAACATTAAACTTTCTATTTTTTACAGTATTTCCTAAGTTCATTTACAAATCTTAACCACATAGTAATTTTTTCTTATGAAAAGAATTGCAAACACATCCAAAATTCAAGTGGTATAGAAGTGCATGAAGTAAAAACACCTAAGGTTCCTTGCCTCCTTAAATCCCACAATGTCTCAGTGTTTGATGGATATGTTGATAATGAAAGAAGTCTCAGTCTAAAACTTTTTGCATAAGCAGAGGAGAATGAACTTGCTCTTCCACCGAAGAGCAAAATGCTAGACTTGTACCTGGATGTCATCAAACTCGAGCAAATATAAGCATTTGAAGTTTGTGCCTTGAAGCTGAAAAACAAGTACGCTTGAATGCTACAGGCTAAGGAATGAGGAAAAAAAAAACATTAGAGAAATGACCTAGAGAAATATAATATGATTTGTATCTTAGTGCATCTGCCATTGTTTAGGGATATCTGTTTTCCCTATCTGTCTTTCTAATCTGGTATTCTCTTTTTCCTTTAATAATATGAAATCTTATTTTTCTTTTCTCATGTGTTTCATTTATTATTCTTTACTGTTTATAGAGATACATATCAGAGTATGCAAGGAGTCACTTAAAAAAATGCCAGAAGATAAGGACGGCTATGGAATGTTAGGACCCCAAAGTTCATAGTCAGATTTCATTTGCTTTGATGAGGGAAATGCTGCATGAGGCTGGAAACGGGGTATTGATCTACTCATATGTGGTTGTTCCAACAAACTTCTTGAAAATTTCCCTGTTCAAAACTGCCGTAACTGCACTTAAAAGGCAAAGAGAAAAGCCATGAAAACAATGCACAACATTTATGGTAGAAAAAGCCTCTTAGTAACTGTAAATGTCCACATATTGAAACCAATAAGAAAATAACGGGCCGGGCACAGTGGCTCATGCCTGTAATCCCAGTACTTTGGGAGGCTGAGGTGGGTGGATCATTGGAGGTCAGGAGTTCAAGACCAGCCTGGCCAACATGGTGAAACCCTGTCTCTACTAAAAATACAAAAATTAGCCGGGTATGGTGGCAGACACCTGTAACTCTAGCTACTCGGGAGGCTGAGGCAGGAGAATTGGTTGAACCTGGGAGGCAGAACTTGCAGTGAGCCGAGATCACGCCACTGTACTCTAGCCTGGGTGACAGAGTGAGACTGAAAAGAAAAAAACAGGAGCTGCCCCCAGTAGAAGATATATATAACAGCCCTGTGTTTAAAGAGTGAAAGATTAGCACCAGCATTCACATGATAGGGGCTGACCGATACGGGATTGTTTAATGAATAACAGAATAGTGATAGTATGGAATATTATGCAATCTTTTTTTTTTTTTTGAGACTGAGTCTCACTCTTTCACTAGGCTGGAGTGCAGTGGCATGATCTTGGCTTACTGTAACCTCCAACTCCCTGGTTCAAGTGCTTCTCCTGCTTCAGCCTCTCAAGCAGCTGGAATTACAGGCACGCACCACAGGCCCAGCTAATTTTTTGTATTTTTAGTAGAGACAGGGTTTCACTATGTTGGCCAGAATGGTCTCAGCCTGACCTGATCTACCCGCCTTGGCCTCCCAAAGTGCTGGGATTACAGGTGTGAGCCACCGTGCCCAGCTGCAACCTTTTAAATAAGGATATAGAAGCAGATTTGCTATTGTAGAAACATTATGGTCACCAGGATCTAACCATAGAAATCTTATAGTTCCTAGCTAAATGGAACACTTCTTCTAACAATGACAACAACAACAAAAAGTCAGTCAAACTAGCAATCTCTTCTTTCCCCCTACTCAGACGACTGGCAATATTTCAGAGGGTGACTGTTCCTTCAGCCTGGGTTTCAGAATAAAGACAGCACAGTGCAGGCCCATAGCTGATCCAGCATGGATACATAGGATACATGAAAAATCTTTTTGACGTCAGCTCACTGAGATTTGGGGATTGCATGTTACTGGTACATAATCTAGCTTATCCCTGCTGATTACACCCTCTTTCTGAAGTAACAAGCTTAGTGTCCACCGGGATACACCCATCTAAGTCGTTATCTTGGCTATATCACTAAAAAGCTCTGTGAATTTTAAGTAAATGATCTAAATGTAATTATAAACCTCAGCCTTCTTACCTGCATACAATAAGGTTAACAATTCTATTTCATAGGGTTATTACAACGATCAGTAACTAGAACATAGTTAATAACATGGTTCTAGTTAATAGCATAGTACTTGATACATGGAATATATTCATTGGACATCAGCTATGATATTATTATCACTACCCCAACTAGAGTTGGTGGAAGCTCAGGCAATTCATGCACTCACTTTCCTTTACTTTTTGCCCAATATACCAGGAAATATGTTTTATTTCATTTTTTTTTAAATCAGTGTAATGCCAGGAGTCCCCACCTCATTGATCCCTGTGGGTAGCCTGGGGGATGACTGTAAAAGTACCTTGTCTCTAAGCCCAGCTTGCATAAAGACATCTCAAACAGCACCAAAACATTAGCAGGCATTCTCTGCAATCTACTGTTGAGCCCCGTCTCCTGTTTCCATGGAAGGAGCGTCTGTGCTCTTACCGAAAGCCAGCACCGCCACTTGTATTCTAATCCTATCTCCTCTTGCCTCCCCAAGGACATCACCACCACCACAAGCTCTTTTTTCTCCTTTTAAAAAAGAGACCCTTCCCATACTTCCATATGCCTCACTGCAAATACCATTTCTCTGTTCCTCTTTGCAACAGAAAAGAGGTGGAAGTATGTGGGTGAGGAAAATTCCGAGAGACCTGAAGCCCAATCCTAAAACAACGTATTTGAAAGTTGAGACCAGACTTCATCCTGTCACTTTCTCTTTAGAATAAGTAACTAAAGTCATTATTCGAAAGGACAAAAAACATTGTATCCATCTCCAAGCATGCCCAACTCAAAGAAGATCTTGAAAATATTTTAGTTTGGCAGCGTGGCAGGAGATCAGGAAGCATGAGCAATTTGTGCTCACTTTCCTTCACTTTTCTTTTTTCCCAATATACGAGGAAATAGAATAATTTCATTTTTTTTAATCAGTGTGATGCCATAAGTGTCCACATCATTTATTCCTTGTGGATACCCTAGGGGGATGACTATAGAAGGTACCTTGTTTATAAGTCCACAAGTCTAGCTTGCCTAAAGAAGACATCTCCATCAGCACCAAAACATCATCAGGGATTCTCTCCAATATACTGTTGAGCCTCATTCTTTGCAGATTCCCTATTTGTGAAATTGCCTACTCACTAAAATTTAGTTGTAGCCCCCAAATCAACAGTTGTGGTGCTTTCACAGTCATTCACGGACATTGCAGGGTAGCAGAAAATGTGAGTTGTCAGATGCACACGTTACCAGCTGAGATTAACAAGGTGACACTCCGCCTTCCTGTTTTAGCTCTGTGAACAAGTGTCCTTTTGCAGTCTATTATTGCCATGCTTTTTGCATTTTTGTGCTTTTTGTTGATGATTTTACTGCTTAGAATGGCCACCAAGCAGAGCGCTGAAGTGCTGTCTAGCATTCCTAAGTGCAAGTAAGGCTGCGAAGTGCTTTACAGAAAAAATATGCGTTAGATAAGCTTTCTTCAGGCATTAGTTATAGTGCTGGTGGCTGTGAGTTCAATGATAACTAATCAACGACATAGACTAAATAAAATGTCTTTAAACAGAGATACACGTAAACCAATGTTATGTACCAATCAGTTTATAAAAAGGTCATAATGAATATGTCAAACCAGAGGCTCACGGGAACCTATCCTGTATTTCCCTTAAGAAAATGGCTCAGTATTCACTAATTCAGTATTCTTGGTGACTTTATAGAACATAACTAGTGTGACTAATGAGAATTGACTGTAGCTTCTTTCAAGTTTCTGCTAAATCATCTGAGAAGGCATATAAAATGAAAAAGAAACAACAGCAACAGAATATGGAATTAAGGCTAACATTTAACCATTTTCTAGGGACTGGTAGGAATTTCCATCAACTACAGGGTAGATAGAGCCAGATTTTACAGACTTCACTGAACAGAAATCAAATCTTTTCATACTCTATCAGTGTTCTTACTGTCAATGGCCGCAGAGAGCCCAAAACATTGGTTTGAAAATATGTGCTGATATATGTATTGATTTGAATACATGTACATATATCCAAATATATTTTATATGAAGATTTATTATGAAGAATTGGTGATTATGGAGGCTGAGAAGTCCTATGATCTGCCATCTGCAAGCTGGAAACCCAGGAAAACTAGTGGTATAATTCAGTCCAAGTCCAAAGGCCTGTGAACCAGGGCAGCCGATGGTATAAAGCCCAGTCCAGAGATGAGATGAGATGAGATGTCCCAGCTCAAGCAGTGAAGCAGGAATAAAAGGATCAAATTCCTTCTCTGCCTTTTGTTCTATTTAGGTTTTCAACAAGATTGGTTGGTGCCCACCCACATTGGCGAGGGTGATTTACTTCATTGACTCTACCAATTCAAATGCTAAGCTTATCTGGAAACAACTGCTCGAACACACCCAGAATAATGTTTAATCTGGGCACTCCATGGCCAGTCAAGTTGACACATAAAATTAACTATCACGAGTAGCAAGTTATAATATATATTTGCGTTTCAGAGTCCCCGGGGATCTGATCCTATAAATACCACTTACTGTTAACACTAAGCATGCCCGACTTAACGCTCAGCAGATGGAGAAGTTCCCCACTGCATGAAGCACAGCTCAGTTTGCACAGACACCAGGTATCTCTTGAGCAGTAATTCCGTTTCTAACAGAGCCTAGTCATGAGCAAGAACTGTTTCTCCAAAGGATGGTAGCGATGCACTGAAGAAGTCTTACTGTTTTCCTTTCAAGTCCAGTGGCACCATTGTAATTATTTTATTAGGGTTTACCATAGCATACACACTATACCTGGTCTGCTTCAAAGAGATCACACACTCTAAGGTTTCTTGAGTCGTGGGGAGTGGGTAGCAGCCTGGATTGCCTAGAGAGCTTTCTGCTCCTCCTGGCCTCCTGGACATAAGGAGTCAGGTGGGTCACAGAGCCCTTCGTGCTATCAGAGAGGCCACTTCTGCTCCTCTAGCTCTGAAGTCCTCGCCAGAGAACATGTGCATAACCACTGCCATCATGCACCTCAGCCACTTACTCCAGTCACAACAGGGATTCAAGGTTCCCACATCTTTCCTTGTTATTTGGACCTTTATCCCCAGTATGGTTCTGTACACCCTCTGGTATGGTTTAGCTGTGTCCCTATGCAAATCTCATCTTGAATTGTAGTTGCCATAATCTCCACATGTCATAAGAGGGACCCAATAGGAGGTAACCGAATCATGGGAATGGTTTTCCTCATCCTATTCTCGTGATAGTGAGTTAGTTCTCCTGAGATCTGATGGTTTTACAAGAGGCTATTCCCCCACTTTGCCCTGCACTTCTCTCTCCTGCTGCCATGTGAAGAAGGATGTGTTTGCTTCCGCTTCTGCCAGGATTATGTTTCCTGAGGCCTCCCCAGCCATGCAAAACTGTGAGTCAATCAAACTCCTTTCCGTTAAAAATTATGCAGTCTCTGGTATGTCTTTATTAGCAGCATGAGAATGGACTAACATACCCTCTAATCTGACCACATGTCTATATATTCCTAATATTCAAAGCCCTTCCACTGCATACTCTGGAATTCACAGTCATCACCCACAAAATGCCATATGACTTCAGCTGTGTTTCTGAATGTTCTCTTTACCTTCTCACCTTCAGTGAAATCTGGCTATTGCCCCAGACACTGTTTCTCTGGTCCCTCAGAAGACAGCTGTTTTCTCTCTCACATTCTTTGTACCCCTGGGCCTCCTTGACTTTTCTCAAGCCTTTCTCTCTTCATCCTCCCTAATGCTTCATACCCACCATTTTCAAACGCATGCCATAACCTGAGTTCATTTCCTAAATTCAACCCTCCTTTGTTTGGCCAGTTACAGACTTCCTTTTCTATCCCCTTCTTTCTTGTGGATTTTAGCTTCTGGATCTCTGCTGCTGTCTCTATCACTACTCCTTTAATAATTCATAGTGACTTCAGTATATACATAGATGATCCTTCTGATACCCTGATGTCTCTGAGCCTTCATCTTCTTTCTGTGAATGACCTTATCATTCCCCTCACCCAGCACAGTCCTATCTTAAACTTTGTCATTAGCAATAAATGTATAGCTTCTATAATTGTAGTTTCAAGGATTTTACTGTTTTACCACAACCTTAAAAATTTTGCAGTCCACATTCTTCAGGACCCTATATTTATCAATCCTTCAACCCTCTGGGTACCACAATTCATTGACCCTACTAAATCCCTTAATGTCCCTCAACCCTTTATTGTATTCACCTTCCTCCTTAGTGGGTCTGGATCCCATGATACATCATTAACACTCCGCTGCTTACACCTTCGGCTGTCACGGCCTCCTTCTCTCCTCTGATCCCATGGTCCTTGCTAGTAAAACCTCAGGACCTGTTTAAACCTATACTTGGACTATTCAAGGGTTGTACTTGTGCTGCTGGAACTAGCTGGAGAAACATACCCAGCCATGCTAACTGGACCAACCTCAAATATTGCCTGGAAATGACGTATTTCCCTATCTATGACTTTCCTTTGTATCTCTCTTGTCTTCCTCTCTGCTGATTTTACATTTAATCATCTCTTGTAAAACTTTCAAAACCCACTTAGCAATTCCCAATTTTCAAATAATCTTGCTTCTTCTCTCATTGCCAAAATAGCAATAATCTGAAGAGAGCTTCCACAAGCTCCCACCCAGCCTCACCTCTTGTTCCCACGGAAGAATTGTCTACGCTCTTGCCTAAAACCAAAACTTCCACTTGTATTCTGGATCTTATCTCCTTTGCCTACCCAAGGACATCAACACTGCCACAATCTCTCTTTTCTCCTTTTAAGAAAGAGACCCATCCCATACTTCTATATGCCTCATTGCAAATGCCCATTTCTCTATTCCTCTTTGCAGCAAACTCTTTGCAACTCCTTGCTGCATTCACTTCCTCTCTTCCTCTGTCTTCTGGTATTGCTTGAAAAACCCTCCAAGGCTAAAATTCAGTTACGGCAAAAAGGCAAGTGGATGAGAAAAGAAAAGACATACACAAAGAATCTTTGAATCACACTTTCACTGAATCCCTGTTCTTTAAATTCCATCCTAATAACTGACTAGATGCCTGTTTCCCACCTACCCACAGCTTCCCCTCCCCTTTTCCTACCATTGAGAGAATCCTTATGTCAGTGCCTGAGTCAGAGTTTTAAGGTTGTGAACCTAAACCTTTCTCTTAGGACAAAACCAGAAGTACACTCTTTAAGCAAATGATAAATCCCACGTAACATATTTCTCCAACCTTCTTTGTGTGTATGTGTGTGTGTTCAGAAAGAAAATTATGAAGTCATACAAATTCAGTTTGAGGCAAATAACAATTATTTACCCTACAAAATTAAGCAAAGTATAGAATAGAACTAAAAGTACAAACCGTTCTCTGCTTTGTTTTTGAGATTTTAGGATTGTGCTGCTTCTTAGCTGCAAAGGGCTATGAGAAATTAAATGGGTAGTTCAGCGGGTGTGTTTAAAATTAAAGACCAAAAAATATTTTGCCAAAGTTGTCTTTGTGTGCTTAAATACTTTCACAGTTTAAGGTGAATGGACCATACAGGTAGTTGTATTCTTTAAACAGCACACATTTTAATGTGCATTTTGGCCACAGCTAGAAATCAAAGTAAACACACCCTTCTTCAAACTAGAAACACTTCACTAATTTCTAACATTGTAAGGTTTAACAACATAATTTGCAAATTACTTTGTCTAATGAATCATGTATCCTCTCTATGAAACCTATGAGTAGTAACAAACAGATCCTCTTTTCAAGGTCCTTTAAGATGACCCTGAAGCCACCCTTGAATACTGATTTTTGGTCTTTCTAATTTTGAATGATGAAATACTCGAAAATATCTGATCATAACATACAGAAAACTTTCTGAGATGAATTTGCCAAGTCATGTAGTTTGCTTTCTCTGGCCCCCAAAATTTTAACTCATGTGTCCTAGCTTTTCTTTGGTGGAGAAGGGGAACCAGTTAGTCACATGCTAATCAGAATTCTTGGTTTGAATGTGTAACGAATCATTTTTTGATCAATCATTAATTTTTATCAAAGAGCCAACTCTGACACAAATTGGGATGGATCATTTCAGATGGAATAGCATGAAACAGTCTCTACCAGAAATGAAGAAATGAAAGAAGATCTGTATGTTTTCCAAACGCTGCCTGTTTGAGGGGCCCTTATCTTATTAATTCTTGCCCTTCCATGTCTAAATTTCTGGGCCCACATCCCAGAGTTTGCCTCATCACAGAAGAGAGTTATTACCATTAAATATTTCAAAATGTCTTTGGATTTTTGAGGTTCACTCTTTGCTCAGGGCGAGGAAACTTAACAGAGAAATTAGTTTAACATCAGGTCACACTAGGCCTATTAATCGTTCTTTTAATAGGTAATCACCTGCTATCCTTCTAACGAATAAGTAATTAGATATCATCAGGCCACACCAGGCCTACTGCCACTGTGAAGTAAAAGTGCTCCGTTATGTTATCCATTCACTAATTTGTTCATTTCTCTCTTTACTTAACAAACATTTGTTGAGAATGTCAGATTGTACCAAGCACTAATAACATACATGCGGTTAAGACATAGAAGATGCCCTCAAAGAGCTCACATTAGTGGAGGAAACAAATAAAATGATACAATTTGATAAGAGGCTATAGTGACTCTGTATCTGGATGTCTTGTCACAGTCCTGGCCTGAATCCTTTCGGAGTGAATATTTACCATTCCTTTTTAAAACCCGGTATCTGAAATCCGTCTTTTACAAGTCTCAGGAGGAGGGAGAGCCCTTCTCCCACTACAGATGTCAAACATGTGGATCTTTCCTTTTCCAGCCTCCCTTGCAGCTAAGTTGTAAGTACATGACTTAGGCTCCTCTAGTTGAATGCCTATGCCTCTGTCATTTATTTTGAGATAGGAGCCTTATAGGGATAGCAGATGGGAGAGGTGGTAGTGGAAGCATAGAGTGTTTAGCACTAGGGGCACTGAGAGTGCAGCAGCCACGTCCTCACCAAATATGTTTGGAAGTGTTCCTGGCTGCATAGCCAGAAGCTTAGATCTTCAGTCTTCTTAGCTATTCTGTGGACTACATACTATTCTTCTAAATGATTTCTTTTCTGCTTATATCATCTGAATATCTGAAAATTAAATGTATTGGCAAGTCAAAAATTTTAGGGGGTGGGAAGGAGATTGCTTGTTTTGTTCTGGAAGGAAATTATTTAGGTGCCAAGTCAACAGGAGGGGATTACATGGTAACACTATTTAGAACTTGGTTTAATTGGATTTTGTCCAGAGACTCAACTGGATCTTTTACCTTAAAGTGCTAGCTCTTGTAACCCTGAAATTTTAAGTCATAATCATCTGAAATGTCATAGGCTTCAAAACTAGTACTTCTGTTGCTCAAAAGAATTTCATTGTCTCAAAAATACTCACTGTATTTACTATTGTTTTCAGATATTTTTTGGAATGTTCAGTTTGATACTCTTTATTATAAACCTGGTTTATTATTTCGTCCTTTTTAGTTCTCTCTTTTGAGTATTTCAAGATGTATTTGATTTTAGCTCATTTTATTTTTACTTTTTAGAGGCAGTGTTCTCAGTTGCCCAGGTTGGAGTGCAGTGCCACTATCATGGCTGACTGCAGCCTCGACTTCCCAGGCTTAGGTGATTCTCCCATCTCAGCCTCCTGAGTAGCTGGGACTGCAGACACATGCAACCATGGTTGGCTAATTTTAGAATTTTTTGTAGCCATGTTGCCCAGGCTGGTCTCAAACTCTTGGCCTCAAGCAATCCTTCTGTCTTGGCCTCCTCAAGTGCTAGGATTACAGCCCATTGGTTTTTAAAAAGTATACTTTCTATATATATATGTATATATTTATATATATTTATTATACTTTAAGTTCTAAGGTACATGTGCACAACGTGCAGGTTTGTTACATATGTATACATGTGCCATGTTGGTGTGCTACACCCATTAAGTCATCATTTACATTAGGTATATCTCCTAATGCTATCCCTCCCCCCTTCCCCCACCCCACAACAGGCCCCGGTGTGTGATGTTCCCCTTCCTGTGTCCAAGTGTTCTCATTGTTCAATTCTCACCTATGAGTGAGAACATGCGGTGTTTGGTTTTTTGTCCTTGCGATAGTTTGCTGAGAATGATGGTTTCCAGCTTCAACCACGTCCCTACAAAGGACATGAACTCATCATTTTTTATGGCTGCATAGTATTCCATGGTGTATATGTGCCACATTTTCTTAATCCAGTCTATCATTGTTGGACATTTGGGTTGGTTCCAAGTCTTTGCTATTGTGAGTAGTGCCACAATAAACATATGTGTGCATGTGTCTTTACAGCAGCATGATTTATATTCCTTTGGGTATATACCCTATAATGGGATGGCTGGGTCAAATGGTATTTCTAGTTCCAGATCCCTGAGGAATCACCACACCATCTTCCACCATGGTTGAACTAGTTTACAGTCCCACCAACAGTGTAAAAGTGTTCCTATTTCTCCACATCCTCTCCAGCACCTGTTGTTTCCTGACTTTTTAATGATCGCCATTCTAACTGGTGTGAGATGGTATCTCACTGTGGTTTATACAAAAATTAATTCAAGATGGATTAAAGACTTAAATGTTAGACCTAAAACCATTAAAATCCTACAAGAAAACCTAGGCAATACCATTCAGGACATAGGCATGGGCAAGGACTTCATGTCTAAAACACCGAAAGCAATGGCAACAAAAGCCAAAATTGACAAATAGGATCTAATTAAACTAAAGAGCTTCTGCACAGCAAAAGAAACTACCATCAGAGTGAACAGGCAACCTACAGAATGGGAAAAAATTTTTGCAATCTACTCATCTGACAAAGGGCTAATATCTACAATCTACAAAGAACTCAAACAAATTTACAAGAAAAAATCAAACAACCCCATCAAAAAGTGGGCAAAGCATATGAACAGACACTTCTCAAAAGAAGACATTTATGCAGCCAACAGACACATGAAAAAATGCTCATCATCACTGGCCATCAGAGAAATGCAAATCAAAAAGTATATTTTCAACGACTTTTTTATCACTTTACATAATGTTTTAAGATAATCATGGTGGAGCATCAGTGTTGCACAGAATGTAGCACAGATGATAAAGGCCCACTTAAAAATCATTTTAAATAACTTATGATGATTCTAAAAAAAATTCCCCAAAATACTGAAAATGACTTTTTCCATAAATTATATCTAAAACTCCAAATGACCATCTAATTTGGGCAACTATGAGTTGAATGATGGCACCATGCTTTTTTACTTAACAATACATTTTGGGAATCTCTTCATAATATTATAGAGAATCATCTCCCCTCCTCTTTACAGCTACATGGTATTCTAATTTGTGAATGTCTCGTAGTTTATTTGAAAAGTCCTCTTTTTTTAAACATTAGGTTTGATTCTAGTCTTCTGCTATTATAATAAGACCACAGTTAATGTCCTCACACATATGCCATTTTGTAATTTTACCTGTGTATCTTTGGGATAGATTCCTAAATACGGGATTGCTGGGTCAAATAATAAACATGTATAATCATTCTGTAACTATTTATTTTTTAATATCACCTTCTAGTCCTTGTCCATATGTGTCTATATTTTACAGAATTTCACTCAAATTCATGAGGCTTTCTAAATTTTATATTTACTTTTTTTTGAGATGAGATCTTATTCTGTTGCTCAGGCTGAAGTGCTGTGGTACAATCATAGCTCACTGAAGCCTCAAATTCTGGGGCTCAAGTAATCCTCCTGCTTCAGCCTCCTGAGTAGCTGGGGACTACAGGCACACATAACTGTGCCTAGCTAATTTTAAAATTTTTTGTAGAGACAGGATTTTGCTTTGTTGCCCAGGCTGGTCTCAAAATCCTGGCTTCAAACAGTCTTCCCACCTTGGCGTCCCAAAGTGCTGGGATTACAGGTATAAACCACCACACTTATCCTCTATTTATATTTAATATAATGTTTACAGTTTCATAATTATTTTTCATTATTCTATAATAGCTCATCATTGAAGAATGTCTCAAAATCATTTTTATCTTTTGTTTCTTTCCTTCCTGAGTTACTATTTAATGTTAAACTGAAGAAAATCTATAATACTTTTGTTTTTGCCAGGTGTAAGGCACACTAGGAAGTGTATTTGTGTGTGGGGGTGTGTGTGTGTGTTCGTATGCATAAACATTTCTGTCTGTCTCAGAACATTTAATGCCTATACATTTTTAATTTTTTAATTTGTACATGCAAAATTTTGAAAAAAATGGATTTTAGATTAGACCATCGTGTCTTGTATTAACTCCATTAAGTGATGGAGAGGCAGACTTGATCCACGTCAGGCATTTCTACACACTTGGAGCAAAAAGACTGAGCATGACCAGCATTCACAAATTGTATTAGTTTTAAATATTTCAAACGTGCTGCAATCTCAGCACTTTGGGAGGCCGAGGCAGGCAGATCACCTGAGGTCAGGAGTTCGAGACCAGCCTGGCCAACATGGCAAAACCACGTCTCTACCAAAAATACAAAAATTAGCTGGGTGTGCTGGCATAGGCCTGGAATCCCAGCTACTAGGGCGACTGTGGCATTCCTCTCTCCTTGCCTACATTCCACTATTTCCTTTTCCCCTTGCTGAGGGGATGTGCTGTGGGTCAAGAGGAAGAAATGCCTCCTGAACCCAGGCTTAGGAGTTCAGTACCCTCTTGTGAGTCCTCCTAAACTGGATTTGTACCTAAACGCTCCCTTTTGCTTTCACAGCTTATTACAGAGACTATTTAAAATTACAAAGCAAATTACTGAAAAGTGTGTATTTAGACAGTCTAGTTGGTTTGGTATCAGAATCTCCCTGCAACTCAGGAGATGAATTTTGCTCAGTTTTCTACTTTATATAGTGATAATCCTTAAATTTAAATAATTTAAAAGAGTTTTGAGAATTAAACATAACCTAATATAAAAATATTTTAGCTATTAAACTATAGTTTCTTTTAAAAATTATATTCCAAATAAAATTATGGTTGCTTTGGGATATTTAATTTTATATTTCCATTTTTTTTCTTTTTTTGAGATGGAGTCTTGCTCTGTCACCCAGGCTGGAGCGCAGTAGGGCGATCTCAGCTCACTGCAACTTCCACCTTCTGGGTTCAAGTGATTCTCCTGCCTCAGCCTCCCAAGTAGCTGGGACTACAGGCGCCCGCCACCACGCCTGGCTAATTTTTTGTATTTTTAGCAGAGATGGGGTTTCACTGTGTTAGCCAGGATGGTCTTCATCCCCTGTCCTCATGATCCGCCCATCTTGGCCTCCCAAAGTGCTAGGATTACAGGTGTGAGCCACCACCGCATCCGGCCTGATTTTATATTTCTTTTTTTTTTTTTTTTTTTTTTTTTTTTGTGAGACGGAGTCTCGCTCTTTCACCCAGGCTGGAGTGCAGTGGTGCGATCTCGGCTCACTGCAGGCTCTGCCCCCCGGGGTTCACGCCATTCTCCTGCCTCAGCCTCCCGCGTAGCTGGGACTACAGGCGCCTGCCACCTCGCCCGGCTAATTTTTTGTATTTTTAGTAGAGACGGGGTTTCACCGTGTTAGCCAGGATGGTCTCGATCTCCTGACCTCATGATCTGCCTGCCTCGGCCTCCCAAAGTGCTGGGATTACAGGCGTGAGCCACCGCGCCTGGCCGATTTTATATTTCTTAATCCAGCTCAGAACCTCTGTGACTTCTCATGGAAAAAATAGAAAGTTAACATGGTTAAGACTAATATAATCATTCAGCTATCTACAAACAGATGATTTATGTGGTACAGAAAGTCAGATATCATATTTCTTAACTGTTTCCATATCAGAAATGTATTGTCATAAAAATCTAGTTTTTCTCTTAAAATATATAGAGAAGTAAAAATATTTTAATTGCTCAAGTCACACTTTAATGGTAAAATGCAAAATTATTAACATGTGTAACAAAAGCCAAATGTGTTTGTTAAATGAAGAAATCCATGAAAAATCATGTGAAAGTGGACATGAGGATCACTTAAGATTATTTACAGAACAATTACCTAGGACGTTTGAACAGAAAAAGAAACAAAAGGAACATAAATGGATGAAAAAAATAAATGACAAAAGAACACCTGATTTTTTTTTCTTAAAGAGAAGCCAGAAAGAAAGGGAATCGGGAGCATTTAAAATGTGATATAACTGTGTGCGATTTTCTTCCAGGACCAAGAGCCACACTGTTATCCAGTGAAAAATGAATATGAGACATTTATTGCTGCCAGGGGATTCCCTGGACTGCCCGTGATAGGCTTGAACTGAGGCTTTGCTTGAAGGTTATGTGAAGACTTTGTCATTCAACGTCGGCACCACTGACAAGAACTATCCTCGGTAGGGTTACACTGAGCTCCAGTGGATAAACAAAGGGGCAAGATATATTAGAAAGCACGTGGACGCCCTCTGCCTCCGCACCATTACTCATTCAGATTTATGGTGTGTGATTTTTGACTCACTCTGGCCAGGGTCACTGGTCATGCTATACGACAGTCTATCATCAATAAATACACGTTGATCACATGTGCCAAACTATGCACAAGCCAGTGTAGACATCCCAAAAGAAAACCAGTTATTGAATTATGGTCATACTCACTTTAGAACTAAACAATAATTCCCTGGCTTGATCAACCACCATTTTCAGTGGACCCAGGACTAAATAATTTTTCGGCTGTTTCTAAAGATCAAATTCACCCTCATGGACCAGAGATTTACTGCTCCAGAGGATATTAAGAAAAAATATTCTACAGGTTTTGATAGCAGTCTCTAAAAAAGGAGTCCCAAAGCTATTTTGAAACGCCACCATCGGAATAAATGAAAGAATTCCCAAGATGATTATTTTGAACTAGACAACTCTAATTTGGGTTGTATATGCTTGTATTTGTAAGTTCTGAAATTTTCATCAAATATTAGATGTTTTACCTAATACGGCCTCAACTCTTGATTTTGCACTCACTCCCTACAAATAGAATTATTCATCTGTTAATCTTCACCATGTCAGTAAATGGCTACTCTATTAATTTGTCAGTCCAAAAACCTGATAGTTGCTGGTGGGGTGACCCCCAACTGTAATCCCAGAACTCTGGGCGGCCAAGGCAGTCGCATCACTTGAGGCCAGGAGTTCGAGACCAGCCTGGCCAACATGGCTAAACCCCATCTCTACCAAAAATACAAAAATTAGTCGAGCATGGTGGTGCCCCCCTGTAATTCCAGCTACTCAGGAGGATGAGGCAGGAGAATTTCTTGAACTTGGGAGGCGGAGGTTACAGTGAGCCAACAATGCGCCACTGCCCTCTGGCTCAGGTGACAGAGTGAGACTCTGTCTCAAACAAACAAAAATCGAAAAATCTGATAGTTATCGCTGACTCCTTTTAATTTTTCACATTCTACAGCAACTCTAACAGCAAATCTCTCCACTGCAATGTAGCAGTTTAGACATTTATGGGAATTTCTCCATTATAACTAAATTAAAGCTAACATGTAATTTTTTATTTGTACACATTTATGGGGTATGTGAGACATTTTGCTACATAATATAATGCATATTGATGAAGTCAGGAAATTTAGGGTGTCCATTGCCTGAGTACAAAATATTTTTGATGAGTATAGTCATCTTGTTCTGCTGTCAAACATCGAATTTATTCCATCTTACTGTATGTTTGTATCCTTCGACCCACTTTCCTTCATGCTCCCCCCAACTCCCCCTCGCCCTTCCCAGTCTCTGAAAATATAATTTTTTAAATGTAGAGTTCAGCTGATGAAAAGTAAATCAATTCTTTATAGGCCAATAATGAAAGGAATACACAAATTCTGAGCGTGACGTTCATCCCTGGGTAAGTGTCTATATTCCCACTGGCTGAGAGCTTGCATTTTAAGCAACTATAAAAGCAGTGGAGAAAAGTCAAACGAGAAACCTCTGAATGGTGAGAGATTGGACTGGAGACTGGGCTCCTGAGATGCCCCACATTCTTTGAGGGCAAGGATCTAGGTGAAGAAGGACAACAAAAAGAATTTCTTAGAAATTCTTAGGCCTGGTGCGGTGGCTCATGCCTGTAATACCAGCACTTTGGGAGGCCGAGGCAGGCAGATCACTTCAGGTCAGGAATTTGAGACCACACTGGCCAACGCAGTGAAACCCCGTCTCTACTAAAAATACAAAAATTAGCCAGGCAAGGTAGTGGGTGCCTGTAATCCTAGCTACTGGGGAGGCTGAGGCAGGAGAACTGCTTGAACCTGGGAGGCAGAGGTTGCAGAAAGCTGAGGTTGCACCACTGCACTGCAGCCTGGGCGACAGACCAGGACTCCATCCCAAAAAAACAAATAAATTGATTTTTTTAACAAAGAATTTCTTAGGAATTCCTTACTGTGAGCTAGTATTCAGAGGGATTTGGGTTCTGAAATCATATTACATGTATGGTCCTCCCAAAAAAATCAAGCAAAATTTTGTCACTCCTTGGTGTCTTTTATTGGTTCACCCTCTCCTCTCTGAGCACTTAATGTTGCAGAATCTGGGCACTTAGTTCTTTTTCCCTAAACTCACTCCTTGGTGCAGATTCACTCATCAACTCATGTGTCCCTCTGGCCTAAACTCCAGACTCACATATCCACCTGCAACTAGACATCTTCACTTGATATCCCGGGGTGTTTCATACCTGAATTTCATAACTGCATTTCTCACTTCTCCTCACTCCCCAGCAAACCAGCTACACCTCAGTTTTCCCCACCTTGGTTGCTCAGATCAAAACCTTAGATCATCCTTCACTCCTGTCTTCTCACATCTATATCCAATCTTCCAGAAAATCCTCTTGGATGTACCCTTAAAAATATCTATTATCGGAACAATTCTCCCCACTCCCACAGCTACTGCCCCTGGCCACTTGCTTGGATTCTTGGAATAGTATCCTACTAGGTTTTCGTTCCTACCTGGGCCTCCCTGTAGTCTAGTCTCAGCACAGTAAGTTGCTGGAGTGATCCTCTTAAAATGTAAATTAGATCATGGCATTTTTCTGCTCACATCTGGCAGTCATTCCTGGTTTCACTCAGAGTCAAGTCAAGTTCTGACAGTAGCCCACGAGGTCCTATGGGATTTGACTACAACACCCCTCTCACCTCAGAGCTTACCCTCACTTACCCCTTCTAGTCACCATCAACCCCGATGTTTCTGGAACACATTATGGAGAATCCCACCTTATGATGTTTGCAGTAACTTTTCTTTCTGAAACACTCTTGTCCCAGATACCTATATGGCTTCCTTTCTCACCTTCTTCAAGGTTTTCCATAAAAGTCACCTTTTCAATGACAACTACCGCAACCTCTCTATTTGAAATTGCAACATGCCCTTCAGTTACATCCCTGATCCTTTTTTTCCCCTGTGCTTCTTCTTTCCATAGGATATATCCCCTTTTAATATACTACATGGTTCATTTATTACGTTTATTTTCTGTTGTGCTATGTTAAAAGGTAAGCTCAACAAGCGTGAAGATTCTGACTGTTTTGTTTGTTGATTTCACCAAAGCACCAGAACAATGCTTAACATATCAAAGACACTCAAAAAAATCTGGTAAATTAAATTAATATAGAATAATCATGATGCCCACATTAAAAAAATGGACAGCATGAGAAAAAAAAGCACTGGTCCTTTTCATTTATAAAAATAGATGTAAAAATTCCAAAGAAAATTACATCAATTTAAATTCTCCAATGTGTAAAAATCTAAAGTTTTAAATACATCTCCAATGCGTAAAAATCTTTAGTGTAAGGATCTAAAGTTGTTTCAGTACTAATAAGTTAATTAATTTACATGATTATCTCATAAGAAACATTACTTTATAAAATTCAAATCTTATATAAGTATCTTAGCAAACTAGGAATAGAAGAAAATATTCCCAACCTTGTATAAAGACCAGGTTACCATCACACTAAAAGGTGAAATTTTAAAAACATTTTCTTAAAACTGAAAAATAGACAAGGATGCCTACTATCACCACTTACAGGCTACTTTTTCCAGGAAGTATTATTCAGTGATCTAAGACAGGAAAAATAAATTAAAATAATAAGGATTGGAAATGATTGCCATTATTGGTGGGTGATACAATTTTTTTTTTTTGAGATGGAGTTTCACTCTTGTCGCCCAGGCTGGAGGTCAATGGTGTGATCTCGGCTCACTGCAACCTCCGCCTCCCAGATTCAAGCGATTCTCCTGCCTCAGCCTCCCAAGTAGTGGGGATTACAGGCGCCTGCCACCACATCCAGCTAATTTTTGTATTTTTAGTAGAGATGGGATTTCACCATGTTGGACAGGCTGGTCTCAAACTCCTGACTTTGTGATATGCCCACCTCAGCCTCCCAAAGTGCTGGGATTACAGGCGTGAGCCACTGTGCCCAGTGGTGATATAATTTTTTACATCAAAATCTATAATAATTGATTATTAGAATAAATAAGATAGTTTAGCATTATCAATATAACACAAAGTTCAATGTACTACTATACTCCAGCAACAAGCAATTAGAAAGCACGATCTAGAAAGAAAATGCCATTTATAACAGTAACATCACCATCAAAAATAAATACCTGATATAAAGCTAATGACCTGCAAGACATTTTTGGTTACTTCTAAATAAATAAGAGGAGCGATATGACCCTTTCATGGTTTGAAATACTCAGTAGCGTAAACATGGCAAGTTTCTTTAAATTGAAGTCTGAGTAGATATATTTCTAGTTAAAGTCTGATTAAAATGGTTGCTTTTCTTTGTGGAACTTTAAGGCTAATTCTACAATGTGTTTAGAAAAGCAAATGCATGTTTGACAAAGAACTAGGGATTTAAATCTGCCATACAACCTAACAAGTCTTATTATAATGCTATTATAATTATGTAACTATAGTAATTATAGTAATGTATATTAATTAGCATTGGGGCAGGAAGTAGCAAATAAACCAGTGGAACATGACAGCCTGGAAACCGGCTTTATCTCTATGTCAAAGTTGGCTATCTGATAGAACGGGCATTGTAGGTCAGTGGAGAAAGGATAGACAATTTAATAAATTGTACTCTGTCAATTTTTTTATGTACACAGTAATAAATGAAGTGGATTCTACCCCATACCATACGTAGAAATCAACTCTGAATGGTTCAAAGACTTAAGTGTTAAACATGAAACTTTAAATTTCAAAAGACAATATACAAAAATGTTTGTATCATCTTGAGAGTAGAGAATGATTCTTAAATAAGATCCCAAAACACAAAGAAAAAAGGAAAACAATAAGTTTTACTTTGATAAAATTTCTAATTATCGATCAGAAGATACTATAAAGAAATAAAAGTAAAAAACTGGGGGAAACTAGTAAATACTTTGATTACAGGTGAATATGTTAGTTGCGCCTCATGTAACTAATAAATGCCTAGACCCCATGTTATGTAACAAACTCCTAGAAATTAACTAAACAAAGACAATCAAATCAATAGAACCATGAAACAAAATCACAAACTGGCCTCTATTGGAAGAGGAAAATATAATAGCCTCTCTTTAATAATAAAATAATTATTTTAATAATTATTAAATATTATAAAGTAATAATTATTAAAATAATTATAATGGATTTTAAAATATCATTTTAGCTTAAAATAAGTGACAACCTGTTCTTCTTTGAATTATCAAGGACTGATTCTGTGTATTTTCCCTTCTCTTTTTTGGCATCAATCAGCTTACTGTTTGTTTTCCCTTTAAATAGTTCTAGGACAGAGACAAGAAAGAAAAAAAATATATATATAGATATAAAATATATATATAATTGTAATAACAATAAATAATGCCAAAAGAGGTAGGATGGTGAGAAACACCATAGGTATGAGTTTTGGATTCTTTTACAACTACTTGGTTTTAAAAGAATGAATGATGAAATTTTCACCTAAGATAACGAATCGTTCTAGTGGTGTGAAAAGGCAGTTGAGAGGGAAAGACAAAGCTGTCATCCAAATCTTACAACAAAAGTTTATTGAGTTCCTCTGAAAATGACAATAACAATGAGAAAAGAATAATAACTTTTAGCCATCAATGAGTATTTTTTAGTCTTTAGCATCATTTCATGTGCTTTATTAATATGCATTTAAACTTCATGGCAACTTTTGTTTTATCCACAAAAAACTGAAGGGTAAAGTAACTTTTAAGGTCACATAGCCTCTGACCTCCTACAGTTGATAACTTAAAAGGAAAAATGGTCATTGAACAAGATCACAAATATGATTCATTTTATAACAGGGAAGAATCAGGGCTGTGGGACTGTACAATGGAAAGATATTTCAAGAAGTATATTATGTTTTCTCTTGTATGTATTAGTCCATTTTTACACTGCTGATAAATACATACCTGAGACTGGGAGGAAAAAGAGGTTTAACAGACTCACAGTTCCACATGGCTGGGGAGGCCTCACAATCATGGTGGAAGGCGAAAGGTACTTCTTACATGGTGGTGGCAAGAGAGAATGAGAACCAATTGAAAAGGGAAACCTTATAAAACCATCAGATCTCATGAGACATATTCACTACCATGAGAACAGTATGAGGGAAACCACTCTCAAAGATTCAATCATCTCCCAACGGGTCCCTCCCACAACACACGGGAATTATGACAGTTACAATGCAAAATGAGATTTGGGTGGGGACACAGCCAAACTATATCACTGTGTAACAAATTATCCCTAAACTTTGTGACATAAAACAAGAAAGGGTTATTATCTCATCGTTTCTGTGGCCCAGGAATTCAGGAGCAGCTTAGTTGCATGGCCTTGTTCGAGTTCTCTCATGAGACTGTAATCAAGATGCTGGCAGGGCCACATGATGCAAAGGCTTGACTGGGAATAAAGGATCCACTTCCCATTGTATGTGTGTGGCTATTGACAAGAGGCCTTAGTTCCTCACTGGATCTTCACTGTGGCCTCAGTTCCTTATGACATGAGCCTCTGCA